>NW_024349797.1:12890107-13499271 GCF_902729225.1 Pteropus medius
ACCGTCTCGCGCCTCGCGCGGGATCCGGAGTTTGGGGTCCCGAGTCCATGTCCAGGCCGCGCGCTGGGTGCCCCCGGTCCCCTCCTTAGTCTCCAGTGTGGACCTATGTTGCCCCGAGCTGCCCAGTCCTCACGCACAGGAGAACGCTCTGCTTGTGGGTTCACAGGTCCCCTTCTTGCTCAAAATTTGTCGCCCTGACTCCAGAAGGCTCTGTCCTCTGTACTCGGGGTCGTGCAGCCTTTATTACTTTGATAGCTCCAGAGCACAGGAACCAAATCTGGTCTTTGGAGTCAGACCTCCCTGGGCCCACGCTGCACTCCACAGGGGTGACCCTTCGCTTCCTCATCTCGTGAACGCGAGGTAAAACAACCATGTCATAGGGTTTTGGGGGATTAAATGCAGATAAATACATATAAAGCTCCTGGCATATTCTTAAGTACTCAGTAAATACGAAATCTTCCATTTTGTAGCTAGCTCCCTCCGCCCAAAACTATCCAGTAACCCAGTGATTCTCTCAAGTGATTAGAAATCATTGGGAATCAGGTTAAAATGCAGGCTATGATTCAGCAGGTCTGGTGGGGAGGGCTGATATTTTGCTTTTCTAGTAAGTTTTCAAGTGATGCAGTATTGCTGGGTACAGCTTTAGTAGCAAAGGTCTAATCCATAATCACTGCATACACCTGCCCTTGACTGACTACCCTCTGGGTCAAGTGGACATCACAGTGAAACAATTAGGGTCATGTAACTGTAAATCCCTACGAATGGGCCCAATCCAAATAATTTGCATCACTCTTTCTGAACAAATAGCATTCTTTCTTCAAGCCCAGTAAGGCAATCTCTAGACCCTCTCCTTCCAATTCAGTGTTCTTAGCTATTTTAAAAAATACCTTTAAACCAAGCTGCTAGATGGTTCATGTAATAAGTTTTGCTTTGAATATGAGAGTGACATTATTATGTAATTATAAATTAAACTAAGTGCTGCTCTGAATGTAGGAGATAACTATCCATTGGTCAGTGAACTGTATATCCTGACATTTTACCAATCTAAGTTCCAGAAAGCACAAGTCAACATGCGTTATGGTTTTCTGAAATTTTACAACATAAACTAACATTAAGCCTTTGCTGTATACCAGAAACTGTTTCCAAGTTATCTCATTATTTAATCCAAAGAAACATTATCAGATGGGTATTATCCTCATTTCACAGTAAATAAACTGAGAGCACAAAAACTTGTCAAGGTCACAGTGTCAGAACAGGCTTTGAATCCAGCTGTGGGGAAGGTGAAATCGTAGAGTCATTGTTTTTACTTACCATCTCATGCTAGAGGTAGGGTCATAGGAAAGGATTTACGTAAAATTTAGAGTATAACAGTAAGTTCTCAGTATTTGTTTCTTGAATTATTTTTAAAATTAGATTCATGTCAAAATGTAAAAAGGTTTATATTTTTATAACATGCAATTTAATTAGTTTCATCTTTAAGATATGCAGTATCAAACATTGTTATTGATTTTGAATTTTTAAAACAAATATAATATTCAACAAATATTTGGGATAGTCGGTTCTCATATGCCATAATTATCATTGATAGGAAACCATAAATAATTTTAGCCAATGCTAAAATATTTAATTAGCATTAGATTTCATTAAAGATTACCTTTGATGATTTTAGAGCACAAAATATTGAGACACCTAAAGTAAAAAATCATCTTCCCTTTTGTCATTTTCTTACTGTAATCACATTTTCAGGTGTTCTTTTGTGAGGCAAACTTTCTGTATGATTGTATAATAGAAAGAGCACCAGCCTAAAAAACAGTATATCTTGTTTGTAATCTTGTTTGCTATTGACTAGGTAATCTTGAGCAAATCACTTTCCCTCTCTGCACTTTGTTATTTGTAAAATAGTGGCCTGGGTAATCTATAAGATCTTCTTTTCGACTCAAGAGGGAGTGGGGAGAAAAGATTGAGAATAGCAAACTGTCGTTCACTTGATTATCAATATTGGACTTTTAGAGAGAAGGAGAAAGAAGACAACCTATTAGTATAGATTACTGAAAGTAGCTTGAAAAAAATTTTTTTAATCTGTTGGGTCAAAAGAGACACTTATCAATGGCATCAGATTCCCAAACTTCTAGTTATCGTGGGAAATTCTGCCACAAGAAACACCTTCACCTTTCCTCACTGGAGTTCATTCCAGCTATCATAGTGAAATCACATGGTGTAAGGAATTGGGGTGCTTGCACATACTGATGCATTTCACTGTCCTAGCAAGACCGTTGATCACATGGACAGGATTTTAGTCCTAATCTTATTTGAGGATGATTTTTTTTTTCCTAGCATTTGGTTTGAGGGTAATTTTCATGCCCCTTTTGATCAATCTGGGTCCAATCAAAAGATAGAAACCATAAAGTGATTTAAACAAGGGAAGTTTAAAGAACTGTTAAACTATCATAAAAGAGTAACTGTAAGACACATGTAATCTCTATATGCTGCCCAAGAGCCAATGGAGAATATTCAAGGTAAGATAAATTTGGAAGGGGGACTTCCAAATATAGACTGTTTAGATAGGATCCAATAAGAGGATAAGTGAGTTGGACTAAATGAACCTTAAGACATTAAGTTTTTTTAAACATTGAGTTCTGGGATTTTCAGTCAAGATGGTGGAGTAGGTAAATGTTGTGCTTGCTTCCTCTCACGACCACGTCAGAATTACAACTAAACTACAGAACAGCCGTCAGGAAGAATCGCCTTAACTCTAGCTGAGCAGAATTCCTACAACTAAGGACATACAGAAGAGGCCACCTTGAAACTTTTAGGAGGAGCAGAAATGCAGAATGGGCTTGTCCCACACACATATGTGGTGGTTAAAATTAGGCAGGGCTATCACAGCTGCAGAGGTCCCCCCAGAGGAGCGAAGGGTCCCAGCCCAACACCAGACTCCCCAGCCCGGGGTTCCAGTGCTGGGAAGAGAAGTCCCCACAACATCTGGCTGTGAAAACCAGCAGAGATTGGAGCTGAGCGAGACGGAGGGCGGCTGGGATTTCTCTAGGGGCCCGCGCACAAACTTACTTGCTGACAGACTCACTCTCTGAGCTCCAGCCTGCGGCAGTTGTTCGAAGAGCACCAGGGACATATGGGGAGGAACTGAGTTGTCTGGCTTCAGGGAGAGGGCTGGAGTGGCAGCTTTCTCCCAGACAGAAGTCCTGACGGAATACTTTGCCTCTTTGTTGAGCCCCCTACTGCTCCCGGCGTGCAGACGCAGGCGGCCGCCATGTCTTGAGTCTCCATCAGCCCGGCTAACACAACTTGCCCCACCCAGGTGAGTCTCCAGAGTCCCTGAGACCCCGCCCCACTCAACTTGCAGTCCCACCCAAGCCACTTCAAGTGGCTTTTCCATACAAATGATCTATCTTGGCTCTTGCTTCGAACTTTCCTAAAATGACTCAAAGTTAACAAAACCCAGACAAGCAGCATCTGGCCTCGGCATGCCCCGTACTTCTTGATGAGCAGCCCAAAGCCCTGCAGTAGCGGCAGCTGGCCTCACTTCGTGGTTTGGCCCCTCTAGGCACCTCTAAGCCTATCGCAGGTGACAGCCATCTGCAGATTGCCTGGTGGCTCATGCCAAGTGGCTTCAGGCAGGGCACAGGCTGCAGCTGAACTTGGCCTGTGGCAGTGCCTCTCAGAATGCCCCAGGACCGGCATGCCCAGTGGTCAGCTTCAGACCAAGCTGCAGCACCACCCAGGCTGCATCCAAGGACAGCACACCCAAAGCGGGCAGACTAGGAAGGCACTAGAGTCCCGCTAAAGCAAATCCTGCCCCACAGGGTCAGCCCTTTAGTGGCCATTCCTTATAATCAATCAGCCTGAGGTTCAATCCCTCCCATCGACATGTAAACAGCAACCAAGGCTCAACTACAATAGGAGGGCACACACAACCCATACAAAGGACATACCTGGAGCACCTGGCCTAGGTGACCAGAGAAAACTGCGCCACTGGACCCCACAGCACACCTACTGCATAAGGCCACTCTACTAAAACCAAGAGATGTAGCAGTCCTATCTAATACATAGAAACAAACAAAAGGAGGCAGCCAAATTGGGGGACAAGGAAACGTCCCAAATGAATGAACAGAACAAAGCTCCAGAAAAATAACGAAACAAAATGGAATCAAACAATCTACCAGATGCAGAGTTCAAAACATTGGTTGTAAGGATATTCAATGAACTTAAGGAAAATATAGATGAACTCAGTGAGAACTTAAACAAAGAAAATATAAAAGTGGAGATAGAAAACAAAAAATAACCTGTCAGAAATGAAGAATACAATATCTGAGATGAAGAATACATTCGTGGGAATCAACAGATTGGATGAAGCAGAGGATCGAATCAGCAATTTAGAGAATGTGGTACTGGGGGACACCCAATTGGAACAGCAACAAGGAAAAAGAATCCAAAAAAATGAGGATAGTTTAAGGGGCCTTTGGGACAACACCGAGCGTACCAGCATTCACATCATAGAGGTACCACAGGAGAAGAGAGAGAACAAGGAGTTGAAAACCTATTTGAAGAAATAATGACGGAAACCTTTCCTAACCTGGTAAAGGAAGTAGACATACAACCATAGGAAGCTCAGAGAGTCCCAAACAAGATGAACCCAAAGAGGCCCAAACCAAGAAACATAATTAAAATGCCAAAGGTTGAAGACAAAGAGAGAATCTTAAAAGCAGCAAGAGAAAAGCAATTAGTTACCTATGGAGCTCCCTCCCACAAGACTGTCCGCTCATTTCTCAACAGAAACTTTGCAAGCCAGAGGGATTGGTACGAAATACTCAAAATGATGAAAAGCAGGACCTACAACCAAGATTACTCTACCCAGAAAAGCTATCGTTTAGAATCAAAGGACAGATAAAGAGCTTCCCAGACAAAAAGCTAAGAGTTTATCACCAACAAACCAGTATTACAGGAACTGTTAAAAGGACTTCTTTAAGAAGAATTTTTTTAAAAAGATAAAAAATGTGATAAAAAAAAAACTACATAACTATCAACGATTACTTTAAATTTAAATGGATTAAATGTTCCAATCAAAAGATAGGGTGGATAAATGAGTGAGAAAACAAGACCTTGCAAATGGTGCCTATAAGAAACTCACTTCAGAATGAAAGACACACACAGACTGAAAGTCAAGGGAGGGAAAAAGAATTCATAAAAATGGAAACAAACAAAAAAAGCTGGGGTAGCAATACTAATACCAGACAAAATAGAGTTTAAAACAAAAGCTATAATAAGACAAAGAAGGACCCAGTAATTCCACTTCTGTATATCTAAAGAAACCCAAAACACTACTTCAAAGGGACATGTGAATCCATTTGTTCACTGCAGCATTATTTACAATAGCCAAGATTTGGAGGCATCCATTAATGGATGAATAGGTAAAGAAGAGGTGGTGTATATGTACAATGGAATATTACTTAGTCATAAAAACGAATGAAATCTTGCCATCTGCAGCAACATGGATGGACCTAGAGGATATTGTGCTGAGTGGAGTAAGTTAGAGAGAGACAAATGCCATGTGATTGCACATACATGTGGAATCTAAAGAACAAAATAAACAAGCAAAACAGAAACAAACTCATCGATATAGAGAACATTTTGATGGTTGTAAGATAGGAGGGGGGTTGGGGAATGGGTAAAAAGGGGAAGGGCTTAAGAAGTACAAATTGGTAGTTACAAAATAGTCATGGGGATGTCAAGTATAACATAAGGAATATAGTCAATAATATTGGAATAACTGTGACGTCCGATATGTATTGGATTTATTTGGATGACCACTTTGTAAGTTTAATATAAATGTTTAATCACCATGTTATATACCTGAAACTAATATCATATTCTATGCCAACAATATTTGAAAAATAAAAATTTTTTTTTTTAATTTTTAAAAGTTAAAAAAGAAAAACATTAAGTTCTGATCCTGACATATATATGTATTTATTTTATACATAGTAACATGATATAACTTCTAATTTACTCAATTACTTTGTGGGAGGATTACTTTTAATATTTTTTAGGACAGACTAGCCTATGATTAACTGAAATAGTTAATATATATGTATTTACTCAAAATCTCAGTTCTCTTATATCTCAAAATTATTTAAAATCCAGTAAGTCAGTGGTGTACAGAATAGTCAGTATATATTAAATAATATAATTGATGTACATTTTACCCAGCAATACTAAAGACTCAAATCGAAACCGTTTTGAAAATAATTTATTTTCTTAAAAGAGAAAACTTTTTTATCAATAGCTGCAGAATTTTTTCTGTCTGATACATCATTTCTGGTTAGTAATATGATTGGATAAAATTTTAAACAACTCTACTAGTTAAATGAAAGGTAATTTATTATTTTTTAAATGTTCAATATTGTTATCTTTGTGAAAGTTCTGTTTCATATATCCTAATTCATGTTTCTCTTTTGTTAAAAGTCAGAGCAACCTCTGTCCTTCCCAGATATGGTCCACCATGCCTATTTAAAGGACATTTGAGCACCAAAAGTAATGGTAAGCAAGGTAGTTAAAATGGTAAAAGGTTGTTAAAGATTGACTATTTCTTTCCTTCATTTGTGAATTCTATGACATGATGAAAAATTATCAATATTTGAACTTCATAACATTAACTATAATTACATGTTATAGGAATTCTTGAGATTAGAGAATTTAGAAGTAATAGTTTCAAACTATTATTGTGCCCTGGATGTGGACTTGGCTGCCTCCTACTCGCTGCTGCAGCCCAGCTCTACTCTTTGCTGGCAGACTATCGTGGCTTAAAGCATGCCTTCCTTGTTAAAATGGTGGTTAGTAGGTGGTTAAAGACACAAGCACGAGAAAGGAAAACCTGTGCAAAGAAAGAGCATCACAAGCAAACACGGGCCTCTCTATTCAACTGGATTTCTAGGTCCTATGAAAGGATAATATGTGGTATTTTCTTATTTTAAAGTAAATTTTTAATGTAAACTTAAAATACTTTTTTTGTGATTGTAGCTTAAAAGTTTTAAGTCTGGGTTTGTAGGCAAAATAAAGTCTTTTTTTCTTTATGTACATGAAAAATTGTTTATGCGGATTCTTCCAGATGCGAAGGATCACATTTTCAGTTGCCTCACTTATTTCTTTGTAATAAAACTTACACACATAGCGCCAGAATCAAACTTTGAAAAATAATTTTTAAAAATTTAAAACTACATTTTAAATATACTTAGATGAGCAGGATGAAGAACAATATATTTGCTAACTTTTTTGAAGAATACGCATTCAGTTATAGGTATAGTGGCTGTAATTATGAAGCTGCTGAAGTTAACATCTAAACTGCATCCTTTACCAAGCTTTGTGATCTTGAAGACCTTATTTACATCTCTGTGCCTCAATTTCCACCTCTACGAAATGGTGATAGTAGTAATTAAATGAGTTTTTATTTGTAAAATGCTTAGAACAATGCATGTAGTAGTAGTAGTAGTAGTAGTAGTAGTAGTAGTATCGGGCTTATCATTATTGTATATTCTTAAATTGTGCATAGAATTTTCCTAGAAGAATGCATTAAAAAAGTAACAGTATTCTTCTGAAAGGAGACTATTTTTCAATCTCTATATGTGGTTTTAGCTACGATATTTTTTTTAACCATATGCATGTATTACTTCTCAAAAACTGTTTCTAATGTTTAAAAACGTTATTTACATTTTACTCGTGTATATTAGCGCTTAATTTAAGGTTTATTTCTAAATGGTTTAGACAAGGTCAAGAAATTTAATGTCATGGAATTTCTTTGTGATGTACTTGTCTTAAGATAGTCCTAATGCTTCAAAAAGAATGCAGTAAGCTGATTCGTAGATCTTATTTAAAGGTGTAAAGTTAGAAGTTTGCCTCTCAGAATAGAATCTTTGCGTAGAGTTTTGGAGTTTAGGATTTGTTTGATTTTCCAGACTCCACATATTCAAGTACTGACAATGATAATATTATTTTATAATCAGCAAGTGGCTAAACGTTTTTAGTTATGAAATTGAGAGCTGTGTTGATAAGTTTTATAAATGTAATGATAGATTATATTCTAGAATCTCTTCCCAAAACTCTCAGACTTGTAAAACTTGTTTTTAGAAAGGTTCGACAGCTCATCAGTTACCACTGCAAGATTAAGGCTAGGACATATTCGGCATCGCAAAGTTACAGTGTCGCTATCTCTGTGGTTGAATTTCAGAATATTTTATAAAAATCAGTAACTTGTTTATCTCTTGATTTTTATATTAATTTTAAATATATAATGGTTAAATATGTTTTAATTTTTAGCTTTTTGCACTGACTCCTCCTCTCTCAGACTAAGTACTCTCCACCTGGTCAAGAATCACATGGCTGTTCACTATAATAAAATCCTTTCAGCCAAAGGTAAAAATGTGCAAATGTGAACTTTCAGTACCCAATTTAAATCCGTGACTTCACTTCTAATTAGAGTAAATCTGTAGGAAAAATTAATACATTATAATAGTTATATTTGTGTTTAGTGTAGCAAGATATCAGCTACTGACTCTAATGTTAAATACATAGCAAATTCAGGATGCCATTTTTGTTAACTGTATTTGAAATCTGTATAGTGCTTATGTTATTTCCTTTTTACCTGTGTTATCCCTAATATTATTTTGTGTTTAGATACTGATTTTAATTTAATAAAAGTTTATAATCTACTTTTTTGTTTTCAAATGTACTAAAGTTGTACAAAGAAGATGCTAGATAATCTCTTTTTCTTTTTTGGCCAGCTGTATTGAGCTATAACTTACCTTCAACAAAATGCAGTAATTTTAAGTGTACAGTTAAATATTTTTAAAAATATATACATTTGTATAACCACCACCACAATCATGCTGCAAAACAAGAATCCATGAACTACAGCTTACAGGCCAAACCCTCCTGCTGCTTGTTTTTGTACAGCTTGTGAAGTAAGAATGGGGTTTATATTTTTAAATGGTTGGGAAAAATCCAAAGAACAGCACTTTGTAACATGTGAAAGTTTTATGAAATTCAAACTTCGTTGTTCATAAATAAACACAATCTTTTACGTATTGTCTATAATGGCTTTTGCTCTAACAGGCAGAGTTGACTAGTTGTGGCACAGACTGTATCACCCTGCAGAGCCCGAAACATTTACTTATCTGACTCCTTACAGACAGAGGTCACTGACCCCTGATAGAGAACATCCATTATTCCAGAAAGTTCCCTGTAGTCTTCTGCAATCAATCTCCCCCCTGCCTGCCCTGGCAAACCACTGTTCTGCCTTCTGTCACTATAGTTTTGCCTTTCTCACAATTTCACATAAATGGAATCATATAATGTGTATTGTTTTAGCTCTGGCTTCTTTCACTTAGCTACCATGTTTGAGACTAATCCATATTCTTGTGTGTAGCAGTATTTTTTTTTTATTCTAAGGTAGTATTCCATATAATTAATACTTCACAATTTATTGATTTACCAATTGGTGGACATTTGGATTATTTTGACTCACTTTTGGCTATTAGGAATAAAGCTACTCTAAACATTCGCATACAGTCTTTGAACATATGCTTCTATTTCACTCAGATAAATTTATTTACTAGAAGTGGAATTGTGGGACAGTATGGTAAGTGTGTGTTTAACTTGATAAGACTGCCAAACTGTTTTCCAGACTGACTATACTATTTTGCATTTCCATCACTTTTATATCCTCATCAGCTCTTCCTATTGACAGTCCTTTTTCAGCTATTGTAGTGGATATCTGATAGTATATCATCAGGCTTTTAGTTTGTATTTCCCCAGTGCCTGATGATGTCCAACAACTTTGCTTGTGCTTATTTGCCATCTGTATGTGTTCTTTGGTAAAATATCTGTTCAAATCTTTTGCCTATTTTTTAAAATGAGTTGTTTGTCTTAGTATTAAGTTGTGAGTGTTCTATATATACAGGTCCTGTGTCAGATATATGTTTTACGAATATTTTTTCCTAGTCTGTAACTTGTCTTTTCATTTTCTTTTAAAAATTTTTATTTGAAATAATTTTAGAGTTATAGGAAAGCTACAAAGATAGTACAGAGGGTCACAGAAACTCTTCACCCACTTTTCCCTGTTAAAATCGTACATAACCATATTACAATAATCAATATTGATACAATACTATTAACTACAGACCTTATTTGAATTTCACGTTTTTTCTCACTGTACTTTTTAAATTTTTATTTTCTCATTTGAAGGGCTAGTCTTTAAATTTTAGTTTATATTTTATGACATTTATATTTTAGATGACTAAAAATCTAAAGAAAAATAATATTTTGTGACATGTGAAATTACATTCAGCTTTTCAATTTTTAAATAGTTTATGCTTTTTATATCCTGTTTAAGAAACCTTTGCCTAATCTTAGTGACTAAGATTTTCTTACGTGTTTTCTTCTAGAAGTATAAGTTTCAGCTTGTACATTTAAGTTCGTGATTAATTTCGAATTAATTTTTGTGTATAGTGTGATATAAAGATCAGTTTTTGCCAATGGGGATTCAGGTATTCCCAGGACTATGTGATGAAGATACTGTCCTTTCCCTACTGAATTGCCTGAGCCCTTTTCAAAAGACAGTCAGCCATATGTGTGGGTCCATTTCTGGACTTAACCTTCAGTTCTGTTGATCTGTATATCTCTTTTATAATACCACACTGCCTTAATTACTATGGCATTACAGTAAGTCTTGGAATCAGTACAGGTCCTCCAATTTTGCTCTTTTTTTTTTCCAAGCTTGTTTTGGGACTCTAATTACAAGTATGTTAAGTGCATGATATAGGTAAGTTAGGTCAGTGATGATGCTCAATGCATTTATTTTCCAGCCTTTCTTCACTCTGTTTCATTTTGAAGAGTTTATATTGTTATGTTTTCAAGTTCACTAATATCTTCTTTTATGGTATCTAATGAGCTGTTCCAACCACTGTATTTTTTGTCAAAGATACTATATTTCTTTATCTCCAGAAGTACCATAAAAGTTAAAACAAGTTCTGGATCTTTTTGTGATTTCCTCATTTGATATTTGTTGTCATTTATAAATATTAAGAATAATACTATTAAGCAACTAATTCTTCTCTTTCAGCTGTGGTAGACTGCTCAGTTCCACTCAGCATGAGTGCCAGCATCAAATGTAAGTAATTTTTGACATATTGCCTTTATGTACACTACACATAACATAAATTTACCATCTTAACCATTTTTAAGTCTACAGTTCAGTAGCATTAAGTACATTCTTACTGTGGTACAACCATCACCACTATCTATTTTTCGTGCTCTTTTTATTTCATAAAACTGAATCTCCCCTATTCCCTTCTTCCAACCACCTTTGTAGTTTCTGGCAACCACCTTTCTACTTTCTGTCTCTATGAATGTACTACTCTGGGTCTCCCATGTAAGTGGACTCATTCAGTGTTTTTGCTTTTGTGATTGTCTTATTTCTCTTAGCATAATGTCCTCAAAGTTCACCCATGTTGTAACATACGTCAGACTCTCCTTTCTTTTTGAGACTGAATAATGTTCTGTTGTCTGTATATACCATATTTTTTTTATACAGTAATAAGTCAGTGGACAATCGGATAGTTTCTACCTTTTGGCTATTGTGACTAATCTTTCTATAGACATGAATATACAAACATCTCTTTGAGACCCTGCTTTCAATTCTTTTGGGGATATACTGAGAAGTGAAATTGCTCGATTATATGGTAATTCTATTTTTAATCAGAAAATACCACCATACTGTTTTCTGTAGCAGGTGCATCATTTTACATTACCACCAAAGTGGGCAGATGTTCCAGTTCTCTGTATCCTCCCCAAGTCGTTACTTTCTGTTGTTGTTGTTTTTTTTAATAGCCATCCTAATAGGTGTTGACAGATTGCCTTTTGGAGAAGTATTTTCTAACTTTTAAATATTATCCATAAAAAAAAGAAGCTTGTATTGTATTTCTGAGTTTTGGAACTTAGAAATGAGCCCAGGCTTTGCCACTAAATTGCCATGTAACTTTAGATAAATTATTTAACTTCTCTAGATTTTATTTTTTCTACGTATAAAAATTTGGGTAACATGAAAAGGCTTGCCAAGGTTTAAGTTATACAATTCTGTGATTCTAACTTCCCTTGGCTTGTTAACATTACCAAATTATTCATTAAAAATACCGTAAGTGGCTCCTTTCTACAGATAAATATTGTCTGTTCATGTCCTAATAGGCTAACTGGTAAACATTGTAGTTATATGTATCTGAAAAGCCATATTGACATATAATATGTTATGTTATATCTACCCTTTGACCAACTATTTTGATTTTTAGAAATCTGCACTAAGGAAATAATTGACCACAAAATTTGAAATTCCTATTAAAAATGTTCTGAAAGATAGTCAACACCCTTCGAGGACCTTGAGTTCATCAAGAAACATATACTTAAAATAGTAAAAAAAATGAATGTCACAGCCTGTGCTTGTCTTATTAATAATCATATAAAAAGTATTATACATTTTAAGTTTAATCTTTTTTAAATAATTCTTTGAATTTAATTATTATTTATAATTTAATTGAGAAGGATTTCCACAAAAAAATAACTATCAACCCAAGGTAGTGAACGAATGAGAGCCTAGAGGGGGAAGTGCCCATCGAGTGCAGTCTGGCAAAGGTCACAGACAGCAGAGTTGGTTGGACTCATCTCTTACGCATTCTTAGTGGGAGAGATAGGACTTAAGCTGAGCCAGTGGCTACCAGCTGCCATTCAGTAAGCACAGTGTCCATCAGGCCCTGTGCTTGACACTTTATGTTCTCCCTCCTTCTACTCCCTTTATGTTTCAAACAAGCCCTAGTGTAGGCTCTCCTATCTTTGAAGGAATTTGGGAATTCAAATAATTTTTTAGGAGGGGTAGGCAAGAGTAGGGACTTAAATATGTATTTTTAAAGACCAGTTTGACCACAGCACACAACTTACATGGGCAAGTCATTTTACATCTCACCCTCCTCTTTTATAAAATAAAAGATAATTCAATCACCTCTAAAGACCCTTTCAGATTTTTAAATTCTATGCTTTATTTTTTTCCTTCTCTATTATATTAGTACCTTTTTATAGCATGAAAAACTGGTTCAATATTTATTTTTAGGCTTTAAAAATCTGGTTTTACCCAGTAGTCATTAGGTCAGATAATCCTTTTTTAACTAGAATCATCCCTAAATAGGAAAATTGTGCTAAATTTTCATACTGGTATTAATATCCCAAACAATAGATACATGAGATTATCTCTTTTTTATTTAGGTTGTTTAATAAAAAGGCTGAATGTTTTAATACTCTTATTCAAACAAACTCTTGTGTTTGAAATCTGAATCCACCAATTTAAAATATTCAGCATTTTGCATGATATTTAGTTCACTAGAGTTTATTCATTGATTAATTCAGCAAATATTTATTGGGCACCTCCTATGTTCTAGACACTATTCTAAGAGATGGAACTAAAGAGGCGAACAAAATAAAGCACCTGCTTTTGTAGAGCTTACATTCTAGTTGAGAAAGACAAACAAGAAGCAAATGCAAAGCAATAAGTAAATATAGAAGATGTCACATGGTGATCAGTGCAATGGCAAAAATGAAGCACAGGATAAGGAAGATTGTGTGTCCTTGGGAGGTGAAGGCAAACTGGTAAAGTGACAGTCCAGTAGAGACCTGAAGGAGTTAGAGGCAAGTAGGGGAGGAGCAATCCAGACAGAGGAAACAGCCAGTGCAAAGGCCTTGAAATAGCATCATGGTTGGAGTATTCGGGGAACAGCACGGAGGGCCGTATAGCTGGTGTAAGCTAATCCAGTTGAAGGTTGGTAGGAGATGCGGTCATTGAGATGAGACAGACAGCTGCAGCCCATGTAGGTCCATGCCCATCGCAAGCACTTTGGTTTTCAGTGAAGTTGGAAGCCATGGGAGGAGTAACAAGGCCGGTTTAACTTTCAAAAGCATTTCTCTGGCTACTGAGTTGAAAATTGTCTGTAAGAGGTGATGATAGAAGTGTAATCCAGGGGACAAATAATGGTGACTTGGACCAAAGTGGCTACAGTAGAGGGAGTGTTAAATGGTTGGATCCTAGAAACACTGAAAATGTGTGTCAACTGTGTCTATTGATGGATTGGATGTAGATAGGGTACGAGGGAAAAAGGAGAAGTGAGTTGAGGATGACTCCCAACACTAGAGCCCGTCAACCAAAATAACAAAATCATGATCTACTGAAGTGAAAAATACGACAGGAAGAGATTTGGGGGAGGAAGTGACTCAAGAATTCAATCTTGGTCATAATGAGTTTGAAGTAAATACCCAGGAGGAATCTGAGGGGGAGATACTGAGGAGGCCGAGTACAAGTCTGGAGTCCAGGAGAGTTCCAGAATGGAGATAAAAATTCAGGAGTTGACAGTATAGAGGTTGTATTTTTTAAATTGCTTCTGTTTTTTGTTTTTAGAATTTAGACTTTACTAGTGCTTATTTATAACGCAGTATTTTCTACTCTCAGTCAGTTGAGGGAGTTTTTCTATGTTGCCATGTAAATGAAGAAAATCGTGACGGTTAGAAGAATTGTGAAGATTGCAATCACCAAACTAAAGTGTAATTAATAGTCATCATTACTTCTTCTGTTATAGAGCTGTCCATTATAATCAGTATAACTAAGTTAGAAACAGGTTTTATAGACACATTACAAGAAAAGAAAAAAATCCCTGGGTTTAAGCCATCTCTGTTTTTATAAGATATACACTCTGTCACTTCAGACTACTGATTTGATAATTTCAATGTTCGTAGTATCTAAACTAGAATATCTCTACATAGTTTGTTAAATTGTTTAAATAATTCCATATTCTAATGCATTAGAAAAGCTTTATTTTTATAGCAGTTTTATTGACAAAAATTTTTCATACCATAAAGTACATTGATTTTTACTGTCTAAAATATTGTGCAACTACCACCACAAACCAATTTTAGAATATTTTCATCACCCTCGAAAGGTTCTTTGTACCCATTTGCAGCTGCTGCCTCTCCCACCCCTAGCCTTAGGCAACCACTAATCTACTTTCTCTACATATTTGCCTTTTCTGGACATTTCATATAAATGAAATCATTTTTGTGGTTTTTTTTACATTAGAATTTTCACTTTGCATAATGTTTTTGAGGACATCTATGTCCTAGCCTGTATCTGTACTTAATTCCCTTTATATTAAGCAGTATTCCATTGTATGGATAATACCAGATTTTGTCTGTTCATCAGATGCTCAACATTTGCATTTGTTTCTGTTTTTTGGGATATTATTAATAGTGCTGCTATGAAAATTTATGTACAAGTCTTTGTGTGGATATATGTTTTCATTTGGCTATTTGGTATATACCTGACGATGGAATTGCTAAGTCATATGATAAATTACTATATTTAACTTTTTAAGAAATTGCCAAACTGTTTTCCAAAGTGACTGTACCATTTTACAGTCCCACCTCCAATATATTAGGATTTCAATTACTCCATGTCCTTGCTAACACTTGTTATTGATGCCCATTTTGGTTATAACCATTCTAGTGGGTGTGAAGTGGTATCTCATTGTGGTTTTAATTTGCATTTCTCTCATAATTAATGATATAGAGCATTTTTTTCATATGCTTATTGGCCAAGTTTGGTAAATATTCAAATTTTTTGCCCTTATTTTATTTGGGTTATTTATCTTATTATTGAATTGTATATTATTTATATATTTTGGATAGAAGTCTTTTATTAGATATATGATTTACAAATATTTTTCCCCATCTGTGGCTTTTTTTTTATTTTCTTCTGGGTGTGTCTTTTGAAAAAGTTTTTTGTTTTGATTAAGTCTAATCATTTGTGTGTGTGTGTGTGTGTGTGTGTGTGTGTGCGCGTGCGTGCTTTTGGTGTTATATCCAAGAAATCTTTTGCCTAACCTAAAGTCTTGAAGGTTTACACCTATGTTTTCATCTGAGAGTTTTATAGTTTGAGCCCTTACATTTAGGTCAGTGATCCATTTGGAGTAGATTTTTGTGTATGGTACAAGGAGGCTTTACTTAAATCAATAGGTTGGATAGATTTGGAAATATGGAAGCATTTAATAATGATAGTATCTGAGGACTCTGTCATGTTTTTTTACTCTCTTGTTTTAGCTATGAGTAAGATAATAGATCTGAGAAAGTTCTATTTAATTTATTCCACAATCATTCTCATCTGGTATAAAATAGTTAATATGTTCATTAAGCAAGTATTTGAGGATAGAATAAGCTAAAAGTGATATTTCGGTCTACATTTTAAATGAAAGATAAAACATTTACTTTAGCATGTTTATAAATTTCGTTAAGAATTATAGTTGAAACTTTAAATATACATATAAATTACTTTTGTTTTTTCAGCATGTAGAAATTTTTATAAATTCTGATTCAAATCAGGGGGATTCAAAACTTAAAATCGTCTTGTCTATTAAGTTGGGATAGATTCTAATAAAAAAATACATGTTAAAATTTTATTTTTATATGAAAATACAAGTTATTCTACTTATGGTGAACCTTCTAACTCTGAAATTTGACTAGCCTTTATTCACCATTTTCAGTCCTTATATAATAAGTCTTTGCTAACAACTCAGTACCTGCCATCAGGCACACCAAAGTGTGCTTTTTTTGTTTGTTTGTGTTTTCAAATGAATAGCAGATAAGAGAAAAAAATTCAGTTATCCCAATTGATGATAATGTTGTAAAATTTTATGTCATTTTTTTAAAGTCATATAAAACTTAAATTTTATAGCATGTGATAGTATTGACAATCACATTTCATTTAGGAGAGAGTCTGTGGACTAATTCTAACTGCAGTTGGCGAGAGTCACAAACAACACAATCAGGCATTTTTAACCTTCTGTATCTCTATGAACATCTCGAAGAACTGCTTACTTGACGCCTTAGGTTTGGCCATTTTGTTGCATCTCGCTTGTGCGCTTTAAATAATCAATGCATTTCAAGTTTATGTAAACTCAATGTTTATTATCTTTGCTTCTCTTTATACAGAAAAGTATATGGATTTTTATTTACATAGTAGTATAAACAGTTTTAGCAAGGAAAAAAAATATACCCTTTATTAAGTTTTCCAAGACCAAAAAATTAATTTTTCTATTTTATTCTATATTTCAAAAGATTTGTTTTTCCCATCAGATGCAGACCAACAACGAAGAGAGAAACTCAAAAAGGAATTAGCACGATGTGAAAGGGAATTGAAATTAAGTAAAACTGAAGTGCAGGCCAGTTCTAAAAATAATTCCAAGTCATTATTTAACACTCTACAAAAGGTAAGATAGTATTTTTACCTTTTAAAAGCAGATGTTTCTAAGGTACTTCGTTAGTGGTACAGCCTGATTTTTTGGTGACATGTGTGCTCTACGTCAGAGTCAGTAAACTTTCTGTAAAGAGCTGCGTAGTAAATATTTTACCCTTCTTGGGCCACACAGCCTCTGTCACAACCATCGGGCCATTGCAAAACAGCCACAGACAATACATAAATGAGTGGGCCTGACTGTGTTCCATCAAAACTTTACTAACAAAAAAGACTGTGGGCCAGAGTAGGCTTACAGGCTAGTTTGCTAAGAGGATTTTTTTTTCCCTTTCTCACGAATGCATGTTCGTTTTATCAAATGCTTTTTCTGCATTTTTTCAAATGAATGGTATAATGTTTTTTAATGTTAATGTAGTGAATCACAACTGAATTTCGAATGTTAAACTAACCTTGCATCCTTAGTATAAACACTACTTTGTCATGATTCATTACTGTTTGCATACATTGCTGGATACAGTTGCTAATATTTTGCTTCGGATTTTAGCATCTCTGTTTATTATTAATATTGACCTGTCATTTGCCTTTTTTCTATGTCAGGATATGCTAGCCTCATAAAATTACCTGGGCACTATTTCCTCTTTTTCTATGCTTTAGAATAGTTTATGTAAGGTTGAAATTATTTGTTCCTTAAATTCGATGGAATTCAATATTAAAATTATCTGGACCTAGAGTTTTCTTTGTGAGAAGATTTTTGACTACTGATTCCATTTTTGAAATCCTTATATAACTATTTTTATAAGTTGTGTTTACGAAGTTGTCCATGTCACCTACATTTTCAAATTTTTGGCATAGACTTGTTTATAATATTCTTTTAGTCTCTCTCTGGAATGTGTATTATTTCCCCACTCTTATTCCTAATGTTATTTGTGCCTTCATTCTTGAGTACTCTCACCAGAGATTTGTCAGTTTTATTAATCTTTTTAAAAGGTACAATTTTTTTTTCTTTGTTAATCCTCTATGTTGTATTTTGTCTTCTATTTTGTTAATATCCACTCATCGTTATTTTCCTCTTTGGCTTTCTTTGCATTTATTTTGATGTACTTTTTTCTACTTTAGTTTCGTTTATTTTCAGCCACACGTCTTTCAGAGGTATGAGTATTTTTAAGAATCTAAATTTTCCTCCAACTGCTACTTACTTGCATCCCACAAGTTTCTATATGAGGCATTTTTCTTATGGTTCAATTCAAAACATTTTACAGTTTCCATTATAATTTCTTCTTTAACACAGGAATCATTTAGAAGTGTTTCTTAATCTCTAAATGTATTTTTTCCCAGTTTTCTTTTTGTTACAGATGCCTAGCCTAATTATATTATGATCAGGGAATATCTATATAATACCCATTTCTTGAAATTTGTTGAGACTTGTTTTATAGTACAGTAGGTGGATAATTTTTTTAACGTACTGTGTCATTATGTGTTTGAAAATAAAATATATTCTATAGTTATATGCAGTATTTAATATATAGTATAGTGTGTCCATTAGATTAAACTTAATATCTTAGAGATGTTCAAATCTTATTGATTTTTTGTCTAATTAATCTATTATTTATTAAGAGAAATCTTCCACAAGAGCATGTATTTAGATTGTTTTCAAAAATTAATACCACCAATTTTTGTTTTATATATTTTGAGTTTATATTATTTCATAATACAGATTAAGAGATATATTTTCTTGGTAAATCAAGGCTTTTATCACTGTGCTTTGAACTTCTTTACCTTAATGTTATTTGTATTAGTTTCTGATAATGATATAGTTAAATCAACTTTCTTTTGATTAGCATTCCTTTGGTATATCTTTTTCCATTTTTTATTCTTAATGTTTTAGATAGGTCCCATAGTTTTAGGTGGGTCACATTATTCCCTCTGATAGTCTTTGTCTTTTAAGTGGAGCATTTAGTATGTTCTTTCTTCTGCCTTCTTGTCTTGTGCTGTTTGATCCACAGTAATAGGCAGAATTCTAAATGACACCCCCACAATGACCTACATCCATAAACAGTCTCTGCTCTTGAATATAGGCAGGACCTGTAACTTGCTTCTAACCAACAGAATATGGCGAAGGTGATGGACTATCCCTTCCATATGATGTTACATGGTGAAAGTGAAAGGGATTTCTCTCTATAGAGTAAGGTTTTCCTCCTTCCTTAAGAGAGGGAAATGGGCTGGGAGGAGTTTCTGCTGCGGCTACTGCAGAAATGGCTTTCTCCTCCCCTAGCCACATGGAAGGAACGAGGGAAGGGGGAAGCTTTCTTAGGGTTCTCCCTGCTCTTGCCTGTGAGCTCCTGGTGCAGTTCCTGGAGGAGAAGCCAGCAGGAGGACACAAACTCCCCACGTCTCTGAGGCTGCCCACTCTCACGCGAGTCTACTCTCTCTTCAGCAGTTAGCCAAAATCTTATAGCGTCATCTTCTTTCTAGTTTATGTGGCACTCGGTAGCATCTGTCCCAAATGAACAAATGCTCGGGTCCTGTTTCCCGGCGGGTGCCTATCTCTCTAGTTTTTAAGTTATTTGCTCTGTGACCTTAGTCTGCTCATTAATTCAAGAAAAACTATTAATTTGCAGCTCATCCGGCTTTTTTCTTGTTGTAATAGTTCTCGGCTGACACTGGAAATCTGATTTATTTTTGTATGTAGTGGTTTCTTTTCTAAACTTTTTAATTTTGAAAACTTTAGCATCTACAAAAATAGTCATTTAATGAACCCAAATGTTCTTGTCCCCCAGATGTAGCAGTGACCAGACTCATTTCATCTATATCCTCACTCACTGCCCCCACCCCAGATTATTTTGATACAGATCCCAGATATCATATAACTTTATCCATAATTATTTCCATATGTATCCAAAAGATAGACCATAATACCATTAACGTGCCTTAAAAATTAATGATTCTTTAATATCATCAAATACCCACTGTTCAGATTTTCCCATTGTCTTATATATTTTTTTCAGTTAATTAGGATTGGTATCTAAATAATTTCAACTAATCGATAGATTTATTTTAATCCAAAGCTTCTCCTTCTCCCACCTTTTTATGTATTAGAAAAAAATAAGTCATTTGTCTTAGCTTAAGGCTTTTGTGGACCATCTGACTAAGGCAAATTTAGGCCACAAGCTTATGTGGGGGCAGCGTACGATTTCAAATTCTCAAAGGCTAGTTCTCCCTTTCCACTCAGTGCCAGTGTTCAAGATAGGCAAGTTTTTTGCAAGTCACCTAGTTGGGGTGTAGCCATTGAGAGGATCCAGATTCATGAGCATGGTCTCCTAAGCTGTCGAGATCAGTCTCTGAGCTTCATTTTCTGTCCCCCAGTACCCGCGATGTGATAAAAACTATGGCCTATTAATATAAGTGAGTTTCACTGCTCTACTTACTAGGTATTATGTGCCATATATTTGATTCCAGCTCTTTCAATTGTACGTGAAATTGTGACATATCAGTAGGCAGGGGAACGACTAAGGGCATTTGTACTATTATAATGAATGCAGATTTTTTTCTTTGAGAAGTAAGGGAGCCATAGAGCAGTTTGGGGGAAGTTAAATCATCACACTGACACTTTACAAAGACCATACTGGCAGCAAGGAAAGACAGACTGACTATGAGTCAGTTGCAGTAATCTGGGGAAGAAATGGTTAAGACCTGATCCAAGACAGCAGAAGGAACACAAGGAATATATTTAGGAGATATTTAGAAAGTAAAATCCCCAGGACTTGGTGTCCTGGGATGTGAAGAGCAATAAGCTGAAATTAAAGAGGTTCCCAGGTTTCTGGCCTGGGCAACTGGGAAGATGGTGATATATCATTCACTGAAGTAATGATAATGGAACAAAGTGCAGCGTCTTCTTTGGACGGGTGGATAATGTAAGGTATGAGTCTACTCGTTTGGACGTGCTTGACTTGAGGTGCCTTTGGAATAGCTAACATATTCAGTAGAGAGCTGATATGTGCATCTGCGTCAGGAAAGAGGTCTGGGCTGAAAATAGATTTGGGAGTCATCAGGGAAGCTGCAGTATGCTTGAGAGCCCCCAGGGCTGTTATATAGATTAAAAGGACTGGGAATAGAGCTGCTTCCTTTAGAATAGATTTACTATATGCTGTGATATCATTTTGCCATCTGGGAATCTGTGCATCAATATTTAACTCAGTGTATTTCCATTTTTAGTGATTGTACTTTTTAACTGAAAATTTAAAATATTTTGCTATTATCCAGTATTTTGAATATAAAGTAATAATTGTATTTTGAGATAAGAATGGGTTTTGTTGAAAATAAACTATAAAATTAAATCTGTAAATGTAAGATATTTTCTATTCATTTTTCCTTTAGCTACTGTAACACTTCCATAAAGGACTTTTTTAATATTTTAATCTTAATGTATTTTTTACTTCATTTAGAATTCACAGTAACTTGCAGTTTGCCTACATTTTTATAAGCATTGATAATAAATATTTAGACACATTCAAATTAAAATTATTATTTTGAGCATAATATTTGATAATTGGATGTGTTTTCTGGTTAACAGACACCTAAGTTATAATCTGCATTTACTGAAAAGTTGGCTACAGTTAAGAGGAAAATGCTAACTTTAGCCTCTGGACATATTACCTATTTACGTACATGAGTTCATATAATCAGAAATCTTGTAATTGCCCATACTCTCATGCTAGTTTCTTTTTCTCACACTTTGCCCACACGCTATCACCTCAGGACCCTCATGTGCCTTTCTAGTCTGCACCTTGTACCCCCCGCCAGTTATTCACTCACTCACATCACTGGGGAAGCACCCACTATGTGCTATTAAGATTAAATGAATATGTGGATGCAATCCATATTCCTAAGTAAATCTATTTTAAAAAGCAGTATAAAGCAATGGAAATCAAGAGCTATCAGTTTCTTTTATAAAATATACTTTGAAACTTTTTTGCAAAACAAAGGTTAACCAAAGTTTTAAATAATTCGTACCCATCCTGTTCTGAAATTGAATTGAAGCCTCAACTGTTTTAAAACCTGACAGCTGGAAAATCTTAGTATGCCATTTCTTCTGACATTATACCCGAAAAAGATCGATTTAGTTAGTACTCAGTCATTCTGTGGTTGTAAAATTGGATAGGTGTTCTTGTCATAAAAACATGTAAACTATGCAACGATTATCACTTTGAACTGGTTACAACAAATTGCGTCGAACTGTAAGGGTGACGTAAGAATTTGAAAGTGGTCAGATTACCACCAGAATTTTTGTTCAATTGACGTATAATTGATGAACATTTTCTGATTTTAGAACTTTACAGTACTATTCAAATTTTGGCAAATTTATCAGTGCGTTACATATTTTCTATGAAAATTATATCCATCCAACCTTGCTGATATTTATGGCTAAAGAAAACAATTATATAATCTCAAAAAAGCAAATTGGCACAGTTGATTTCATACTGTGTTCTACTGGTTTTCAAGAGGAAAAAAAAAGATACATGGTAGGGATTATGAGACATAAAAATACAGAAAAGTTTCCTGCCTTCAGTCAGTTCAAAAGCAGTTTTTCCAGCCCATTGCAGACAGATGAGAGTATATTTCTGCCTTTAAAGACTTTCTTTGGTGTTCTGTTTTGTTTATTAAATAACCATCAGTGATAAGAATTCTCTTACAATCTAATGCCGCATGCATTTCTCCTGCTCTGATCTCAGTTTTTACTGCTCCTCTAAGTGTAAATAATTCCTGTGGTTGTTATTTAATAGCCATAAAGAATTTTTCAGAATGCACTTAGAAATATCTTCACAGGGTACCAAACTCTTCTGGTGAAAAAGCTGTAGTATGAGTCTAGTTTGGGAGTACTTTTTAAAACCAACGTATTAAAGCCATTAACCACACAGCACCCTAGTGACTCACACTCTGATGCCAACATACTCACTCGCTTCGAGTAATTTTGCCCTGTATTTGGGACAGGGTTAGAAAGCACTTGGAAAGGAAATAGGTGCCTTGACCTCTTTTAGGCAGTAGTCACAGTGTCCAGTTACTGCACTTTCCTTACTTAGATAAATCAGTACTTAGCTTAGCTGAATTGTTCAGTAGCAGGAAAGGAGTTAAAATCTGTTTAAGATTCCCAGTGGTGTAAAAAACTAAAAATATGTGATTTTCGAATGAGTCTTTAAAATAGATAACCTGACATGATAGGCTCAGCCTGGATTCAAATCTGTAAGACCCTGCACCTGAGTTTCTTCATCTGTAAAACAGAGGTAATAATTTTCCCACCACTCAGAGTGGATGGGACGATTAAATGAGTTGTACGTTTAAATCAGTTAGAACAATACCTTCACATAGTAAACATTCATACTTATTAGAGCAGCGATAGAAGTTCTGATCATTCCTCTTTTATTCTTCTCAATGGCAAGAACAGTACCTTGTGCAAAGGAAGCTCTCGGCAATTCCCTTTCTCCTCCTGTTTGTCTCCCCTAGAGCTTGTAGGACAGATATAACTGGTTAATCCTAGCCATTTTCACCTCCATTTCTGTCACTTCAATGTAACTTCCCCTCTACCTAATAAAGTGACTCAGAGTTCTGTAAAGGATACACAGGTGTCCATAAAGTTTGGAATCATAGACAAGGCTTTTGGGGCAGCTAATCTGTAAAAGAATAAAATATATTTTTAGACTTTATAGATATCCTGTAGAAATGGCTCTGCCAAAGTTAAACCAAAAAAAAAAAAAATGGAGCAGTCAAAAACACCTTTCTTTTCAAAGCTTTTCTCACTCATGAGGAGAACTTGAGGAACATATGTGAACTTTTTATGAAATAAACATTTCTTAGTCATATTTAAAATATCAGGTACTTAAATCAAGGCTCCATATATTGTGAGGAGAAGTTCCTTTTCATTTATTCAAAGCCTTGAAGTCACAGAGGAACTGCTGGCATCGAAGATCACCATAATGACCAGGGAAGATGCTGCCACCAGCAATGGTTGATAAGGGGATTGGGGCTCACAATTGTTTTGGAAACTTGCAGATAAAACTGAGATCTATCGGTAGACACAAGGTCAAGACTACAATATAGGTAGATGTTATTAATCATTTTTTTTAGCTTCAGAAAGAAAAATGATTGCTATTATATTTAGAATTGTATTTTTATATATTAATAATTCAAAAACTTGAATAGAACTTTATATACAATACTAACATCTTCAGGAACACGTAAGCTGATTTATAGACCCCCCCTGAGGCAACCGTTTTTGAATGTACAGTCAGGAGATCCTCCATTTTATGAATTCATAACTGTAATTGATGACTGTCATACCCAATGTTCTCAGCCTTCAGGGGAACCACAAAATGAAGAGGACATGTTATTGGAAGAAGTGAATGGATATTC
Source organism: Pteropus medius (assembly GCF_902729225.1). NCBI lineage: Eukaryota > Metazoa > Chordata > Mammalia > Chiroptera > Pteropodidae > Pteropus > Pteropus medius. Next base: position 12,914,856 of record NW_024349797.1, read on the forward strand.
GTCCTTTACAAAGTCCCCAGTACCATCTTCAGAGAGATTACAAATAAGCCTACCCAAATCCAATAAAGTCCTCACAAGTGGTACCGAGAAGAACTCCTGTTCCTTCCTGTCCAGCGTGGATTACGCCACCTCCGGGCCCAGGAAACCGTGCTCTGGAACCTCATATGGCAGACGGCCCAGGGGCACATTCCCAAATTCCCACCGGTTCCAGTTAGTTATTTCCAAAGCACCCAGCGGGGACCTTTTGGATAAACATTCTGCACTCTTTTCTAACAGACATTTGCCATTCACTCCACGCACTTTGAAAACTGAAGCAAAATCTTTCCTGTCACAGTATAGGTATTATACACCTGCCAAAAGAAAAAAAGATTTTACAGATCAGCGGATAGAAGCTGAAACCCAGACTGAATTAAGCAGGTATGGCACGTCGACAGCCAATAGTAAACCACGAAGTTGTAGAAATGAAATAATACTCTTTATTTTATATCATGTACCTTATGTGCCTTTTGAATGGAATGAGATTAGTGTGACTTTCCCTTTTGCATGTGTCACTAGAACTGTCAGAGTAATTGTTGAAAAGCTAAGGAGCTATTAAACTTGTCAAGCTCCTTTTAAACATGAATGTTACATATATGTTTGTTGTTCTAAACATGGTACTAGAACTTGTGTATGTTTGTAAATGTTATACTTCCAGAGAATCCTTAAAATACGTCGTTAAACAGCATTTGTGTAAATATGTCTACTGCTTTATGATAAAAATGGCAAAACAATGGGTTAAAGAGGGAAGTAAAAAAGCAACTGTTTATCTAACTACGCCTGTGCTTCCTTCCCAGCAAATATTCAACCCCAGTCTTGTATAGCAATAAATCCCCAGGTATAATTTAGGCAATTGGGATACTTTCTGTAAATTAAGTGTAATTTGCTTCAATAATGTTTTCATATACAATAGCGTGTGGCATATAATGAATATTCAGTGAAAGTTTTCCAAGAGATTAAAGAAAAAAGTAAATCTAATAAAGTATTAAGTGTTAGCTGATTTGTGATGGTTTTTCCTGGTATTTATAAGTTACTAGGTTTTAGTTATTTTAGGAGATAGAAAACAGTTTATAACTAGTATTCTCTTCTCTGGGTAAAGATAAGAGGTACAGTAATATTTAATGTACAGCATACATTTAATCAAAGAATTAAGGAATTTAATCTATTATAGAACTTGTCAAGTGAGGGAGAAATGAAGAAAGCAAATATATGCTTTTCTGATTATATTTATGAGAGCTTTTGAAAATAATAGTTCTATTATCTTTTCCATTTCCCTAGTTCTATTCTGCCCAACTGAAATTTAGCTGCTATTCAAAAAGAAGAAAAAGAAACATACACAACCCAAACCATATCTATTTCCTGATACATACTTATAAATAACTCATTTTGTAAGAGTAGATGGATTCTGTCTCCTATGTTTGAGTTATTTTTCTAGACAGTAAAGCTCATTATCATGGTGTTTGTATTTTAAAATCTAAACAGTAATTCTTTTTAAATATTACAGCTTCAAATCTGATTTTGAGACAGTTGAGACTAAGGACTTCACAGATTCAGAAGAGAACATAAAGCAGGTAATAAAAATGAGATCTCTGTGTTCCACATTGGAATTACAGCTGCTTTAACCAACTAGAGTATGGATAGCTATTTGGACTAAAAAAAGTAATCTCTTAGTGACACTTCTTGCATCTGATATAGCCACTATACAGAAGGTTTGCCTATTTACGAGTGGTTAGTTCTCTGAGAATGGGCAGATGGATCCTGCCAACTTGGAACATCATTTGTTGCTAGCATCTCTTCTTGATAGTTGGTTGGCTGGCTAGATAGATGGGTGAATGAATAAAATACTTTAAATGCTGTTTTCAAAGATGCAGACTTAGATTACTGAAGGGTGCAGAAAAGTTTTTATGTCTGTATATTTTTAAAGAATTGCCACTATATTATTAAAAATTATACATGTTATAGTAGATAGATGTATCATTCTCTTATGTTTGCTTCTACATTTTTCTATATCATAAAGGCCTTTTTTACAGTGTTTATATTTTGAAGGCTTAGCAATCATTTCATTTAAAATATCACAACTTTGATTTTGAGATAGCGATTATTTTTTATTTTTATTTTTGGGATATTAATCATATACTTGTATTCTAATTTACATTTATTGTTTGTTAAAAGGTTTGTCTATTAAAATGTCAAACAGATTCGGGGATAGAAGAATAAAATATAATCACACTCAACTCCCATCTTCCCTTCTGAAAAATGGGTAGAGGATTGTAGATATCCATCTCAGACATGAACAGCTGTTTGACATAGAGACCTGCCATTTAAGACCCAAGGACAAATCACTTACCATCTGAGAGCTGAGTTTTTACATCTAGGAAAACTGTACTGAACGTATAGAATCATTGGTAGGAATAGATGATGTAGATAAAGTGCCTCGCTCAGCCAAGGCTCAAAAAACGATGGCTGTGACTAGCTTGAGATTTAGAAAGAGCTGTGTATGTAACTAAACTAAAGCAGAATAAGGTCATTTTCATGACATCGTGTTCCAAATGTTATCCAACATCCTGTAAGAAAATGGTCTGTGCCCATATTCTGTAATCAGTACCACCAGCTATGTACTTGAGGAAGCCCATAGAGTATGAAAGCAGTAGACCTTCATTTTAACACTTTTAAACTTGTAAAGCACTATACATAAATTTGCATTGTAAAGATTAAATCTTATAATGCAAGTAAATGCTTTTGGCACAGTATGTAATCAATAGTAAGAATTCTATTAAAGTAAGCTGCCAGTAGTTTTGTTAATATTATCGTTCATACTGCCATAGTTGATATGTTGGCATTCGAAACAGCTGGGCTATTTGAATTTCTGAATAATGGGATATTTTTTCTAAGGTTTACCTAAAACTTTCAAATTTGCCTCATTTTCTTTTTATATGTTTACTTGTAGTGATTTCCTAATGTCATATATACCTCATTAAAAATATAAGAAATAAGTTTTTTATCTTATTTTAAATAAAATTTTTTTGAAAGTCCTGATTGGATAGACAACATATTCTAAAACATCCCTCATCATGGTTATTTACTGGATATCTCTACTCTCTTGCCTTGCTTTCTTTTAAAAAATTTGCTGTTTTGCTTTATTTCTGCCTGTATATAATTGAAGCAAAATAAAGATTTGTTCTTCTCATTGCATCCCCAGGCATCAAGTTGTACGACATATGGTTCCAAAGACAAAATAACCCCTTTACCTTCACAAGGGTATGGTTCACAGTGGGACGAGATGCAAGAAGGCGCTCTTCTTCAGTGTTCCCCCTCGAGGTAGACAGCGCACAGGAGAAATCACGTCACCTGTCTCCATCTAACTGGCTTTCCTATGTTACAGACACGTAGGATTTGCAACATAAGTACCATTTGATTATGCTCTGGTGTTACACAATTCAGTGGCAGTGTTAGCTTTGCTAAGGAAGTTTGACAAGTAGGAGCTCAAAAGTTTAAATGAATTCACTTTACTAATTCATTAGTAAAGGAAAGGGAGACATTGGCCTGTATTATTTGCCATTACTGGCCATGTAAAAAAGAATTTTCCCCAAGACAAATCCTCTGGCAATGACTCCAACCAGTTTATGTGGCACAAATGATACTGAACGCCATACCATTGAGGATTCCTAATTTGTGATTTTGAATATTCACCGTATGCTCACGCTTGATCTATACATGCTATCTATGTAGAGGCACTGTTTTTTTAACTACTCCTCTTGTTTAGGGATTATGAAATACCGCACCTAAATTAGAAAAGATAGGTTAGCGCCCGTAGTATAGAATCTAAAAAATGCCATTGTTAGTTTCAGCTGCCAAGTGCATTTCCAGTGTCAGAGACTGGATAAGAGATGAAGGATGTGGAAGAAAGGACTTGAGATTAAAAAGAGGGCAAGAGTGAGGTGTCGGATAGCGGGGCAGCAGGCGAGCACGCGGATCCCTTAGGGCCCAGCTCCTCCCTCAGGCCTTTCCTAGGGAGATCTCACCAGCAAGGCTGCAGAGTTCTTTGCTAACCTGTCTTAAAATTCATTGTGCCCCAGTACTCGTAACTTAAGATTTATAAGCTACTCTTGAGCCGGTCTGCAATGAATGAATATAAAGAATCACCTAAAATAAGAATATTTATCTTTTCTAGTAGTTTCCATCTAAAAGTAAAATACTATAATTGAGCATACCTGAATAAAGAGCTTAGAGTTAACTAAGGATGACATGACTGAACAATGACAAAATTTATCATAATGACCTGCTTTAAAATTTTTTCCATAGGGAAATATCTGTTTTCAGCATTATTTATATTAATCTTAGTCAAATTGTCATTGTTGATACTATGTAAGTGCTATAGTAGTTTTGAAAAAGCTAGTGAATTTGTAATCAGAAAACTAGTTTAAAAATCTGTCTGCTACTTACTAACATGTGACCTTTGCAAGTCACTTAGCCTTTCTGCCCCCTGGTGAACTCATTAGTGAGAAAAATACCTACCCAATATGCCTGTCAGGGTTGTTCTGAAGATTAGATTAGATCATGGATATAAAACATATTACAAATATATAATATTGAACACTTATTGTATACCAACCATTGTTTTGTTCAAATATTTTAATTTTCTCTTTTCAGGGCAGTATGTCAGTATTCCCTGCAGCCTCCTTCAAGGAGAAAAATCTATTCTGAGTAAGATCCTTCTCACCTCTTCATTTTGCTTAGTGGAAATCAAGAATTAAGAACCATACATACTGTTATTAAGTAAGATAGGTTTGAACACTACTCTCTCTTACAGCTAGCTTTGGGGTTCGGTCATGTAATACATACTAACTTGGGGAAAATGACCAGAGTTTTCTGAAATCATTATCCATCATCTTTATGTCCAGTGGAAATTTGTCCCTAAGTTAATAATAAGCTAAAATTCTTGTTTGTTTTTATAAATAAAAATAATAGTGTTTTCAAGAAATTCAGATGTTTAGTAGCTCAGGAGAGCCTTCCTGGACGTTTCTAACCACCCCAGTTCTCTGCAGATGTTATACTTCTTGGTTTTAATGTAGTTAAAGTTAAGCTACCCTTTTTTCAGAGAAAATAATCTATTTTTAGAGTTTTCTTATTCTCAAACTTGCTATTTGAATATTAGAGATTGTGAATCATTTTGAAAGTGTAACTTTTTATACAATATTTTAATCTATTTGATTTGCTTATTAACTCCTCCCCTTACATTCACTTATTCAGAAATTGAGTATTTACATTTAATAAATAAAGGCTATTTGCATTTTTATCAGTTCACTAATTTCAGCTAATTAAAGTCAAACTTCTAATAGTATCCTAATTTTCTTGTAATAGCTACTAAAATATAGTTATCTCAAAAGATAATATAATAAAGAAATATGTCCAAGCAATTAAAAATCACCACTTTATTTTTGTACACAAATTTTCCTTTTAGAATATTTTCCTCCTCTCCCAACACTTTAAGAAAAAAAATTTTTTTAAAGTAAATTTAAGTAAAGTAAATTTCCCATCCTTAAAACACTACTCTCTCAGGAGTAGGAGAGGATGTCAGAGTTGAAGTTCCTGCTTCTTGGATGACTTCCTCTTTCCCTTCCTGCACGTGCGATGCAAAGAGGCTCACACCTCTGCTGCTGGAGGAGGACGGGAGCCAGAGGATGTTTAAAACCCTCGTCCAAAAAAAAAAAAATCCTCGTCTTGCTTTTGTCGTACACATGTTCCTGGATCGCATTCAGTTGCCCTCTTGCCACTGGTTGGTCTCTCTCTTGTTTTGTTTAATCCCTGCTTATTTTTTACTACTGGGTGGATATCTCAGACATCTATAAAATTTTACTCTGCCAGGGAGTATTTTTCATCCTTAATATTTATCTTTGCATAATTTCAGAATATGCAACATAGGCATATGTTTGTTTAATAATATTCCTCTTAATGAGAGAAGTACATTTATAATAGGGATATTTATTTCTAATTAGGTATGTATATTTCCTGTTGTTTTCAGAGTAAGTGATGAATAAATTTTATGCTGTATATTGCTTTGTCTTCACAGTGAAGAAGAACTTTTGTATCTGAGTTTCATTGAAGATGTAACAGATGAAATTTTGAAACTTGGTTTATTTTCAAACAGGTTAGATTTTTAAAATAATACATGGCGGTTGAAGAGTAGTACATTAAATACGCTTCATTTGGTATTTTTTGAAGTTATTTCCACATATTAGGAAATGGAAATTATATTTCTTTCCTGGGGGACCATATTGTAAATAAATTGTAAATAAATAATTAATACTCTAGGCAGGCTCACAGGTTGGGGCAGTTACAGAAAAAATAGAGATTTTATTCATTTTAATACTGTCATATTTCTTGGTTATAATAGACTAGTGAAATAAATTTTTGCTTCTTATATGCAAAGATCTACAATCCCATTTTGCTATTTGAAACTGTGGTGAGAATCAAAAGCCAGCATTTTGATTACAACTGTTACTAATAAAGTGAGGACAAATTAAAAGCTATGTTTGCATACTGTAAGTGAAATGGGAAATGTGCAAAACCAGATTAGGTGTTAACGTACCTAAGGGAGCTGTGTGGTCCTGAATCAGCTCGAACATTTATTTAAAATTCACTGGGCACTGAGCCCCACTTTGTTATGTAGCATAAGACCCCATTTCATTATATATGCTGCATGCTTTCCCTGTCATGATAATTGTATGCCAAGTACAGACATTCTAATGAATTATTTCTACTTGAAAGCGAACATTTTCATTATTAGTATCAAAAGATACCAAAAGACCTAAGTTTTATTACAATAACTCTATTTATCTCTTTCATTTAAAAAAGATGGATAAAAATGTTTACATAATGGATAGAGTTTCAGATTTGCAAGATGAAAAAGTTCTATTGATCTGTTTCACAACAGTGTGACTATATTTAACACTCCTGAACTGTACAATTAAAAATGGTTACGATGGTAAATTTTGTTGTGTTTTTTCCACAACCAAAATGTTAACTGTAAATAAAAAAATAAAAACATTTGCATAAAACATATGTATTTATGCTAAAAAACACTTAGATTTTTCTCTTAGATTTTATAAGGCTGTTTATTGCACTGTTTTATATAATAGCACCAAAAGTTGAATCAAACTAGATGTTGACTAGTAAAGGTTTGGTTGAATAAATTGTAGAATATTTATAAGAGTAAGTTCTGTTCAGATATTTAAATGTTATACAATTGAATTTATTGATAGAAAGATGTTCAAAATATATAATTAGAGAAAAATAAAATAAGTACCCAAACATTATGTGTTGTTTAATCCCAGTTTTGGCAAAGAACTATATATGCACAGAAAATTGCCTAGGAGTGAATATTCAAAAACATCAACAGTTATTTAAAAGGTAGAGTATGGATTTCTTGGGCTTTTTGAAATTATTAAATTATTCAGAACTACTGAATATAAGGTTGGCTCATAACTTCACTGATAACAAATGATAACAAAGGAAATTAGTTGTTTTTCAAGAAACCTATTGATACATTCACGTGATAGAAGACAAGCATGATGTAGTTGAAAAAATAAAATCTGGAGCCAGACACATCTGGTTACATTCTCTTTATGGTTTGTGACCTTAGGGAAAAGGAAATCATTGTCTTAGAGATGTGATTTTCTCATCTTTAAAAATCATTTACAATACCTTTCTCTCCCAATATTGGTCATGATTAGAGGTATAATTATTATGTGCGTAGCACTTAGTGGTTCTTAGTAAATGATAACTTTTATGTTTTTATATGGATTTACCATCAGTGGAACATTTGTCAAGTATGCTTTAGGAAGCATTGTAAAATAACTCTTTATAAAAGAATTGTCTTTAGGGTTTGGTTTATGGAGTAGTGTATATACGAAAGAGAGAGGAGAGAGGGTGTGGTGTTTGCACATGAATGTGAGAGGAAAAAAGAGCTTTTTAATGTATGTGTGTGAGAGAGAGAAAAGGACCTTTGGGATGTCATTTAAAATATTTTATGCACAGAAATGTAATAGCATGCAGTCTTCCAGAAATATTGGCATCCGTCGTGTTAACTTAAGTGCAGAGTGGAAGCCACACGAGCTTCCAGATTGGAGAAATTGACAGACCAGGGAAGCAATGGTTTTTAACTTTGGAAAGAAAAAGAGTAATCTAAAAAATATTTTCAACTCTTAGTAGTTGTTATTGCATGGCTATCTTACATTTAGTTGATTTTGAGACATTAACATTTTTATTTATCATTTGTAGGTTTTTAGAACAACTGTTCGAGCGACATATAAGACAAAATAGACACCATTTGGAAGAGGTTTGTCTTTCCTTAGAACTTAGTTAGAAAAATTCTAATATAGAAAGAATTTTAAAGTTTTTCCACACCCTGAAAAGATACATAAAAAGCAAGTGCTTTTTTTCCCTTGCACTTTGTGTGTGTTCGGGGGCGGGGGGACGGAGAAGTATTGATCCTGCTGAGATTAGAAGCACTGCAGACAGAAGTAATGCATTTACCTAGCTTAATTAATGTAATTGTGCATGTCCTTTTCTTAATCCTAGGGGAAAATGCGCCACCTGCTTCATACCCTAAAGGTGAATTTAGGCTGCAAGGAAAATTCAGTACAGCTGGATGAAGTCGATACGTTGAATTTACTTGACTTTGAAAAGGCTGAGAATTCAGAACAAAATAAATATAAAAGTAAACCAGATGCAAGAATTCAACAGGAACGTCAAGAGTACCAAAAGGCTTTGGATATGTTATTGACTATACCAAAGGATGAGAATGAGATATTCTCACCAAACGAATTTTTCCTGCCTATCTATAAATCAAAGTATTCAGAAGGGGTTATAGTTCAACAGGTGAATGATGAAACAAATCTTGGATCTTCAGTTTGGGATGAAAAAAATCCAAGTATTTCGGACAGCTTAACAGACCAGGAAACCTCTGTGAATGTCATTGAAGGTGATAGTGACTCTGAAAAGGTTGAGACTTCAAATGAATTATGTTGTCTTAGCACAGCACTGTGCCAGCCTATTCAACTCTGCAGTGTCAAAGGTGACAATAATCATGACGTGGAAGGACCGACTCTTAAGATCATGGAGATGAGCATCGAGGACTGCCCTTTGGATGACTGACCTTCATTAATAAATATCCCAAATGGCCAGTGATTCAACATTCCTTTTTTCTCTTTTTTTCTTTTATATGTTAAGATTTTCTATGCTGAATAATAAATTACCATAAATTTAGCAGCTTAAAACAAAAACACATGTATTATTTATCCCACAGTTTCTGTGGGTCAGTTGCCTGAACATAGCTTGGCTGGGTCCTCTGCTGTGGGTCCCAACAGCTGCAGTCCAGGCGTCGGTCCAGTCCAGATCTTGTCTGAAGGCTTGATTGAGGTGGGGTTGGGGGACCTCCCAAACTCTTTTATGATTGTTGGCTGAATTCCTTTCCTTCTAGTAATAGATCTGAAACCTTCAATTTCTTGCTAGCCATTGGTCATCAGCTGTCCTCAGCTCTTAAAAGCTGCCCACTGTTTCCTACCACATGGCCTTCTCCACAGGTAGCTCACAATATGGCTGCTTGTGTCTTCAAGGCTAACATGAAAACGAGAGAGACTCTGCTAGAAAGAGTCTTATTTAACAGTCACAGGAATTACTTTCTATCATCTTTGACATTTTTTTTTGGTTAGAAGCAAATCACAGGTCCTACCTACTCATTACAGAAGGATTTGAATGCCAGAAGGTAAGATTCACTGGGGTCACCTTAGGATCTATTGGCCACAATTTCTAAGATGTTTCTCAGGAGCACAGAATTTACTCAGTCATAAGTGGTTTTGTAGGCAATGGGAAATGGTTTTATGATCTGGTGCGATCTTAAAACATTAAGCTTGGTCTACATTATTTTTAATTTCTTCTCACTTTCCTGCAGCATTTAAAGCCTCAAGGCCTTTCTAGTTATCAGTGAGCTAGAGCCGTCTGCCAGCTACCTGAAAAATTGTCCCTTCTTATGAGGGCAAATATTCTGTAGACCCAATCAGACACCTTCCCTTTACTACTGTAGTTCACAAATGGGATCCTTACTATTAATATATGACTCATCTCTAGTTATATCTTTTCAACTACGTACAATAATGTGGTTGAATATTTGAGTGCCTGTTATATACAAAGTTGCATGACTAAGCACTGTGGAGCACAAAAAGATGAAACAATAATGACAACCCAAATGTTCTAGAATCTTACCAATAGTCTCCAAATATCCATTCTTTAACTCGAGATTTTTATCATCCTTTGCCCACACCAGTGTTTCCCAAAAGGTAGCACATACCACCGGTGGGATCAGAGCAGATCTCTGGTGGTTTATAAATGACACGTCCAACATCACCGCTAGGTGCAGGATTCGGCCTCAGGGACAAACCGCAAAGTACAGTGGGGCGAGGGCGGGGCGGCGCGGCGCGCCCGAGCCACAAACTCCTCCGGAGTCTTATGCCCAAAGAAAGTCTCATTGCTGCGGCCTGTCCTCAGCCCCGCCGACCCCTCAGTGCTCACGTCTAAAGTTCCTCCCCTTAACCCTCTGTGCAACTCCTCCTTTCCCCGCCCTGCGACCTTCTTAAACCTCCTAAAATATCTGACCCTGTTCTTGGGCCCCAGCCCGGGTCTCGCCGTCAATCGTGCTTCACCTCGATATTCCCTTCTTGGACTTCATCCGTCCGTCCGTCCGCCTGGGGGCTCCTTCGGTCCCAGCCTCACCTTCACAAACCCCTGCACTCATTATCCACGCACCTACCTCAGACTCACTGCCCTGGCTCACATCTTTCTCCTCAGCTGGAGCTGCCGTCTTGCTTCAAGCATCTCAGTAACTCCCCGCCCGCGGCTCCTGCACCCTTGGGCCCAGCCCCAGACCCACTGCCTGTCCTGCTTTGACATGTCCAGCCTTCTGTATCCTCTAACTCTGGGTACAGCTTTTTGTCTTTGAGGCCATGACCCTTCCTGACCTTTGTACCTATTAGGGTATTTTTGTTGTTGTTATCCTCAGGTTTCCCTTTAAAAATTACATTTGAAAAGATGAGTTGGTTTACAGAAATATCAAAAGTGATTCTTGCATATGGCAAAGTTGGGTGAAGGTGGGAAGTGAATGGTAAGTTTGAGAAACACTGGCTTAGACTCTTCAAGCAACATTGTAATTGATACCTCTCCCTCTGCCCTCCCATAGCTCATCCTCAACCCTGACTCCTGATGAGCGGGCCTCTCAAGCCAGCTTACCTGGGTTTGGCCCTTAGGAACTAAGCTGGGTTACTGAGCCTGTATGTGCCCCTGTTTGTTGAATGGGGTAATTACAGAGCCTTCATCACAGGGCTGTAAATACGCACAGGCTGCTATTTGTCATTTTAAAGCAGACCATAACACCCCTTCTTTAAACAAACAAACCTTTTAGTTTCCTCTTGCTAAAAATAAAAAGTACAGGCTCTTTGCATTTTTTTCTTTTTAATAATGAAACCATTTTATAGGCTAGTTGATATAAACAAGAGTTAAGTTCCTATGGCACATTCTGGTCACCAAACTTCTAATGAAAGACCTGCAGAACTTCTAATATTAAACACTGAAAAAGATGCAAGCTACATATGCATTTAAGAAAGATTCATAAAAACAAGGTAATGACTTTCCAACCCGCTTATTCCAGTTCAAGGGCTCAGGTGGCCGGAGTCTATCCCAGTAGGTCAGGCAGGGCACCAGGTGGAAACCAACCTTGAACAGGACACCCATCTGTCACGGGGCCGCCCACACCCACACTCAGACTGAGACAATTCAGACACATGCATTCATCTCACACGCACATCTTTGGGATGGAAGAAACCTGAGTCCCTGCAGAAAACCCACACAGACGTGGCGAGAATGCGCATTCTGGGGAATTGATATTCTTTTCTCATCAAAGTTATAATAACGAAATGATGTTGAATGAACTGATGTTTATGATGACGTTGAGGAAATGAATTAGAACCAGAGAAAAAAAATTTTAAACTTAACTCTGACATATAGAAGAATGAAATGAAGTGGAAGCATATGAAATATTGAGATGGGAAGATCAATATCACAAAAAGAACAACACTTTGCATTTTTTTATAGTCATATTTTCCTTCCCAGCTCTCTTGCCATCATCTCCCAGGCATCCTAAGTGTCTGTCACATCTCATTGCTTGTTCCCTAAACATAGAGGTCCTCTCTATGCTTTTACTCTTGCTGTCTGCTCAGAATGTCATTTCCCTTCCTCTGCCCTCTGAGCCTTCACTGATATCCCAGGTCGAATGTAACACTGAAACCTTGAGTGCCTGTCCCTACTTTTGTCCCACATGCTCTGGGATCTGGGATCTTTCATATCTACAGCATGAATTAAAATATTGTTTACGTACTCAATTTGTCTCCTGTCTAGACTATGGGCTTCTGAAAAAGGAGGACTGACTTCTCTTTGGATCCCAGGTCCTTGTCTGCTTGAGAATGAATGCGTTTGTTCATGGAGAGATAGTCTGAGCTGGAGGGAGGTTTAGCTACAGACAAGGTTGTGGGACAGATGTTTCCTTTTCTCTTTATACTCAGGAAGTGCAAAGTCCTTATGTAGAAGGGAGAAGGTAGCAAATGGCGAAGTTACATGAAAATTTCCCCGTTCACTCACATTTTAAATGGTGTAAAATATAAATTAGCATCTTCCTGAGAAGTCTTACTTTAAAGTCACATTTTTTCCAGTTCTGAAGCCATTCAGAAAAGATTAGAGCAGCTTTTATGGGGCAAGATGATAATTTTCCACGCGGATTAATTAGCTGTGTAGTCATCAATGAATTACTTTTTACCCTGGGCTGCGGTTTAAGAGAGTTTGGACTAGATGATCCAAAGATTTCTTTTAGTTTTAATATGTCGAAGTTAATTCTTAGGACCTTTAGAAATTATAATTGAAACAATTTACATCTAGAAGTAGAAACGCCTATGTTTCCCGTCACCGTCTGCTAAACCAATACACACTTAAGTGGTAGAAGGTGCTGCCTAACAAGTTACTGTCCCCAGACCTTTTAAAAGCAACATATGGAGCCAATAATGGCGTATCCCGAAAGAACAAATCCATGTGTCTAATTAAAGGGCCAGGAAGAAGATACTCTTGAATTGGGGTAAGATTTGCTTCAAAGCCAACCTTGTTGCCTTGAGAATTCTGTCTTGCACCAATATTCAAGTTTTGGGGCAATCCTGGATGTGAGGCTTCTCTGTTCGCCTAGCTCTTCCAAGAATTGAAAACAGGTGAGTTGACAGTCAAGATTTTTCTGAGAGGAAATATATACTGTTTTATTCATTTTCTATTGTTGCTGTTACCACGTTACCACAAATTTATTGGCTTGAGGAAAAACATTTATTATCTTACCATGATAGAAGTCAGAAGTCCTAAAACCAAGATGTTGCCGGGGCTGCATTCTTCTTGGGGGCTCTAGGGGCGAATCTGTCCTTGGCCTTTTCCAGCTTCTAGAGGCTGCCCGCATCCCCTCCCTTGTGGACCCCTCCTCCATCTTCAAGGTCAGCTGTGTAGTTATCTTCAAATCTCTCACCCCTCTGCTTCCATCATCTTACCTCTATTCACCTGCCTACCTCCTAAAAAGATCCTTGTGAGTACTTTGGGTAATCACCTGGATGATCCAGGAAACTCTCCCCATCTCAAGATCCTTAATCACATCTGCAAAGTCCCTTTTGTCACATAAGATACCATTCGCAACTTCCGGGGATTAGGACATGGACATTTTGGGGGGCCCATCACTAAGCCTACCACAATTGTAAATATCAGTAACCTAACAAAAATTGCCTAAATAAACTTTTGTGCCTATTAATTGTAGCTTGGCTATGTAATGAATCCCGAGTTAATTACTAAAGCACTGGTTCTCATACTTCAATATACTGGAATCACCTGGAGAACTTAATATAGATTTCCGGGTCCCAACCTCAATAACTTCTGATTCAGAATTTTCAGATCTGGGTCGAGCCTCAAGAATTTGCATTTCTAACAAGTTTGCAGTGCTGCTGTTACTGGTAGAAAAACCACCTCACTAAAAAATGAAGTGCATATTTAGTGGATAGTAAGTTCCACTCCAGGGATGGAAGGTGAGGGGCTCTGGAGACCCCCTGAGAAGCTGACATTGTTGGGAAGTTGGTGTTATTAAGTACATGAATGTGTATTCTTTAAATATGTTAATTGTCCCACAAATGCTCTAATTAGTGAAGTTGGCTGTTTTAATAAGATGCATTCTAACTCTTAAGTGCTTGATTACTGTGGAGATGTGTTAATACATTAGCAACTACTAAAAGTAACCTTTATTGTCTAGTACAGTGGTCCTCAATCTTTTTGGCACCAGGGACCAGCACTCCTACAAGAATCTAATGCCGGATGATCTGGGGTGGAGCTGAGGCGGTGACGCTAGCACTGGGGAGCAGCTGCAAATACAGATGAAGCTTCGCTCTCTCACCCTGCTCACCTCCTGCTGTGCGGCCCCGGTTCCTAACAGGCCACTGACCCCTACCAGTCAGTGGCCTGGGGTTTGGGGACCCTTGGTCTAGTATATTATTTAAAATAACCCAGAGGAGAAACAGGACTAATTATATGCCTCTTTGCAATAAGATCTAGAATGAAAAAGAGGCAAAAGAATTTTAATTGCACTATTCACACACAAATCATATCTTGCTTCAATATTTATTTTTATGGCAAAAATAGACTATAATATATTCATTTCACATATATTACATTCAAACTTATTTGCCACACACACTTTTATAAACCAATGAATTTAAAATTAAGCTCTTCTGATTACATTTTTACATTGATCATCAGATAGCACATAAAATTGCTTTTTAAATTAGAAAACTAATGCAACTATTCGTGCTACCATTTCAAAAAGGTGCATTGTTTGCATTATAGGGAAGCTTTCAAAGGAAATTATTTCATATAGATTTCCTCCAAATTTTCGGTTTGTTAGGCCTGTTAAGTTTTATTAATCTCTGTTGAAATTTTTTATTTAAATCACAACACGCTATATAAATGTTTATTTTTAAGTATGCTTTCCTAAATTTACTGTGGGTGTGGGTAGTGTTTGGATTGCTTCAGTTAAAAATCATTCCTACACAATAACTACTTCAATTTCTCTATGGGGCCACAAAAACAAATTATGCAAATAAAACACATTAGAGCTCTACTACTCTAAAATATGTTACATAGTATTTTTTTCTTTTATTCTTTTTCTCTCATCTTTTTGTGTAACTCATGTGATTTAAGAGTTCTGTTGTTTTTCATCTTGTTTTTATTAAATCTATTCTGGAAATAACTTTGTCACCTCTGGATAATATTTACTTTTGTTCAGGCTATTTGTTGGACTGTACCAGTATTGCACTGGTATTATTCCAGTAAAACTGCAAAACCTTTAGATCCATTTAAGACACTTAACTCTTAAGAATAAATTACTACATTTCAAAAACAAATACTATAAAATACCTAACAAAAGATTTGTCTCATTGAATGCTCTGTTAATTTCAAGCGATTTCTAATAAACTTCTAGGATAAAAAAATTTAGAGTCTCAGCATTTATATCAGTCTGACTTGGCAATATTTGCACTCTTATGAAAAATAAGTGACTGAGCTTCTATTCTTCACTTGTTCACTTTTTCTCAGCCAATAAATAAGCAGATAGAAATGGAAAGCCAGTTATCAGTTATCTGTACTAGTCTCATCAACCTACCAGAAAATTGAAGAATGACATACTGTTAGGACTAACCCAGAATAACCTGATTTTCTTTGGCAGTATAGACCTGCTCCTAAAAGTGAATACTGTAGTTTTTTTTTTTTTTCACCAAGCTTTTGAAGTGTAAATTTAAAATACACATGCACATTTAAAATGTCAATAATGACAACTAAAATAAAGTACTGGTCTTTTTACAGTGTAAAAACCAACTACCAGTTCAGTTAAAATTTCAGATTTATAACACTGGGATCGTGTACTGCTATAGCCAATGTGGGTGTACTAGATTCAAAGCCAAAGGGATTTTAAGTGGTCCTTTTATATGACACACCATGAAGTCATTTAAAAGAAGTTAAAGGATAATGATCAAAACATTTACCTAATATAGTTTTCAAAAACTTGGAACAGTACCATTAGCCATATTGTTAATTCTAGTTAATTCAAACACAATTATTCCTTTTCTATCATTCATTTGTACTTATAACATAAAAGCATAATTTTAAATCATGTTTACCATCTTTTCCCTAACCCATCAATATATTAGAGAAAGTTTAGATTTACTCTAGTTTTTGAAAACTTTTTAAATTTCTCAAATATACTAGGTTAAGCACTTTTGTAAATATGATGTACAGCCAGACCCTAACTTACATATATGTGACCTGGAGATACTCCTTACATGGGAATATTTGCCTTGGAACTGCTGCTGCTTCTGCTGGGTGCTGCAGACCTTAAACTTCCTTCCTGGCCCATCCTCAACTTCTCAGTTCATGCCAGTGACAATCCAAAGGAGAACACGTGAGTGGAAACAGGAAAGGCAGGGGGACATATTGCCAATTCATCCTCTTTCACCCCTGCCCCTCCAGTCACAGCGTTTCATGGGCAGCATCCCTGCTCACTTCATCGTTTGTCCCGTTCTGATCCTCACCCTTCATGCATCACTCGTTTCTCTAACAAATGATGGGAATGATATTCACTTACGTGGAGTTTTCTCATGAAACACATCAGTCTGCCTTCAGCTGCTTGCAGACTCTCAGTCCCCAGTGCCAGGCAGGCACAGAGAGAATTCCTTCTCGCTCTCACCACCAGGGAGCAGTAGGGGGAAAAAATGCTGTATATTTTTTCTTGGAAGTACTGATTATGCTGATTTGGTTCTATGCCGTTAAGAGCCCCTGTGGTTAAAATAAGCTTTGGGAGGACAACCAAGAAAGTTAACACCCACTTACAGTATTGTTTACAAGGGGAAATATTACTACGTCTCAATAATTCAACATACATCTGGACTTTTAGAGCATAATTTTTATTTCAGAACTGGCCTGTAGTTAATATACAGAAAACGATGTCACTTTAACAATCCAAGGACCTCTTCAAATGTCTTCTAAAATCTTCTCTTTACTCGCCCTTCCCAGCACACACAAACTTTAAACAACTGGACTGATTTTTCCTCATTTTTTTCCTAAGTAATTGTAGATACGAGGTAAGTGGAGGCCTTATCTACAGGAATTTGAAAATCTCATGTTCTTTTGAGAAACACTTTCCAGGCAAATTGCTAGTGTACCAATTCCTCTATTTTTGAAATATCTATCCCTCAGCTCAAAAAAAGAGCCCTCTCTGATTTGGATTTTTAAAAATAAACCTTAACCTGGGAAGAGAGAGTTTTAGCTTGATCCATATACAGTCTTGATGGGAAGCAAATTTCCTAAATTTATATCCAATAGAGCTTTTTAAAGACTTTTTAGTTTGATTTTTTTAAACAATTTACAATAAACAGTAATTCTTGTTTCCATTTGTGCGTGCAAATCTCAAAGAAACCTACACCCAGTAAGTTGCAGCTGACTTCCGGTTTTACGGTTTAAAACATATAAAGTTTTATATTCTATATAACATATACATCTAAATTTTCTTAAGATTGTGAACATTAACATATCAACCCATTTGAAATGATTGTTTTCCTCTGATGATGAAAGCGTCACAGAAAAGTTGGCGAAGCCTGCTGTCATCACCTGGGCCTACACCCCAACACTCTCCCCCGCGTTTCTGCCTAGACCTTTCTAAGGAAGCACAGGTCCCACCTCAGCTTTAATCCTGCCACGAGATTGTAAAGGCTAAATTCTAGGGCTTTCTGAATGCTTCACAGTAGATGTTCCAGAAGAAAATAATTAATAATGACTGCAATTAACATTTCAAATGATACTCTAAAATGAACTTTCCTGTGCTCAAAAGTACCAACTAGAATATTTCATCAAAAGGCCCCCCCACTAATCAGGAAAACTGATGCCAGAGATGCCAAAATAGATCAAGGGAAAACACTGGTTTATAACCAAAGGAGAATATGTTAAGTGGAAACTGGAAACATTTTGTGAAAATGGACATTTTGGTAATTTTGATTTGAAATAAATAATATCAAGGAACTAAAAGACACTAAAATATTGAAGCATTGCATAAGTTTGGCAGACAGTAACAGCCTCAATTCAGATGGGGTAAGACTATGAAAGCACAATGTTTTATAGTTCCCTCTTGAAAATCACATTATTTCAAAGTCTAGTCATGTAGATTTATTTTTATTCAGGAATACATGGGTCTTAGAAGCTACGTCATGCAACATTTTAAGAGTGACATTCAAACGGTATAACTTAGCCTTTGTAATTTCCTTATAATCAAATTATTACAACAGGCACACAAACATACATATATTACTCTTTAGGATTCCATTCTTCTAGAGAGCCTTTTCTGAATATTTATACTTGGGTCTATTGTGCTTTAAACAGGAGTCTTAAAAACAATTTCAGGTTTAAATTAATATTTTGTTCCTAAGTGACAATGGTATCCACTGGCAATATTCTTTTTTCACTCATGTGTCCTGAATCTTCTTCTTACGTGGTTGGTTTCTGAGTAGCTCAGAGTGAGGCAGATCCACCGTACTAAGTAAATCCTGTCTCATAGCTGACAGCACATACACACTTAGTGGTCACAATGTCAAGGTAAACTGCTTTAGCAATTCCCACAGAAACGGGAACCAACCCTAGGATACTGTAGTTTGGGAAAGTGGCCCTAGATTTGACATTTTGGAAGTTTTGTATTTTGGAGCAGCAGCCTCAGAAGAAAGAACAAAGAGATGGCTCCTCAGTTAAACGTACCAATCGGTCCTTACCTACTCGTCAGCTCTCACTGTGACGAGGCCATCTTGGCCTGGGCCATAGGTGACACTCTCCCTCTTTAATTCAGCCTGTTTCTTCTGCCCGCTGGGATGGGGGTGGAGGGACTAAGAAGCTAAAACTGACCTGAAGGGTGAACGTAAGGGAATTAGGGAGCTAAAACTCACGTACCTCCCGAATATCACAGCACCTTCTGGTAGCCTTGCAAGTTTGGGCTATGGTTTTAGAAGATGAGGTGAAACTATTACTAACTCTTCTTTCAACCAGAAGAAAATAAAGCCTCTTCCAGGCTTCTTTTTGATTTTATTTGTCAGAAAAGAACAGAGTTTTAGGTGGAAGAACTCCAAGGAAATAAGTGAGTCACTGAGAGTGACAGGCCTAGAATTTCCCGGGGACACCTCCCTCTGCGGGGTGGAGTCAGCCTCCATACTGTCAAGCCCCCACTCTCCATCCCAGCATCTCGGTCTAAGGATAGATAATACTGTGTTTCTGTACACACGAAGGCATCCGCATTTACCATCCTGCACGTACTCTCGTCCTAGTCATCCTACATACTCTTACGCCTTACTCTTCTAAAACACTTCTGAAACAATGTCCACTCTTATCATTTCATCTGTAAAGCAACACATATATTAAAACACACTTGTTTTTAACAAAAGTGCAACTGTTTTTTCACTTCCATCCTATGCAATTGTTTTTTTACTTCGTTTTCAACCAATAAAATCAAACTCATTTAGATTTAATAATAATACTGAAAAAAAACAGTGAATCTGATTATGCTCTTACATTTTTAAATAATGTGCCTTCATTCCCAACTTTCCCTTAAAGGACTCATTTCAGTACTTTAATGAGTTGAAATCTTGTTTAGAAGGTACAAATATATAGAATTTTTAGGATAAAAAATTTTCTGAATATAAAAATGCTGTCTAAATGCTTCAAAATAACACTTTTAGATTCTTCTTGCAGTTTGAGTTTGGTAACTAAACTCTTAAGTACCCAAGGTTTTTTAAAAATAAAAGATAGTAACATAGTTTTAAATATAAAGTTATAAAGGAACCACTTATATCTGTGGATCATCCTCATGGAAGGTTCAGTTTTTCGACAAGAAAACCCCAAATATTTTAGTCATAAAATAAAATTCCACTATCAAAAACTTGTTTAAGAT
This sequence comes from Pteropus medius, assembly GCF_902729225.1. NCBI lineage: Eukaryota > Metazoa > Chordata > Mammalia > Chiroptera > Pteropodidae > Pteropus > Pteropus medius. The sequence continues at coordinate 12,934,984 of NW_024349797.1, forward strand.
AGAAACCTATGCTCCTTAATGATTGCCACAATGGCCGGGCATAGCTTCGGTACAATACAGAATTGTCTGGAAAATACAATCTCCAAAATGTGTACCAGTGCTGCGAATCAGACAGCCCGGAGCCGGGCGATGCCCGCAACGCCAAGGCCGCCTTCTCCGCCCCTTCCCAGGTGAAAGGCTCCCGCTTCACGCCTGCGCAGTGCACCGCCACGCGCACCGCCACGCGCACCGCCACGCGCACCGCCACGCGCACCGCCACGCGCACCGCCACGCGCACCGCCACGCACTGCCCGACGTAGCGTTCCGCGCAGGAGAGCGTGGAGGAGAAAGTACGAGTCAGGAAAGCACTTTTCTCAGCTGTAAACGCTTCCCGTGATCAGGGCCTCTTGAGAAGCCGTGGGAGCTTATATGAGCCTTGAACTTTTCAGGAACTGAATGAGAACCCGATACACAAACGTGTACTGGCAGAGGGTCTGCACCATCATCATCCTCTGCTGCCTCAGCATGTCCAGCACCCTGGGGATGTCCAGCACCTGCAACAGAGAACCGGCCACGAGGGTAACGCACCCCGCGAAGAGCGACAGGGAGAGGGGGGCAGTTTGTGTCCTAGAGGAATATGGTCAGGGGACAGACAATCTCCTATCTTAGCGTCTTCTATTAAAAACCCAAGAAACTGTGTACGGCCATGTCCCCCTGAACGTGCAGGATCCCGTCTGATCCCGGAAGTTAAGCAGGGTCCAGACTGATTAGTACTTGGATGGGAGTCCACCTAGGCGGACTGGGTGCTGTGGTGTTAAATTTTTTTTTTTTTTTTTTTTTTGCTAAAAACCCGAAACTTTGTTCAGAAAGGGCTGTGTAGGTCACTAGGTCCCTCTCCTCCCCAGCAGTGTGCGGGACCCCCTCCCCCCGCCCGTAGCACTAAAAGAGGAAATAAGCACCTCATTGTGTTCCAGACAGGCAATCATGATCTCTGACAGGATGACGACGCCAGTCCTGCCCACCCCGGCACTGCAGTGGACCAGCACGGGAGGGTTGGGGCTTCTCGGTTCACTCGTGCTATTGGTGTGGCGGCGGACAGACTGGATCTCCTCGAGGTATGCTATGCAACATCCACGGGTTGGAAAATTACTCACGGATTAAAACATATCAAATGGACAATTTTCATATTATTCCCACTGACCAAGCTGAGAGGACTCCAGACAGGGAGCTGGGTGCCCGTTAACCAAGCCCGGCCCCTGAGTGACAGTGGGATCTCGGGCGAGTCACTGACTCTGTCTGGACTTCCATTTTCTCATCTATAAAATGAAATGGAGCAGAAACTCTCTAAGAGTCAGTTATTAGCGTCTGCTTGCTACTAAATTATACTTCAAAATCTTCTTCCATTTAAGCCTCCCCCCAAACCCTTAAAATTTCGTTTTAAAACAAGTCCGACGCTTATACGAGGCAGCATAAAGGAAACAGTTCAGGGACATGAGTCTTCCTCTGTGTGGTTCAGGCCGTGCTGGGAATGAAGACACTTACACAGAAATCCCTTGAGGTCCTCTGGACAGCCGTGCTCAGGCCAGTCCGTGTACTGGAGATGCCAGACCGTCCTCTCCTGGCCCGTGAGAAGGTGCTTCATCTTCAAGCCTGTGGTGGCATAGCAGCCAGAGTCTGTGCGGAACCGGGTTGTGATCTTAAACCTTCCGTAGGTGACGGTGTTGTGCCTGGAGCCTAGTCGCGGCCAGTACCTGAAGCTCTTCTCCCTGCCGCCCTCCTGTCAGACAAGCACGCGGACGGTCAGAGCACGAGGCACCACCACGCGACGGGCGCGCTCGCAGGCTCAGCGTCTGAAGCTCAGACCTGCAGCCCCACCCCACCTTCTTCTCTAAATCGGGGCCCGACACGGTCAACTTTTCATTTGAGGCTGAGACAATCCATTCAGAGACAGGAGGACTCACCTCTTCTGCTGTCACCATTGCTATAATAGCAATTCCCTGTTCCCACACCATCTGCCAAAAATCCTGACAGGTATTCTGTAATGGTCCCTGTGTTGCAATATAATCCCATTCAATTCCACTGACAGAGACCTGAGATTAGAAAGGGTTAAAAAAATTAATGTGTGTGTAAGACCTGTATGTATTTATGCATGCATAGACATTTGTTTGTGGTAATACTAAGTGAACTGGGGAGAAAGGGTCTGGTGGGGGCCCAGGGGGAAGCTGTCACCATTTCGTCAGGCAAGGACCATGAGGTCCCACACTGGCGAGCAGTAGGTCCACCAGTTCTGAAGCTCAGACTTCCCACTATTCTTCACTGTCGAACTCCAACGTTACGCAGTTCTCATCCACCCAGTCAGGAGAGACTGGGTGAGTCATTTCAAAGAAAGGCTCGCTTGTTAAATAAAATTAATTATGTGCAGATGAAAAAGCATGTGCAGAGATTCCCAAAGATGGTCAAGGGTACTGGCATCCGCAGGCAGATCGCCAGGTCTCTCGAAAGCCTCAAGGGTGAAACTAATCTCATCAAACGTCACTTGCAAACTAAAGAAAATGTGGGAGAGAAGAAAATCAGCATCTGACCACAGACCCTTCTTCACTCACCATAAGGAAATTTGTCCTTCCCAAAATAAAGAACTGACTTTCTAGCCAGCATGAGCAAAGTATGCAGTAGTGGAGAAGAGAGAGCATCTGGCTTTCCTCACTACCTGTTGTGAATCATCACTTTTTCCATTTTAATGGGTGTCACATTATCCCAGTTAAATGGCATTATACTATTTCCAAGGGGAAAAAGTGGCAGTGCTTCTTCGAAGAACAAAATAACGTTTAAAAATGGTTTTAGGAGTGTGCAGTGAGAACAGATGGTGCCACTGTAAATAAAAGCTTTGGTGAACACACCAAGAAACCGAGACTTTGGTTACATAAAAATGCGCGGAGGTTTGTCACAAGGAAAAATCAATTCGGCTGCTCCTGAGAGAATGTATGAGTTAAAAAAAAAAAAAAAGTCTTCAGACTTAGAAGGACAAAGTTCAAATAAGTGCTTGGGAGTCCTGACAATGCTGCTGGGGGCACAGTGCTTTACCACGTGGAGATTGCAAATGTGGCTTCGGCTCTGTTGGTAAACACTTTCTATCCAGCCCTGCTGTATGGACTTCCCAGCTCATAATACAGTTTCTCACAACGGTTCAAAACTAAGGTGTTTTTTAGAATAGAAGCGTGACTAGAATTCTAACATTCCTGTAATTTAACTCAGACCTTCACGCCCCGTTTATTATTCTAAACGTGCCGCTCACCTTCATATGCGACGCATTGATGTAACCAGTGTTGTTTTCCTTGGTTGGGACCAACTCTACCCTGGTGTCGTCATAGGGAAGGACATCCGGGAATCGATTCCTTTCTGCGTTTTCAGGGAGTCGTGCTGTCGAGCACTCCCCGTCCACCAGCCGTTTTTTAAGAATTCTTTCATATTCTGTGAATACCATTCCCTGCTCTAACCGCTGTTCCAGGATTTTACACTGTAGAGTACGTGGAATAATGTGAATACAGTTACACTGCCACAGCTGCATTTTGATTGTACATTTTAAATCTTGTTTTCTGCTTCAAGCCTAGCATTATGTGTTATACTGAAAATTCTAGGTGAAACCAAAGTTAAATTTTTAACAAGCCATAACAATGATAAATGAAATAACCTTATTGGTGAGAAATAAATGCAGTTCTGTTTAAAGGTGAAACTTGGCCTAAAGCAATTTGTGGAATTCATTTTCTCTAAATTTATGGTCAGTTTTGTGATGGCCTATGAAACAAAATTCTCCTAGAGAACACTAAATCCTGGAGTAAGAGAATCAATTTCAAAATCTATGAACAAATGCTTCAATTTTATAATATATAATTATATAAAAAACTGAAAGCAGCAGTAAATTCTGGAAACTAATCTCCAGGATAGATTTGTAAGTGAATTAATTTTTGCTTAGCATAATTTATGCCTGTCTCAGTCACAAAGGAAGCTTTGAAAAATTCAGTTAACTGTTTACTCTTAAGATAAAATTTCAGCAAATGAAAGCAATGTCTGCTTTCTTTCTTGTGTATACGTGTTCATATGCATTTATAGGTTTCCTCTAACTTTAAGGCCATCAAAAATCAATACAGCCACAGATGGCTGGAAGAAGGTAAAGAACAACATTCAGAAACAAAAAAATCAACGCTCTTAGCCCAAAGTTATCTCTTAAAGTATTAGGTGCAAGTTTGCCCCAGTGCTGAGGTCCAGATTACAAAATTCCTTAACGCTCATTTGTGATTATTAAAGGTGACAGAAAATGCATTATCATCTCAGGAAGAAAATTTTTAGCATTTCGTCTGCTATCCCAGAGAAGGGATACAGCTAGGGTGACTCAGACATACCCTCTCATCGTTGGTGGCTCTGGCAGGCACATCCTTTCCTTCAGCAGGCAGAGGCAATCGAGATAGGGAGAGTCCATTCAGGGCAGCCAATTTGAGAGGACCGATTTTTTTTGCATCTACACGGCTCTTTTTCATTCCCTACAAAAATATACGTATATATGAAATATACACAAATACAACCCCTTTGGGGGAAAAAAAATGTCATCGGACTGAAGACTCGAAAGAAAAAGAGGGAGCGTTCTCCTTTGCCAACAACCACAAAAGAACTTACGCGCCACAGCCGCACACACTTGATTAACAAACACTGGGAGGAAGGCATTCCTTTCAAGACCAAAGCCCTGATAAGTCTTCCAGATAGGAGGTTTTGAAATGCAGTTGGTTTCAGGGTTCTGTTGTAATGACAGGTGAGGCTCCAGGCAGACAGCATTCCTTCCCAGAACTCCCAAATCTCAGAACATGGCACATCAAAAATTCAGCTGCCGTCTTCAAAAAGGGTTTTAAATGCAATCACCTGACTGCAATAAGCTTTTGTGATTTTTTTAAAAAAAATATATAAATTAGTTCTTTAAATTATTCTGAAATAAATAAGTAAATGTTTTCTGCGGTAGCACTCTCTATTCTGTTCTGTGTTATACTGCAGGACTTGTGTGACCTGAGTTGGATCACCAGACCTCTCAAAACCGCCACATTTTTAAGCCAGGGAGATAAAACAGGGCTGAAATCTCCATCATGACACCAGGAGGCCCGGGTACGAGAGCTTCGGCAGCATGCTGTCTTCTGAACACAGACTTTTCCTACAGTTATTATCAAAGCTAGTGATTTTCTTCTCCAAGGAGAACAAGCCTAAGAATGCTAAGCCTCCTTAGATATTCTACAGCTCCTTGGAATTAAAATGACACTAGCCCCAATCTGGAAGAAATGGTTTTCTCAGTTCTGTGTCATCATAAGCCAAACCAGCTCTACCAGCCTGAGAGGGAGGGAGGGTTAGGGAGACAGGAACAGGGAGAGAAGGAGACTAAAAGTTTCCTGCACAGGCGAAAATTTCATGATCTTCATGTGCGTAGAAAACAGTGATATGGTGGTAAATGTTTAACAGCTCACACTCCGGGGTGGGAAGTTCTCATCTGTAAAGTTTGCCAATTTACACAGGGAGAACACTCCCACCATGGCCAATTTCAATCGGCCAGTGTAACATCACGAGGCTTACGAAAGCCCTGACAATTTAACAGCTCGTGCCAGCTAGTGTAAGATGGCTCCAGCACTTCTCTGCCTGAAAATGACTCAAAATGCCCCAGAACAGGCATGCTGGGTGAAGGGTCGTTCTAACGCCAGTGTCTGAAGAAAGGAGCATATAGTTAAAAGTAGCCCCCAATTTACTTGGCCCAAACTTAGAGTACGAGAAAGAGCATGTGGTTTTAAACGTACAACCTGCACAGTGATTTCTTACGTGAGAACCACCACACAACACCAAGGGTACAACAAAAGAAAATCTTCACGTAGCAGTTCAGGCCCTCAAACCAGTCTACCCACCTTCTTCACATAACAAGTTCCTGGAGGTGGGGGTGGGTGGAGGATTCTAAAACATTCCTGCTTATCTGCGATTTATTTGTTTTTGATACTAAACCTCTCTAACCTTAATTCACATTCGCATATGAACTAAGTTTGTTTGTTGGAACAAAAGATATAATGGCAAACCTGTGTTACTACGAGGGGCGAGGTCAGAAGGCTTAGTACAGGGCAGGGCTCTTCAATTCTTGGGAAGCCGGTAAGTTAAATGTATGTTGTGACCTTATAGTAATCAGTTAAATTTGACCTAGCACTTTCTAGGTGCCAAGACCTCACTTTATCACTTTATCCCCCCAACGACTCTCTGGGGTTGTCTTCCTTCACGAATGAGGAAACTCAGGGAGGTGAAATAGCTTGCCCAAGGTCAAAGAGCTGCCTCTTTATACAGAGAGATGGTCATCAGTGTCAAAACAATAAAAACTACCTTTCATGGAAATCTGTTATGTTGCATCACAGAATTCAAAAAGCATTTTTCATGCCTATCCTTACATGGGATTTAGCACAGTGCCACAGCAGGCAGAACAGAGATGATTGTCCCCAATGTGACAGCTGAAGAAGCTGAAGTTCTGGTGCATAAGGGGTCCAGCCCACTGAGCAGAGAACTAATAAAAAATGGCAGGGTCTGGACTCAGACTAAGACACAGTTTTCTACTCTTAGGTCCTTTCCTTCTGGTCACAGTTGCCACACACCTTCTAGTAAAAAAAAAAAAATCCTTTATGTTAAAAGGAGCAGAAGCATAATCCAATCACATAATGTTATTAATACTGTAGGTTTTGAAAGTCAATGAGGGAGAAAATTTGTGTTTTTAGAGAACCAAATTGATCAAAGTCCTCATATTTAGCAGAACTTGCCAGGCCCATTAAAAACATACAGGGACAATAGGCTTGAACACTTGACCATACTCAAAACAAGGACTACTTGGGGAAAAGACCCAGTTCACACGTAAAAACGACGGCCAGTTCTTGATGTTATTAGAGGAGCATATTAACTATGAAAGGGTCTCGTCCAGCTGGCTCAGGGGCTCGAGCAGAGTTGCCCTGGAAGACATGTCCACAGCCTGTTCCCACCCTGAATCATGAGCCCACAGGCTCCACTTCGGCCAACCTAAGACACAGGTAGGTAAGTGAGAATTAAAAATAAACTTAAAATTCAAATCCAAAATTATTTAAAAGAAAACACATTTAAACCCATGACACGGTTGTAAGTGATGTTGGTCTGTGTACACTTATCTATTTCAGAAGCACAATAATATTGTATGAATATTTTTCCCACTTATGAAGATATTTATAGCATCTCAGAGGACCTAAACTACTAGGCCAGAACCATATTTGTGATGGGCCCTCAAGTCTAGATTTGTAGTCCAACAGAAATGGGCAGAAAAGTCGTAGCTGCCCAGGACATGGGGAGACGGAATGGATAGGTTAGTTATTTAATCATGTAGCTTGGCCAGAAGGCAGGACAAGGGGTGTGGAGGTACAGGCATGAGGAGCCAGGAGCCTGAGCAATGCGACAAGATCACTTAACAGTGGACATGCTGACATGACAAAGACACAAATGCCTGGCCAGAACGTGAGGACTCAACGTTAAAAGGTATCAGTGGAAAGACAGAAAACAGCCATGCTTAGATAAGCAACTGTTACTTAATAAAATATTATATACAATATAACTCAGAACAGTGTAAATAGAACAGAGGTTATAGAGATAAACATGGGTTTAAAATTCCAGTTCAGCCCCTCACTAGCTATGTGACCTTGGGAACGTTACTTAAAAATTTCAGTCTATTTCCTCATCTGCAGGAACAATAGGCCTGTTGTAACTTGGACACAGTAAAGCAGATGACATGCAGGGCACATGGTACATGCTCTGGGAATGGCAGATGGGGTCGTGTTTTGCTTTTACATTTTGCTTTCAATCTTTAAGAAGTGCTTAATTAGTTCATGGTTATTATACTGAAAATTAAAGAGCACGTTTTCTACAAGGAACCTTCCTTAGATTCTTAGTTCATTTACTCTTTTAAAGACATCTGGAGCCCTCTTGACAGAGTGCCACCTCCCCAACTCCAGAATCACTGCCCGACCTTCAGGGACCCCGGCCGCACATCTGCCGCTGCAGCCGTGTGACTCCAGCGTAAAGACGCTTTGGGAGCATTTCCGTGGAGGCTGCTCTCAGACATCGCCCAAGCAAACTCAGCAAACAGAACAGCGGCTGCTTCGGCGGCAAAGGGTGCTGTCAACGGGTGGTCCCAGGGCAATCCTGGCTAAGGTCGTGGAATTAACTTCCTCTCCCTCCCCACTGCCTTGCTAAAACGCTTCATTCTTTCTTTCCTTTCCATCCCATACCATGCAGCCTCCTACATTTACATTTTCACTTCGTTTAATTATCTCTAGAAAACCACTAAAATTCTAATCGATCCCATTATTTTCACGGACAATCAAACGCAAACGTGTTCCAAATAAGATAAAAAGAGTCAAACATCGGGGGTGTGGGGGTGGGGGTTCAAAAATTGAAAGGAAAAAAGGTGAAAAACATCAGAAGCTGGGGGTCAAAGGAGACACAGAGGGGAGGAAGCGTAGAGAGAACAGGCTGAAAGGGCCTGGTGCCGGCTGGGACACACCTGCGCCACACTCGTCCGGGCTGGGACACACCTGCGCACTCACCCCTAACGGCGGGAGCCCTTCCACGACGTTCTTCTTTCCGGACAGGAGGTCTGACACTGGCCTCTTCTTCAGGGAGTCCCTGCGCGCTCGGTACCGCCCCGACGTGGTGAGGTCGGACTCGGACATGGAGGGAGTCAGCAGCCCGTCCCTCCTGGGCCGCTGGGCCTCCGCAAGCATGCGCACGGGGCTGCCCTCCCTCGCCCGGCGCTCAGCCTCTGTGACGTGGCACTTGGGCTCGAGAATGTGCAGAGGACCCGCGACCGGTGTGACCGAGGCACAGGAGTAGCCAGATGGCGGCTCTTGGGAGTAACTCCCCCGGGACTCAGGTGCCCGCAGGGAGAGCGCAGCCCGTGCTTTGTTTTCCTCCTCAAAATCCTCCTCCTCCTCCTCACTGCTGTGTATCAGCATGGTGGCGTCAGAAAGGGATTTGTGGTGGCCGTATCTCAGGCCCTCCTGCTCGTCCGGCTCTCCTCGCTTTGTTCTTTCGATGAAAACATTTGGCTGCGAGCCTGCGCTGATAGCCCGCGGCGCCACGTCCGCGGCCGAGGCCGACATGGTCCTCTCCTTGAGCCTCAGGCCCTCGAAGCTGTGCGTCAGCCCAGCCACCTCGATGCTGTTCCGCTTCTGCAGGTGGGCGTGCCGGGCCGCGGTCAGCGGCTCGCTGACCTCCTGGAGAGAGTGCGCCACCGGCAAGCTGTCTTCTTGGAAGGTCTGGACCGAGTGGTGGACCCGCCTGGTGATGAGATCCGGGTTGCTGCTGCTGATGTAGAGGTGGCGGGACAGGTCCGGGGTGCTGTTGGCCGGCCTCGGGGGCGGGTAAGGCGGGGGCGGGCGGTACACCTGCGTCCTCATGATGTTGGGGGCCGGGTACTCCTGGGCCTGGAGCTGCACGTTGGTCAGCTCGGGCACGCTGACGGCGCCCACCACGGGCCGCCTCTCCGCGGGGTAGGGGTACGGAGACTGGCTGTGGAAGCTGTAGTTCAGATTGAACGGATAGTGGGCCGACTGGGGCGAGGAGAGGTGGGCGTGCTCCCGAATTTCGGGCTGGCTGTAGACCAGCGCGTCGGGCCGGCTGTAGGCGTACGAGTTGCCGATGCTGAGGTTTCTCAGCGAGCGGCTCTGCCTCTCTGCGTGCGCCATCCCTCTGTTGAGCTGCTTCATCACCGTCTCGTAGTCAGGGGTCGGGCGGTAAGACGGGGGTATCAGGGCGCTGTGCCGGTGGGATGGGACGTAGTCGGTTCTCATGACGTCACTCCCAGTGATGCTCGGGTTGGAGGACATGGGCGAGGGCTGCAAGCAGGGCTGAGGGTTGTTCAAGGAGCTAGTGCTGTGTGCGCTGTAGACACTGCCGTTCCGGACCCGGCCGCTGAGCTCTATCTGTGCTCGGTCCAAACTTGTCTGAGAGTGACAATAGCACCCGTTCTGGTTGGTCACAAAGAGGTTATCTGGGGGACATTTAAAATATATTTTTAAATGAGATTTCTTAAACCTATTAAATTACTCCAGACAAATATTGAGATAGGTCCTGAATGTTGATGGCATTTTCAATGCAGCTTATAAAAATCCAGGCTGAAGTGGCCTGGCTTTTTACCCACATAGCTAAGTGACCTGAGTATGTCACTTCCTGGGGCCCCGGCTTCCTCATTTATAGGACCGTGACTGGCTCTGCCTCCTCTAAGGGTGGTATCCAGGGCCTGGCACCTGATAAAGATTAGCCAAATCTAAGCCCAATATTAAGAGCACAATTGTGTCATAAAACATTGTTTTTCTGAAAGTCAGTGAGATGTGTTTTACCAGAGACTTTCTGGAACGCTGGGCAGATGCAGGCAGAGATACCACTAGAGGCATGGGGCCACTGACTGCTTTCTCTCCCTGGTGGGGGCATAGCCCGCTGATGCTGAGCTAGTTCAAGTACCAGCTGTCTGTAATTCCTTAAGTGGAATTGTAGGCTATTTGTATAAATTCTTCCAGGATGAGCATAAAAGGGCAATAGTTGATCAGGGCCTGAGCCTCTCCCAGTCCAACAGTGTCACCAGAAGCCGTGCATCTCACTAGGGGCCAGTAGACAAGTGATCGCCAAAACAAATGCTCCAGTCTGGTGTGTGGACTTCATTATGGTGGCACACAGCCACGAAGAAACGGGATGCAAACGCAGCATCGCATTCGTCCTGCAGATGCACACCGCTTCCTTACCCCCATGCTTTTCCGGTATCTGGACCACACATCATCTGAGTCTCTGCAGTCACCCTTTTCTCACGGCCAGCACAGTCTGTCTGGACCAGCACAAGCCCCACCCACCTGATCCCCCTGCCTCCAGGCACCTCTGTGTGCCCCGTGAACCATCCGTTTGTGTGCCTGTATATGTGAAAACTGTGCTAAGAAGGGATGTGGAGGGGGATGACTGAAATCTGGGCAAATAAAAGGGGAAAGGTAGGTACAAAATCACCGTAATTCAAGGAAGTGCTACAATTTACAGGGATACATATTGCAGAAGTCCAGAGAAGGGAAGGGTCACTTCCAGCTTGGACCTGTTGACAGGCAGGGAAGAGAAGCTCAAAAACCACCCACTGGCGTTACAGGTGGGTGGGGCAGGCTGGCCCAGCTTTCGTCAGTAGCCAGGTCTACCTCCAAGTGCACGCGGGATGACGCCTCCTTACCTCTGGAGATCGTGCACAGCCATGTGACTAGTAATGGTCAAGGGAACGTGAGCAGAGTGTTGACAGCCAGTTTCTATGCTCCCTTCCCCCTGCAGCCCTGATCAACAACATTCCAGATGGAAGAGGCTGCCGCAGCCTGAGTCCCTGAGGAAGGCGGACATGGAGCAGGGTCCTCCTGCCAGCGCACGGTTGACAGGTAACCTGAGCGAGGAGTAACCTTTACCATGCAAGCCACGGAGATTTAGAACTGTTCGTTCCCACGGTGCAATGCAGCCTATCCTGACAGGACGGAAGCATGAGGGCAGGAGGGTGCATGGGATAAGGGCACTCTGACAGAGCAGCGAGGGCAAAGCCAGAGACCACGCTTAGGAGGCATGCTCAGCCTGACTGCAGCATCGGGTGCCAGAGAGAAGCAAAAACACAGTGGGAAATAAGATTGCCAAAGTAACACGAGGGAGGACCACAGACAGTGTTGAACACCAGGCAAGGGCATGATTGCCACGGAGATGAGATGAGCCTGGCATCTGTGTGTCAGATGAACCAGGGAGAGTGCAGGTTGAAGATATCAGCTCCTGTGACACAATAACTAGTGAGCAGTTAAAAAAAAAAAAAAAAAAAAAAAAAAACTAGAATGAATCAGTAGCAGAGGAACAGGGAGAGGGAATATGGAAGAGATATTTTATGAAGTTAGAGGCAATAGGATTTGCAACTGACTGGATGTTGAAGGCAAAACAAAAAATATTATATTCATTTTGGAATCCAAGTAACTAGGAGATTGACTTCATAAAAAAAGATGAAGAAACGTGAAAAGGGACAGGCATGTAGAGTATAGAGCTCAAATTTAATGTTTCAATCAATGTTGGGCAAGCTGTAATAGCTGCTACTATTTACCGTGTGTCTACTATAAGCCAGGCCCCCCACTGGGGACTTTACGTGCTGTAGCTCTCCCTTCGCTGTCACGGCCACGTATCAGACAGATGGAAGTGTGGGGCTGGAGCACAGGAGTGATGAAGGGGTGAGAAACACAGATCCAACAGCTATCACTGCTAAAGTCTGAAATGCAGGTGAGCCTGCGGTGGAAGCCTGTAAAGGGAGGGAAGGCAGCCAGGGACAGACCTGCAGGGCAGCGAACATCCCCCGAGGTGCAGGAGGAAGAGGGAGAACCCAGCACACCCAGAAGAGATTACTCAAGAAGGAAAGGATGCCGGAATCTGATGAGGAGGATGTGTGGGGCGCCGGGGCCGCCGGAAAGGGCAGCTGGAACAGAGCAGCAAAGGCGGAAGGAGTGAACGGATAACCAGACAGAGGCAGCATGCAGGCGCTGCTCTCAGAAGTGAGGTAACAGGAGTGGGGGTAACCGCGGGGTGGGGGCATGTCTCAAACTGCAGTTGGAAGAGAGAGGAGAGGAAAAAGTACTAGGCTGTTTGTAGACCCAGGAAAGAGGACGAGTAGGAAGGAAGCACCAGCAATGCAGAGAGAAGCAGGAGGAGCTGGGGTCGCAAAACCAGACAAGGGCAGGGAGCAAGGGGGAGAGGACAGTGAAGACAGTAAAAAACACCCCAACGTGGACACTCTCGGAATCCAACCCCAAATCACTGCTCCCCTCTACTGCCCACCTCGCTGCATGGAATGCTCATCTTTACCATAAGGCCTGGCACAACCAACACGATCACAAGCCACCTTCTGGTCCCTCCCCACATCATTTCCTACCAGTGCCCTATGTGAGCCACTGGACTACTTTACTCTCCAAACACCCTCGTACCCATTCTGTGCTATGGCATTCGCTGTCCCCCCAAAACGAGAGCAACCTCAACCTGGCACCCGCCCCTCTCCCTACCTGTTGATACCCACCCATCTCCTGAGGTCCAGAAAGCCCTTCTCAATCTCCCCAGCGCGCTGAGAGTCATTCTTCCGCTGATCGGCACGGCAATCGCCTGCTCTACCTCATCTCCATCAACCATCACGTTCTCTTGTGTGTTTGTTGTTATTTGTGTACTAGATTCTAAGCCTCTTAAGGTATAGAACGACGTCTCTGCGCCAGTCTCCTTGGCCTTTAGAGCAGAGCCTTGTAGGCAGAGTAGAGAGTTAATGTCGGTTGAATGGATGCTTGAGATTCGGCTTTGGAAGCGCTGTCTTAAATACAGCTCCCTGTACTAATCAAGTGAAAATTAAAATAAAAATACTTAAACCTTTACAATGGGAACATCTCAGGTGAGCAAAAAGCAAAATGAACCTGGGACATCCTGTACCGGTAAACAAAGAAACACTCAAGGATTAATGGGGGAATATTTACAGGACTTAACGGGAACCAGCTTGAAGAAGTGCCAATGGGCCAAATAATGCAGATGATCCGACAATTCCTCTTCTAGGTATTTACCCCCTAACTATGAAAACACTATTTCACAAAGACATATGTACCTCTATGTTCCCTGCAGCATTATTTGTAGTACACAAGAGGAAACAACCGAAGTGTCTGTCCATCAACAAATGAGTCAGATGTTACACACACACACACGCTGGAACACTACTCAGCCATTAAAAAGATGAAATATTGCCATTCGTTGCAACATGGATGGATCTTGAAGGCATTATGCTAAGTGAAATAAGCATGTCAGAAAAGGACAAAAACTGTATGATTTCACTCATACGTGGAATATAAAACGAAACAGCAGCAAATGAACTAAAAAAACACAACTCATAGATGCAGACAACAGAATAGCAATTACCAGGGGAGGAGGGAGGGAGGGAGGGAGGGGAGGGAGGGAGGGCAAAACAGGCAAAGTGGGTCAAATACATGGTAAGGAGAGGAAGCTGCCGGGTCCGGGGGACGGGCACACAGCAGAGCACACAGATATCGAATTACAATGTTGTGCACCTGCTATTTCCATGATGTTATGAACCAATGTTACCTTAATAAACTTAATTTTTTAAAAATTTAATACAGTATACCCCGTTGCCCATGCTATTTTGCTTTTAATTTACCTGTGGTCAACCATGGTCCAAAAATATTAAACGGAAAAGTGAAGATATTTTGAGAAGAGAGAGACCACATTCATATAACTGTTATCATAGCATATTGTTACCACTGTTCTATTTTATTCTTAGGTATCATTGTCAATCTCCTGCTGTCCATAGTTTATAAATTAAACTGTATCGTAGGTATGTACGCATAGGAAAAAAACACAGTCCATGCAGGGTTCGGTACTGTCCGTGGTGTCAGGCATCCATGGGGAGGTCTTGAAACTGGGGATCCCCCGTGGATTTGGGTGGACTACGGTACTGCATGTTTTCTACATATGTCCAAGAAATTGCATATAATGGTAGCTTATTCTATGAATCCAGAGTGGCTATAATCGTGACAACAATTTTAGATGTAACTGCAGCCAAATATTATTCTGGCTTCAAGATCTCCAAATCTCCATAATTCATTCAAATTGTATTAACTGTGTAAGGCATTTGAGCAATAGTGTACCTTACCTTGGGAAGAGGTGTATGGTTCTGTATAATGTCCATTATAATGCAGCTGGGGTGGGGGAGGCATCACATAGGGTTGGGGTTTAGGCTGAGAAATGGAAAGTTCAAAACAGGGTTATGACTATGTGATATATATAAAATAATTTTCTGCTGGCTTAAAAAGCTTCTAAAGGAGTCAAATATATTTTACATGAAATGTAAACATGAAGACCCTATAGCTCTTAATATATCTGTCATTTTCAATGTTTCTCAAAATGGCAAGATAAGCCCTATGCACTGATCTCAGACATTGGAAAGCACAAGAAAACAAGCTGCATCCACAAGCATCAAGAAGGAATAGACACAAATTTCCTGAATTCTTATATAAACATCTGAACATAAGAAGCTTATATGTAATATAACTAATCTTATTAGGCAAAATTGTCTAGTATTTTAAATATCCACTAAATTCTGATTATTCTTGGCTAATTCTCAAAATTTTTAATGTTAGGTTGGACCTAATATTTAAATATGTGTAATATAATAAATACTATAT
Organism: Pteropus medius; assembly: GCF_902729225.1. Lineage (NCBI taxonomy): Eukaryota > Metazoa > Chordata > Mammalia > Chiroptera > Pteropodidae > Pteropus > Pteropus medius. The sequence goes on from NW_024349797.1 coordinate 12,950,250, forward strand.
GTAATATAAATATTGGGCTTAACCTATGGAAAAAAAAAATCACCATTTCTTTGCTCAAAAGCGACACACTTGTGGTTCACAAATCAAATATTGACATACTTGTGGTTCAAACTTAAACACTACCGAAAGCCAATTTTATTAACGAAGATGACTTCACTAAAAGAAACACGGCGATCATAGTTTTCCTTCTTTCTCACCAGTGACATCCTTGAGGAAGGCCTCCTCCTGCTTGGGTTCACTGTGACGGTCTGCGTTTGCCTGTAAAACAAAACATGTCTTTGAGGAGGTAGAGATATATAGACATGCTCATCATATACACACACTCATACTCTTCCTAATTCTACCAAAATAAATTAAAAGGAAGGCAAAGTGACAAATCCTCTAGAGTAAGAAAGACAAAGGGATCCAACCATAAACTTGAGAAAAGAGAGGAGATTCTCTGTCCCTCGGTTGGGCCTCCGCCCTTTCCTGCTGCCCAGACCCCTCTGGCCACATTCCAAGGTCTCAGCCTCCTCATTGGAGCATCGGGGGTGGGGGACAGCAGCAGTAAATTCCCCTGGTCCAGCCAGGAAAAAACCCCTGGAGTGACCATAAGTAGAGGGGAAAAGGGCAAGGCGAGATGAGATCGCCCACAAACTCATCCCAGGGGAAGCAAGATTCAGTGCAAGCGCGTCTCTCCCGGGGGCCTGGGTCAGCACTGGCCACCTCCACTAACGGTCCCGAGGGGTGGCCATCACCTGCCAGCCCTAAAGCCCACAGCAATGGGAACCACCTTTAATTAAAAGCCTGTTAACCACAGCCTACAAACATAACAAAGAGATAAATTTTAACTTTGGTAACTCAAGAAGCTATAAGTTAGGGAAAGCAAAAAAGAAAATTTGGTTCAGTGGGCCTATGGTAAACTCATTAATTTACTTTTCTTTCAAGAAACTTCTGATTGGTTTTAAATGTACTTTTTAAAAGGAAATGAGGATATTCAGAAGTGCCACTGATATTTATCAGAGGAAAGGAGATTTTAAACTATTCACAACAAGTTCCACCTTTCAATAAAATCTGGTCAAAAAGGAACAAACAGAAAAGTCCATTTGTAATTCTATCATTTTTAAACAGAGGCAGGCATTTTTTTTGTCCTTGTGTGTGGTCGGTTTTATCACAAGTAAGATCTAGGAATCTAAACACAGAGGATTCTTGGCTTTGTTGATGACTTACATAATTTTGTCAAAGCATTTTTAAAAAACCTTTTACCACCTGTCCTTGGCTCATGAGCTTATGTGACACGTAATTACTGATTACAAAAATATTTTATGACCTTTGGTTATAGCGTTCTAAGGACTAATTACTAGAAAATCCATAATCACAAAGTGGACACTCGCTCCATTTAATCAGCAAATTTTCCATATCGAGCTTCATAAACTAACATTATTCTTAGCATTCTATCATAAACTAACATTATTCTTAGCATTCTATCAACTGGTCTTATATTCAAACCCTGAATATTAGCCTATTTTTACAAGATTTTTGAGATTAAAAGAAAATTAATGCTTATTAAGAACAATGCCACGTGACTACAATGCTTTTACGAGTTGACTTAAATGCTTTAATGCTTTCTTTAATAATCTCCATTCAATATCACTGGAATGTATTAAGGTTGTTAATGAATAGATGTCTCTTTTCCAAAGGATGCTCCATTTTACCTGTATTATGTTACTCAACAATAAAATGGATGTTTATGAGACTGCAAAAATACCTGTATCAACCAGTAAAATATTATACATACTGGTAAAGGAGTGAAATGAGTCTGGATAGTGTGTCTGTGCTTTTTTTTTTTTTTAAAGATTCCTAACTGCGCATCGATATTTCCTAAAATCACTGTCCAGAATTTGAAGACCCTGCATTTCCTAGCCTTGAAATTTGTTGTCTTTGTTCATTCTCCATTGTCAGGGCCAGGTTTAGGCAAACTGGTCCTTTGAAGTTTATATTTGTTCCAGAGACTCACTAAGTGGACTGAACTTTTAAAGTACTATAAATTCAAAATTCAGAAGTGGAGAGAAAGGATTGCTGATAAAATCCTCCAACGTGTCCGGAGTTGCCCAGCCTGCGGCAAAAATAAACGTGTGTGTTACACACAGAATCCAAGGACGCAGAGCTTAGGGCACAGGCAGCCACTCCCACATATGCTATCTATTTCGCCGTCCTTGCTGGCAGCACCCGGTACGGAGGCGACGCTGGCCACTGCGGAGGATGCTTCTGCTAAACACAAACACACAAGTACATCTTCCTCCTGCCAAACTGGTATTGTCGGCCTCGTCATCAGTTCTACTATTCTAACCCCCTCTCTCTGCTTGCTGATATTCTTGTAAAGGGAATTTACTGTGAGGTCAGCTCTCCTCCACTTAGTCCACAAGAGGAAATGGTGTGCAACTCAGTTGTGTTTTCTGGACTTTTGGGTAGTTACTATGCCAATGGGTGCTGCTAAAAAATGAGACACGTGAACAATTTGAAAGAATCATGGGACTGTGTGAACTGGAGAAAACAAAATAAGAAAAGGCTGCAAGCTTGAGTAAAATAAATAAGAAATGCTTTTTGAAACGGCGCCAAAGACCGTACGTGATTAGCTTGCGGAATCTAAACACCAAGCCCGTGAGGGAGGCTGGTTACTACCCTGATTTTACAGATGAGGGAACTGATACTTAGATTAAGTAAATTACTCCTGGTCACATGGGCAGTAAGTAGCAAAACCGGCATTTGAACCAGGCAGGTCTGTCAACCTCCTGAGCACAGGTCCCTAACGATCCATTATCTGACCCCTCTCCTCAACCCCAACTGATCTGCAAGCTCCATGGAGGCAAGAGGATGGACACACCAGGGAACCACTGAAATCCAACCTCCCCTCCAGAGAAAGTCTGCTGAAATTTCTGTCACTTGGCTGTGCAGGTTGGGAGATGCCATTCTGCCCACTCTTCCCCTCCACAGAGAAGAGAGAAAGCCTCCTACACCAAGAACCCTCTCAAGACTCCTTTTGTCTCCCAGGCTTTTCCTCACATAAATTCGAGAGGTTGATTACAGCATGACCAGCTCTGGGGGTTGGGGTGGGGGATAGGGGGCTGGAAGAAGACGTTGACCTAAGAAACTGACATTCTCATTTAATTCCGCATCCAACCCTAAAAGAATATTAAGCAAGGTCCTATTATCCCGTTTTATAAATTAAAAAGCAAAAAGAAATTGTTGTTATCCAACATTTTTAAGGCCCAAGTAAAATAAGATGATTCTGTTACCTAAAGTTCCTTGTTTAAAAGTGGAGGGAGGAGGCAAGTCTGATGATGGATCATGCCATTCTATGAATTCTAAAATGCAGTAATCTGCGTCAAGGTCAGATGAATCTCAGAAGGCCAACTCAAACGCCATTACATTATATGTCAAGATCGAGGGCTGGGGAAGGGGACACTCAAGGAGTGAAGTCAGAATCCACCTCCTGGGCTACCAGCGGCCCCAGCCGGAACCAGACGCCTACTTCCAGGCCTGCTGCAGGCTCACCACACTGGAGTTTACTCATTTGGACCATGAGGCAAATCTACCAACACTTCAGAATCATTAAAATACTAAATATGACTAAACAGTAGAGGTTGGGAGCCTTAAAAGACCATATCATTTACCACAAACAGACAATAATTTCTTTTCCCTCTAATTTTACAACTATCAGGTGGTTTTGCCAAAAAAAAAAAAAAAAAAAAACTTTTTAAAAAAGGTAATACCACCAACCAATATGGAAGCCTAACAGAAAGGGATTATATTTTATGATTTATTCAAAATGACTGATTCTCTCTTATTTTCCAGAAAAAGAATGAACTGAGGTAATCATGGCTCAATATTATGAATACTCTTAAGACTTATGAAAGGCTTTATACTTATGAAAAGGCTGTGGTCCAACAGACCACATATCTACTGTTTGAATCTCAGAACACACTTGTGCACAAAAATAATGTCACACATGGTTGGGGTAACCAGGCCAGCCCAGAGGAGACTGGAAAGCAACTATCCTAGACTAGCGGCACCTCTGAACCTAGCCACCAGGGGGAGCACTTTCACACACAGATGCACCCAGAACTCCAAGCCATTGAGCAGAGGCTCCCTACGCCCACCAGAAAGCAGGGTTGGTCCTCCCTATCAGCTAGTGCTTTCCAAATCCCATCACCAGACCAGCAGTAGGACTCAGATAAAAACATGGTTGGAAGGGACGCTAAGCCAGACACCTGGGGACGACTGTGAATGAGAGAGCCTGCCAGCATGGAGCTCCGTCCAATGAGACAGACTAGTCACACCCACATCAAGACAGCAGACAGGAACACTCTAGCAGTTTAGCACAGTGGCTAAGAGCACAGGCTCTAGTCTCACTGCTCCCGATTGCTAGTCGTATGGCAGGGGTATGACACGTCACTTCTCTAAGTCTCCAAACCTTCACCTATACAAGGGCAACGATAATTGTATCAAACAGAGTTACTGTAAAGACTGAAGGAGATAAAAGCGTTCAGCAAAATGCTTGACACACGTAAGGCAATTACTGAATTAGGATCGTTATGAAAATGGAAGGGAAACAACAGGACTTTGAGAATAGTACTGAGGACTAAGCAAACTAGAAGCACGGTGGACTCTGGGGTGGCTGCATTTAACCTGGACTGAGTCTGCCAGAGAAGAGGACGAAGGACATTCTAGCCAAGGCGTAGGGCTGCGAGAGGCATCAGCGTTGTGACGACTGATGGGTTCTGGGAGCCCGGATCGAGGGTCAGCTGGGCAGATGAGCCCAGAGGACCCCAGGAGACTGCACTTAACCCCAGAGCTGAGGAAGGGTGTTTGGGAGGAACAGGCTCGAGTTTGGTCCTGACCTCTAACTTTGAGAGCAGTGTTACATCTTTTACTCATCCATACAGAAGACAGGCTGGAGCCAGGTCAGATGGGGCAGGTGAGGCCAGATGGGAGGCAACTGCAATGAGCCAGAGGACAATTTAGATAAAAGGGGATGGAGCGAAACCAGGTCTCAGTTAGGATGTCACTCCACTGGGAAGCCGTCCCTAACTCAGGGGTTCTGGGCTAGGTACCCTTCTCCTGAGGGCTCCTACTGTACCACAGACATGCCAGGTCAGAGCTCCTCACGCTTGTTTCTGTAGACTCATTCAACAAATTCATCACGGCAAATGTGGGCCAGGCCCTTGCTCAGCACTGGGAATGCAGGGCTTAAGACAGGGAGAATGCCTGTCCGCCACATGGCAGGGAGGCTTACCTGCAGGGAGGGGATGCAGACAATAAACAAGTAAACAAACAAGCATATAAATTCAAGTGGTGCTGAGTGCTATGAAGAATAAAACAGAGTAAGGAAAGAGAGACAGGTAGCAGCCTCTTAAAGAGGGCACCTCTGATGAGACACTGATGAGATGAGGGAGCGAGGCACATGAGGACATGGGAGAGGAGCATTTCAGACAGAAGCAGGGGCAGGGACAGCATCCCCAGTGGTGAAACACGCACACAGACCAGAGAGGATGCTAGTGCGGCTGGAACAGGGTGAGTGAGCAGGCGGCTAAAGCAAACAAGGATGGAACCAGGCAAGGACCAGATGGCATACGGCCTGGTACTTTCAAATATAATGGGACGAATGCCAGTGCAGGGTTTTAAGAAGAGCGATAGGATTTGACTCGTGTCAAACTAAGATCATTCTGGCTGACTCGTGGAAAGTAAGCTACGGGCAGGACAGGCACAGAAGGGCAAGGGTCAGAAGGCTACTGCAGTGTTCCAGATGACAGTCTATGGTGACTGGGTGAAAATGGTCAGCTGCCACTTGTTGAAATAGGAAAGAAGGAAGAAAGCAGGTCTGGGGGCCGGAAGAGAAAGAGCAAATCAAGAGTTTGGCTTTAGACGTACTGAATTAAGGCTGCCTCTTAGGTACCCAAGTGGAGATGTCAAGAAGGCAGTGGGATATGTGAGTCAAGTGCTCAGGGAGAAGATGCAGCGAGAAAAGCAGATGCACGCTCAGCAGATGCTACTTTTAAGCCTGAGGCAAGGTGAACGCCCTAGAGAACGAGAATAGATAGGGAAGAGGTCTGACGACGAAACCAGCAAAGGAGACTGGGAAGAAGCAGCACAGAAAGAGAAAAAGCAAGAGAGGGTGAGGCCCCGACACCCAAGGAAGAGCAGGGTGCGAGAAGGAAGGGCGGTCAGAGGTTGGGTGCTGCTGGGCAGTCAAGTGGAAGGATCTTGAAATGACCACTGGATAAAGGTCACTGTCACGGTGAGAAGCAGTGTCAGTGATAGGGTAGCTTAGGAGAAACACAGTGGAAGGAAGGAGAGAAAGCAAGTAGATACGACTCTTTCGAAGGTATCTGCTGTAACAGAGAGCAGAGATATGGTGCTATGGCTAGAGGACATGAGGAATAAAGGAAGTGTTTTAAGACATATTACGGCATGTTTGTGTGCTGACGAGAACGACGCAGCAGAGGCTACGAAAAATGTACATTAGGAAGAAGGGGCATAAATTCTTCAAGTGGCTTGAAAAGCAATCATCTTCAATTACTCAAAATGCTGATAAAAAATTACAGGATATTCCTAAATAACGCTCAGAATTAGAATGATTCTAGTAAACAGCCAAAAGAGATCTTAAAGGCACATCTATAGTTATTAAAAGTTGGTTGAAAGCTAAAATGAAAATGCTTGAGAAATATTTTAATACACAAAAGCAAAAGGTTTATTATAAAAATGTCATGAAAATGACATCATTTTCATAAAATTTACCATTCTCATGGCATAATGCAGCTCAAGATGAAAATTTCTAAACTCATTATTTTCTACAATTTCCACTAATAGGATATACTCACAGGCTGCACTGATTTAGTCTGTAAAATTTGTGCCGTGCAACGCAGAGCCTCCATACATATTTTGCTGTTTCCATGTCTTCCTAGCAAACAAAATATGCACAAAATAAATGAAAGCACATTTACAACTGGATACAGAGTTTATGTGAGGACAAGACATGATTGGGTGACATAGTATGTCAAGTCACTTTTAACACACCATCACTCCTTCATTTTCAAATAATGTGCCTATCATAGGAATGCTATAATTATGATTTTAATTATTAGAACAAAAAAACTAACTGTGATTCTTATATTAAACAATTTCAAAATGACTTAGAAATTTAAAAATTATGAGAATATCAGCTTTTAGTTTGACAAATAGATTCTCAAAGACATTTTTAAACCAAATGTTTGACTCGGTGACTTAATATTGCCTTTGTCAAGAGAGCAAAAACAAATAACTATGAAATAATATTTCTACACAGCCATTCACTTATCAAGGGGAATTAAAATATTAGTGCTTATTTTCTCCCTTAAATTTAATTTAAAGATTATCATGACCAGAGACTATTTATTCAAGGACTCGTTCATTCAACAATAATATTTACTGAGCAACTACTTTTGCCAAGTGCTATCATGCAAAATGTCATAAAATTTTACATTTTATAAAACTGTGAAACATTATGATTTTAATGCCACCTCCGCAAACACGCACACGCGAATACTAACTTAACTTTCAGGAAAAACATTCCGTGAGGATTCCTAACATTTACTCACAGTCTGAAACTGGATGGTCTCCTCTTTATTTGCCAGCTCTAATGCAAAAAAGGACTTATTGTGGGACATGTTAGCGATGTCGTGCCACCTAAAGGACAACAAACAGAAACGGCAAAGTGTGTGCTCACGTTCACACTAGCAGATAAGAGTTTTCCTTCTTGAGCTTGATGCATATGTTAATATTTGTTAATTATTTCAGAAAGAAAATAGTTGTTTTAATCGGCTAGTGTGCACCTTCTAATTGATGACAACACCAAGTTGCACAAAGTAAATGTTTACTAAATGAAGACAAAGAGTATTTCAGAATGTAAAATCTATTTGTCCTCATTTGCCAGATTAGCGCGATCAAAATTTCCTATTTTAGCTGGATGCCAAAGCCTCCTTCCTTCATTCAACAAACATCTTAAAGGGCACCCATTTCCACCACGCCAGAAATTGTATTAGGTCCTAGAAATGCATGGCACAGCGGGTATGCCCAGGCTTCCCACTATCCTCTCAGAACTGCTGAGACAGATTTTGACAAAACTGACATAATATTTTACTACTTTATAAAAACAACATAAATTTTTAATTTTTCATCAAGATGATAAAATCAAAATAGGTAGTATCTCGGTAAGCCTGCAAATATTTCTATTAAATGACACTTCAGATTTCCTAGATTATGAATTTTAAGGTATGAAAAGGGATTGAACGACATGGTTCGATTTACTATCTTTAAGATACTGGAACAAAGAATACTGAAAAGGAAATTTATATCACCTGCAATATCACTGCTCAGCCACTATTAGCACACGGCTTTATATCCTTCCTACCTGTCTTATACAGACATTTTACGATTTCCACAAATGAATACTATCATTTTCTTTTAATCAGAAGAAAAAAAAAATCACCATTACAAAACGTAACTGCAATGTACTTAGATGTTCATATTTTAGGAATTTACTAGAGTCAGAGAGAGCCCTACATTTTCCACAAGAAACAGCCCTAGAAACCAAAGCTGAAATGGAAATTCACATCCAAGGAATGGCCTCCATATGGTAAGAAAAGGGGCACATATTTTTAACTATTTCTTAAGTTGACCATCATTATAAAGCACTATTGTCTGCACATCTGGTTTTGAAGAAAGTCACTTACAAAAGAACTGCTATAGTCTGGTGGTATTTTATTCTAGGAAGGGCATAGTTCCATTTCCTATTGAGACCTTGGGAGACACTTATGAGCAATATAACTGATACAGGGACTAAAAAATATCACACAGAAAGATGTAAGAAAAATACCGAAATATCACAGGAGGCCTTCCATTCTTGTGTTTCACAAAGATACCTTCAAGACATGCTCCAATGGATATGTCGCTGCCTTGGCTATCCTAAAAGGAGAGAAAAAAAAACTCAGGCAGCGGAAATACGAAAACTACAACAACTACACCTCGTGCCCTAAACTTGTCTCCCAGATATAAAATGTTCGGAAGACCTAGAGTAGAGTAACTATTCTGAAGGAAAAAAGTCTGAAAGTTATAAATGTTATCATCTTGAAAATATGTACGTGGGAAGAGATGGACCCGTAAGGCAGCGGTCCCCAACTTTTTTGGCACCAGGGACCGGTGCTCCTATGAGACTCTAACGCCTGAGGATCTGCAGTGCAGCTGAGGCAGTGATGCTAGGGAGCGGCTGCAATTACAGATGAAGCTTCGCTTGTTGGTCAGCTGCTTACCTCCTGCTGTGCGGCCTGGTTCTTAACAGGCTATGGACCGGTATCAGTCCACCAGCCCGGGGGTTGGGGACCCCTGCCTTAAGGAAAGCTCTTTCAGGAGCATTCAAAGAATAAACCGCAAAACAGGAATGTGTTTTACTACAAAATTTTGGCCACAAGGACCCCAGCTTTTACATCTCCGGACTTTTGTGTTCAGCCTTGGCACAGCAAGGATCCCTGGGCTTCCCACCGTCCTCTCGGAGCTGCTGAGATGGACCGTGGAGAGCCCCAGCCTTGGCGTCCTGTGTACTGACCTTCGCAGGGTAGCTCTCTTCTCCGTAGCCATCCATTCTCTCTACCTCCTGCATGTACAGCATCTCGGCATCAGGAGCTGTGAGCCCTCTGCAACCCAAAAGATGTTAGTAAGATTGATTGCTCACGAAACTAAAAATGAAAAAAAAGAAAGCTTTCCTAAACACTACATATGAATTTGGCACAAAACATTATAAACATTTCAAGTCTCTAAGCATCTGTATTGATTATATCAATCCATCAATATTTACTGAAAACTGACCACATGCAAAAAAGCACTGTGCTGCACACTGAGGGTTAATTATAAAAGGCCCTATCCCCTGTACTTTAGGCAGGCAAGGGGAATGTGGGGGATAAGACAACCCTCTAAAACGGCTTCAGGAAAAGCGAGGATTCTTTCTCAACCACTGAGTAACTGCTTATTATCCAAAGTATCAGGCGATACCACGCATCGTGTGCTAAATGCCAAATGGTAGAAGTGCAGGAAATAAGAGTTAGGAGGATAGAAATTCTTTTTAGCTCCAGTGACAGAATTACAAGGATGGGTAGGAAGGTGACGGGGGTAAAGAAGGTGCCCAACTGAGTGGCAACTTGCCTCTCCAGCCTCACCTTCTGCCGCGCCTCATACCCACAAGGCACCCCGCACTGCGGCCATCCCGAACTCTGCGTTTCTCTGAGTACACCATTTCCCCCCATGCCTCTAGGCCCGTGCGCACACTAATCCCTCTATCTGGTATACCCATCACTCATCTGTGTACCTGGTCAATCCCTAATATCCTCTAAGACTTGGCCTGTGTATCACTCCTTGTCACCTTCTGTGAGTGCCCTGAGTCTAAGTCAGATGCCCCTGGTTTGTGCAGACCGGCTGCATCCTTGCACATTATTCCCACTGCTCCCATATTCTGTTATTCATATTGGAATTACTGCCACAATGAGATGTCCTGCCTACCCCTTAGACTGCAAGGCAGGAAACACATTCTCCGATGGCAGGGAATCTTTCTGTTTATCTCTGTGCCACAGCATCCAGCACCCTGCCTCATGGAGAATAATAGTAATAAGCTATCTTTTAAGGAGATGCACACATGAATAAATGAAAGTAACAAAAGACAAGGCAATGCATGCCTGAGGAATTAATTGTGCTGGGGGGAAACGGTTCATTTGGGACAGCAGAAGGTAAAGGTGGATAGGCAGGATTTAACCAATTTATAGGAGGCCTTTAATCCAGGGGTAATGAACTCGGGCTAGTGAAGAGCAAGAAAAGATTCATGAGCATTTGAGAAGGAGAGAAGGGAGATAAGAGGAAAGTGATATTTTAGGAAGATTAAGCCTTTGTGAGAGATTGTATGGGTTTGAATGGGGAGAGACTAAAGGCAAAAGGTTATTTTTAATGGGAGGGAATGAACAATAGGTTATAATTAGACAGACCTGGGTTCAAATCCCACCTCAACCACCTGTAACTTTGGGCAAGTTATTTAGTCTTTTTTGAGCTTGGCTTCCCCAATCTGTAAGGAGATAATAACATTTACCTTAAAGAGTAGTTATAAGAATTTAATGATATATAAAGTGCTTGGAACCATGCGGTATTCGGTTTAGAATAAGACCTAGCATTCTCCAGGAGAGAATTTTTCTTATGGGCAACAAGTACAGATTCATTATCTACCCAGAAGGGTAGGTCAGGGCAATAAACACAGCAGCAGCTCTTGGAACAGCTTCCCCAGGACAGAGACACAGCTTCCTAAGGTGTATGTGGGAGAGAGAAAAACCCTTAACTTGCTGCATTAGGGAGACTTAAAAAAAAGTCTCCCTAATCTTCAATCTACCTACACAGGATTAGGTTAGCTAAAACCTTTAAAATATCAGGCAAAGAACTGGTGCCCTTCAATGACTGGCTGCTTTCAACGTTCTCAGTTTCCTCATTGATAAAATATGGGTAATAAATGAGTTAATACGGGTAAGGGCGTAGACCAGCACTTGGCACACAGTTAATGCTATGTAAATAAATGTTGGCTGCTCAGAGTAGTAGTAGGAGCCACAGCAGCAGTAGTCACGTTCCAGATTTAATTGTGTCAATGCATATTTCAAATTCACACAGGCATTAGTTCTACGCTATTTCCATTTCTTATTTCTTAGCGTTACCTGTATTTCTGATGCAGTAAGGCCACTTTTTGAGTTGCTTCTTCCAACACTTTTTCATCTTGTAACCACCCCTGAAGAAAACATAGCACGGTAAATACGTAAACAAATCACCCAAATTTTTTAGGAAGAATCACTGCTACTGACTCTTACCAACTCCTGTCACTATCAGGCAAAACTAGGGCTAGTATTAATATGAGGTTGCTTCGCTTCAGTAGGTAGTCATGATTTTTCTAAGCAATTGAGTGGCTTCTGCTCAGGAGCCAAAACACTTGCTCTGCCTTCTCAATTCATCCCTGAGAAAGTTCATCTGAGTTACTTCAGCTGGGTCACGTCCATCAGCTAGTTCGGAGCCCAGCACAATTCCCTGGCTGGCTGTGTAGACACTCAGAAGAAAAGCACGCCATTCCCTTCATTGTTCCAGTGCACAGTTTTCCTGTCCATTCCATCAGTAGTGACTTTAAAAAGAGGAAGGCAGTGTCTTTTTGTCATCTGCTTTTTCAATCGTTGACGAGAAGCCAAATTCGCCTCAATAACTTTGTGAGGTTTCGAGCCTTCCGTGAAAAGCAAAATCTCTGCTTGGTTCCCCAGAAACTGGAAATGAATCCCTCTCTTTAGATTCACATCCAAACACAAAAAAAAATTTCTCTGGCTGCAGCCCAGTGCCTACAGCCCCTTCAGTTTCTGTGGGTTTACAAGGACCAAGAAGAGTACAACAGAAAAAGCATTTACTCTCGAGTTGTTTGTATAAGAGGGAATTGATGTTTTAAAACTATTCCTGTGTAGGAAGTCTACCATGTGAACTTCATTTTGGGGAATATTAAGGGAATGGAAATAAACTGTTAAAGAAAAGTCCAATGTCAAAAGAAGTCTTACCACAGGAAACAAGGCAAATTTCTGAAGAAAGTCCTGGGATTCATACTGATCAAAGTCACCAAAATCAGCTATACAAAATGACAAATGTTCACATGTCAATTATGTTGTACTTGTGTAGCAAAACACGCACAATTATTTTCAATTTGCAGTATATGGATGGCAAGCTTATGATTCAGAAGTCAAATTTGCCTTACAGTCATAAAATATATATTTAAAAAATATCTTTTTAAAAATATTAGGTAGATTCATGTGTCTTGACTTGGAAAAATGCCTATTAATAAAGTGAAAAAACAAGTTACAAAATTAGAACTAAGATGATCTCATTTTTATAATTAAAAAAAACAAACAAAACTACCCAGGAATCATGTATGCTTACTTATGCATAAAAAATTTCAGGAAGACACCAAGCTATTCATAGTAGTGATTATCTCTAGGGAATGGAATTAGATCATTTAAATATGTTACAGCAAGATGTATTTGTTTAGAAAATTTTAGTTGTTAAAAAAAATTGATAGTTCAGCAAAAAGCTTATGAAAAACTAACTCTTAAAGCCAAAGATGACACTTAAGATTCAAAGTACCTTGAAAAGGAATGTGGCTCCATGTGTATCAGACATTTGTTTGTCTAGAAATGATAAATGTCTCCACGCCTGCTAATATCTAAAGGAATTTTATTAATGATTCTTCTGATTAAATTTCAATTCCCACGATTAAATGCCAGTTATCATTTGAATTAACGCCCCTCAGACGTCTTCTCGAAGTATATACATTCATATAAATACATATAGATTAGACATGTAAAAAATGGCATAATTAAACAATTCAAAAATACTTGTGAAATGCAAAATTTTATCTATTATGACTAATTTTATCTATTATGACTATATGATTCTCTATAATCCGGGATAATTGTTTAAGAAACCAAACAAATGACATAAGCCTAAAGTACGAGTGATCATAACTTCATCAAACCTCATCGGTTGGCTGATCTTTCTTCTAAAATATTAGCTGGCAACAGATTAATTCCTTGAATTAGAGGATAAAAAGCATGTTAAGTGCTGTGTGTGTGTGTATTTTTTTCTCTATTTTTGGTCTGTTTCTCTGTTGACATATGTTAACAGAGACATATCCTTAATCTTCTAGAAGTCTCATATCATTGAAGTAATCCAAATTCATTTTTCCCACAAAGAAGCCCTTAGATAACAATATTTCACTAATATATAAACATTACTATAGAAAGTCACTTTAAGAATCCTTTGCTGTTTTCGTTATAATACATTTTAATCTGCTAGATCTATTACATTATCAATTGTCATTATTTACCTTGAACGGCCAAGCCTGCTAGCTGAATTGCTTGTTCTAATGTACAAGGAATGTTCCCTTCCAAGATATCTTTCTTCAGCTGCAGATAATACTGATACCTAAAAAAAAATAATAAAATAAATAAAAAAGTCAATATCAATATTATTTCCAATTGAGATAATGCATTTTACCATAATTTGGTCAAGGAGCATCAACCAGCCAGATAGCACCTTTATTACCCAAGATGGTTTCGAAGGACTAAGAATGTCTTTCACTGTATCTATACCTGCACACACATGCACACGCGCGCACACACACAGAGTAATCGATTTATTGAGTCGCTTACCCATAACTGTAGTTATTTCAAAGCTACAAACATATAGAAGACAACTGGTCTTATGCCCTGTAAGGCAGTCCCTACATATTGTTCTTGTTAGTTGGAAAAATAGAGAATCAATGGCCAATCTTTACTTTAAAAATCTGACTAGTAACTTGGTAACATAAGACTTTGCTTACTCTGGTGGCAGTTCCCTAGCCCTGGAAATTAAAGCCAGAGGAAAATGGTTCCTGAGATTTCTCACCAGGCTTATAATGAAATATTTTTGAATGAAGTCTCAAAAAGAATAGCTTCTAAGTTGTTTCCTTAATATTCTTGTAATGTGGGTTTACTTCATTTTACACTTTCAATATACCGGGCACTCATTACAACACAAGCTTTAGGCAAGCAGACCCAGGTTAAATTCCAGCCCTCCAACTTAGCATTTTGCATGAATCTGGACAAGTCATAATCTATGAGTTTAAACTATCACCGGTAAAATGAGGGTACTATCATCTCTTCACAAGGCTAAGCACATTCAAGGAATATATTCAAAGCTCTTAGCACAATACCAGAACATGGCTGGCACTCAATAAACCATAGCTGTTATCATTATTATCAGCAATCATCTACTTACTTTAAGCCAGTCACCAGTATTTCATCTGTTATTACTTCTCCATTTTGGTATAAAGCTATACAGTGAAGATTTATTCTGCCTTCCTTTTATTTATTTACTTAACAGATAATTACTAGTTCCTACTATGCACCAAACATTGTTCTAGATGCTGGGGATATGGTGTGAAATGAAGATCCACCAACTCTCGGCTAATACAGTCCAGAGAGCCATCTTGAATCCAGAATCTCTTCTAGACTTGGTGTCTACAAAGTACAACCCAGTTACAGTTTATATTTGAATTCCCCTGAGAGTCTACCCCTTTAATCATTTCCTATGTGCCCTTATCTCGCCCTCTTTTATTTTAGCTAGCTTTGAGGTCTCTATTCTTTGTTACCAAAAAACCTCATCAAAACACCATCCATTTGGATGAGTATTTAGAGCCACTTATGCCTTTCCATCTGTTAGTAGCAGAACCCAACAATTTCTCTCGATCAGTAGACAGAATGCTGACTGCTCTGGGATCTTGTCAAAGAGAAAAACGAAACTTTCTATTAGGCAGCTTCTTTCAAAAGCTTAGTTGAAGAAGATTGTATTTTGAAAAGCTCAGGAAGTTACCAGGAAAACACATCTGAGAACTGGTATGCTTCTTTTTATCAGCTAATGAATGATGGGACTCATAATATTCCTTCTTTTGCCTTGACTGCCATGAAGCTCAAAGCTAAAATGCAGCCACAGCCACAGTCATTAACATCCTTCTTGTTATCCTCTTAAACACTTTCGCCACCTTTTACTCATGAGCTGGAGACTAAGGTATATGCTCAAATCCAGAGGTGGCTGAGCGGGAGTTTGAATCCAGGTCTGACTGACCCCAAAGCTCACATTCTTACATGCCTCAAATCTCTATTTAGGATTTTTCTCATATTCTCATCATATTTTGAAAGTATTTTTATACTAGAGTCCACAGTAAATGGTTAAGAGCAAGGACTCAGGAGCCAGCCTGGCTAGTTTAAATCTCAGTTCTACTGCATACTAGCAGTGTGACCTTGGGCAAGGTAATTAGCCTTTCTGTGTCTTGGTTTCCTCATCTAAAAAATGGAGGCAATAATAGTACTTACTTCCTAAGATTTGTTGTGAGGATTAAACGAATTAATAAGTATAAAGTGCTTTGGATAGTGCTTCACTTCACAGAAAGAAACAAAAGCGGTTGCTTTTATTATTATCTTTCATTGTATTGTCCCTAAAATCCTTTAATGGAAGCGAGCAGGAGATATACTTTTTTTTAGTATATATTGTAGGAAAAGACCAAGAAATTTCACTTCAAAGGTATTATCACATTGCATTAACAGACATTTTCGGCTACAGTTTTAATGTTGATGGGGTCGAGGATGGTTTACAAATATGTTCAATATTTATTACCAAAAGAACAAATAATTTTAAAAACTGCCATAATAAAATATAACAGGCAAATCTGAATTCAAAACTGTTTGTAAATCAAGGAATAAAAGTAACTGCACATCTTAATTCTAAAGCAAGCATTCCATAAACTTGCATAAAATCCAAACATGCTGATTAAAAATAATAAAAATTTTAATCTAAAACTTTATCAATTTATTTGAAACAGATAATACAGAGAATAAGTACAACGAACCCCCATATCCTTATCATGCAGCCTCACCAATCATCAACTTTATGCCCGCCATGTTTCCTCTATTCTATCCCCTCCCCCACCCTGTTTCACAGCAAATCCCAGCTATATCATAGTACTTATTACAAACACTTCAGTACATATCCCTAAAAGGTAAGCTTAAACACACACGCACGCACGCACACACTTTTATCATACTCGACAAAATGAATGATAATACTTTAATACTATCCAATACCCAATCTGTGTACAATTTTTGCGACTGCCTCAAAAATGTATTTTTGTAGTTTAAAAAAAAAAAAAATCAGGCTAGGATCCAAACAAGGTGAACAGATTACATTTGATTGATATTTCTAAATTTCTCTTAATTTTAAAAAAGATGTCTCCTCTTTATTTTCATGTTACTTGTAGATAAAATGAAGTGATTTGTCATGTAGAATTATCTACATTCTAGAGTCATCTGATTGTACTCTCATGGGGTCATTTGACATATTCATATAGCATCCAATTTTTCCTGTCAACTAACTTAGAACAAGAGCAGTGCTATCCAACAGAACTACAGTGGTAAAAATGGTGTCTATCTGTGCTGTCCAATACAGAAGCTATTAGTCATTTTGGCTCTTGAGTCCTTAAAATGTGCCTAATGTGACTGAGGAACTGAGAAAGGCCTTTTAATGAAACATGACTTAGCTGAAGGTAGAACCACTTTTATCCTACTGCCTGGACTATGAATGTGATAGCGAGACCTTCTCTAGGATTCTCTGACTATGAAGTTACCTAATGAATGGAAAGAACATGCTGAGTATGGCAGAACGATAAGAGAGAAAGAGCATGGGTCCTTGAAGACTTTGTGGAGCTATCCTTTAAGCTTTGCATTGGCTGACCTCTGGATTTTTTTTTATAGGAGAAATCAAAGATATTCAGGGTATTGTTGTTGTCATACACAGCCATCCTTAATCCTTACTGATACGACTTATCCATCAGATTCTCCTACACCTAGTCAATGTGCAATCCTCCTGGTGAACTCCACCAGGCCTATTGTCTTGATCCTTCCTACAGCTAATGCCTTTGTTCAGCTCTGCACTCGACACTAATGCCTAGACTGTGGCATACGCATTCCTGACTCATCTGCCTGTAGTCTTGCCACCTCTAATCTGCCTTCTATGACAGGTGATCTTTGTAAAATGCAAATTTCATTATTCCATTCCAATAAAATTCAGAAATATCTTTCCTCACTGTACTATGACTTTACGACTAGGACATTCCTACTTTTAAGATCTCCTCTCCCCTTTCTAGGTAGTGTCTAAAATTCTCTGAAAACATCAGTCGCATACACTATCCCCTCACTTAGCACAAGTTAGTCCCTCTAATTAGAAAAGTCCTTTTAAAGACAATTGAAAAGTCAACTTCTTTACCTTCCCTGCTCATGCTCCCCACACCCCACCCCTAGGAATCCGGTACTTTAATTAAAGCATTTATTATCATAATATACCATAATTGCTTATTTACATAGACTGTCAGTTCTACCAGACCATGAGCAACTCCTCCAAGGTAAGATTAAAGCATATTCACTTGTGTATTTATCTCCCACAGCAACCAACATCGTTCTTACATCACACCGTATTCTCTCTTCGATGAATGTTTGAATAAATGAGTCAGAGTGATCAGTTGATTTTTTCCTCCTGGTTTCTACTTCTCTTGTCAATATTTATATCTCAAGTCTGTCTTACAGTCAGTGCATATTTATCTCTACTACCTGATTCTCGTTTCTTTGGTTTTCCATCTTCATCCAATAATTAACTGGCAAACTCAGTACTTAAAAAGAACATTCCACAGGTTCTTACTATCTGCAGGGCACTGGGTTAGACATTGTGCAAAAGGTGAAAGTTCAGAAAACATGGGCTTAAAATCTAAGAAAATGATAAGATACGTACACAACTATAATGAAAAGCTATGACAACTGTCATCACAAGTACGAGCAAATTCTAGGACAGTGTGGAGAAGGCAAAGCTCATTCCAGCCTACTGGCCACCGAAGCTTCATGGAGGAGGTGCCCTTTGAACTAAAATTCATCAGATGGATAGGATTCCAGTATATAAATAGAAAAGAAAGCTCTCGGTCCAGGAAATAAAGATAAAAAGGCATGGGGCATGTTCGGGGCTCCAGAAGTAATGTTAAATAGGGTTAAAAAGATAAGGTAGTGGGAAATTTCAGAGAACTTTGAAAGGCAGGCTCAAGAAGCCAAATTTTATTCTTTGTTTTTTGTTTTGTTTCGTTTGTCTTCAAGAAAAAAAAAATCCCGTTTTCTTCATACGATCTTGCCTTTCTTCCTTTGTCCCCTTTCAAATGCAGACTCTTATTAGCCAGACTCTTCTGATCTTAAACACCTCACCAGCTCTCCTTCTCCCCACGACCTGTAACCCCTCCCTCCTACCTCTGGAATATAACTACTGGAGTCAGAGAACTAGGAGAATCCTGCTGTACAGTCCCTTGAAGAATGAACACAGATTCTGTGACTAATTTCTTCCTAATCTCTCTCACTTCATTTTTAGAAAGATCAGAAACAAATCAACAGAAACGTTAAAGGTGACATCACTACATGAAGAGTTCACAGCCAGGGTAAAAACATTTTTCCCCTTAATCATCCCTTTGTGCCTAGGGAACCCATAACTCATGCAACATGCAATAAAACACTCTGACATAATACCACATACCAGAACCTCCATGTAATACTGTGGCTAAAAATGCGGGACGGAAGGGCAAAGTTTAGTCTTATCTCCTGACTTCAACCTCAGTTTCACTTTTTAATCTCACTGGATTATTTCCTAAAAACAAACCGCAGGGTATTTCTCACCTGGTAATCTCCTGCTGTAGCTGTGAAACTGAAGGCACATAAAACACCACTCCGAAATAGATGGTAGGTTCCAGTGCATACTTGTCCAGCTGCTTCTTCAGAGGTTTTTCCAAATCTATCCACCGGCGCTGATTTTGCTTGTTGTAGTACCAGAGGCTGAAGTAGGTGATCTGGAAGGAAGGAAAACCACTGAAGGAGGCAGAAAAGTACAAAAGGGTTTCTACATTTAATTGCTCTAATCCATGACCCGAGACAGCAGTCTCCTATTGCTTCATTTCTCAGAAAGGGACAATAGCAAAACCTATAGGAAAAAAAAGAGGCAAGACCTAGCTATATCTAGATATTCATATTCAGGAAGAAGAAGCAAAAAGTCAATTACTCTTACAGACTAGTTCTTAAACTCTACACACACACACACACACACACATACACACACACACAAATGCCTTCATGGCTCAGACATCAGAAATAGTAGGTGCTATGAAATTTTACGTACAGTTTTTAACAAAAACCATATGCTGAAAAATGTTTAGTTTTTAAATTACTGAAATGTTAAATTTATTAAAATTAATATTTTATAATAAACATAATTGAGGTTCTACTTAATAGAATTCTGATTAGTGTTAATCCAACCTTTCACTACTCTCGAATTTGACTTCTATAAATAAGTTAGTTCATGTAAATATTATAAATTCTAGTAATACTAATGTAATTGCAAAACTGCAACTCTTCTTTGTCCCAAAATGTTCATTAGATACAAATTTAAAGCAACCAAAATGCAATAGAGGTAAATTCTCACACACTCACACAGTATAGCATGAGAAAAGCTATACTTAAAGCAGCAAAATAACCTAAATATATTACTCAGAGGTTTTTAAAAAATGCCCAGACATTAGCATTTAGCTTCCCATTTGCTGTGTAATAAAACTGCTCAGGTAAATCGATACTAGCCCTGGACTTGGTCAACCTGAAAGGATATTAACACACTTCAGAGTTGAAATGACAGCCTCAGGACACTGCTAATATTTACTTCGAAATCAATTTACAGTCAAGGTAATTGGAAAAATCTGTTTTATTCTAGACTCTAGAGCAACACTATCAAACATAACTTTCTATGATGATGAAAATGTCCTATATCTACACTGTCCAGTAGAGCAGCCACTAGCCACATGTGGCTATGAGCTCTCAGAATGTGGCTAGTGCAGCTGAGGAACTGAATTTTTAACGTTATTTAATTTTAATTGACTGAAAATAGATGCAAGCATCTAGTAGCTACTGTACTGGATAATGTGGCTTTAGAGCAACAATAAAACAAGAAATAATAATACTCAGGCTCATTCTTTAGCCCGAATTTTTAATTTACAGGGGAAAAGAGTAATTATACAAACATTTCCTCAATCTTCATTTCATCTTACAATTTTTTAGAAGAACTATATCTATTAAGCAAATAAATCTGACAAAAGTGAGGAATGTGTCCATTTTCCCTTTATATCCAAATAGCTAGAATAGTGTGGAAATTCAGTAAATTTTGTGGAAATTCAGTAAATTTTGCTTCTTAGTTACCACCAAGCCATCACATATGAATGGAATATTTTGAACACTTACCATGTACCAGGTTCTGTTCCAAGAACTTCAGCAATTTCATAGACAAAATCATCACCACTACCTTATGAAATAGATATCGTGTATGTTTGTTAAGCTCTAAAGCCAACCTTTCTCCAAGCATTGTCCCTGGACCACCTCTATCAGAACTATCCGAAGAGCTTCTTGAACCCTACGGTCCAATTCTCATGCCCACTAAAGGTTGAAAACCACTGTACTACACTATGCAGGAGATAGTTGTGTGAACCTAACCTTGAAAAGCTGCATGGAAATCAAATTTTTGAAAATCCAAACACATTTCAATATAGCAGAAAGTCTGAGTTCTATTGTTAATTATTCTCTGAAGTTATGATTATGTTTATAAATGAACTTCATGTATAGAATATGTATTGAAGTTATGGAAAATAGGTACTATTTCTTCTTTGTTTTGAACTGCAACTTACAGAAAAGAAAAATCTGGTTTAATAGAAAGAACACAGTGTCTAAAGTCCTGGGTTTAATTTCTAATGCTGGCACTGGCTGGCTGTGAGGTGGAAAAGTCAATCAGCCCAAAGCAGTTTTCTCAAGTGTAAAATAAGGCAACACCTCCCTCACAGCTCCATCAGGAGGGCTGAATGCAAAAACTTTTAAGAGTACATTTTGCCACTAGAAAACCATTACTACATTTTTAAAAGAGTAGTCTTACCCACTCTCCTAAACACCAATAAAATCAATTACCGACACCTCCGAAAGAAAAACTATTCTAATTCCCTACCTTTTATTTGGATTGATTACAACAAATACATTTTTATTAACTGTATTTATGATTTGTGTTCCATCTTAGAACTGGACCGAGTGTATCATGTTTGGTGTATAACACATACCACTGCTATGCACTTAGTTCTACAAATATTTATTTTTTGCCATAAATGCAGAAGGCTTGGCATCTTTTAAGATCTATAACTGTTTTGGTCATAACAGTATGTCGCTTTTAACCAAAATTAAAACGTCTTAAAAATACTCTGTATACATAACTTTTCAAAAATTTAAATAGAATTATAAACTATATGATTATTATATAATTTGTTGTTGTACCTTTTGTGAACTGATCATGATACAATTATAGAAAAATACCTGAATAATCTGTTAGCGTTCTAGAAAAGGTATATTCTAAAAGAAATAAACTCTTAAAGTGTGCGAAGTTTATTTATTTTAGCAATGCATTTATTAGTCATGCCACATGTGGATATAAATCAGCTAGGAAGAGAAATACATTTTTGAAATTGCATAATTAGTTTTCTACAAATTATATACCTTATAAAGAAGTAGTAAGGCCTTTAATTTTGCAAACAGCTGAAGAAATAGATTTAGCAAATTATTTGTTGATTAGCTCTTTTAGATGTAGGAGCCCAAGATTTTGGACATTTGAACATTAACCTGTTTTATACTTCAGTGAAGTTATTTTCTTTGGTACCTGCCCCTGTGTTCAAGTTCTATGTTAAGAAGTAGTCAAAGCTAGCCAAAGTCAAGTTTCTATTTTGTTAAATACTGTCAAGGAGGTATTATAGTTCTAAAATTGCTGCTAGAAATGTTTACATACATGTGGGTACTAAAATCTCATTACAATCCTTGTATTTTAGGACGTAGTTCTATAGTGCAGCAGTTGGCACGTCTGCTTTACACGCAGAAGGTCCTGAGTTCACACCCCAGTGGAGCCACGGTCCATGGTCTACGGCCATGCCACCCTTAACAAGCCCGATATCTGATCTCGGAAGCTAAGGAGGGTTGGGCCTGGTTAGTACTTGGATGGGAGATCACCTAGGAAGACCAGGAAGACCAGGTGCTGTAGGCATAAATAACAACAACAAAAAAATAATCCTTGGATTTAGTGCTTTTTTAGAATTTCTACACATATAAAATCAAATAATAACATCCGATTCCATGAGATTTTATAACTATTATATGGCTTGTTTCTAAGATGGGTAGATAGAGTTCGAGCAACAAAATGTTGTGATTAAATTCTCATTAGGCATACAATTTTCTGTAGAAGTCCATTCTGGGGGATTTGTCTTGGATAACAATCTTGAAAATCCAGATCATTAATAAGTTAAAACCCATCCAAAAAAAAACAAAGAGTGGGTGGGGAGGGGAGGGGTCAAAGAAGAAGAGAGAATACTTCCTATCTTATTCTACAGGCGAGCATTATCTTGACACCAAAGCTGGACAAGAAGTACCACCCCAAAAACTACAGACCAATACTCATTATAAATATAGATGCAAAAATCCTCAAGAAAATACTAGCAAACTGAATCCAACAGCATTTTAAAAGGATTATACATCACAATCAAGTGAGATTCATCCTAGGAATGCAAGAGCGGTTCAACATATAAAAATCAATCAATGTAATACATTATTAATGTGGAGGGAAAAAACAATCATCTCAATTGACACAGAAAAAGCATTTGACAAAATCCAATACACTTTTGTGATCCAAAATATTCAGAAAACTAGGAATACATTAGAACTCAACATCAAGACCTTTTATGGAAAACCAGAGCTAACATTAAGCCCAACAGTGAAAGACTGGGAGCTTCCCCCTTGAGATCAGGAACAAGACAAGTACGCCTATGTTCACCACTGCTATTCAACCTGTACTGGAAATTCTAGCTAGAGCAATTGGTAAGAGGAGAAACTAAAACTACCTCTATGTCTACGCACAGACGGCATGATCATGATCATTCATATGTTTGTGTGTGTGTGTGTGTGTGTATGTGTGTGCGCATGTGTATATATTCCTTCCCACCAAAAACAAAAAAAAAAAACAGAGCTAATAAATTCAGCAAAATCACGGGGTACAAGATCAACATGCAAAGATCAGTATGAATTCTACATACCAGGAATGAAAAATGAAATTAAGAAAATGATTCCATTTATAACAGCATTCAAAAAAATAAACATCTAAGAATAAAGTTAACTAAGGAAGTGAAAAGGCTTGTATACTGCACAACACAAAACACTGCTGTAAGAAATTAAATGGAAAGACATAGCATGTACATGGATTGGAACACTTACTATCGTTAAGCTAGCTAGATCACCTAAAGTGACCTGCAGATTCAAATGCAATCCCTATAAAAATTCCAACAGCCTTTTCACAGAAATGGAAAAGCCAGTTCTTCAATTCATGTGGAATTACAAGTGTTCCAAAACAGCCAAAACAATATTGAAAAAGAACAAAACAATATTGAAAACTGTGGACGACTCACATTTTCTGATTTTAAAACTTACTATACAAAGCTACCTTAATCAAAACAACAAGGTACTGGTATAGAGAGAGACATACAGGCAAATGTTATAGAACCGAGTCCTGAAATGAAGCCACACATCTATGGTCATCTGATTTTAGACAAGGAGGCCAAGACCCAGTCTCTTCAAAAAATGGTTCTAGAACAACTGCAGATCCACATGCACAAGAATGAAGTTAGGTAGGACCCCTACACTTCACACCAACTGGGTCAACCACTTAGACAAAAGAACTATAAACTCTTTAAAAGAAAACATAGAGGTAAATCTTCATGACCTTGAATTTGGAAATGGATTCAGAGATATAACACCAAAAGCATGAGCAACAAAGGGAAAAAATAGATAAATCTGACTTCATCAAAATTAAAAACTGTGTGCATCAAAGGACCAAATCAAAAAAGTAAAAAGCCAAACTACAGAATGGGAGAAAATGTTTACAAATCATATATCTGATAAGGATCTACTAAGTATTTAAATTATATACAGAACTCTTATATAACAGCAAAAAAAGCAAACAACTCAATTAAAAATAATGAGCAAAGGACTGCAATAGATATTCCTTCAAAGAACATAAACAATTAGCGAACAAGCATATGAAAAGATGCTTCACTTCATTAGTCATCAGGGAAATGCAACTCAGAACCACAATGAGATACCACTACACACCCATTAGGATGGCTAGAATTTAAAACATAGAAAACTACAAGTGTTGTTGAGTGGGAATGTAAAATGGTTCGGGTGCTATGGAAAACAGTTAGGTGGTGCCTCAAAAGTTAAACATACAATCATCATATGACCCAGCAGTTCCACTCCTAGATATGTACCCAAAAGAACTGAAAAACAGGTACTCAAACCAATACATGTAGTACACGCATATTCCTAGCAGGACTATCTGCAATAGCAGAATAGCAGAAGGTGGAGTTGACTCAAATGCTCATCAGGAGGTGAAAGGATAAACCGATTGTGAAATCTACATACAATGAAATATTATTCAGCCATAAAAAAATGAAGCACTGATACATGCTAAAATGTGGATGATTTGCAAAAACATCATGCTAAAAGTAGCCAGATACAAAAGGTGATATATTGCATCATTCCACTTAAACAAAATATCCAGAACAGATAAATCCAGAGTTGTGAGGGGATAGGAAGAACGGGGAGCAACCGCTTAATGGGTATGGAATTTCCTTTTAGGGCAATGACCATGTTTTGAAACTAAATAGAGGAGGTATTTTGAATGTACTAAATCACCAAATGGTTTACTTTAAAACCGTTAATTTTCTCATGTGAATTTCGTGTCAAGAAAAGATCTTTTTAAAGATCAGAAACACCCATAATTAAAATCAAGTACAGAACTTCAAAGCTTTATTTTTAAATGTTTAAATAGATCAAGTTCTTAAATAGTCTAAGAAAAAAAATGAGCCAGAAATAGATGAGCCTACCCATGAGTTAATTATATTTTGTTTTCTAACATCTATACTTAGGTCAAGATTTTGTACAGTTTGACAACTATCTGGCAACCCCAACTATGTGAACATAACACAGAATAGGCAAAAATATGTTTGAGTAATAAAAAATATAGTCAGTTATAGAGTATTTGTCCCTTCTAAAGAAGAAATTTCTCCTCTTTTATGACCCTTTTTTAAAATTTCACACATACTTTTAATGAGTTTAGTGATTTGGTTATCCCATTCAAAGCCGATTTTTAAAATGACAAACTAAAAGAAAAAGGCTTTTTAAATAGCATGTTGGCAGCAGCAGAAAGTGATGGGTAATACTTTTTCAGCAAGAGAGCACATACACCCAAACAAAATCCTTCAAAAAAAAAAAGCTATAAAGAATTACAAAGACATAGTAGTCTGGAGTTATTTATAAAAGAAACAAATAACTCTAAACATTAATTAATCATGCATTTAACAACCACCAATGTTGCTAATAATTAGTCAGTGTCTTTTTGTTTAAGATAGATAAAGAAGTTTATAAATCTTTTCAAAGACTGGCATTAAAAATAGTTGTCTGGACTAAAGAGTAAGTCTTAGTTATTAGACAAAGTATTGAAGATTGCTTCATTTCCCAAAGATAATAAGAAAAAAAAAATCTTATTTTATATACAGCTTTATAGTTCTTTAGGCAATTCAATAGTGGTTCCATTACCTTACTTGTACATTCAAACATATTTTCCAAAGCCATAAAGGATATTTCAATTTTTGCTGTTTTGGTACCTGCTATTACATGTATTTGCTCTGGGGGCCTATGCCTGCAATTCCAATAGCTGCCACTAGTATGGTGTAGTGCAAAGAGCACTAGACTCAAGGCTTGGCTTGAGAGTCCTGGCTCCACCCTTCACCAGCTCTTGAGCAAAAGACACTTCCTCACCGTCTCAGTTTCTTTATAGGGAAAATAACATGGACCCTGTCTTCTTCAGAAAGTTGTGGTGAACTACTCTGTGATTTATAATTGTGCCGATAAAACTTAAAAGCACTCGTGTCATATTTACTAAGAGTACATCAATTTAGCAGATAGGATCTCTTCGGGTATGTCTGAGAAAAGAGAACAAAACTTGAGTTAAGCATGCTTCTTCCTTAAAAACATAACTGTCCAAATAACAGTCAAACTAATGTCTTCCTTTATTTGAAGTTAGGATATACCAAGACCTTTTTTTTTTTAATATAAGAACTTTGGTACAAACAGGCTCTGTGTACCTTAAATATCAATTACTACCAGTTATTACATGGTCTAGGATAGTTTCTCAGACTCGTGTGTCTTCCTTGAATCCAAATCTGGGTTATGCATTTCCTGTATTGTTTATGGGCTTGGTTTAATTAGAGTAAAAATTTTCCCATAAACCAGCCTTTAATTATTGGCGTTCAGATCATGCCTCCCACCACTCCTTATCTAATGTGCCAGTACCTTTCCCAATAAGAATCCATGTGGCTTCTCTTTCTCCACAGTTCTGTCTACTCTCACTGGTGACCAAAGCAAGCTGACTTGACCTGTGGGAAACTCATTTCAATGGAATCCTCTAAATAACTGAATCTTCTAGCATCTTCTAGATCAATTCCTAATTATCACTCAATAGATTTTTGTGAAACTTCTTCACTGTCAGATACTATTACATTTACCATTTCTTCCCAATTTTGTTCTGAACAAACATAGCAGTCATTTTCTTAAAGTTATTCGATGATTTTTTTTCGTAGCTGTTTAAAATTTTACTAGGTACTCGCCTTAAATTTTACAGATAACTGTGCCTGCTACATAAACTACAGTAAACACACAAGTTATGCAGTTACATAACTTGGCTTCTTCTCAGACAGGATATGGTTGACTTACTTTAAATGAACTAACATTTACTCAGAGAACAAAGTGATTTGGTAATTAAGCTTTTTATTTAAAGGAATAGATAGTTTACAAATTTTTGAGCTTGGCTAAAAGGTGTGTCCCAAATCACAGCCATCTAAAGACACACCAGCTATTAAAAGCAGGTCCAAATCCTGTCAGAAGGTAAACCCTTCCCTAATCCCCAAGTCATTTCTTGTCTAATTACTTTAAGAGTCTTTTTTAGTTGTACTATTTTTAAAACAGAGCAGAGGGACACACAAATTAGCTGGAGGGTTTTTTAAGCCATTGATGCACTGAGTTTGATAAAAGTTAATCCCATATAAAATTGCAACTATAATTTTATCCTGATGCTTTTCTTAGACTAGACAGAAGTCAGAAGGCTTTTCGTCAGGAAAGAGATGAGAGGAGATAGCACTAGATAAAGCCTATCCCAGGCAGAGATCATCTAACAAGGGTAGTTAACAAGTATTAACCTAATTCAAGCCCAGGGCTTACCTCTCCACTGAGTCTGTCATAAATAATGAAGCACCGTACTTCCTTCTTTTAACAGATAGTAAGTACAGTGGTCACATTGCCCCAAAGCAGATAGTATTTTTTCCCTTTCTGTTTAATTTTAAGCTATTTTCTTCTATTCTTGGTCAGATAGTATATATCTATTTTACAGGCAAGGTGATACTATACAATATCACTATATCCCAGCACATACGAGGATTCAAGAAAATAACAATCAATAGTACATCTTCATCTTCTAATTACACTGAAACTTTTTTTGAACTGAAGCCCAAGTAACTGAAGTCCTCAAATGACCAGATTTTTCTGCTGTTGTAACATTTAACTTTCAGTAAAGAGTCAAATGACAAGTCAATTTCAGGGATTTATTGAAAGAAAGTCCAAGGCATGAATTGGGATCACTATCTACATAGATGACTGCTCATTATCTTTTCTATTTACTATCCTGGACAAGATGCTATGAAGAATACAATGATCCCAAAACACAGTAAGATCATTCTTCAAAAAATATACTGTACTTTCTAAAAAAAATGGACTGACATCTTAGAGTAGACTCATCTACTCATTCAAAGACATCTTAGAGTAGACTCATCTACTCATTCAATGAATATTGACTGAACACCTACTATATGTCAAATGCTGTTCTGGTTGGTAGGGAGACGACACTGAAGAAAAGTACACAATTCCAGGCATCAGATAGCTTACATTCCAGTGGGGAAAGAAAGACAAGCAAAATATATGGGAGGCCAGATACTGACAGTGCTAAGGAGAAAGATATTCAATTATAAGATTAAAACAATATTGACATGTTGTTAAAGGCTAAGCTAGGATTAAATGGGAAATGTTAGTATATACAGTTGACTACCCAAAAATGATAGATATAACTGAGATGTTACTGCACAGTTTCAATAAGGGCAAAGGCTGACGTGCTCTATTTTGTACTACCGCATAAAAGGTCATTTTGTTTAGGACCCACATAACTGAAGGTAAACCAAGCCTCCCATTGTTCGACCATTTTAATTTTAGTTTGTTATATTACGAGGGCCATTTCTTACATCTCATTCCAACAAAGGAATCAGATAAATTTCTCTTTATTCAAATCTCCTAAACTTGGGCCTTTCCAGGCTTGCTTATTAGCTTAATTCACAAATGCCTATGTTTTAGGGCAATAGATAAATATTAACTGTTCTCTTTTTACTGAGAAGAGAGTAAAAAGGACAGATAACCTTAGCCTAATTTGGTCCGTATGCCAGTTTTTATATTTCAATTAGTTTAAAAGAAAACATTTTATTTCATGTTTGTTTGAACTCAAGGCTTACTTATTCGTTTTATCTTGTCTTACCAAAGACAAGAAGTAGGAGCAGTATTTTTAGAAGTTGTAACTGCACAATGTAAAAATGAAAAGAGCTGAAATGAGTATATTTAGAGGTAGCTGCTTATTTTTCTGACATTCAGTTTTGTCAGGTTAGAATTACAGTTGTTTCATATTACACAGAAATGGTTATGATGTGGTAATCATGGAGGGCCATAAAGAGATAAAGGGAATTAGAAAGAGGATTTTAGAACTACAAGTGAATATGGGCCTTAATACATTTTAAGAAAGAATCTAGTCATGATTAATTTCTATTGCCTGAAAGAATATTATCCGACATATTTTCTATTGCTTAAAAAAAAAATACAGCAGCTGTACTGTTCTTTAGTATTACCAAAAGATGTGAGGATTATGAAAACAAGGAAGATATTTTTGTGGTTAAAATACTAACAGATACACGTGAAGAAACTCCTAGACTTCTTTATTAAAATGTATACTTGTTTTCTTCATTAATCAAAGCTGGCAAACCATGGTTTCATTACACATGAAATAACTTTTTTTCCCACATATTTACAAGGTGGTTTTCTAGTTATAACAAATACTTCTTCCATGTACACAAATGCTCCAAGAAAACAATAAAGCTGTTACCTTTTTTAATATAAAAATGCTATTTTCCCTTTTTTTATTAAAAATATAAAGTTCCATTTAACGAATGGCACATTTATGCTTTTAATAGATCTCAAGGCATGAAGGGTACATAACTCAGAAATATATTCAATATTTTTTAATTGTTCAAATATCATATACCAATTACATTTTAATCCAAAAAGTATTATTTAAAAATACGTAAGACATTTTCATCATATTTAAAAGTAGAATAAAAAAAAAAAATACATGCAAAAAAAAAAAAGTAGAATATGGAGAACTAGCCATAAATATATATGTGCTATCAAGGATAATAAGAATTATTCTCTATTCATTATCCTATATCCAATTATGCTATATTCAAGGAATATAATGTCAAAAATCTCTCACCAAAAAAAAACCTAGACAATAAAGGTTAAACGACAGAATCATGACCTGAAGGAGAGGAATTAAAAATGGAACAATTTATGGTGGCCCTGTCCCCGTGCCTGTAATTCATAGACGACAGAATGAAAACACTGAGATGGTATGAACTGCTCTGACGGGGAAATACAGCTGTGCACACAGCAGTTCAATCGCAGCTGTCCAGCTCCATCAGTAAAGGCGAGAACTTCGATGGGCTCACCGGTTCACCCATGTTTTCTCTTTTGGATGTAGATTCTGACTCTAGAAGCCCCCAAGTTCATCCAACAGCAGTGTAACCAGATATTGCTTTGGAAAATCTCTCCGCAGGGAAGTCTCCTGGGGTGTATTTCATCAGCCTGATACTTCCGACTCTGCCAGGGAACAAGCTCATAGAAGGCTTCCTATCAAACAGCTCTGGCCTCAGCACTCCAGGCATTCCTAACCTTGTTTTGCTAGCCTAGTCATGATTCATGTTCCTTCTCAGGCTTGTCTTTCTTTGCCTGATGTGACTTTAGAAACTTATTTTAAGCAAGATAATAAATGGTAGTAATTAAAATAAGTGATAACAAATATCTCAAGAGTACTTAAAACAATCTCCATCAGATCTGGGAGGCTGCGATGTACCAGGTTGTCCTTAAGGACACCAGCTCCATAACAGGGCACTTGTCACTTGCCCAGGGTTACATATTGGGAAGAAAGATGCCGATCCAAGGAGCCAGAAGAATTACTCCAGTTGTGGTTTTTGCCATGTAACCATGAGCAAGTTACTTAAGACCTCTGAGTCTCGGTTTATCTATCTGTAAAATGGAGATGAGAATAATAGTGCCTCACTCACAGGATTGTTGAGGATGAAAATAAGCAAAAAAAAAACATTTAAAGCACTTAGAAGAGTGTCTCACATGCAATAAGTGCTCAAGTAATATTAGATCTATTATCATAGTTTTCAAGACCCCGTAAATATTATAAGATCTCATAGTATAGGAAATTCTACACCTACATACTTCCTTCACGAAGAGGGCTTTGTCTCTGGTAACTTTTCCTTTCCTTTCTCTTTTCCTTTTAAAATAAATTATTAGAAAATATCAACACTTAGATCGCTTATCTTTAGGAAAATGGAAATGGCTCAATGGAAAAGTAGAGTGCTGTTGAGGGAAAACTGCTAACCCTGGAGCTGGAAGACCTAACTTCTAGCTGGGGGCTGTCACTGGCTCGTCAACCCAGCCACACCCAGCGACTACAGTAGTGTACAGTGAAGTCTGCATTCTGGTGGTGGGTGACAGATATCATATGCATAATAATATCATTTTAGATATAGTCTTCATTACTAAACATGCTTCATTTTTCTTTCTGTTATATTGTAA
Organism: Pteropus medius; assembly: GCF_902729225.1. Classification (NCBI taxonomy): domain Eukaryota; kingdom Metazoa; phylum Chordata; class Mammalia; order Chiroptera; family Pteropodidae; genus Pteropus; species Pteropus medius. Next base: position 12,982,061 of record NW_024349797.1, read on the forward strand.
TATAGAATTTATGAGTGTTCTTTCCCTTAAGTCACTATTCAAATGTAAATTTGACTTCAAAATAGGTGCCAATAATAAAAATACAGATAAGTCAAATATGCGCTTGTGCAAATATTATCTGTAAGCGCAAAATGTGAGTGAATGGAAATTAAGGTTATTTTCTAGATATTTCACACAAAACTCTGGGAGGAAAAAAAGGATGTGATAGTGACTCTTAATTCCCAATGCTGTAGCTCTGAATTTAATTGGCTGACTTAATAACACCACCTCGGAAGCAGACTAGTCTGGGTGGTGAGCACTCAACAGAGTATACAGATGTCACATTACAAAGTTGTACATCTGGAATTTATATGTTATTAACCAATGTTACCCCAATAACTTTAACAAAAATTAAAATAACACCTCAAGTCACTTTTCTCCAATTTATTTTTTCTAAGTAAATTATTCCAACTAACAAATTTACATGACACAAAAGAAAATGAAAATGGCTAACGAAAAAGAACTTTACACTAAAAATACAGAGTTGCCAGCTAAAAAGAATCCTACATTAGGACCTCTCCTAGGTCTAGACATTACCCTTCTTTGGTCCACTCTATCACTGAGATGGTGGGTAGAGGAAGGAAGTCAATTATGCCCAGGGTTCAATCAAACATACGTAAAGCATATCGTCCAGTGTTCGGTGCATGGTCAGTACCCAACAAATAGCTATCATCTTACTGTCACATGCAACTGTATCACACACAAACGAATCCGGAAAAGTTAAATTGGTTTCCTCGGGTCACACAAGTAGTGTGCAGGGATTTAAACCCAAGTTCATCTGGCACTGAACTCTACTGTGTTGCCTATAAAACCCTGCTTTGCCAACTGCAGCTGAATTTAATGGTACAAAGTTCAATCTGCTGAAAATTCACGTAACACTGAAATTCATTTATGAAGTCGAAGTCTGAGCCACTTAAATAATTGTAACAGGACTGAGCAAAGACAAGTTGTTTTAATATGCACAAAGAAAATAAGTTGCTGCCACCCAGCATGAAATTAGTTGTATATTTTCTTACCCTGCTCAGTTTGAGCTTGTTCAGAAATAACACAATTACTCTGTCCTATTTATATTGCACAGCTTTTAGTGATTTCATTTGGGTAATCTACTATAGAAAGTGGTACAAACCCCTGACAGAAAAGTTATTTCTATGACACACTGCTTCTTTCCATATAGAATTTGTGATATGCACAGTTTCTTCCACTGAAATTAACAACTTAAGCTAATTCTTAAAAGTTTAAAAATGACTCTGGATATCCTAACAGTTCATTAAGTGATAAATTTGACATTTATTTATGAACAAACTGCTTGGAGAACCAAACAGGAAAATATTTGCTAAATCAGCTGTTGTGTATCAGTTTGATGTGATTTCGAATCCACTTATTCCTGACGAAAACTGAAAGTTGCTTTTAGTAGTGAAGTTGTTCTGATCTAACGACGAAGTTGTTTTCGATGTAAGAGTGAGGCGGGCTGTGCCAGGACATCACCACCTCATGGGCTGTCATTGACAAGCACTCAGTAGCTCAGGTGCTGAGATACCGCTGGGGCTCATCGATAAGAACATGTGAAGAAACAGCCATGGCAAGGGGAGATTTAGTGTGTCAATACCAAGAATTTGTGAGGACTCTTCGGGAGCGCTCGGTCTGGGCAAGGCTACCCTCTGCTGATCTAAACAGCTTTCCAAAGACCTCTGGGGCATTAACTCCTGCCATGGCAAAGGTGACTCCCCAGCAGCGGCCGAAGGTAAGCAGGGGCTCCACGAAGAACATCTTGCCCATCAACACCACCCCTTCATTCTCAGCAGCGTGCTCTAGCAACAAGGGACTTTTACTGTTGCCCTGGCAGCTGGGTATCAGCTCTGTTGGCCAAGCTGAGTATCAGCTTGTAAAAGGTAGATCTCAATGAAATTCAGACTTTTTTTTTTTCATTTCCCCTTGCCCGGAGCAATTGTGTTATTAATTTGTCATTGCTTTGGAATATGTTATTTCTTGATTGGCTTATTAAGAGACATGATTCTGCATGTTATTGGCATGTGAAATTCCCACAGTGAACCTGGCAGACGGACTTAGTCTTGGAGCATAATTTTGTCCCCCTAAACGAAAGACACTAGCATGTCATTAAGAAAGTGATATGAGCAAAGGACTTGCTAATAGAAAAGAAAATAGCATGTTTAGGTAGGGTATGTATCTGACAAGAAGGATGAAGTATAAGGCTCAACAAATGGCCAGGGAATTTGGTTAATGCATAAAGGAAACATGAGTTATCCATTTATTCACTGAAGAACTGTCACCACATCTACTGCTTTACTGCTTGGTGGGCACTCAGGCTGTCTGGTAGGGAAGACAGACATGGCTCTATCAACAGAGGTGCAATGAAGGAATCTCATTCACAGCCTCCTCCCTTTCCTCCTTGAAAGAAGCTTTTTTCCTTAACAATAAGTTGCTCCAGGGAGGAAATGAATACTCCAATGACCTTTTCTGAAATCTGATGATCCAGGCCATTCAAGAAGAACATATGTGGGGGAAGGAGGGGCAGGGTACACTTTAGAGGCAAGTCATTTTCTTAAAAATATGAAGGTCTTGAACTGCTCACGTTCCATCCTACCAGCACCTTCATTCTGGAGAAAGATTAGGTAAGAATCTGTTAAGCCGAGAAAAGGGGAAAGATTGTCTCATCCAAGAGGCTTCTAGGCCCACAGCCTGAGTTCACTGATGGATGGGGGGGAGGGGAGAGGTGTTATCCATGAACCACCTGAAATTGTATGCAAAATTCTGCATTTTCATCAGATTCTCAATGGGTCCGAGACTCCTCTAGCCTTAAAAGTCAAAGGTCAAGCAGAAGTCTGACAGATAAAATCTCAAATTCTGGTTCTTTTGTTTATTAGCTGTGCAATCATCCAGATTACTAGAGTAAATCACTCAATTTTTCAGAACTTCAGTTTCCTCATTTCGAAATGGAAAAGATAATGCCTAACTCACTGTGAGGATTAAACAAGATAAGGCACATACAGCTTCCAGCACAATAATGTCCATATACCCAGAAGGACAGCAGAAAACTGTTAAAGTTTCTAGTATTATAAAGTGTGAAATCTGACGACACATACACCAAGGACAGTGAAAGACTTTAGAGCCCCCAAAACACTATCAGTTTCTTATGTCTGCCATTTTGTAACTCCACTCACAAACCTCTTCATATCAGCAAATTCATACTTAATTCCATATGGTCATGAGACTGCACTATTGTGGCAGATTGTTGGTGAGAGAGATTCAAGGACACCTTCAATGTCTTTTAGGTGAAAAGTCCCAAACTGGGAGATTAACATCTCAAACTATAAGCCCTTCTTTTCATTAGAATGAGGCGAAGGTTGCATAATACTTCATTACTTTAAGTAAACGGGTTTCCGAATTCTGTAATATCTTGTCTGATGATATATGAGTTATTCTAAAATGCAAATCTCCATGTTTGTATAATTCCTCTACTTGTTTATATGGCTGGTTTATATGAAATAGGAAAAGTAACAGCTAATCTAAAATTCAAGAAATATCCTTGCTCATTCATAATCAGTTTTGGACTTTGAAAGACTTCTTTAAAAGACTTCTTTATCTAGATGAAGAGGCCAATCTAAGATTTATATTTGCTTCAGATGGTCTAACTAAAGATATTTACTGATCCATGTCCATAGGTCAATCTTATTGGTTTTATAACATACATACCTGAATGAATAACTACTCAGCCCAAAAGGTTAAAAAGTTTGCATGTATTACACTTTTACCTTATACATATTTCAGCTATTTTTAGAGTCCGAATGAAAACAGCAAGTACAGAAGGAAATGCGCATGAAATTCTTGAGGTCTACTCAGGTAACAGTCAAGATAAGGTCAGTGGATATTTGGAATACCTGAGACACTGATTTAAAATAAAACACTCTGGCAGCCAAGAACACTTTCTAAAGTTGCGCTTGAGAGTAATGACTTGCATCATATGCTTTATTCCTCTCTATTCCAACAAATCCCTTAGCCAAAAAATTTCCCCATCGGCCAGAAAACACTATGAGAAGAATCTGTTCAAAAGTTCAGCAAAGTTGACATTCTCTTGACATAGTAATCTACCTCAGGGAGTCACTCAAACTAGATCATTTTCTAAGTGCTTCAAAAGAAGCCCCAGAGTGAAAAAGAAAAGTGTCTAAAGAAAAGAGTGCTTTTTACCTGTGTTCAAAGTTTTGTAAATGTCTAGCTTTCTTCAGGAAATTAAATCACACAGCAAATAAAAGCTGACTTAACAGAACTGTTTTCCATGTTTATCAACCTAAATTCAAAAAAAAAAAAAAGAATCTTAATTTTAAAACTAAGTATACATTTATTCAGCGACTACATACTGTAAGGTACAAGGCGCTATTCTAGTCACCGGTGATGGAACAGTCCTACGCTGAAGGAGCTTACATTCTGAAGAATAAAAACTTGACATATGGGTGATGCACTTCAAATCCAACTTAAAAACATTTTCTGAAGGTCTGTGATAAACCACAAGAGAGAAACCAAATAACAAAGGCTATAATTATAATTTTAAAATGAGAGGATATAGTAAGAACTTCCAAATTTTGCTAGACTTTTCACCCTATTCAACAAAATGCTTTGGAGATAATTTTAGGGATAGCTGAGTACTGATCTCAACTTAAAATTGTAGTTATGCTCGTACGCCAAATATATAGGCAACAGTGAGGATCCTTGTTCCCCTTCACACACATGAACACTCAGAAATAGATGAAAGAAAACTGCCCTCTAAAATCTAAGTAATAAAACCGATACATAATGTATCATAGCAAAAACATGATAAAGTTATCTTCGAAAGGCTTTCAGAGTTTTATAATTTCACTGTTCCTTAACTGGAGATTTTAAAAGTAAAAAAACAAAAACAAAAACTCCAACCATATATAAATTTCAGCTTAATAAGAATATTAAGATAAAGGTAGGTGCCTTGTACAAGAAATAATAGTTTGCAATGAATCTAATTAAAACCCATGACGACATGATAAAAATTTAATTATCAAATATAATATAAAATTGCAAAAGAATTCTTGAGAAATATAAAGCTCAATCCAAAATTTCATAAAAATTTTTTTAATCCTAGGAGTTAGGTCGAGGACAAGAGAGGATAGGCTAATACAGAAGTAAAAGCCTAGTGAAGCTCTTTTTTGAGGGCAATGAGGCAGCAAGTGACATTTTACAAATTAATTTCAGCTGACATCAAAAACAGAGGTTCAAACATGACTGCCAAATTGCAATGTATACTAAAATTTTAACAGTTTAGTACTGTAAGAAGTGGCCACTATACTTGTTGGTACTATAAGAATATTTTATAAACAAGCCTGTACTTTCTTAGTAAAAGGAAGAAACAGATATTTACAAGAGTTAATCTGAAGAGAAGTTGATCAGTGCACGCAACATGCTAATGGAAGTCACAAATAATGACAGTAATTGAAGAGCAATCCTTACTGAGTTCCCTAAATGCCAGGTCCTCATAATCACCATCAAGTAGATACTATTGTTATCCCCAATTAAGTAATTTGCTCAAGGTCACAGAACTGATAGGTGACAGCACTGGTCTTTCTGATTCCAGTGGCAAATGTCTTAACCACTCTGTTACAAACAGCCTTCTCAAGAGGAAGAGCCCACCTAAGCACTGCCCAGAAAGAGTACCAGACTCTAAGGAGCTCGTCTGGTCTCAGAGACACTACCATTCCCCTCATGAAGATATGTAAGGTTTTCAGGGCGACCTCCCTTCTCTGATTCTATGCTCACCCAGCGACTTCTGCTTTGCTCTGGCTCCCACGTGGCTTGCCTACAGAGAGACCGTGGCCTGGCCAGTGGGCACACATACTTGGCAACACGGGGCAGTTCCATACCTTGGAGTTAATTACTAAACTTGCATTTTGGTTTTACATATCACTCTCAGTAAGCAGGGGTAACACAGGTCTCAGTTCCTGAGACGTTAGGTTTTTAAGCCTCACCACCTCACTCCAGACTGTGCTGATTTCACGAAGGTCACGCTGCCTTGTGGGAGTGGCTGTGCCCAGCTGACACCCTCTTGTCTTACCACCGCCACCCAGCCTCTGTAACGTATACTTTCCAAATTGGAGAGAAAGTTTTCTAATTCCTCATAAATTCTATAAAGACTTTCACAGCATCTCTTGAAAAAGCGCTGTGAAATTCAGAATGAATGATTCAGAGAATTTCAATGTCTCTCTGCGAGGCTGTTGCTATAATGAACAATATTTTCCCATGAGGATAATTTTTCTCCCTTTTTAAAAGTCACTTTCCATAGTTCAAATATGGTGAACTTAGAAAAAAGTTAACGATCTAAGTCAACTAAATTGAAAATAAGTATATTAACCTGTTTTTAGTTTCTTAATGCATTATAAAATAGACACTCAAAAAAAAAGACTAACGAATAAGTATCATATACCCACACATCCTGCTTACTAAAATACTACCGATAAGAGTTGAAGCCCCTGGGTATAGCGTTATAACGGCATTATTGTGTAACCTTTATAATTATCATTATAGAAGTGAAATAGTATTCACCTGGCAAGAAAAATAAAAACTTCCTCTCCCCCAATTTAAATATGAGTGGTAGCAAAGCTTATCAGGCAAATCTATATGCTATGAAAATTCTGAGTTGGCTTGATGGAAGAATAGTGCAAGATAACACACATATTAATATCTCGGTATGATTCACATAAGTGATGTATGGACACAAACTCAGAACAGGTGTTGCTGACTATTTCTGAACCATCATTCAGCAGGATTAAGCCTGGGGCTTGAGCCAACTGTCTACAAGCTACAGAGCACAGCTTCTGAAGCTCTGAAGGGAAAAATTTGCTATACAAACTACTTTCTAACCTTGACTGTCGTTAAACAACTTAAAATGGCAGAACAGCCTGTCTAGGGGTAAGACATTTTCTAGGTATCACATCTGTTCCCTCTCAAAGCACTCTCTCCTGTTAAAAATCAGTATCCTTATATACCCACAGTAATATGAGGATGCTGGTTCCTGAGTCTGATAACCTCAAACAAGGGATCGAAACTTCTCTGGACTTCCTGACTAATAGAGAAGGAAACCAATGCTTGTGGGTTCAGTTCAACCTGTATTTACTGAGCACATTCCATGCCGGGTATTCTGAGTACAAAAATAAATTAACCACAGTTCCTCAAGAAGTTGACTATGTAGTGGTTTTAGGCAGACCCTGTGCATGAGGAAGAAATTACAGGAAAAAGAAGCTGAAATAGAAAAAATGGGTGAAGGAAGCGAAAAATACGGAATAAATGCGAGTTAGCAGGAGTGGTCACAGAAGCCAGCTCTCCTGGATTACTTTCTCCTACTACAGCTGCTCCATCTCCATCTCCAACTCCATCTCCTTCTAAGACACTCCCTTCTCTACTCAACTCTGAGGGGTCTGCCACTTCTTTTTCTCTCCTGGATTGCCTCATACCCTCACCCAGCTTTAACTGGCCTCAGCTGATGATTCCAAAATCTCGTTCCTCCAGCCTGGATTCTCAGCTGAGTTCCAGACTCGCAGGTGCCTCTGCCTGCTCAACATCTCAACCAGCATCTCAATGTCAGCACTTCCAGAACTGAACTCAACATACACCTCTCCTTATCCCCTTCAAACCTACCCTTCCTTTTACGTTTCCTCTCTCTGTTATGGTCCCCGCCATTTACCAGAATCCTGACTATCAACCTGGAGCCCTGGCCAGCCCTTCCCCCAACACGCCACAGGTACATCCTGAATATCTCCAGATTCCACCCACTTCTCTCCATCCCCATCCAATTCCAGGTGACCACCGCCTGCATCACAGCTACTCCTTTCTAATCATTCTCCAGAGCTTACTCTTTGCATAAAACAATACCATACCCCTGTTTCAAAACCCTTCACTAACTTCCCTATTACTTCAGGACAAGCACAAAAACTTGAACAAAACCCCGTATTACATGGCCCCTGGTTTCAGCCTTTCCTCTACACACTTTAGGCTCCAAATAGATCACCTGCCTCATGTCTTTGGCCGTGTCCAGTTCCTTTAATGAAAGTCTTTTCCAGCTCCTGATAGGACCACCCTGCCCCATCCTTCAGGTGTCAGCTCAGACATCACTTGCCCTGGGAAGCTTTCCCTTTGCTGCCTTTCCCATTGTCTAGAGCACCCGCCACTTCCCCTATCGGGTCTGTTTTCTTACTGGTATCAACACAAGGGTAAGCTCCTAATACACATGTGCTTGGCACTTGTCTTTGATATTGAGTCATCAAATGATTGTATGGTCTCACAGGGCACAGTTTATTCCTGACATTTTATGAAATAAAACATCACTTGGATTTCCAGTTAGGAATATAACATGGGCATTTGTGTGGAATAACCAGTTTCTTCCTCTTGCCCTAGAACCAGGCAACCAAAGGCTGGGTTTAATTAGAGCTCTATTCTTCATGGGCCATACATAGTGTTTTAAATTTAAAATATCATGTGGATACTTGAAGACTCCACAGCTTCCTAGTAACTAGATTAGGGGTTTTCCAGGACAAACCTCCTTATTATAACAGACTAGTTATTAGAGCATGGTTTTACGTACACATTAAGTCACACAACCACTCTGAAGGTTAAGCTCCACTGAAGCTCAGATGAGGGAACTGGAGCCCAGAGATGTCATATAACTCGCCCAAGGTTAAACAACTAGTTGGTGAGGAAACCAGAATTCACACTCAGGCAACATGTCTCTAGAATCTTAGCCTGGCCTGTGGAAAACAATGTTGAATGACTGAGTGACTGAATGAAATCAGTAAACTGTACTAGATCAAGATGACCCATTTGGGATCATATTAGAAAACGGGAACTTGATAATCCCAAATGTATTCATATTTGATTTTGACTTACATTTTCAAAACTCAGGCACTATTAATTCTCTTATGGGGTAACCCCAAGGAAAGACCTCTTGATCTGTATCTATTTCTGCTTCATGGGAAGGTGGGCTTGCTGGCTCAACTCAGATATCATGGCTAGGGACGTGCTTTGAGAACGCACAGCCAGCATGCATTAAAACAGCTGAGAAGTAAGGAGCGAAGCCAGGCCAGAGAAGCTGGCAGACTTTTTTGCGGCTCACCTCCCGTAGCTCCAGCCTTTGGGCCACGGCCTCCAGGCTCTCCTGGCCAGTGCTCTCCACAGACAGGGTGAACTCCACAAACTCGTTATTGAGCAGTTGGATCCGCGCAACCAGGCAGCTCTTGCTGGACACCGTGTAGCGCCGGGTGCGTTTCAGTTTCAAACCAAATGGCAGTGGCATCTTCTCTCTTCAGGAGTGAAGGGGTAAAGAGGGAAGAGCGCCGCCAGCAATGCAGTGGTGGTGATGGAGGAAGGGGGCAATCCTTTGCTGCCGGGAGGAGTACTTTACAGTCTCCCGCTGCTCACCCAGCAGCTGCTGCCTCCATTAAAATGCAACTGAGTCTCCAAAGGCCAGGTGAAGGGAGCATCCACGCCAGTGCTGAAGAAAGAGGAACACTGGTTACATGGGTAATGGATTTTGCTTTTAAAAGTAAAAATCAATACAGCTGTATCCAAATAAGTTTTCTCTCTCCACTGAAAAAAGAAGGCAATAGCAAGATCTGGGTGGCAGTGGGGAAGTTTATCATCTGAGCTGTGTTAGACCTTGGGTCCAGCCTCTACTCTCACCGGTTCCTACAAACAGTGGTTAACACTACCTGTGGCTGTCTTCAGCACCGAATGAAATCATGGCTGGCACTACTATAACCCCAAAATTAGTAGCTAGCATTAGTGGTCCCCTTTCTATGTTAAAATTTATATATATATATATATATATATGTACGTATATATAGAGTAAGCTTTTTGGCTCCCCAATATTACAAATGTCAAGGTTCTTTAGTCCTTAGATAACTACAAAACACCTCTAAAAGTGCTGTATTCAATCCCAAAAGGCAAATTAACCCTGAACCCAAATGGGATAATCCCCTCTAAACATATGGCAGCCGCGCGGTTCAAACGAGGTGAAGCGCTTAACAAGCATTTGTAGAACCCTTTTTGGTTTATAAATATGTATGTCATCAAGCTGATTTATTTATAAACAAATCATAAAAGACCCTAGAAATGCTTGTTATAGGATTACCACCAGAAGCATGGAAAGTTCTAAACACGGTGGCCCCGACTCTTCTCCGGAGGGGGGCGCCTAAAGAGGCGGTGAGCCTTCGCCTAAGCGGAGCCGCGGCCCAGAAGGGAAGGCGGGCGAGGCCTGAAAGGCCATCCTGGGGTAAGTGAGGGAGGACCACGCTCCGCAAGCCCACGAGGCTAAGGGAGCAGTGGAGGGCTGGGGCTCCGACTCCTCCGCGGTCCTCCCGGGGGAAGACGAGACGGCGTTGCCAGGCCAACGCGCAGCCTCCGAGGCCCCGGAACCCTCCGCGCGCGGCTGCGTTTTCCGACGGACGCATTAGGGACCGTCCGGCCCGGCTGCTCCCGGAGAGAAAGAACTTCCAAAGGACCCAACTCCAGCCTCCACCGGCGCTGGAAAAGGGCCGCTTGAAGACTCCCAAAATACGCGATTTACCACGGTTTAATCACACCTTTGATGGTAACTCATGGGCTTGAAGCTGAAGCAAATCAGACGTGAGAGGCAACTGGGGATTTTTACACTGATTGGATTTCCCCCCCCCTCCCGTCCCCAAACGAATCGACAAATCCCGGGTTATTTCCAGAATCCCAGATAGTTGCCACCTTCCGTTTTCTTCTAAGCCGAGGCTGCCCCGGAGGATGAGTCGTGCAGCGGGGTTCGGCGGTGCTTGGTTACCCCGAACTTGGGTCGGGAACCGCGCCGAGGGGCAGAGTCCGCCCTCAACCCTCTCGTTCCGCACAGACCCCAGGCCTCCAGAAAATCGGCTTTCTCAGCTTTACCCTAGGATGGGCAGAGCTGGGAATCGATCCAGATTCCTCATTCCGGTCCTCTTTTCCGGTCTCCTGACTCCATCTCAGACCCAGAGGTGATGGGCACTCAGGGCTGGGGGATGGCAGAGGTAGAGGACAGGGTTTAGCTGTTACATTAGGCTTTCCCAAACTTAACATTTTGTAATTCCACTCCACGAAAGTGTATTGCGTCTCTGAGCACAAGGCAGTGTAGCGGGCATTGTGAGAAGAAATCTAAGACGAATCCTAAGCCGTCTCTGCTCTTAAGAAGATTACAAGCATGCTATAATTACATATAGGGCTGTATCTCTAAGGAGGACCCAACCATGGTTTTCTGTTTTTTTTGTTTGTTTGTTCGTTTTGTTTGTGTTTTGGTTTTTGAACTCTGGTCACCCTCAGATGGCCATTAATTAATTAATTAAAACCGAAATTGAAAGCGAGGAATAAAGGAGGAAGGCCAGAGGAAAAAAGAAAACTGGAACTACCTGAAGCACTGTTAATTAAGAGCATTTGCTGAGTGCCTTCTGTAGGTAAAAGCATCATACTAAGGAGGGAAATAGAAAATAAATATTATAAAAAGATACGGTCTCCAACTGCAGTTTTCAATGCTCTTTGCTATGTCAGGGTATAAACTAAATAGCTAGTTGAGGCAAAATAAAAAAAAAAAATTAAATGAGAACCTTAATATTTTTAACTAGAAAATTGCCTGATGAGCTAGTAGTGTTTGTATAAATTTTTAAAAGTTGTATATACATAATATATATATACTGAATACTCTTTCATGAGATGAGGTGATGGGTTTTAATTTTATATGCAAGTTATGGTAACTGGAAACAAGACAGATTAAGTAGTGCAGACGAAGAGACAAGATATTGCATACATGCAGAGGAAAGATGAATATTTATATCAAGGGTGTTCAAATATGGCAGTTTCTTCACTACAAAGAACTATATGCCTTGAAGGCAGTAGATAGGACACAGTATGACTTAATTAACTTACGCTCCGATTTAACAAATTCGGAGTAAAACTTTCAATTGTCCCCAAGATCTGAAATGTTTTACAGCATCAGGGATAAAGAAAAGCCAATGTGTTTTTATTTTGGTAGATGTCATAATGTAATTAAAAAAGTTAAAGGGGGTGTGTATCAAGTGCATTTTTCCCCAAAGATCTAGCCATAAAATCTACTTTTTGAAAAAGGGCTTTTTTGCTTATTTAACAAAACCTACTGTGTTGAAATAATGTTCTGCTTTACTACAAAATTATCAATGATTTACACATCTTAATTTTCCGTTATGAACAATATTTGCTACTAAATGATGTCTTAAAGTTATAAATGTATCCACAGTAGACTTTTAGGATGCTTTCTGGGGGGTGTGTTTCAGGTGCAAAATAATATGCAATAATTTGAGAGGTAGTTGGATCTGGAATTATAAATTAACTCCTAAAGTAAACAATTCATAATTAGCTCTTGAAGGAAAAAACTAGGAGATACTTTGTTTCTCTACATAACCATTCTCTTATGTAATAAGATAACAAATACATATTAAATTCTGTTCAAGTTTTCAAAAGACAGTCTGAGATACTTGTGAATTCATTTTAATGTTTTTCTTTTCACAACCCCTTTCAAAAGTTTCTCAAATACTATGAATCCTGTAGTTTCCCCCCTTGCCGCTAAGGCCCTCGTCATATGTAATTTTGCCAATGATGCTTTAAAATAAGCACTAAAAGCGAGTGCACATTTTTAGAGTAATATACATATGTAGAGAGATCTATAGCATTAAATCAAACGCATGTTTCTCATGGAGCAAACATTTATGCGTAGATACTCTAGAGTAAAATGCCCTAGAAACAAAACGCACAACTATTTTCAGAGTAAAATTACTGTCATATCCGACACATAAAAACTGTCAGCAACTATTAGACATACAGCGGTTATCACTGAGAGCACACGCAATGTTTTGAATGTTTGAGAGCATAGCATTATTATAAGGCTTTCTCAGCAAAAAAATAAGACGAGCGTGCCTAGAGCGGCCAGTCTAATTAGGATTTGCAGAAATCACAAGTCGGAATTTGCAGACCCAAGAATTCTTTTTTCCAGAGTAAACACTCTTTACTCAACAGCAAAACAAGTCATCACCGAACAGTCCTTCCCTACTCCCTTCTCGCCAAAGTTATCTGGCAAATTTCGTACTTAATACTCTGAGAGGCACAAATATGCCTAAGACTTTTAAAACCGTGATCCAGAATTAAGCCGCAACAATCAGCGGAGGAGTTCAGAACAGACGTCCAACACCCCCTTTATAAATTATTCAAGCAGTTTCAGAGAGAACCTGAAAAAGGAAGACTTTTCTCTTTGTTACGCTCCTGCCATCGGTCTGTAGCCGGGACCGATCCTCCAGGACTCCAGGGCTGGCCGGCGTGCTCCGGGGTCCCCGCTGGCGGACACGTCCCACTGCTCCGCCCGAGCGCCCGCCCTCCGCCCGCCGGCCGGGGCCCCGCGCCCTCACCTGCTCCCGCTCCCGCATCCTCGGGGCCGCGCGCCCCGCTCAGCGGCCCGCCTCCCGGGGCCCCGCCGCGCGGCCGCCGCAGCCACAGCCACAGCCGCGCCCGCACCGGGGCGCGCTCATGGGGCTCGCATGCCTCACTTCCTGTCTCCAAAAACTCGGCCCGCAGACCATTCCCCCGGGCAGAGGCCGGCGGCGGCCGCGGCGAGGGGAAGGGCCTGGAGATGAGACCGGCCGGCGAGGAGCACCGCACAGAAGAAAGCGCGCGGGGGCCGGGGCGGCAGGAAGACCGACCGACGGGCACGGGACGCGCGGCCGGAGCCACGGAGCGGCCGGGGCCGGGCGTCCCTCCCCTTGGGCCGGGCGGACGGATCCGGGGAGGCGGCAGCGGCCCGTGACCTCAGAGAGTTGGAATGCGGCCGGCCGGGCGCGGGGGAGGCGCGGACAGCTGCGCCCCGCCGCCGGGGAGGGGGCGCGCCGCTTCTTTTTTTAATCATATGACCACTTATTTTAAGAATTTCCAAATAAAGCAAGGCTTTTAATAAAAATGAGGGGAGGGGGATGTTCGGTTCCAGGTAAAAGGTTTGTTCCTATGTTATTAGATGATCTGTAAAATGCTATTATTGCTGAAGTTTTTCTTTTACTCTTGTACAGTTCAGGAAACAATTCAAACATTCAATTTCTTCCTCCCAACTAACCACGTCTAAGGATATCCCCCCATAACAAGGGAAAAACACTGATGAGTACTGGGTGAGAAAGTCCCCTTTCTTCAAAAAGTGTCGATATGCCTCAAATAGCCTGCCGGTCTCCGCACACACAAAAAAGATGCTGTATGCATATGCAATACAAAGTTACAGCCATGAAGGATGCGGAAACTCCAAGGTCAAGATGTCTGGGTTCAAATCTCAGCGCTCACGCCTGCTAGCGGCGTGACCTGCTTAACTTCTCTGTGCCTGCTTCCGCCCCTGTAAAATGGGACTAATCATCATTATCCGGTAGCTTGTGTAAAATGTATGTGAAGTGTTTCATTTAATCTAGGCCCTATTAGCACTGTTTAATATTACACAGGATTATTACACTGCATCATCATCATCATCATCATCATCATCATTATTGTATTGCAAGGAATGTGACTTAAACCAAGGAATAAAACTGTAACCCTAACACCATCACAATAGGGCGTTTAATTACCCCCCCAACCCTCGGGCGTTAGATTTATACTTGGCATGTAGTTTGAGTACTTGAGCTGACAAGCTTTTATTATGTAAATTTCAATTGAAATGTTTTTGTAAAATACCGTTGTTTCTGGAAAGCTTTTTAAATGTTACATCTCTTTTAAATCTCATTTTCTTCAACAATTAACAGAAACCTATTGAGTACTTAGTATGATAAGTCATGGTCCCTTCACACAAAAGACTTCGGCCTAGTGGGTGATAAACACACCTACACACACAAGGCCTAAGTGGTGAATGCCATCATAGAGGTATGAGTGCTCTGGGAGAACAAAACGTGGCCAAGATTCAGTTTGGGTCACGGAGCTAAAGGCAAATAAGATTACATGTGATTCTAACGGAAAAAAATTAATCGATTATGTTTACAATTGATATTTCAACTGGACACTGTGAGGGGTCAATTCGTGTGTAAGGAAAGAAAAGAAACATGAAAACAAGTCACTTCTGGTCTCCCAAGCTAGAGAAACTGAAACTGTGTTTCTTCTCCCTTCCTCATCCAGACTATCAAGACCTCATAGTCCTCCTTTGAAATGTGTCACAAATTCATTCCTCTCTGTTCCTCAATGTTCCCCCTCCCCCAACCCATTCTAATCCAAACCCTCAACATTTTGCACCCGGATTATTGCAACAAGGGTGGTCTCTTCGCTTCTGGTTTTTCAATTCTCTCTTCTTTCCATGCTAATACCAGGCTTACCCTCCTCCTTGGGTTTATCACTCCCAATGGACCCCCCAAGGCTAAGCTTTTCTGCCTGACTTTTAGGGCCTTTCTAAAATGTCTTCAGTCTCTCCACCATTTTATTTCTCCCTCCTCTGGAATGCCCCCATCAAGCTGTTTGTCCTGGCCTGGGGCTCCCTTCCATTTGTCTATGCCTTCCCTTTCTCTGCAGCCTCAATTTAAGGCTCTCCACTTCCAAGGCAACTTTCTAGCCGCCCCAGTCCACCGTAATCTCCACATTTGGCAAGAACTTTAAAACGGCTTCATGAAGACTTCTTTTATACCTCCTAGAATTCCTAGGACACTACTGGGTACAGCATAGGCACTAAATAAAAACTTGTTAATGGAATTGGGAAGAAAATAAAAGAATTTTAAAAATAGAAAATGATCATAAAACCTAAGCGATGTTAGACAACTGAGTGGAACTTCCTCCTGCATAGTCCACAAGTGTCATTTGCTGACCAAATACTTAAGCTGTTTTCTCTCAACCATGTTAATTTGAGAGGAACATCCCCATGAGAAGCTATTTGAACAACTCTTTCAAAGCGTTAGACACAAAATTGTTATTGGCTTGTGTTTGTATGGAAGAAAGTGAAATAATGTATTTAGTTCAACCCCAAAAGATATAAAAGGGTAGAAGTGAAAGGTATCTAGACATCCAGCTCTCCTGGGGTTAACCAGTGTTACCATAATCCTATGTATCTATCTAGAGATATTCTGTAGGGAAATAAGCAATTGTATAATTGTACTTTTACCTCCTCTTGTTACCTGGGAAGTGTCATAAATACTTTTCATGTAAAGGTAATTCTTATTAAAATAAATACATTTAAAATTGAAAAAGAAAATCCTGTACTAAAAAGATGCTCAATAAAAGGGAAGAAAATTGTGATTTGGGTGGTTCATTGACTAATATTTTCTTACGAGTTAAGAAATTAATTTGCTTTAACAGCTTGATGAGTACTGACTGTACCTCACTATAAACTACCATCCAGTGTGAGAATCTAAATTGGCTGACTGCCCCACCCTACAGAGATAATGGGGCCTTGGGAGGAGGGGGTAGTGGGAGCCAGAACTGGAAAGGTGAACTCTCTCCTTTGGTCTCTGAATCCTCACTGTGTGCTCCGCCTACCATACTCAGGGGCAGCACTTTCGCAGCTGCAATACAGTGAGAATTTAGAGGCTAGATTCCCCTGAACATCAGAGAAATGATGGCCTTTGCAAAATGTTTGCTCAAATGAACATGAAAATGGAGAAAAGTATGTCAGCCTCAGTGACAAAGTGACTGCTGTGATTTTAATTCTCAACACTTAGGGCTTTTAATCCAAGAGCAGACATGCTGTGAGATATTCACTACTGAAAAAACTTGTCCATTCACCTCACATTTACTGGATTTATTGGAAGCTAGATGCTGCAAAAGAGAAAAGTAAATAAGGTGCATGGCCTTGTCCTCAAAGACTCGCATGGGAGAAGCAGGTGAATATCTAATTATAGTACATTAGGAGAATGAATATACTAATGGGTATATATTTTAAGTGGAGTGGTAATGCCTGGTTTATCACTATCAGCTTCTGGCTAAGTCTGGAAAGACAAAAGATCACTAAGCATTCAAAGAAAATAAGACAAAAGCATTCCAGGCTGAAGGAAACACCCCCAGACCCCCACCTCACCCCACCCCAACACAAACTTACAAAGGATTTGCAATATCCAGCTGGAATGCCGTCCCGAGAGGAGGCTGAAGATGCTGGGGCGAGGGGGAGGGGTGTGTGTGTGTGCCATGCTAGACGACTCATGGCTCTGTGGAGTTGCGGTTAGTACTCAAGTCTGTCACTTCGAAACCTAGGCTCTTTTTAGTCATCTCTCTTTAAAAGACAGCCCAGAGTTCTCTTAGGCACCACTGTAGTTCGTTGAAATCCAGTCCTCATTCTGTCCCCTAGGTCAGTTCTTGGAACTGGAGAGACCTTCCATGCAGGGAAAGGATTCTCATGGTCCTTAGTCTTTTCCAAGCCAAATGCCCTTTTGGGATTTCTCTCAGAGCACAGTCATGATCATCTTCTTCTGGATGACGTACGGTTATAGATTGTGAAGCTGCATCTTGCAGCGAAGCACCAACAACAATGTCGGCCTACTGGACATCATTGGTTTATTGGGGTTGCCCCCCTCCGCGCCCCCGTGATCCAGACACTAACTCCTGAGATCTAAATTTGCACATTCTTAAGCAGCCTGCAGGTCTCTTTTTCCATAGTTTTAAATGGATTATCCTGAAAATTAACTCTTTCTTAAATACATTTTAATAACGTCCATATTCCAAAAACATGTTAATGAAAACAATCTCTATTTTTCATATTTTCTCAATATGATCTAAATATTGACTAAGCATTTTGCACCTAGAAATGGCAAAACATGTGTTTTCATTCTTAGTTCTGAAATGGTTGGTAAATAAATAGAAATAATGTATCTGTCCTTTGGATCGTGAGTGTCACAAATGTAGAAACCTAGTCTTGCTCACCTTTGTGCTCTGGCTCCTAGCACAGTATCTGGCTCTGGGTAGGCATTTAATTTTTAATCAACATAGTGCTGCTATGAGCCAAGCACAGTTCAAAATACTTCCCAAATATTAACTTATTTCCTCCTCATAATAACCCAATGAAGGAGAAACTCATATCATACTTATGTCACAGATGAGGAAACCGAGGCACAGAGAGGAGAAACAATCAGCCTAAGATCTCTGAGGGGGCAGCAGAGATGGGATTCAAACCTAGACAGTCTGGCTCCAGCGTTCTTGCTCTCACTCGTTCTGCTCCACTGCTTCTCATCAATGTTGAATGAGTACATGATCATTGAATTTACCCATGAGGAATGCTTTTGCAATTTAGTCATTAATTTATTTTATCCTACAAATATTTAATAAGTGCTTTCTATGTGTCTACCATCCTGAAAGACACATTGGAGAAATATAAATCTACAAAGAGTTTATAATTTTGTCGAACACACACACACACACAGACATACACATATAAAATAAACATTACAGAGTATCCTGAGTCATACTGGTGGTTCCCTTATAGATGCTATAGGAATTCAGAAGGAAAAAAGATACATGAGATGAAGGGCCACTTGGCAGACAGACCTCATGATTCCTGTCCCTGACGTTCACATCCTAAATAATCCCTTCCCTTGATTGTGACTTGTATGTAGCTAATGAATATGGCAAAGATGAGAGATTTTTGCAGATGTAATCGAGACCTTTAATCAGTCGATTTGGGGGACAGGCCATGGGTGGCCCTGACTTAATCAAATGAAAGCCCATAGAAGAGAGACTGGGTCTTCTCTGAGCCGAGGGACTCTCTTTGATGGTTTGATTAAGTGAGCAGCCATATTGTTGGAGGAGCCCATAGCAAGGAACTGGAGAAATCTCTACCACCTGAGAGTGGCCACCAGACAAGAGCCAGGAAAATGCTGGGGCCCTCACTCATAAAGCTACAAGGATGTTAATTCTGCTAAGAGCTTAAATGAGCTTAAAGTGACTTCTTCCTCAGTCAAGCCTCTCGGTGAGAACACAGCTTGCCTGACACAACTGCAGCCTTGTGAGACCTGTGGAGAGGACTCAGCTAGGCTGGCTCAGATTCCCAACCCACAGAAACCACCAGATAGTAAATGTGTGTGTTTTAAGCTGTTAAGTGTGTTCGTTTGCTGTGCGGCTATGGATAACAAAGAAAGACCACCTCAGGAATTAGTGGATATGGGGGAGAAGGGAGACCTTCTGATGCCAAGGTTTTGTGATCAGGAACAGGGAGAATTCAGCTGCTATTGATAGAAGGAGGGACGTCAGGAGAAGAAACCAACCTGAGTGTGGTAAGGGGAAGATGATGAAGACTTCGTTTTTGATGTGATGAATTTGGAGAAAATACAAATGCCCGTATAGTTATCAGAAATTTGGGAGTGGGATTTAGGTGAGAACTCAAGTCTGATGGAAAATTCGGTTAGTTTTAGCAAAGAGGTTAAGAGTTGATGTCCTGAGAATAAAACAGTTCTCCAAAGAAGAGGGTTCAGAGAGAGAGGAGCAGGAGGATGAGGCTTAGGTCTTTGGGAAAGGCCACCGATGAGCTTGAGAGAACGCAGGCAGAGCTAGTCCTAGGAGAACCAGGGTAGTGGTGGAGTCAAACAAAGGAATAGGCATGATGCACTGGAGCTGTGGCGCTGGGTATTCCATTTTCCCTCCAAGTGTTACTTAAAATGCAACCACTAAGGGGCAGTTTATATCCTGGAGACAGGTAGAAAAACAAGACTCAAGAGTTTAAATATCTAGATCGCTATCATAGTAACAGTAAGCGAAGGCTAGATTCGAATTCGGATCTCACGCCAAAGCCAAGGATCTTTCCGCCGCATATTTAATTCACCCATATGAGTCAGTGGTAGCAAGGAAAGGAAAGAATCGACAGCTATGCAGGAGCCAGAGAGGAAGAGAGAAGTGAAGGCCACGCGCACGCCTCTGCTGTCCCTGCCGCCAGCAGAGGGCGCCAGAGCACAGGCTCCGCGGGTCCAGGTGCGCGCAGGCGCAGGCGCAGGCGCCCTCCACTCGCCTCGCTCCGGCGCGCCGGGGCTGTGGGGGCGGGTCACGCAGAGCGCGCAGCCAGAAGCGGCGGTGGCTGTAGCGGCGGCGGTGGCGGCAGAGCTGCGGCCTGGGAGCCGGCTCCGCGCACCGGCCAAGCGAAGCGCCACGCAGTGCTGAGCCCGCCGCCCGCCGCAGAGCCATGGAGATCGGCACCGAGATCAGCCGCAAGATTCGAGTAAGGCCAGGGTCGGGCGGGGGCGGGAAGCCGGGCCTCGGCGGACGCGCGGTTGTCAGGAGTAACGGGGACGATGGGCCCGGCCTGGCCGCTGCGGCCTGGTCGCCGCCGAGCGCTTCTCGCGCGGGCCGCGGGGCGGGAGGGCGGCGCCTCGGCCGACTGCCTCGGACCTGGCGGCTTCGTAAGCGCGGTGGGCAGATGGGGCCGCGGCTGAATAGGTAGTCGCGGGGAGACGGAAGGAGACGTGGGGGGCCCAGGAGAGCCTTGCACGGCTGCGCAGGGAGCCGCGCTCGGGTCGCTGCTGGAGGGGGGCGACCGGGGGAGGGGGCTGCAGGGATCGGGGAGGGGACCGCGGCGTTTCCCCGCCCCCACCGGCGCGGAGGCGGGCAGGAGGTGCGCGCACCCGCAAAGTTGCCTCAGCGCTGGGGAGTCGGTTTGTTTTCCAAGGGCCGTTTTTCTCACACGTTTGTCTTTTTTTCCCGTCAGAGTGCCATTAAGGGGAAATTGCAAGAGTTAGGAGCTTATGTTGGTAAGTTGTTTTGCTGTTGTTTGCCTAATAGAATTTGGAGTCTGCAGCTAATTAAATTTTAGTGAGTGCATTTTTCTCATCGTACTTTTGACTTTGGAAAGACCTTTTTCTACTGTGATATTCCCTAGTTATTTCTTTTCGTTACCGTCTTTCTATTGAAAGCTCTGTAAACAACCTTTTCCCCCAAAACCCCTTCTAATATGGGGTATTGAAATTGTTTAGCGTCTTCTCTGTTGAGGCTCTGTCTTATTTTTATTGTTTTTCCTATTTTCATTATCTTCCTCTTGATCTTCATTTTTCAGAATTATTTTGCATGTGAATGTTTGATGCTTTCTGGCATTTGTTTCTGTCATGGTTCAGTGAGTTTTATTTTTAGATCTGTTTTTTCCTGTTCCTTTCTCTTACCTTCCGACAGTAATGCATCTTCTATCTCTTTATTATTTTGTGGTTTTATA
Source organism: Pteropus medius (assembly GCF_902729225.1). Lineage (NCBI taxonomy): Eukaryota > Metazoa > Chordata > Mammalia > Chiroptera > Pteropodidae > Pteropus > Pteropus medius. The sequence continues at coordinate 13,003,269 of NW_024349797.1, forward strand.
ATTCGAGTGTTTACTCTGGGCCAGGCACTGTGCTTAACCGTTGTATATGCATTAGGTCATGATAATCCTCAGGAAAACACTGGAAGGTAAGTGGTAATATCCCATCCCCAATTGTACAAGCAAGGAAATTTAAGCTTTCAGTGCTTACTTGAGCATGATTGAGGTCTGGTTCTATTGGCTCCCAAGCTGGTGCCTGCTATAAAAATAATAGCTATTCCTGCTAAAATACTCAACTGTATGTATTAATGACAGTGGTTCTCAAAGTGTGGGAGACCCCCAGGATCTCTGAAGTCAAAACTATTTTCATATGAATACTGACAGGATACTTGCCATTTCACTGTGCTCACATTTGGATTGTGCAAAAGCCATGGGAGTGAAAACTGCAGGTATTTTAGCTTGAATCAGGAAATCAGTCTCACACCAAAGTCTATAAGAAATCATATTCTTCACCACCACCCCTCCATTTGCAGTTTTTTAAAAAAGAAGCCAGTTTCACTTAATGTAGTTGATGAAGCAGTAAAAATATTTTTTTAAACCCTGGCCCTTGACTATATCTTTTTAATATTCATTGTGAGGCAGTAGGAAGTACTCATAAAGCACTTTTGCAGTATACTGAAACGTGATGGATTGTTTTAGGAAAAGGATTTGTGTCATTGTTTGAGTTGAGAACTGTACTAGCCACCTTTTTCATGAAATGTTATTTTTAACTTCTAAGAAGGATTGTCAAGCTAATTACATACACTTGAGTGTTTTAGCAGACATTCTCTTGAACATGAGCAGAGGAAAGGAACAGATAGACTTTACTGCAAATGACAAAAGTTGAGGTTTCAAATTAGTTTTGGAAAATTTGTCTCTTCCTCTATGAATTTGAACAGCTTCCCAGTACTTCAAAGAATATCTGTTGAAATCAATGGTGATATTGATAAATGATTCATTTATTTAAAATCTCAAATCAAGAATTTTGAGCCTATTACTGATTACAGGCTTAATGAAGTCCAGTCATTAGCTTGAATATGGTGTATACCTCTCTCCACCATTCCCTGCTCTCACCCTGTACCCAGGTAACTACTCGTCTCATTTATGTAAAATTTTGGAAAGTGCAAAATTAACATATAGTGACAGAAAGCACGGTCTGTTAACTTTCATCACTGACATGAGGGAGAAAACTGTCAAGATGCCAAAGCACTCTAACTCTTACATTTGTTGACCTTTTCTGGATTATCACTGGCAGCCCAAAGTGGGTACACTTTGTATAAATAAACTACTGGGGTTATTTACTAAAATTTCCAGAAAGCAGTGAGAATGCTTTGATAATCTCTAAAGATAATAATAAATGATTGACAGCTTGTATCTCCTCACATCGTATCGTATGCTTCCATCAAATAATTTTGATTTCTCTCCATTTGTTGACTGGGCTTTCTCAGTGCATTTGTGCTTTTCTTGAACTGGAGTTCTGAGATTTCTCCTTGAAATGAATGTCTGATAGTACTTTTGAAATGAACCTTTCTTCCTACATAGAAATATAAGTATTTAAGATATTAAATCTAAAGGAATTTTTTTTGGTAGGAATTAGAATTCCTGGTAAATGGTTTTGCTTCCTTGCCTTCTTTCTTTGGTGGTTTTTGTTTCATCTTAAGATTGAAATTTTTAAGTGATGTAGAGTTTTTGGGTGGTTTTAGTTTATTTGATAATGTTGCAAGTTTATTACCCTGAGTAATTGAAGTCTGATTTTGCCGAGGGTAAAGGTGTTGTCTTGAAAAATGAGTATCGTTTTGAAACAAACACTGCACAAAACTCAAGTCATTCTTGAATGTCTATACGCTTTCTGGAAGCGTCTCTGAAATTAATGAACATTATTAAGTTACAAGGAGATGAATGCACTCTCAAATTTAATACTATAATTTAGAATATCTAGTTTTGTAAGCATTCATCATTTAATTCCCATCTTTCTAGTAATTGAAATACCTATACAATGAAAAGAAAAAAAGCTGTATTCTCCAACATAATTCCAGTAGAGCTGAGATATTAGTTCTTAGAGCTACATCTATATCTCCAAGCACATCAGCCTTAAGCGGAAGAAAAATATTGAGAGAAACATAAAAAAGTTTTTATATACTTTTCCTTTTAAATAGATGAAGAACTTCCTGATTACATTATGGTGATGGTCGCCAACAAGAAAAGTCAGGACCAAATGACAGAGGACCTGTCCCTGTTTCTAGGGAACAACACAATTCGATTCACCGTATGGTATGTTTCTGAATATTTACCCTTAGACCAAAGTTTGGTACAAGTCAGAGTAGGTGTTCTGTCTGAGAAGAGGTTCTTGACAGGAGAGTAAGATTCAGTGTGGAGAAGCAGGTTGGTGAGCAATGAGAGCACGGCCTCCAGCCAGACTGCCAAGGTCGAATCTTGAATCTGCTTCTTGCCTGGTTTCTCCATGTGTAAAATGGGCATAGTAAATCATCTTTATGGGATGGGGTGAGGATTAAATGAGCTAATACATGTAATGTGTTTACAGCTGTGCCTGGCCCATAGCAAGTCCTTAGAATATGTCAACTGTAGTTACTATGTTTCCTTTGTAAACTTCTACATCTTATTTCTTTCCTCCAACCAAAACTAGTTGCAAATGTTTTTTTAGACGGGGTTGACTTTCCAAATTGCTTTTGCCAATGAGTTAACTCTTAGGGGCAAGGTTTTTTGACAAAATTTTAAATTTTTTAAACTTTTTGAAGTTTGAATTTTAAAATAGGCAACTTTGTTTTCAAATTTAAGTTAATATAATTATATTTCCTTTTTCAAACCACATGTACCTTTAGTTGAGATGAGAATACCGACTGAAAGCATAAAATTCAATTAAGAAGGCAGGCCAGATTCTGGTACCAGGTTTGAGGTAAACTGAAGGCTAGGAGAAGATAATGATGTGGCTGAGACTAGAGCAGGAAGTACACATATAAGGGCCCTCATGCTGGGAACCACCAATTACAGCACAGTTGATGATGGAACATAAGGTGAGTGAGCAGCGTGGCTTGCTTAATTTGAATGGCAGGAGACCGAGACAGAATAGGAGGCACTAAGGACAGATATGCAGCTAATTGACTTACCTTTAAACCAGAAGTTTGTCTTGAAAGTACTTTTGTCTCAGCAGGTAAACGTATGCTTTACAGCTCCTGTGAATCTTGAAATGCACACAGAATTCACTAGTTTTATATTACACAGTTTTGAAGAACATTGAGTGTAATGGTCAATCCTCAAATGTTTCGGTACATAAACCCTGCTGCAGCTTGGGTGACCTAACCCACTTGCTACAGTTTTTACCCCAGAATTTACCCCCCTCCCCCCAAAAAAAAGAGATCATGGAATTTTGACGGGGGAAATTATTATCATGAGTACTTTTTTTTTTTTAAGTCTTCAGCAGTCTAGATATTTGTTTTCATGCACATTTTTTATGACCTGACTTCTGGTTCAACCTTTGGATCACTTTGGTTTGAGGCCCACTAATATAATATGGGAGATTGACTTAGTAGATCTTTTCTCAGGTAAGTTAGTGTAATGCACTAGACAGATTTCTTACATACACATAGACTACTAACTAAATTTGAATTTAAAAGCAAATTAATTCAACTATCTCACCTTGTCATAAATTCAATTCTTGTGTCTCTTCTCTGTCTTGGTGCTTCACTTTCCTTAGTTAAATGTTCATTGACACCAGCCCCAGACTATTCTGATTATCTTTGGAGCCCTGGAGTAATTGTGTCCTAGGGGACGGTGGCATGTGATTTGGGTTCTGGGTGACACATAATGAGCTGTTTCTGGTGTTTCAGGAGGCATGGCCTTTTCGAAGGATTGTAAGGCAAATTTGCCTTGTACTAATCTACTAAAATAGGTTACAGTACAAGCAAGGTTGTTTGTGCTTGTTCACAGCATTAGTTTTGTATTAACAGTAGTAGGTAAAATAAATTTAAACTGTTCTTAAATAGTTATATTACATGTTTCTGGTATTTTATCTTTTACTGTAAGTTACATAGAGCCTTTAGTCCTTAACAAAACAAAATGACATTTTTTGTAGATAAAGACTGGTCAGTTCATATCCTTGTAGAGGGTAGATGTTGAAAATAGCAATTTAAAAAGTATGATTTTTGATTGGCTTTACATTATTCCTGTAAAGCCTTTTTTAAAAATGTGAAACTTAGTTAATTTTAATACAATTTATCCATTAAATACCATTTGGTACCATTTGTCAATAATTATCTGAAGATTAATTCTATAATGTCATGAAATTTAGAGTGACAGTTGAAATAAAATCTTCCTTGATTAAAGAAAGCTTTAAACATATTTTTTTTATTTTAGGCTTCATGGTGTATTAGATAAACTTCGCTCTGTTACAACCGGTAAGGTTCATAAATTTTTTTTTTTTTTTTTAATTTGCTATACGATTGCTTTCTTTCTAAAGTCATTTATACTGCTTTGGGAAAAAAAACCCATCAATTCGAAAGCAGTAGTCCATTGAACTTTTTTAGGAAGCACATATTTTTATGAATTTAAGAGCAGTAAATTTAATATAATTCAAAGATAATTTAAACAAGAGAAGGGGGACTATGCAATTTCTCCTAAGAAACTAATTATAGACATGTACAATAATTTAGTCTCAAGGATGTTTCAATATTTTATAAATGAAATTATTTTAGTCCAGTAATAGAAAGTTGAATAAATGATCATGTTACTATATATGGAATAATATATAGCCCTTAAAAATATTATGGGAGAACATTCATTACTTTAAAATCGGTGATGAAGAAGGAGAAGGATCAGAGTAAGAAAAATAGTTTAAAAAGATCATGTGTTGTTCTTTCCAGACCCCTCCAGTCTAAAGTCCTCTGATACCAACATATTCGATAGTAACGTGCCTTCAAACAAGAGTAGTTTCAGTCGGGGAGATGAGAGAAGGCACGAGGCTGCAGTGCCACCCCTTGCAGTTTCGAGCACTAGACCTGATAAAAGAGATTCCAGAGTTTCTACTAGTTCACAGGAGCAGAAGAGCACTACTGTCAGGTAAGAGTCCCAGGTAGACCTGTGGGCAGATGGGTTACATATATGATATTTATGTTTTTATATCTTCAAATTGCCATTTTCAGAAAGTTTTGGAAACAGGTGGTCATGAGCAATATTTTAAATAATGGATAAGACCAGAATACGATTATCTTTTACCTCAAATATAGTAAATTAGAATTTTAAAAAAGAATGCTTTATCAAAGTAGATTTTAATGGAATACATAGAATATTCAAACTTTTTAATTACAATTTAAGTAAGTATTCTCTGCCAATTTAAGCTATTACTCTAAATTGGTTGTAATGATGTGTGTGTATTTTAATAGACAGACTTATGATGATGGAGCTGCAACCCGACTAATGTCAACAGTGAAACCTCTGAGGGAGCCAGCACCCTCTGAAGATGTGATTGATATTAAGCCGGAACCAGATGATCTCATCGATGAAGACCTCAATTTTGTGCAGGACAATCCCTTATCTCAGAAAAAACCTACAGTGACACTTACATATGGTTCTTCTCGTCCTTCTATTGAAATTTATCGACCTCCTGCAAGTCGAACTGCAGATAGCGGTGTTCATTTAAATAGGTTGCAATTTCAACAGCAGCAAAACAGTATTCATGCTGCCAAGCAACTCGATATACAGAACAGCCGGGTCTATGAAACTGGACGTTTGTGTGAACCAGAAGTGCTTAACAGCTTAGAAGAGACTTACAGTCCCTTCTTCAGAAACAACTCAGAAAAAATGAGTATTGAGGTTTGTATATACTTTTAAATTTTGGCTTGTTAGGCTGAAAATTGGCAGTTCTTTATACTAGATAGTATGTGAAATAACTACACACATATTGGAAGTTTCTTTTGAACCGATTTCTGTGCCGCTCAGCAGATTACATCAGATTCTCCATGACTGGCTTCTACAGATATTTTACATCTTGTTTACTTTCCTGCCAACATGTGAGATAGTTTTAACCTTATAATTATGGGGGGATTTTAGGTCAATTTTAGATTTTTCATGGCAGTTACCAGTAAAGAACTGAGGAACTCCATTTCGTTAGTTTCCTCAGCAGTGCCATATGCTGCTGTTTATAAATGAAGGTGAAGCGCTAGTTTCTGTTGTAGCTAAAGGTTGGCTATCAGGGATGATATCCACATCTTTATTAGAAACCAGGAAATAGCCCATGCATTCCTAATATGATTGGCTTTTTCTTAAAAAGAAAAGAAATTCTGAGGTATACCTTTGTTATTTTCTGAGATAGGTAAATGTGAATTTATCTAATTGTAGGAAGAAAACTTTCGGAAGAGAAAGTTGCCTGTGGTAAGTTCAGTTGTTAAAGTAAAAAAATTCAATCACGATGGAGAAGAGGAGGAAGAAGATGATGATTGTGGGTCCCGTATGGGGAGCATCTCCAGCAGTGTGTCAGTGCCAGCAAAGCCTGAAAGGAGGTACCTGAACATGTCTGTAAATTAATCTTTTGATTGCTTGATGGAGTCTTTCGGGTTTCTTGATGATATAAAGTAACGATTTAGTAGCATGTAAGACTTATACTGGTTTTCGAGAAACATATTAATGAAAGAAATTGCTTAAAATTGGAGAAATTGTGGAGAATATTAAAAACTTAACACGGATGTGAAAGTTGATCAGTTATAAGGTTCCAATCCAGCTAGTCTGTTCGAACCCTAGGAGAAGGCTTAGTAAAGGCTGTAATGGGTGGCTAGCACGTAAAGAACCCAAACCTATAATCAAAATATTTTTCTTAACCTTTTTAGACCTTCACTTCCACCTTCTAAACAAGCCAACAAGAATCTAATTTTGAAGGCTATATCCGAAGCTCAAGAATCTGTAACAAAAACAACTAACTATTCTGCAGGTAATTGAAATGAATTATGTTTTCGTTAAGAGATTTCTATAATTCTTGAGTAAGCTAGAAATGATTGCTTCCCAAGTAGTAGTAAAATAAAGATGCCTACCAGACGTCAAGAAGAAGATGACAATCAGGAAAAAACAGTTTTAAGAGATTTGACCAATTTGAGAAACTTTCCCAACTGTCAGTGGAGTTTAGTTGTTTGAACAACTATAATGTCATTTACTCTCTCCAGTGTGTTTGAAATATGTAATTGAAATTTTAAAGAGAGTTTTTATAAAGATGGGACTTTCATATTCATAGCACCAGAGTCAACATTAGATATGAATTTATGATGTGTAAAAGGGTGCAAAATTGGATAATATCGAGACCGAAGTCAGAAAAATTAGTCTGTGAACAGGTTAGTTTCTTTGAGTAGAACCCATTAATAGAATATAAGGCAGAAAATTGACTCATTTGTGAAGTTCCTGCCCTAATCCCGTTAGTATGAAATCATTTTAGCGAATATAAAAGTATTACATGTTTTTAAAACAAAGATGTGTCAGCTATAATCTGATTGCACAGAAAACTTATTCTGAAATGCAAACCAAATGATGGGTCCATATTGCCAATAAATTTTGTACTCTGCCCGATGTGCCAGAGTCTCTGTGTATAAGTTTCATTAAGCTGTAATGATTACCCAGTTAAAAGTTTTTTATTTCACTTTTGCTCCAAATTTGATAACTCCTTTCAGCATTGTTCTGCTTTTCGATTTTTTGCATCTCTTTTTGTGACCCCTTTCTAAAGTGAAGTAAACTGTGTTTTTATCCCAATAATCATCTGTCCCTCTGCTTCTCCCCATTCCTAATTTAATCTTCGAACAAAAAATTTAACAGGTTTCAGCATATAGGATAAAGATTATCAGGCAAAGGCCTACCCATACTCGATTCAACGATTCATCTATTTACATTCCCTTTTTTGGTCTGTCAGCAATATTGAGGGTTTAGAATGATGAGAAATAGAGATTTTTGCTCACTGTGACCTTACAATTTCCTGCTTTTATAATAGTTGGAGATTACTGAAGTTTTCTGAGAAATAGTATTGAAGTTCTTTCTTTACCTAGGTTATCTAAATTATAATTTGAAGTTGCTAAAGGAAGATGAAGCAGACCCTAAACAGCATTTGGTCATAAATAAATTCATATGTGCTTCAATGTGTATATGGCATGTCATTTAAAATGTGTAGATGTTGTTTACATACATGTGGGTATCTAAGGGATCTTTCAAGAATATTTTAAGAAAAAATGAGATGGTATCTGTGAACTGTTTCACTTTTATATGTTCTAAAGTCAAGGAGGCATTTATGTTTACTATGACATTCACTTGAGTTTTAATGTATTACTATATTTGCATTTATTTTTTGTTTTTTATATAAAAGGCTCACAGAAACAGACCCTTCCAGTTGCTCCCAGAACTCGAACTTCTCAAGAAGAATTGCTGGCAGAAATGGTCCAGGGACAAAGCAGGACCTCTAGAATAAGTCCCCCCATTAAAGAAGAGGAAACAAAAGGAGATAATATAGAAAAAATTCAAGGTAATAATTTAATGGTATTTCATTCTATATTATACTTCTTTAATGAGACATTCAGTGTTTTCCAGTAGGTGTTTATGAAATGTTATACTATGAGAAAAGTGCTCATTAGGCCCAAAAATATTGAGAAGGGACCATGAGGAATTGATTCCTGTGTTTTTCAGAATTTTAAAAACCTTTTTATCATGAGAATATCTAATATTCTCAAAAGTAGAAAGAATAATGCAATGATTTCCATGTATTCAGTCACCCAGCCTCAATGTTACCAGTATTTTGCTAATTTTTAGAAAGGACATATTTAAAAACATATGTACATTATAGCTTTCCTTCTTTTTGTTAATATTACCCCCTTGGTCTCTTGAGTTTGAAATCTTGTCTTTAAATTTCCCTAATGTAAGCATCCTCTCTCTCTGACCTGCCAGATCTGCCTTATTGTCCCAGTGGCCTTGCTTTATCCCCTTGGGCCTGACATAACTACAGTTAGCTTCCAACTGATCTTTCTCCTTCCTTTCTCTCAAGCAGCAGTCCCCAGCTCCTGCACAAACCCTGTCAGTCTAAAGTGTGATTCTGATTATGTAACTTCCTTATGAGAGCATATATAGTGTCTCCCCCTCCCCCCATCCCCCCAAGGCATGGTCCAGGACTAATGCCATCAGCTTGGCCTTTAGGCACCTTGTTATCTGGCCCCTAAGTCTGTCCAGCCCTTTCTCCACTGCTCTGCAATCCATTCTTTCTGTTCCCCTCAGGAAAGATTCTAGTTTTTTCTTTTTCTCTTCCACTAAGATCTGCTAAAAGATTTGAACCTGAGTGATCCAGCCCCTTATCCAGCAGTCAGCTTGCAGAAGTACAGAGGCCAGAGAAATATGTTGGTTGAGCTGCACCTCAGTGTGCAACAGGCAAAGTACAATCTCTGGGAACCAAATAGGTCAAACAGCTGAGAATTCTGAATTTAAAAGACAAAACGTAAAAGAGGCAGAATTAAGCTCTATTGTCTCAGGATGCATGCTCGTGTGATAAAACCACAGAGAAACTAGGTATTACTCAAAGGCAACAGTGGTTCCTTTGGGAGAGGACTGATTAGATTGGAACTCACGAAGAGGCTTCCGAGGTGGCTGGTGTAGTTCTGTTTTCTGGACTGGACCTGGGTGGTGGTTACAGGAGTAGTCTGCCTTATAATATTCATCAACCTTGTTTTATGTGGTTTTCTGTATCATTGTATTATTTCAGAGTAAATTTAAATGGTATCAAGTACCTCTCTTGATGAGGACTGATACTACTCTTACTGGATTCATTTATTCACAAACACAAAGTGACAGCAAACAGCCATTAGTTAATGTGCTTACTCACTGTTTTATAGCTTAGTTTGTGACGTTTTTTAAAATTATGCACATATATTGGCATGAGTTGTTGATAACAGTGTTCTCTCATTTCTCCAGCCTCTATTTTTACTAGCCTACCAACCTTGCAGTATTTGTGTTTTTTCTTTTTGTCTGGAATTAGTCTGTCATCAGAAGTTTATTTTGTCAGGTTTTTCAAGGACTTAATAATAGTAACTCTGGCTTTATTGATTCACTTTTGGTGTCATTGTTTTCTATTTCATTAGTTTCTGCTCTTATTTTTAATATATCCATTTAAAAAGTTAATTTATCTTTGTCTTTTTAAATGTATACATTTAAGCTTTAAATTTCTCATGCGCTGATTTTACCGTATATAACAAATTTTGATACATTAATGTTTTCATTATCAGTCTAAGCATCTTTAATTCCATTAAGATCTTCATCTTTGACCCATGAGTTATTTGGAAATATTTTTAATTTATAGTACATAGAGGTTTTGTTTTTGCCTTTTAATCTTTTTCTTTTTTTTTTTGATATTCTTAATTTTCTTTTTTTTTGATATTCTTAATTTTTTGATATTCTTCATTTTTTTATGGGCAGATAATGTTTGTATGATACATGTTCCTTGAAAATTGTTAAGACTTAAGGTAGTCGACTTCGTACATCTCCCATGTGCATTTTGGAAGAAAGTGGACTAATTGTTGGCTTGAGAATTTTGCATTTAGTAGATAAAGCTCTACATACAGTTATGATGTTCAAGTCTTGGCCTTGCTGAGGTCTTGGTCTGCTTGATTTAACAAGTGATTGAAAGTTCTTGAGATCATGCATCTGGATGACAAGTTTATCTTAGTTTTTCTGTATTTCTACCAATTTTTGCTTCATTTATTTTGAGGCTGTTAAACTAGATGTATACATATTTAAAATGGTTATATTTCCTGATGAATCGAACCTTTTATCTCAATCACTATCACTCTCTATACTAAACGATACTTTCATCTTAAAGTTAGTAATTTCTGATTAATATTGCTGGTTAGTATTTGCCTTGTATTTCTGATTTTCATGTCTTTGTTATCAATCTTCTCTTAAGTTTTTAAGTTCTTAAGTTTTGGGCATATTTCTTAAATGTCATAAAGCTAGGTTATTGTTCTGTGTTTGTCATTTATTGGAGAGTTTAAACCATTCACATTTATTAGAATTATTGATGTAATTGGCTGGTTTCTGTCATCTTTTTGGTTTGTATTTGCTTGCTTTTGTTTTTCTCTGCTCTTTTGCCTTTTTTTAAAGATTCATTAATTACTATTGTTGATCGCCCAGCTCTACATTTTTTTACTTGTTGAAATTTAAACACTCCACTTCTATATTTTTAGTTATCATTGAATTTTTATCAAGCAGATACAATCAAACACTCCAAAAGTTAATGTTCTGACCCCATTCCCAGACAGTAAATGGACTTTAGGATAACTTAGCACCAGTCTTTACCCTCCTGATTTAAGTTTCTGTTTCATTTTGGTCTTTTTTAAGAATATGTAAATTGGGTACCATTATATTATTTTTCCCAGGCATTGTTTTTTTTGTTTTTTTTTTTTTTAAATATATCTGCGCGTTTTGTTTTTGTTCTCAAATCTCTTGAATGTTTTTTGGGGATCATTAGTTTCCAATATTTTGAAGTATTTTTGAAGTATGTTCTTTGAAAGTTTCTTTAGAACAGATCTGTTGGTGACGAATTTCCCAAGAGTCTGTTTACCTATAAGCATTTTTATTTCTTCTTGATTTTGCGCCGTAGTTTTGCTGGATACTCCTATCTAGGTTAATAATAGCTATTTGCTCTCAGCACATAAAAAATCCATTGTCTTCTGGCTTCCATTGTTATTGAGTGGACCTCTGTCATCCTCATTGTCTGTTGTTCCTTTGTAGGTGATCTGTCCTTTCTCTGGCTGCTTTTAAGATCTTCTCTTTGTTTTTGATGTCCTGCAGTTTCACTACGATGTGTCTAGGCGTGGATTTCCTTTCATTTTTCCTATTTGGTATATGTTGTATAAAATTTTTTAAATATTTTACATCATGAAACATGCTCACCATAGAAAATTTGGAAAAACAAATCACTATAATACCTGCTGATAGATTAGAAAATAATCAAATAGTGTAGGAAAATTTAAAATAAAAAGCAGCATTCCTTGTTTTATTCTTCTCCATACTGGTCTTCCCCAGAGGCCACTGCTTTTAAATGTTTATGACTTTCTTTAATTTTCTCCATGTCTGTAATATGCTTATACCACTGTTTCTTAATTCACCAACTATAGATGGTATCTTTTGATTTCTTGCTATGATATATCAGGAGCTAACACACTTTTTCTGTCTCCAAACCCATATAGTAAAATCTCTATTTTTAGTTAATTTATCGATTATTTTTGTAATTTTAAGAAATACAGCTAAATATGTATTTATTATCTAATTAACTATATTTCAGTATGTTTTGATTCCTCAATTTCAGTATATCTTGACTCCCAAAACAATGTTTATGTTCGTCTTTAATTCTTACATACTTTTTCTCAGCCGACCTACTAAATCCTGTCATCTGATAGTAGAATTTACATTTTCTATTTTTCTACTTAAGAATACCAATTGTAGATTGACCTTAAAAGTTGAGAACCAGTAAGCATTTACATTATTAAGACAGCATTTACAATATTAAGACTATATAAATATTATCTATTACGGGGCCAAATTAATACTTTGCTCCACAGTTCTTTGTTTAGGGAGAGGGTACCGGTTTATGGCCTGTTAGGAACCAGGCCGCATGGCAGGAGGTGAATGGCAGGCCAGCGATGGAAGCTTCATCTGCATTTGCATCACTGTCTCGGCTGCACCTCAGATCATCAAGCATTAGATTCTTGTAAGAGCACCGGTCCCTGGTGCCAAAAAGGTTGGGGACTGCTGATTTAGGGATTCCCTAGAGTTACTTATTTTTTTTTCTCTTGTACAGTTTTTTTGTTTTCCTTGAGTTTTTATTTTCCTCCCCTTCATCCATTGCTCGTGTTATAGCCTAAAAGTCTGTCATTTTATACCGTTAAATCTTTGGGTTCCCTTTTTTTCTTGGGTACCTCCCTCCTAGTGCTTCTGTCCTCTTTTGCTTATCTGACTAGTTGCTTCCTAGGTCTGCTTCAAGGTTGTCATCCCAGGACTTATTTCTCCTCTGAGTTTGCTCTGTATTCCTGGATCCCACTCTGTCTTCTCAGAATGTTCTTCTATTTAGTCACCACAACATGAAGAAACGAAAAAGGTATGGGAGGTAAATTTTCTGAGTGCTTAGAGATTTAAGGATATCCTTGTACTAGATTGATATTTTGGCTAGGTACAGAATTCTAAGTTGAAATTATTTTTCTCAGAACTTTGAAGGCATGACTTTATTATTTTGAGGCTTCTGTGTTTATGCTGGGAAGTTGGTTGCTCATCCTTATTCCACAGTTCTTTGAATAACTGGGGTTTTTTCCTCTAGAATTTTAGGATTTTCTCTGTGTTTATCGTGTCTGAAATTTACTTTGATAAATCTAGGTTCTAGTCACTCACTTTCTGGGTTGGATACCTTATGTACCCTTTCAATTTGAAAATCCATGCTTCAGGGAAATTTTCGTAACATTATTTCTTTAAAAAAATTGTTCTTTGTTTTCATTGTTCTATTTTAGAAATTTCTCTTAGATGATAAACTTCCTGCTTTGATGTTTTTTATCTCTTTCCTCATTTTGGACTCGATATTGGCCTACAGTGGAATATTTTCTTGACATTATTTTCAATCCCTTTTTATTCTGATATAGGCATGCATATTTTAAATTTTTCGTTCTTGTTCTCTTTTTCATAGTATCTTTTATTTTTGGATACGGTAGTATCATTTCAGATTTGTCTGAAAAAACAGGATTTTTTTAAAGAATTCTCTTTTCAGAGTCGATTTTTGTTTGCTTTCTTTTGAACTTTGCCGCTCTTTATAACAGTCTCTGCAGACTCATGGTTCCTAGTTTAAGAAAAGGTGCTACAAAGTCTTACCTAGAGTTGTGGTGTGGACTAAGCTTTACTGTGGGCAGGTTTTGTTTTAAATAAAGCAGATGAGACGCTGCAGTTGGCCTTGAAATTGCAGAAGAATTTCCCTGGGAATGCTTATAAACTCCCACTAGCCATCTAGATTCCCCCTCAGGTAATTCTGAGTTTCTTTAGGAAAAAAAACCCTCTTTTAAGAATTAAAAAATTTTATCTTGTCAATGTCTGTGGCCGTACCATTTGTAAACCTCGTTTTCTGTTTCATGCCCTTCATAGTCTTTGCTCATTGCTCCAGCCTCTACCAGTTGGATTCCCTATGTTGATTTCGTCAAGATTAAATCTCGGCACTGTCAACTTTCAAATTTCTATCTCTAGCTAGGACCTTGCCCCTGAATTCCTGATTCCTATACAACTGTTTATTCTACATTTCTTCATGGATATATAATCATTTAAAACTTGTCTGAAACCTAACCCCTAACAATGTTTTTGTCTGATCTGTTCTTCCTGCTGTCTTCCTTATTTTAGTTAATGGCAGCTTTTCCTTTCTAGTAGCTCAGGCCAGAACATGGTGCTATTCTTCTTTCTTTCAAACTTAGAGACATCCTTCCTTTTCTCTCTCCTTCCTTCCCTCTTTTCCTCTCCTTTTACCTCCCTCCAGTCTTCCAAACCTTTAGTAGATCCTGTCAGCTACTACCTTAAGAATACATTAAAATTCACTCACCCCTCATCATCACCTTTACCATCCTAGCCTTAAATTATCATCCATGACTTGCTTTGATTTTTGGAATAGCGTTCTGACTAGTTGTCTGCTTTCGAACTTGTCCTCCTGCAGTCTGTTTCACATAGCAGCAGAGTGATCCGTTTAAACTGTAAATTAGATCACGCCACTCTGCTCAGAACCCTAGGGGTAGCTCCCTATGACCCTGATCTTGTTGCCTACCACCCTCTCCTTCCTTCCACTTTGTTCTCCTTGCTGTTTCCTAGACATACCTGGTATGTTTGTCTTTCAGAGCATTAAAAGAAGAGCATGTCCGAGATGCTTTTGCCTTCTCCCTGAAATGTTTTTTTCCAGGTATCCACACGTAGTTTGTTCAGAAGTCGTCTCTGCGAGGCCTTCCCCAGCCCCCCGGCCCCGCACTCCCTAACCCGCTTTTCTAAACGATTAGTTTTCTCCGCAGCACTATTACCATCTAATGTGTGTTTTATATTTTTATATTTAGATATTTTTATCCAGACTCAGGACTTTGTGTATCATCAACATAAAATATGTTATATTTTAACAAATATTTTGCTTGTTTCTGAGGTCCATCTCCTTCTCCTCTGCACGAGAATGTAAGCTCTCTGACCAGGGATTTGCATGTGCGTGTTCACTGCTTTTATTGAGTGCCCAGAACAGTGCCTGTCATATAACAGAAGTTCAGTAAATGTATTTGACTTGGAGTTTTCTCAGGGTCTCATTTGAGGCTTTTCTGCTCTTCCTCACAGCCCGTATTTGTCTGTATATTTTCTGTTTTGCAGAAGTTGTTAAATCCTGTGATCTCCACATTTGTGACCATATAATTTTTTGTATAGTAAAATCATTTTTTAGTGTGCACACTCAATATACATATTTTATGTACATATACACACATGCTATTATTGGCGTATATGTTAGAACGTGTAAAAATAGAACTCTTGAGGAGGAGATAATAAATCTACAATAGGATTTTTGATACTTCTTATACCTCAGTGGATAATCTTAGAAACCTAATTTGGCATCCACTGCTGTGTGTAAAGATTTATGCTCTTTTTAAGTTTTTTAGTTCTTTTTTATGGACTCTCCAGAAGGAGAGACTTTAAGTGCATATATATTCAATGGACTGGAAGCACTATGAAAAGTCTTAGTAAGAGGAGTTTTTATGTTCAGAGAAAACAAGGAAAGTACCTCCTTCGTTCTGCCCATTGTCTTCCTCACAGGTAAGCAATGAAAACAGTTTGTCTTATCTGTAGTCGTCTTGGCATTTTTTCATATGTATATACATGTGTACCTTTCTCTATAAAGTAGAATTATATGCACTTTTATATGCATGCACACATATGTATGTGTAAAATAGGAATTACACCACATGAGTTTCTCTGACGTGTTTTATTCTGCTTACCTATTACGGAGAGAAGTATAACAACATAGTGATGATGAGTATATGGACTCAGGGAGCCTGACTGACTGTTCATCCAGGCTCTGCCACTTACTAGCTGACATTAACTTTTCTGTGTTCTAGTTTCCTTAAAATATGTAAACTTCCTCTGCTGATGGATTTTTACATTGGAATCTATGGAAGGATCTTTATTTTTCATTCTAGAGTTAAGCTGGACACAATGGGTGATGATAACAGGAAAGCTTAAGATGGGTTCTTTTTAGGCACCTTGTTTTCTTTATGACTCATCCTCTGCTTTCTTGCTTTTCTCATTGAAGTTGTGTTTGCTACCCTCTTGCGAACCAGCTGGTTTGCTGGTGGAGTTTGGCTGTGGATGTCCTGCTCTCCCTAATGTCATATGTCAACTGGTTTTCTTAAAAAATTCTGTGTGAAACCAGAGCCTTGTAAATTTTGAAAATTGTTTTTTATCTTTTGAAGAATTAGATTAATTTACAGCTGCAGTAGAGAAATGAATAAAGATTGTTATATAAATTTAAGCACTTTTTTGATATTCTGTTATTGTGGGCAACATCTATTTAACTGGGAAATCAAAGGCTACAGTTCTTTATAAGAATTATTTTGGAGAGACTGTGGGGAGTCGTGTCTACCATCCCGCACAACTTACTTCTTGCTTGGCAAGTAAACCAAAATAACAACGACCTTTCTCAAACTAAAGCCGTCAAAAGACATTCCGTGTTCATGGATCAGAAGACTGCTCTGACTTGGTGATACTCTCAAATTGGTCTGTGAATTTAACTCAGTCTGTTAAAATCCCTGCTAACATTTCCTAAAATTCATATGGAAATGAAGACCTAGAATAGCCAGAACTATTGAAAATTAATAAAGTTGGAGGACTTAACATTTCCCAATTTGAAAACTTAATACCGAATTATAGTAATCAAACTGGCACTCGCATAAGGTTATAATACAGATCAGTGGAATCAAATTGAGAGTCTAGAAATGAACCAATACATTTATGATTAGTGGATTTTCAGCAAGTATGCCAAGACAGTTCAGTGAGGAAAAAATAGTCTTTTCAACAAATAGTGGTGGACAACTGGATATCCACTTGCAAAAGAATTAAGTTGGATCTCTGCCTTATACCATATATAAATATTCACTCAAAATGGATCCAGACCTAAATGTAAGAGTTAAAATTATACAGAACCCTTAGGAGAAAAAATAGGTTTAAGTGAGCTTGGTCTAAACAGGCAGTGGTTTTTTAGATGGCACCAAAAGCACAAGCACCGAAGAAACATTAGGTTAGTTAGACTTAATATCACAAGTTTAAAACTTTTGTGTTTCAAAGGATGCTGTGAAGAAAATGAAAAGACAGCTTCACAGAATGGGAGAAAATCATATCTAATGATACTCTAGTATCAAACCAAGGCCAAGTCCTCATTTCCCTTATTTTTGAATTTCTACCATATCATGTGAGTGCAGTCGCATTTCATTATTACCACATACATCTTTAAAGAGATTTGTCTGACCATGGGTCTAATTACCCTCCCTGCCCTCTCCCTACAAAGGAAATGTTAGGTATTGTCTTATATTATTTTTAAGGAGAAATGAAACTGAAGATATGAAGATACTAATTAAGACAATTTAAATAATCTGAAGCTTAAAAGTTATGGTTTAATAGATGAAGGGACAAAAGTGTACTAAATTCACATCATATTCTGGCATGAAGTTAATGTTATTACATTGCTTAATTTAGGCTTCAGATCTTAAATGCTACTTGTCATGAGGTAAATAATAGAAAATTCTTTGTGTGTCACATGTCTGCTTTCAGCCAATCAGAAGACATTTCTTTTGTATGTAATAATAGGGCTTATTGTTTGGAGAGGAGCTATAAGTAGGACTTTACTGAGTTTTGACTCCAGAAATGTACAACCCTGTCTTTTTAATTACAGGTTTTAAAATGTTATTCACTCTTAATATTTCTTAAAAATAACAGCCTTAATTGGTACCTTTACTTTTGATGACACTATTTAATGGGCTGTGAAAGAAAAATTACCAATATTAAGAAGGAGAGAGAATTTTATGAAAATGTCTTCAAGGTTTCCATCACCACCTTTACCGATTTTCTTCTCACCTGGGCCAGTTGACTTAGGTTCTGTAACAAGTTCCTCTTGTTCACTGAATGAGCTAGACAATATTTCCCATCTTTTAAGGAAAATATCAGCTGATATCAATGAAATTAAAGGAATGAAAGCAGCAATTTTGACAACGGAGGCAAATCTTTTTGATCTAAATGTTAGAGTGTCACAGAATGAAGCAAAAATTTCATCTTTAGAGGTTAAAATGAATGAATATTCATCATTAACAACTGAATGCAACAGCGAGTTCGAAGATCAAGAGGAGTTAGATTTGGAATCACAGTCAAGGACTACTGGTATAAAAATAGTTGGCTTCCTTAGAAACATTGAGAAAGGTAAATTCTTACCACGATGTCTTCTAGACTCCCCCATGGGTCTGTATCTTTTCATGTAAGTTGACTAATTCTCATACAGAGGCAGAAAGTCACAAAGAGCTTGAATTTTTCATGGATTTTTAATGACAAAATTGCACTCTATGATTTAACTTCAAAGCCTGGAACTTATCAGAATTCCATCCTCTATAGTGGATCTCTCTAAAATAATGTGTTGATAATTTTTGATATGTGAGAAAATGGTCCTTTTCACATATCCCTTGTGAAATTATTTTAAAATGTGTAATTCATTGTTCACTGGTTATGAGACCTGTTGTATTTGAATTGGAAGAACGTTTTTCTTGTAACCTAATACATGTCAGTTTCTCAAGCTGTTCTACAGGAGTACCAGACCAGATGACATCTGTTTCATTTCTAGGTTGGCTCCTTGGAATTTATTGTGTTTTTACCATGATAATGTTGGAGGGAATTAACCTTTTTTTTGGCACACCATTAAAAAGTTAATGTAATGTAACAATTTTAAAAGAAAATAGCTGATAAAATTTTCAACTTAGTGTAGTTTTTAAAATTAAAAAAAATCTTTTTAATTCAACATGGTAGTTGGCAAGCAGTTGGTAATTTCTGTGTTTGCGCCCGAGTGAGCAAAGGCTGTCCTTGTGTAACCGCCGGTTATAGATACACTAAAAGTTAGCACGCAAGCATCTAATTAATATTTCAGTATTTGCAGCCCTGTCAGTCACATCCCTTGATACATTGTACTGTAACACTTAAGTCTACAAGTGAGTACCTAATATGTGCTGGGCAATGGGCAGGAGAGGTTTGGAGAATTGTAGCATCCTCTCATCCCTCAGAGTGCTTACCTTCAAATTGAAGATAGAGAAACTCAGTTCTTTGTCAGTGCTTTGTTTTGCAGTGTAATTATGAGGAAATTATGAACCAGTTTAAGAGGTAGTAAATACTCCAGCTGAGCATCTTGTTTTCATGTTTTGGTAGGATCTGGACTGGAGTTGAGTGTAGTACTTGTTCATTGTTCTCTTTGTATCCATCCAGGCCGATAGTTTGTCTTTTGGGAACTCTAACCAGATAACTGGAGTGTTTTGGTTTGCAATTCCAGGGGTGGGGGAGGTGAATTATAATTGTGAGCCCAGGTGATAGAGGGAGATGAGCTACTTAGGTTGATCTTGCAGTTGGCTGTCGCCTGTTTCCCATAGCGCAAGCTGTGGGTCAGCGTAGCAACTCCCCCTGGCTTTCTCACCCTTTTACCTTTATCTCCAATCCAGGAAAACCGGCCTCCAGAGGGAGAACCAGGAATATTCTACTTTACGATTTTTAGTTTTGACCCTGAGTACAGGTTTTTTGTCTTAGAGATCAAAGGTGTATAAATATTGTTAAATTGTATTGTTGAAGCTTTAATTTATTTTTAAGACTTCAAGAACCCAGGAAGATTATTTTGAGCTTAATTTCTGGGAAACACGTATGCTGGTATTGTCTTTTAAGCTTAGTAAAGTTTTAAAATTTATATTCTAGGAACTCAACAGAGGCAATTATTATCCCGACTGCAAATTGATCCAGTAATGGCAGAAACCCTGCAGATGAGTCAAGGTCAGTAATAACCTTAAGTTTGCAATGTAATCTAGCGTTTTTCAGTTGCTATTTCCATTCCTTATACCTCATTTAATATATTTTGTATCTCTTAGAGCCTACCCTGAGATGCTGTATTTAGATCTGTAAAGATATTTTAGGGCCAGGAGACAAGTTCTACAGTATTTTCATTTTATATGATGTTTGTATTTTTGGCCTCATTGAAGAACTTTGTTCCTTTGTTGCCATTTCACCCGGGCCCCTGGAATCTGTTGGCTGCTCGCCCCCCTGCTGTAGAAATGACCTGAGTTCCTACCCTACACGCCTCTCCACCCAGCTTTTGCCCTGAGCTCCTTCATTGTCCTCTAGCCTGTTCAACCTTGTCCTCACTTTCGATACTAGAACTTGTTGCATATCCAGTTATTTCAAATATCTTCAGTATGGAGGTAGAGGAATAGGTGCAGTAAGGATCAGAAACGAAGATCCTTAGAGGCACTGTAACTTAATTATTTACCAGTCTCCCCCGCCCCCAACACACACAGGCACACTACCATGGCTACTTCCGGACTGGGGCTGGTGCTTTACTTATTTCTGTGTTTTCAGTGCCCAGCCTCTGTGAGATGCATGTGCATTTCCTGATAATGTCTGCTGAGCAAACGAAGGAGGAGCCATTGAATACATACAATCTTAAATTTAAACTTTGTTTTTCCTCCTGCTTCCTTCTGTGTCCCCTAAACCTGCGTGTTATTGGAAGCTCTGGTCCCTTGACCCCTTCTTGTTGGCTCCTAACTGAATTTTCTTCCCCTTGGTCAGGACTCCACAGTCAGTAACTGTATTCCCTGACCCTTCCACAGCCTTCTGTCTTATCATCCCTGAGGATTACCTTCCTCCCAGGTGCCAGGTCCTGCCCAGCTGACAAACGTTCTGTTTCTGTCAAACTCTCATAGCTGTACTCTGCCTGTCTTCAGGCTGCTGCTTTCTACCTATAAAAGTGTTCAGATATTCTGCATTCTTGATTTTGCCCTTTCACCTCCCAACATCCCATCCTGCTTTCCACATAAGGGTATTTTCTTGCAGATTGTTTGGAAACTAAGGTCTGAGTATATTGTATCTGCTTCAGCAGCTCTTGTACATTTTTATTTCCTTCAGTTTTTATTTTTATCTATGGTACACATGCAGTTTGAAGCGTCAGGTGGTTTTACAAGGCTTGTGAATGACCAAATTTTTTGCTTACCTCTTATGTTTTTATTTCTGAGAGCCCTTATATTTGTGCATGTCCCTCCCCCCCTCTTTTTTTTAACATATTGGCTTTGTTTCATGTATACAATATTTTCTCTTATTTCTCTGAAGATATTAAAATTTTAGATGTTTTTTTCCCCCTTCTTCTTTGGTCTTTAAGTTATTTTGATCACTGTTTTTCATGACAGATTTTTCTCAGATGGTTGGGGATCCTTGGTTGTCTTACATTTAAGAATGGGGCACTTAAAAAGCTGATCGGCATTCTGGGTTCGTTCGTTGGGTGGGGTGGGGGCTTTTGACTTCACATTCAGGTGTAATAGACTGCAGTGGAGAGTGATTTGTCTATCTTGTCTGGTTTCGGTGCCCTGGCGTCAGGGTCTTAGGCCTTTCCTCTTAGGCTGGTCAGCTTCTCCAAAGCAAGGTCTTTCAAAGCAGATAATGAATTGGCTGCCACGGTTCTGGGAGCTAAGTGGGGAGTGGGGACAAGGGAAGGCACCTCAATAATTACTGCATCATGTTTAACACCCCCTCCCTGTTTTCAGAATGGCGCTTCTTTCAGCGTGGCCAGCTTCCCTTGATCCAGAGGCCCTCTTGTTTTTACCTTTCAAGAGTCTATAACTCTGCTTTCTACATGGGAGAAAATGGTCAAAAGTTATCAGGAAATATTAACAACTCTAAAATTTTTCAGTAGTACATATTTAGTATATTTTGTTGTAGCACCTTTTTTCAGAGACCATGATACTTCATCCATAAGCCTCTCCAACAGTGACCACAGTGGGAAGGTGCATATCCAGTTACTCCGCATATCTTCAGTGTAGTGGTAGGGGAGTAGGTGCAGTAAGGATCAGAAACGAAGAGAACAGCTTAGGAAGAACAAACCACGTCTGCAGTGGACACTCCAATTCACGTTTGTTTTGCCCTGTCTTCCCCTCACTCCTTCCCAAAGTCCCATGTGCTGCCAGTTTCTCAACCTTTGGAGAATCTTGGGATCCACATTGGATTGCTTCATAATTGGTTTAAGACTCAGCTTTTGTAGATCTGCTGTTTTCCACTCTGAAAATGTGGTTGTCTCTCCTTTTACAATTATTTTCCTTGTGAGTTTGTGTGGTTTTGTTTTTTTGTTTTTTGTTGTTTTTTTTTGTATTTAAACCTTTATTGATGTTTTAGTGGGGTTTCCAGAGGAAATGAAGTACGTGCATTCAGCCTGCATTTTTCATCCAGAAGATGTTACTGTTTCATCTGTCTGATTCTACTTGACCCAGCTGCTATCGCTAATCTTGCAGAGGTGGCCAGTGGCTTGTGTGGATGTGGAGCTGTTTTCAGTGCGCACTTTTCTAAACCAGTTTGTGACACTTGAATTCCCATGTTTTCTTCAATCTCTGAGTCTTTGGCTCTCACAGACTTCACTATCTATTTCTCTTCTAACTCCTTTTCATTCTTCTTTACCAAGCCCTCTCTTCTTCTGTTAACTTGACCCTGTGTCCTGCCCTCAGCATTATTTTCATCTCTTCTGGATTATCCCAAGGTGCATACTAGTAGAACTGCTTTGCTTCAGAATTGTGCAGGGTGGTGGGAAGGAGTGCCCAGCCCTCGGACTGAATTCTGAACTTTACCTTTGCTAGCCATGAGACCTCAGAGCCAGAGTCGCTTAAGAACTTGGAGTTGCAAAGTGGTCATCTATGACATGAGGATTCAGTGAGAAGATCGCAGCACTGAATATGTACAATTAATTAAACATTCTTATTTCACCTTCAGTTTCGACTGTTTCTTATTTGTCTTCCCTTCATAATGATCAGATTTGAATTCTCAACTTCCTGAATATCCGAGAGCCCCACAAAAACTTCATACAAAATAAATTTAAAATTGAGATTTATCTTTGCCTCCTTTTAAGTCAGCTTTTTCTCCTGTTCTGTTTCCTGAGTCACGTTTCTCCTCCTCCAGTTCTACATTCATCTTTACCATCTCTGCTGCCCTCGCAGGGGAAGGCAGGGATACTTCCCTTCTGGGACGGTGGCCGAGATGCCAGTGCTGTGAATTGCTAGTGCTGATGGGAGGATGCAGTGGTTTTTCTCCCTCTTACCTGTGTTGGAACAGGAAAAAAAGGTGAGAATCTTTTCATTGAGACTCTCACATTTCTCCTGGGCAATAGCTTCCTAGCTGAGGTCTAGGAAGGCCATTCTTAACACTAACTCTTTTTATAAAAACCAGTGTAATCATACTACTTCCCTACTTTGAAACCGCTCTTGATTCCTTATTACTAGAACAGAATCCAAACACAGGGGGACACAAGATCCTTTATGCCTCAGCCTTCCTTTCCTTTCAGCTACTCAGCCCACCACACGTAACCCTGCGGCCACACGCCTCCCAGTGTGTCTCAGATGCTTGTGCCTTCTGGAAGCCCCGCCTCTTGCCATGTGATTTCCTCTCCCTGAAAAGCTCTATTCTCCGGCTCGCTCTCCCTCTCCTAGTTTATTCCTGCGTTCCTTTAATACCTGCTTCAGTTAAATACTTGCTTCAGTTGTTCATCCTCTATGAGCTTTTCCTTTCCCGGCTGGAGTAGGTTGCTTTGTATTCCCCCAACACCTTGTCTGTACCCCTTTTGGGGCATACTGTTCTAAAATTGTGTAGACATCTATTTTCCTATTTTTTCTTTGTGTACCTAGCTAGCGCAATACTCTCAAGTGTTCGTTTTTTTTTTCTTTTTTTTTTTTAATGAACGTGAATGAATATCCTGTGAATTTTGGTCTCTGTTATTTGCCTGTTACCTTTTAGAGAAGTGGCACTCATTAACATTAATTGGTTGTTTGCATATTGATAGGTCAGCCATCTGCATTTTGGGCTTCAGGTCTTGATATGTTTTATAAAGTAATTGGGCCTAAGAAGCATATTATAGATATGTGAGCTGTAGTTATTTGCATTGAAGGTCAATATTTTCCTTGCTGTGTTTTTTTAAAAGCCCATTCATCTTAAAATTCCCTCTCAAAGTAGTCTTATTTACAGTCAGGCAGAAATTATGACAGTTGAATTCCTTTCATCAGGACGTGTTCATTTCTGTAAATGGTACTGTGCAAAGTGAACATAACAGATTTAAACAGTCTTTGTATAGTAATTCTAAGGAACATGAGGAATCTTTATTCTCCATGTTTTTGGAAAATATCATTGTAACTAAAATGAGTTTATATAGTACCTCATTAGATGCCTCCTGCAAGAACCTGTCTGTACCATAGGCGAGGACTGCTCGTTAGATTCCCTTGGTTACTTGCCGGCTGAGGAAAGGAGCATTGGAGACGATGTTTGCAAAGCCTGAGTAGAACCATTGTGATTTTCCTTTGAAAATAATTACAAGTAGATAAAAGATTGACATTCTTCTCACATGTATGATGTTGGGAATGCAAGATATATTCAAAAGTAAACATTTGTGGCCAATTTTTTTGGCTCAGATTACTATGACATGGAATCCATGGTCCATGCAGACACAAGATCATTTATTCTGAAGAAGCCAAAGCTGTCTGAGGAAGTAGTAGTGACACCAAACCAAGAGGCGGGGATGAAGACTGCAGATACCCTTCGGGTACTTTCAGGACACCTTATGCAGACACGGTAGATGGTTTCTTTTTCTTGCGTAGCTAATTTGTGTTGATTAGATAGTGCAGGTTAACCGTTAGTTCCCAGCTTCCCTCCTCCCCGCCCCCAGCCCTCAGTATAGAGCGCTTTTATAGATTTAGTAGTTAGGCCATGTATCGTAAGCCAAATTCCGTTTTCAGAAATTCCAGTTCATCTTTCTTGTTCAGAAATCCATTATCCTACAAATAAATCAGTGTGTGATTTAGCTCTGTTAATAAGATTCTTTATGAGCATCCAGGGAATGAAAATTTAAAAGCCAGGTGATCAAAGTCAGGAAATCTCTCCAAAGAGAGCCAGTTGGGTTGATTCTTCCCTTAGAAAATTAAATGTTCTAAGAAACATATAGATAATAAAACTAGTGTAAATGTAGAACTGCTGGCTATTGTGTTCTGAGCATAGATGCTGATTTTTCAGTTTATTTCCACGTGACCCTTGAGGATCAAATGGGCAGGGGGAGTTCAGGGTTGAGGAGAGATTGTCCTTAGTGCAGCCTGGAGAGTCGCTGGTGACCCTGCCACAGTGATTGGCCATGGCCATTGTGTCGTAGCAGGAATCCACTAGCACTGTGCCTGGAAGTCCTACAGTCTTTTTTTCCCCCCCACTGAAGAAATCACAAAGCAAATAAGGGAGTGACAGTTGGAAGAGCACATTAGGAGGCGCAGCTTTTTGTGTTTGTTTCCCTAATTCTATGGTATTTTCTATCTATCTGGCAGAGATCTTGTACAACCAGATAAACCTGCAAGTCCCAAGTTTATAGTGACGCTGGATGGTGTTCCCAGCCCCCCAGGATACATGTCAGATCAAGAGGAGGACATGTGCTTTGAAGGAATGAAACCTGTAAACCAAACTGCAGCCTCAAACAAGGGACTCAGAGGTCTCCTCCACCCACAGCAGTTGCAGTTGATGAGCAGGCAGCTTGATGACCCAGATGGTAGCTTTTCCAATGGTGTGTTGAGAGCTCAGATTTTCCCTCTCAGAGTGCTGTCATTGTGAAGGAACTCTTTGACATGTTTCTCTACCTTGAATGAATATTGGTTGTTGGCCTTTTACTTTTTATTCAGTAGTGGCCTTTTTTCTTTTTTCAGACAAAACAGCTAGTTAGATTTGAGAATGTTTCTCCTGTGTATGTTGTGTAGGTTGGCTATTATTCCAGTGGTAAAGTAGTGTTCAGCCATGGAAGCCAAAAAATTAATTATGCTTGTTAAAGGATGAACCATCATTATCGATTCTGTTTACCTTTAAAAAAACCTATAGTTTTTACTTTCCCCTTGTACCAGCAGTAGTCTCTCTTCTAGTTAACTTGACAGAAAAACGAATTTGGATTTTGATTCTGTTTCTACCTCAGTGAAATTCCCGTGAGAGGAGTTTCTCACCTAATCTGTCAAAATACTTCATGAAATTCAAGTTCAGAAAAGACCTTATGTTTAAATTAATCACATCGAAGCATAGTATTTAGAAGTGAGATGTAGTTGGTTCAGATCGTGGCACGTTTTAGGCCGATGAACCAGGTCATTCATGTGGCTGCTTCTCTTGCTGGACACCGGCGGCAGGTGCAGCACTGCTGACCACTTTTATTCGTGATAGAGAATATGTTCTTCATGCTTTCTAAATTTTTTAGAAACAGCTTCATTGGTAGGAGAGACAATTATTGAATCTAAAAATGAACCATATAAAGCAAACACAAAATTGGGTTTTGAAATTTTTCCAAAGAAATCCTCTTCTTGGCAGAGATATGAAAATGTATTAAATATCTTTTTTGGTAGCTGAAAATGTAGTAGCCCTTAGGGGGAGATCATGAGTGAGTGAAGAACTGAATGCTTTTTCTGCTGAGTCAGTCATGTGTCGTTAATGGTTTTGATTCCTGTAGGGAGTTGAAAATTTGACCCTATTGAAAGGCAGAAAAAATTTTAAATGGTAAAGTGTAAGAACTGCAACAGGCAGTGCAGATTTCTCAACCTTGTATATTTCATCTAAAATAAGAGAAGATTCTGGTGATTTACTACTTTGGTTTTCAGTTTGGTAACTTGAGCGTGTGTGTGTGAGGGTCTCGTTTCATTTAAATGTAGATGTTTATGTTAGGTTTATTGGTATATATGCTACAGCAGTGACACTCTTAACATGTTAGTAAAACTTGCCTAGGTTACGCAAGTGCTGTGGCCATTATGGAGACAGCTGGGATCAGTGGTGAGCCTCCTTCCCCATTGCTTTGATCTGGGAGACTCAATATTTCACTGATGCTTGAGGATCAAGGTGGGTAGTAAAACCTGAGTGATGCTGGAGAGACTCCTGTATAAGTCACCAAGAGACCCTGGTCTGTCTTGCTTTCCACGCCCAAGCAGGAAGTTTGAAACTTTGTAATTGTTTTTGGTGGCTTTGTCCAGTGTTTCAAGGATGCTAGCAACAGCTGTTTTAAGCCATTCCCACTAGCCATTATATGGCAGTGCAGATTTTATAACTTGCAGTACAAAGTGAATTTGCCTCTTAAAATGTAGACAGGAAAAGTATTAACAGCTTATTATGAAGTAAATGTTAGGGAAAACCAGAGTCAAGACCTTTGTATATATGACTTATAACATTTCTATCAGAAAGGTAGTTTCCTTGTAAAGTGTTTAATATAGTTTGTGAATAACTAGCTGCTTTACTCCATTTTCAGCCAGCCTATTCTTGAGTATTCTGTTAACTTCTTTCATTTGGCCTGGGTTTTCATAATCTAAAGTATGTTGTTCAGGAAGAAGGTAAGGACTTTTTCTTTCAGGATGACACAAAAACCATTTGAGACAGGATACTTTTTATCCTGGAGCTAAATGATGACTTTTACTAGCTTTTTAAAGTTGTGTGGGACATTTATATTTGTATATCAGGCAGAGTCATAATAGCTCTCCGTTGATTCTCCTTTCTGGGCTTCAGGACTGGAATTGTGTGCCTTATTCTCCTGTAGTGAAGACTGAGGTTGGGTCATTGGAACAACAAGTACTCAGAATTCTGTCTGTTGCATTGTTAGGTTTTGATTGACTACCTGTTTTGCATTCTTGTTTCCATTTAACCATAAAACTGTAAGGAAGACGTTAGTTTTTCTTTGTGTAAATGTGGGAACTGAAGTTCAGAGATGTTAGATAACACTTGCCCTAAGTGTCTAGATGTGGCCTGACCTTGGGTAAGAGGGATGTAGTGGAAGTGATAGCTGCTTTCGTATACATGATTAGGAATGATGATAGGTACTACCCATGAGGCTGTTGGGCGGTGGGGTGGGTAGGGTGTCTCAGGCCAGAAGTTGGCGGCTCATTATAGCCATCAGGTATAATTTTATTTGGTTTATTTTATGTTTTCAGTTTCAATTAGTTGCTGGCATTTAAAATTTAGATGTCATTTAAAATGGTTTTTGGCTTTCTGAATCAGGAGATAATCTGGCAACACAGGTCCCACTTTCCGATAGGTAGCACTTGACATTGTAGTGCACATGACTTGGGGGGGTGGGGGGCGGCAGTGAGCCCCGTGGCTAGTGAATGCGTTTGCTCTCCAGTGTGCTCTTCCCCACCTTTGCTTGCTCCACACTGAGGCTTTCTGCCATCGATCTTCTACCCATTTGGGCTCACTGTTAGGTGATCTGCCAGGCCCTTGTAGATAAAGACATTTGTGATCCATTTTAGGCAAAAGTCTTTTCTTCCATTTGCAGACATTGATGTGAGTATATACCTCAGTGAATGGGAACGAACACTTGTATTTGGACCACTCATAATCTTGCCAGAATGAGAATAATTCACACCCTTTATCAACTTACGTTTTCAGTTTCCATTTCACATTTTCTTGGCTCCCCACTTGACACTCTTCCCTTTTATATTTTAATTCAGCTCTGAAATAATTTTGAGAATTGGAATATTTTGTGAGAACTTTGGCTCTGGTCGCAGCATCACTGTCCGCTTTACTTTTCACAGTGAGAAGCACAGTCCACTTGCTGGTACTCTTTTTACAGGGTTTTGTTAACAGTGTCGATGAGATTACCTGGACTCATTGATTTCATGTGACTATAGACAGAAGAAGGTGGGATATTAAGGCTAGGTTTTGAGGGAAACGTTATAGGAGGCATGTGCTGAATTGATCATAATTAATGAGGTACTTTAATTCCTCTCCCTTTGTAGCTGAGATGAGTGAACTGAGTTTGGCACAGAAACCAGAAAAACTCCTGGAGCGCTGCAAGTACTGGCCTGCCTGTAAAAACGGGGATGAGTGTGCGTACCATCACCCCATTTCACCTTGCAAGTGAGTAGCAGCAGACCGTCTCTGGTTTTCAGGTTAATTTCTATATCTGATAAGCTTATTTTGTTTTTTTCTTTATTATGGACAAGTAAACCAAATGTAACTGAATGTGGTGACACCATGCTGCTCCCCAAGTGGCATAGGTGTGGGCAGGGGGCGGGGCGGAGCGGGGAGATGGGAGGAGGCTTCTTTGTGCCTCAGACCTATGAGATACTGAAACTTCTGGGTTTCCTTGAAGATTTCTGTACATTTAAGGTAAGGAGATGAGTATATGATAACTGCCCCAGTTTGTATGCATTGTGTTCATAACATTACACAGATTTTTAAGGCATTGAGGATAAATACTAGTTATAGGTAAGGGGAAAACATTATGGACTTGGGAATAATTTTTCCTTACCAGCCGGCTGGTCGAGTGGAATGAGCTTTGGGAGATGGCTTTTTAAGATTTCTTTTTCCTATAGGTAGACTTTCTCCGTGTTTTAACTTTAGGAAATTTGATGTGAGAATAATATAGATGTACATACAGGGAGACCATGGGATTCGTCTCTTTTTGGTAGAACAGTGCCTTGCACGTATATTGTGCTTATTATATTGACTTTATTTCATGAAATAGTATAAACATAGACCTTAATTTTAGAGTAAGTGGTATGATTCTCATCATTACACACAAAAAACTCCTTATTTCGTGTAGCGTGGCTTGACTTGAAAATCTATTTCCCCAGGCTTTGGAATAGACAGTTGTGTCCTCATTTGATATTTAGCCTCATTTAAAAATGGAGTTTCCTTTTTTTCTGTTACTTTCTGTTTCTCAGAACAAGTAGGATGGAATATGAGTAAAAGGAGCCACTTTACAAAATCTAATAGTGTATTGAGAAGATTAAATGTGAATAATATGTTTTTGTTTTATAGAGCTTTCCCCAGTTGTAAATTTGCTGAAAAATGTCTGTTTATTCATCCAAATTGTAAATATGATGCAAAATGCACCAAGCCAGATTGTCCTTTCACTCATATGAGTAGAAGAATTCCGGTACTGCCTCCAAAACCAGGTTAGTGACTGTGCACTGCAGCACTTGGGTAAGAAAAGAGAAAAATGACATCTGTTACTGTAGATTGAACTTTAAGGAAAAGGGAAGCCTCTAGATTGTACCAGAATCAGTTACTATAACCAGTCTTTAAAGAGCAAGTATACTCATACTATTCTTACTTATCTAGATTAATGAGTGTCTCATCATTGTATTTTAATTTAAAAGTGGTTCCCATAAAAACATCAGAATCCATTAAAAATTATTTTGCCAAATAAGTTTGTTCAGTCCTTGCCCTTATTTTTGTTAGCAGTTACAACACCAACACCGCCTTCCAGCAGTCAGCTGTGTCGGTACTTCCCTGCGTGTAAGAAAATGGAATGTCCCTTCTATCATCCAAAAGTAAGAACTTCCATTTTTCCAAAAATGAATTTAGTGGTAACTTCTCAGTTGTGAGACCTGGAAGATCATTAGCAAATTTAACTTTTTTGTTAGAGTTAATTTAATGGTCTTTAGGACCTTTTAAGTTATTCCTTAGTTGTCATTGAGCCCGTTGGGCTCTTTAGGCCTATAAGTGGTGTGAAACTATTGAATGTTAGTATCCTAAGCTCTCAGGAGAATAAAACTCACCTTTGCAAGTCAGTTTCCAGCCTTCTCTGCCTGGAAGCATATGGTGGTTTTTCCTCCCATACCTTGGTGCCAGAGCTGAGATGATGAAATCCAATAATACTGCATAATACCACCTAAACATGTCCTGATGGCTTTGTCTGTGAACTAAAGATTGGCTGATGTGTCTGCAGCTGTCCACTTGCTCAGAGTGAATGATCTCTGAAATAGCAGCCTGAAGCCACGAGGAAAGTCTGCACTTCCCCCAGCTGTAGTTGGGCATAGATGAGGGCGCTCAGTAGAGTCTTAAGGGATGTGAGGCAGGGTGTACATTAGGGTGATGATTACATAGTAAGGTCCTTTTGAAATCTGCCTTGCTGCTATTCTTTGACTAGGATTTTGTGTCTTGGGGGAGGACTCTTCTTTTTTCAGGGTTTCACTAATATTAAGATGAATGTTACAAACCACATTTCTTGCCCTGCTAATGTTAGGGTGAGCTGGTTATTATCATCTCAGATTGCTTTGTTTTTATTTGTAGTGGCTTTGCAGATGATGCGACTCTGTTCTCTCTCCTTAGCACTGTAGGTTTAACACTCAGTGTACAAGGCCCGACTGCGCGTTCTATCACCCCGCCATCACTGTGCCACCGCGGCATGCCTTGAAATGGATTCGGCCTCAAACCAGGTAGAGATTTTTTTTTTCAAACGAGTTTTTCTAATGCCACTTCAACTACTTTTCTAATATGTAGTTTCTTAATTTGTAAGCAGACAAATTTGGAGTTAAGTATCACTTTGATTTTTCTCTTTAATTTTATAAGAGTCCTCTGGGAAAATAATTTACTACATAAACCAAATTTTGTTTTATCCAGCAGTTGCTTATTTACTTAGATCATCTCCAGATCAGTTTCTTTTACAACTTCTGAACATATACTAAGGCCTTAAAAAGAGTTACACTGCTTACAAATCTCACATCAGTTTTCTCAGACATTAGTAATTGTAAAACAGTGAAAGGAAGTTTTGGACTATTTTAGCGTGGTCTATAAATTTAAATACATATATATTATCCTTTATGTATCATATAATTACTCTTTTCAAATCTGATATAATCTATAGAACAAATATTATCTGAAAATACTCAACTTCTTAGTTGAAGTATGTGGTAGATATGGATGCAAAGCAGTTAATTTAAAATTTTTTGGGTTTTGTTTATTCAGTGAATGACACCCAGTCCTACCTGGCAGAAGATCGTGAATTTTGAAAGTTTCCACCTACTGATGAAAAAGATTCTACAGAACTTGTCAAATCTTTGAAACTTGGAATATATTGCTTTCATAATATGAAGTTTCTTGCCTATCTGAAGTGTCTAATTTTTCAAGTTTGTAAATTTATTAGTGGTTTTAACATTGGGTGTTTTTGTGTTGTTTGCTTTGTTTTGACTGGAAAAGACAGTTTAAGGAAAAGCTAAATTCTATTAAAACATTTGAGGCATGTTTGTACACTGCTTTGTCAGGTATTAGCATTTACAATGTGATGATACTGTCAGTATCAATGACCCAGTTTGGGGCCACAGTGCTGATGTGTGTGTAGACAGAGATACAGTCAGTGGGGAGCATCCTTATTCTAAAAGTTGAACTGTTGCTTTCACTTTTCCTAAGGATTATATTGTTCATAATCCACAAAAACCGGAGTGGCCAAAAGTGATGAGGTGGCTTAAAATGGTCAGTCCTACTTTTTAAGTAAATTTAGTTTGAAAATTGTGATCATGCAGGCTTCTTGGGTTACGTGCTGCTTTGGTAAATGGTTCCCAAATAGCTAGTCCTTTGCCTTCTGAGTGAGTGAGGTGGGTGGGTATGTGCGGTGAAAACAAACAGCTGGAATGGCAAGGGCAAAAAAATGAACAATTCCTTAAAATGCTTTCATTTACTATTAACAATTGCTTTTAAAATAAATATTTTAGGCAACTACATTATCACAAAATTATACAAAATTTTTACAAGTATATACATAAGTTATTAGAGAACAGACTTTTAAAATCACAAGATTATAGCTATACATATATATTCTCCCATTCTGAAAAACATTCTCAGAAATAACTCCACAGAAAATAGTTACTGAAGATAATTTTTTAAATGTAAAAATTAGATTTCAATAGTATATTTTTAGATGACAGACTATATAATCACAGAGATCGAATGGGTAATTACAAAATAGGACTAAATTTTTGAATTAAAATAGATGTGTGTGTGGTTTTTAAAGTTGTTAAGGCAAAAAGTGTCAAATGCTTCAGAATTAAGAAACGGATCACTGATTTAAAGAATCAAAGTAGTTTTTTTTTAAAGCTATAAGTTGGTTAGAAAAAAGCAAATTAATGCAAAAGGGCTAATAAAGATTCGGACGTTCTCAGGACCAAATTTAACTGTAAAAACAGAGGTCACTGACTTCTATAGTCACATACCGAAGAGATAATAAAACCACATGGGTAAAAGTCCATATTTTAAGAGCATAAAACTAGCAGTCTGTTATGTGGCTATTGCTTTTCCATTGGGAGAAGAAAGAATTAACCAGTTTTTAAACCATTTTGTAAGCTGCACTTTGCTGTGCTGATCCCAAAGACGAGACTTGAAACAGGAAAGAAAGCACATACGAGCATAAATGCTATGTAGTTAGGCGTAGGTGAAATGACACTTCCACTCCGTTTTAAAAAGTACACTCCATTGAATTTAAGGCATTTGTTCATTCCAGTGTTACTTGAGATGCTTTACATCTCTACAGAAGAAATTTGTTTTAAATTGTATTTCCAGAAATTTAAACAGAAACAGACGACTTTTTAGCATTACCATTTATAAATGGTATATAGTTGCATTCTCATAATTCCATTATAAAGAACATGGTTTAGCCATTTACAAGGAAATAACATGCTAAAATTGGATTTTTTTTTTTTTTTTTTTGCCATTTTAATGGACATTGCCTGGAAATACATTTGAGAGTTTTTGTCTTTCATTTGTTACGGTTTTTATAGGCAAGCTAAGGTTGACTCTAAAATAGGGGTCCCCAAACCCTGGGGCCACGGACTGGTAGCAGTCAGTGGCCTGTCAGGAACCAGGCCACACAGCAGGAGGTGAGCGGCGGGAGAGCGAGCAAAGCTTCATCTATTTGCAGCTGCTCCCAGGACTGGCGTCACCGCCTCAGCTATACCTCAGATCACCAGGCATTAGCGTCTCATAGGAGCACCAGTCCCTGGTGCCAAAAAGGTTGGGGACTGCTGCTCTAAATCATTTGTTGGATAATTTGATCTAAAATGAACCACCATCAAAAATGGAAGGGAATGAGTGTGGCTTTAAGCAGTGAGCGGCATTGGAGTGCCGTGTGCTTTGGCATGCATTTATATACAGAAACGGGACTTAAAGGTGCCAGGAGAAGTCTCAGGTTACAAATTCAGGAGCTTAGTCATATACTGTGCACACAAATAATTCTCTGGGTTAAGAAAAAGATAAACATAGGGCAGAAGCTCCATGGCCTGTCATGGTTATTCACCTTTCTTTAGTTGATGGCTGGTAAAAGCAAAAATGGTGCTTATGGGATGAGTACGTAAGATCAGCATCACCTTTGGAGGTGAAACAACAATGATTAAGGCTGACTTAATGTTTGGCCACTTGGAAGAACAAAAATGCAATGGATGCGATTGTATCCTATATAGCTTACTAGCTGAGGGTTACAGTTAAAGTTTGTACCTGCACTGTAATGGAAATGGAGTTTCTCTTTAGCCTAAAAAGCTGGCAAACTTGCCTCAGAAAGAAAGTCTATAACAGTCTCAAAAATGAAGAGGGTGGTGGAGGGGATTTTTTCCCTTTAATTTATTGACTGCCCCTTTATACATGAAGAGAAATAATAGTGTACTCTAAAATTTGGCTTTATTTAGGAGAATATTTTGTTGTGAATAATGAAAGAATACCATCTTAGGTTTCAAGCTTCATAACAAACAATCAGTCTTCAGACACAGCTATTCAGAGCTTTAAAACTGACCAGGTTCAATCACTGGTTAGGCTTTCTGTGATAAAATTCAGCCGTTTCTGTTTTTAGTATTTATAAGGTGTTGGATAGAAAACTGAGAATTCCAGAAACCTGAAGGGGAGTCTATTATACTACAAAGAGAACACATTAAAATAAAAACTCTAAGGACCAATAGAGCATCTTAAACTTCTTCACACTTAGAAAAATATATTTTTAAATATCAGTCTACATAATTCCCCATCTTCAGGAATTTACGGATAGGCTAAACAGCAAGTTCCTGAATGGCAATTACTGATCTTTGGCAGCATTTAAAGTGAACAGGAATGAAGAGCCAAGAGTTCAGCCCCAATTCACCAAAAAGGAATTTCAGGAGACAAGTTCTACAAGTGAACTTGTATGCATTCCTTTTGGAAGTCAGCCTATGGGATGGCATACATCTAAAATTTTCCAATTAAAAAAAAAAGGCTGTAAAAATTTCCTTTCGAGAGTTAAACTGTATAACTTTGTAAATTTATGTGTTAAATGTTTCTATTAGACTACGTCTTTAAATATTCAGTATTCTCTCCCAGTTAAATACTGTTGCTACTTAAAACCTTAAACTGTACGTCATTGGAAATAACTGTTCCTCATACTACTTTTTCATTAATGAGGGATTAACCATTTTAATTTTCCAATTATGGAGATGGCCTGTCATGGTTATTCCCCTTCCCTTAGTTGATGTGTGGTAAAAGCAAAAAAGGAGATGACTTCTGAACATAAAAAGATTGACAGCTCAAAAATGAAAATGTAGCAATCATGTACTATAAACTTTGGATTTGTCCCTGAACTTAGAACTGCCTGGAGAAAAATATCCTGTATAAAAAGTGCTTTTATTAATGCTTACGAAGTATCCCATCCTCCAGTAAAGCCTGTGTGTGTTCCCTCAGTGAAAATGTTTGCCTTCTAAAAACTGCTCCTTTAGGGTGATGGTGTGTTTCCTCTCCTTATGTAAACACAAGGATAAAATATTTCATTAAACAATGAACCTTGAAAATAAAATGTAAATCCTAAAAAGAAAGTTTTGCTAACTAGATGATGAAAATCATCCAAGTTGTCCTTTTAAGGTTTTGGTTGGTTTTTTGGAGTGCTGTTCCCTAAACCTCCCCAGCGGGCCTTGTGCACACTCCCGAAAAATGGGGGGTTTGCCTTTCACCATCCAGTATTCCATCTTTCCTTGAAATATAATTACCTGGCAGTGTATGGATTATGGACAGTTACCCAGTGCATATAGTATTCTGAATACATCAGTCTTCTATTTAGATGATTCTGGGCATATATCCCTGTTACAATCTTAAATTAGCACCACTTGACCATGCAGAGTTTGGTTCTTTTTTCCCCCGCTCTTCTGTAATTCTGGTTTCTTGAGACTTAATTTATAGTCTTCTCAGCATCCATATCTTTCAGTGAGGCATATGTACACATTTCCAGACAAATAAACTGCAATCAGAGGGAAAATTGCAATGAGTTGATTATATTTCTAGATATTCAGAAGTTTTTCCATTGAGCTTTCAAATCATACATGTATAAAAGTTTTCCTCAACTTTTATTCCGTATTTACACACTATGCGACTCCAGGGAGCCATCAGGTTATGCTACCTTATGATGCAGGCTGAGTCCACAAACAAGTTGTAGAGTGATGTTAAATCTCTTAATAACTGGTAAAGACAGTCTGCTCCCGGGCTGAGAAAGTTACCAACCTGCAGTCATCGCCTCCAGCACTAACAATGTGTCGGTCACCACTGGTAAATCGAATATTTGTCACATGGGGTGAGTGACCCATGAACCTTTTGTGCTTTGCCTAAAAAATAAAAACAATGAAAAAACAGCTTAGGGAGCGTGATGCACACAGAAGTCAAAAGTTTCTGTCGGGAACCACCATTTCCCATGACCAGGGCTGTGGAGAGAGTAAGCAGTTAGGACCGCAGCCAACAATTCAGCACTTTTTCAGAGTCAGTAATGGATCCGCACTTAACACAAACCAGGTTATTTGGGCAGTCGGATGTCGTCTCTGGGTACCTCTGAAGGTTTTCCTCTGAGGAAATGCATTTGAAACTTCGTAGTAGATTAAAGGTTTGATAAAAGGCTAATCTTAACAGCTTTATTAGAATAGTTGGCAAAGATAGTGTTACTTGGGAGCAGGGGGATATAATTTCTAATAGATATTTCAGAGTAATGGACTTGGGAAGTTTGGAAAAGAATTTTAGGAACAGTATTTTGAAAGCAAG
Source organism: Pteropus medius (assembly GCF_902729225.1). Classification (NCBI taxonomy): domain Eukaryota; kingdom Metazoa; phylum Chordata; class Mammalia; order Chiroptera; family Pteropodidae; genus Pteropus; species Pteropus medius. The sequence continues at coordinate 13,040,316 of NW_024349797.1, forward strand.
AGACAATAATTTTAGCTATTACATGAGAAAAAGTACTAATGATCAGACATCTAAATTGGGAGTATAATTATAGGAAATAAAATACCAAACACAAACTTACAAATTTTTCAGGACATGGGAAGTCAAATAACTTAACCATGCCAAAGTCATCTCCTGTTACAAGGCTGATTCCTGAATGAGATACACAGGCACAGCTGACGTCAGCCTTCTCGGCATGTCTGGACCAGATTCCTAGAACTTCGTCTCCTAGAATACTGGAGGGAAGGACAAAAACAGGTTTATCATAGTGAAAATTGCTTGGTAATTAATCTAAGTACCTAATTATGTTATTTAAAATAGAAGAAGCACACTGATAAGGCAAGTTACCTGGAGCCCTGAATTTCAACCTGTGATGTTAACCCCCCACTTAAGGAAATTTTATAATTTTAAAGGTTTATAGATAAATCCTTTTAAATTAATAATACTTTATGAGAGCTGATAGAACTATTTGTAAAATAAAAAGTGATGTTTATGCTATAGGAATTTGGTGGCAGTTTTCATTGACTAAGAAGATGGATACTCATGGCTACCTATTAACCAGCAAACCTGAGCAAATTCAAAGGTTTAATTTCTAAGAGCCACCAGATAGCATTCCATTAAGACAGAGAAATGGTACAGTTGCCTCCCTAACAGTACCCAATAGATGTTCTTATTGTCTGTTATTAAAGAAAATATCAAGACATCTTTAAAAAGTCGTAACTTTGATTTCCTTGCTTTAAAAGAACTGATAGAGCATGGAACTATATTCCACAAAAAGGGGTCCCAGCATGAGCATATCATTCTCCTCTAAGAATTCAAGATCTGGTAACACTGGTAACAAAAACTTAAAACTCAATTACTATTCCCTTGTGGAATGACAACTGTTCAGAAATAGGATTTTTCAGCTTTCTTAACTTTAAGTCTCCCCTTCTAAATATACATATGAAATGTTTACCTAGTCCACGTGGCCCAAGTAATCCTGTCAATGGCAGCCTGATCCATAAGATGTCTTCCTGAAGGCACTTCATAGACATGCCGTTTATAGCAACCAGTGGAGACCTTTCATCGCGTATTAAAATGAGACAAAGATTCCATTATGTGAGAGGCAAAATCCAGAAGTTCACAGTCATACTAGCAAAGTGCTACCTGATCTACATTTCTAACATTAAGAACATAAAAGACAATTACAAAATCTGTTATAAAAAATGGAGAAAAGGACTGAAAAAGACAGTAAAAAATGCAAAAACAGTGACTAGTAACTGCAAGTCTGGGCGCTCTAGGACCCAGTTTTAAGAGCGCGCACAAGGTGTGAAAGCGGAACTGTAAACGGTGTATCGCGCTTCTACTGTACCTGGAGATGTCTGCTATCTGCAGAGAAGTCCATTTGAATGACAAAGCTGGGGATGTCTTTGCAGTAGCTGATTCTGTTAAGTGTGGGGCCCAAGGACAGGTCATAAAAATCCACTGAATTCTCGCTAGAACCCACTGCCAGAAACCGGGAATCTGGACTAAATCTGAATAAGGAGAAAACATGTGAAAGATGGGTTAGGCCACATGAAACAGTACAAACAATTACTCAAGACCAGTGACTGACTTTCTAGCTCTGAAAAATAAGTGGACATGTGATGTGGCCTCAAACAGATTTACCTAATAGACACACTTAACATACTGAGATTCCATTTGTGTTACATGAAACAAAGGGCTTTACATTTTACTTCAATTTAAAATGGTTCCTAAATTTTCATCTAATTCTTTTAAAAATATATTAGTTTTTAAAAAGCCACTAACAATTACATAACTTCTAAGTTACATAATGCCCTAGGATGGTCAAGATTCATCTGGAAAGATCGTGTCTTTTTTTTTTTTTTTTTTTACGCCTATAGCACCTGGTCTTCTTCCTAGGTGGTCTCCCATCCAAGTACTAACCAGGCCTTGCTTAGCTTACGAGATCAGATGACATCGAGCACTTTCAAGGTGGCATGGCCATAGACTAGATTGTGTCTTAATAGCAAAGAACACAGACCAGCTTAACTCACCTCAGGTTATTAGATGAAGTGACACTACTTGAGGCTTGGAAGAAGGTAAAGGACAAAGTGCTATTGGCCTAGTAGTGATCACAGGAAGCAGTATTTGACAATTCAGTCTCTAGAAAACTTCATGAGTCTTGCTGAATGAGGTAGGTACCTTAGGGACACTGGGAAACTAAATAAGCAAAGCCACTTCACTGTTTCATATGCTGAAGTTCTGAGGAAGGTTTCATTTGTAAAAGGTTTTTACTGGTGAAAAGAGTGCAAGCTTTTGACAGACCTGGATTCAGTTACCTATCTTGATCACATGGACATACATGCTTCAGAAATGGTAGCCACTGTTAAGCTTAAGCACTGAAGAAATAAAGGTTCAAGAAAAGTTTAATTTAGATTCTGGGGCATAACAGATGTTTAAGGAGTATTAAGTAAAAGAATGAACTAGCTATTCAGTTGAGATTATTAAGAGATGTAAGAAATATTTTAAGTTCTAACTTTAGGTTTCCAGGCTAACAACTTTTGAAGGGCAGATGAAAGATAATTCTTAGCAGGAGGAACTTGCTGGACGTGTCCAGTGTGACACTTATTCATCAAACATTCCCTGAGAACTTGCTATTATAAGGCACTGTGGTTGGTGCCCCGTGGATCCATAATTTGGCAAGAAGTAAATATGCATACAAACAGCCATGTGTCAGCACACGTCTGATGTGGGGCCCTTGGAGGGCCTGTTTTCAGCTGCAGAATGGGTTGCTTCAAAGTATACTACAAATGCTATTCCATTTGTTGACTAACCTGATATCGTGGATTGCACATCGTCTGTCTCTCTTCTTTCCCCAGATTTTTAGAGAGCTCACCAGTAAAATAATAAATTCTCCATTTTTCATTCCAATAGCCACCATGTCCCCTTCAGGACTGTAACACACAGTACGAGCAGCATGTCCCAAATTCACTTTGTTTAACATCTTCTGCATAAGAACCAAAAGAGTCACGGAGAACTTCATTAAGTGGAATACTTAAAAAAGTAAACCAGTTTCTCCCCCAAATTCTCAACATAATTCAGAGAAACTATAACATCTTTGAAAAGATTGTACCTACTTTATCAGCAATATCCCAGAGTCTCACGGTCCCATCTTCTGCAGCAGAAAGGAAAAAGTCCCTGGAAGGGTGTGTGGCCAGTCCCCATATGGGCCCGTCCACATGACCGTTAACTAAAACATTACATGCTGCATTTTTCTCTCCAACTTCAATGATTTCCGCATTCCTTGTTCCAACTAATATCTTGCCCTGAAACACAAGTGGGACCAATAGAGTTAAATACTAGTTGCTCTTAATATAAGAATGACCCTAATGACCTACATGACATTGTGATTTATGAAAAGAAATTCCTATTTGGTCTTCCTTTCCTTTCTGTAACAAAGTTCCCTAAACTCTTAGAATTTACTATGGGGAGATAGCCATAAAGATGCCCTTTGTTATGTAAAAGAGGTGACTTTTTGACTCCATAGAAGAATGGGGACTGTTTGCCAGGAAACCTGCCTCTGTGATTAGAGGTTGGAACTTTCATTCCCACCCTACCCTCCTACCTGGGGGAGGGGGTGGGGAGGGAGGGGCGGGGACAGGCCAGAAGCTGAATCACCAATGGCCAAGGATTCAATCAATCATGACTGTATGATGAAGCCTCCATAAAAATCCAAGGATAGGGTTTGGAGGGCTTCTGGGCTGGTGAATAAGTGGAGATGTGGCCCGGGTGGGGGGTGGCGGGGGGCGGCTGCTGGGAAGGGGCGTGGAAGCCCTGCGCCCTTCTCACATACCTGGCACCGTGCAGTTCTACATCTGCCTGTCCTGGGAGTTACATCCTTTTACAACAAACTGGTGATCTCGTAACTAACATGTTTCTGAGTTCTGTGAGCTGTTCTAGCAGATTAACCAAACCCAGGAAGCGGGTGGCAGGAACCTCCAATCTGTAGTCGTTGCTCAGAAACACAGGGAACAACCTGAACTTGAGACTGGCATCTAAGGGGGTGGGGGGCCGTCTCACAGGACTGAACCCTTAACCTGAGGAGTCGATGCTCTATATCCAAGAAGATACTGTCGGAATTGAGATGAATTTTCAGACACCCTGTTGGCAGTGGAGAATTGCTTGATATTGTGTGGGCATTCTCCCTCCGCCCCCATACACCATAGAACTGGGTCCAGAACCAAAATAACCTGCTTTCAGAGAACTTTTTGCTTTGAATTAATCTGGTAGCAAGCCACTCAACAGTGCATGTGTGCAGTTTTCTGTGCCTACAGGCCCATGTGCAAGCGCGCTGGGCTGGGCTGCACGTCAGAGCTCCTGCTGGAGGCTGAGACTTCCAGTTTCTCCAGTCATCAGTTTGGACTCTGATGGTATTTTAGTCTGAAGATCTCTAAAGAGGTATAAATGCTTTGGGATATGGGAAGAAAGTACTGGATTTTAATTAAAAATAACAGGAAGCTTAATATTTAATATACAGAGGATGATACATGTAGATGATTTATAAATACACTATTGCAAGTATATGCGTGATCAAATATTGTTACAGAAATGTGTGTTTCTAAGAAAATGAGACAACTGCACTAATCAAAATTAGTTAACTGGAAAGGAAATTCAGTTCTGTCTACCATAGTTGAATCGGCAGATTCAAGAAAACGTGGAGGTGTAAATACACTGCTCAGGGGAACAGCGTCCCATCCTGTCCTCTGCACTGGCACAGAGACTGCGCATGTGCCACCAGTGGAGCTGCAAATCAAGCAGCAGGGAAAAGGCGCAATAAAACCAACGAGCAAAGCCATCTTTAAGTATCATTCATCGACTTGCAGAGGGTGAGAGAATCACGGGAATAAATGTTCTCTATTTTCTGCTGCACGGCGATGGCTCAAGGAACTTCTTACTTTGCCTCGGCACACAGAACGGACACAGTCCGTGACCTGCCCCGTCTCCAGCCTGAAGGCCCGGCACCGCCTTAGCTCCTGGTCCCACAGTTTGACTGCTCCTCCTTCTTTTGACCTAATGACCCAAACCAAAAAAAATAAATAAATAATAATAATTATTATTGGCTATTACAAATAATTTTTATTATAAACAAATATTAAATTATAAGCAGAATACTAAAAAAGGCCCTGATATTTATAATTTACTTCATATATTCTTCTAAACTAAATTTTAATGGCGATTTTAAGACACACTCAAACATTCAGTTTAAGCAAATTTTATAAAAATTCATTTCTTTGTCATGAGCATTTGATTTAGTGTCCCTCCATCCATGTATCCTATCTCGTAACACTTCCTGATTAAGGAAATGTACAAAATTATTTTTAATGTTAAGAGGATAATGGAAATGGAAGGCCAGACAATAAGATTACCGATGCCATGCTGCAGAATATATTTCTAAGGGCCAAAAGGCCCTTGTTTTCTACCGTTATTATGAAAATATCCTACTGAAACAGTTTACAGGCTGCTAATGAGTAGGGCTGTGCAAGACCAGATGACTTGTGGGAAATGCAAGTGTCAGAGTCACATGGTAAAGACAAAATATAGCCCAGTTATGGCTTTTCTCTTGGAAGAGCGGAACAGTGTACTGCTTTATTTTCTGCTAGATGGAACAGCTTGTTTTAGGAAAAAAAAAAACATGCCCTTGCACATAATACAGTCTTCCTGTGTGTGAAAGGCCAACGCTGTGTCTTTGTGTTCCACTGAGATGCGTGGGATCTTGCAGTCCTGTACCGAAATGCACTTACTTCCTGGTCACACAGATTATTGACATGCACGTGAATATGTTGGTAGGAAATCAATTATAATTGTAATCAATAATTATCTAGTCATTAATAATTATCTAATTGTAATCAATAATTATCTAGTTTCCACTGGAAGGTTTGAAAATCATTCAGAAGAAGGCCTCTCCACTGACTTAAATTTTGAGGTCTCGTATTAAACAATTTTACCTAATAAGTTTGCCTCGAACAAAAGCAAACACGGCAGAGTTTGTTTCCAGCACCCTCTCAACCTTTCTCATGCAGCAGGATGCATTTTACCCCTTAGGATCCAGTTTGAACAAAAAAAGCAAGCAGTCAAGATGCATCCTGGATTCAATGGCAAAGATTCCCCCATGAGTCACCTGCTACTCAGCAAATACTTACACAGGCATACAGACAGTAAGAAAATCAGTTCTTAACCTGCAAAATAACTACCTAGCCACGCCTCAGAAAAATGGTCACCCCAGTTGTTGGAGTTTAGGTTTATCTACAATGCAAACAAATCAGAAGTGATTTAAGATCAAAAGAATCAACAAAAAGGCACATAAAAAGCAATAAAAGAAGCATTTGACGAGGAAGGTCACAGAGGATAATCTGTGCAGTCTAGAAACAGCCAGAATAACTAACTGCGGCCTCAGGCAGATCACAAGGCACTGATGCTCAGGAAAGCTGTGGAAAGAAGAAGGACTCACGGCCTTTCCTTGCCACCAGTCACAACCAGTCCATCTCGCAGGGTGGTGTACATGGCGAACACAGGCCCGTTGTGAGCTCTGGCCACAATCCTACACAGTATGTGATCTTTCCACACACAGACATCTCCACTGATGGTACCTGTAAACGTCAAGTTATTCTGAAAAGGAGTGGGGAAGGGGGAGATAAACTCATCAAAAGTTCAAATAGAGTTCAAGCAGATGCAGTTCTCTATGTAAGTGTGAGCCTGCCTCACCCCGGGTATGGAGGGACTGGAGGGAGAGAAACGACTCTGACTGTGAGGCTTCGCCTTGTCCGGGCCTTTGCCTACTCCAGGTCTGTTCCTCGTTAGCAACCTTGGACAAGACTTTTAACCTCTACGGGTCTCTGCTCTGTCACGTGTAAAACGAGGGAGTTCAGTCTCTAAGGTCCCTTCCGATTCTAATACACGTAATTCTAGTTCATATCATCCCTCTGGATTGCATCCTTCCAGCTGCCCCAGAAATAAAGGTCATTCGTAACTGAGAGTGAAAAAAGGAACAGAAATAGGAGGTCAAAATAACTTTTTATGAGGTCTGCTAAAGTATTTTGGCATAGGAAGAAAAACTATTACCTATGGCAAAGTTGTAGTTTTTCAGATTTCACTAGCTTATGAAGTTAAAAATAAACATTTGCCAGTTCTTAAAATGAAGATAGCAAAAGTTAATGCATTTCTGCAATCAATCCAAAATAAGATAAATTTCTTAAGGTACCAAAAGTTTAATAATGCTTTAGGTCATTTGAAAATTGCAATCCCGATATAGTTTATTTATGTGGACAGTGAAGAAATCAAATCCTGCATCTTGTGCTATTTTCAGCCTATTTTAGCTTCACTTTTAAAGCAACTCATATAAAATCTTCCACCAAAAACAATATGGAAAGAACCAATAGGAAAATAAGACTGAATTACGACAAAAACAAACTGAAATTTTCTTTAACCTTTCTGAGTATACCAGAGAGTTGGTATGTTTAATTTTCCTATAACAATTTAATGTTACTTCAAATTCCTCACCATTTATACTTATTCTCTACAGCTCGTATGTGAATAATAATGATCTGTCATCTAGGAGCATCGTTAATTCATGCCTCACTGCAATAAGAATGTAAATGCTTCAAATGCAGAAACCAGTCTCTTACTTCCCTTGCTCTTCTCATAGCCCCCAGCAAAGAAGTTCAAAAGGCTTAAACGGAGCATCAACCACCCCGTTACAAAATAAAATATTCTCAGTGCACTGTTGCTTCAAACACAAAAGTCAATTATGACTAATATTTTAATCTCCAAGTTTATTTTCTATTGGGAATGGGCAACTGACTACATAAGGAATTTTATATGTGAATAAAGTTAATCTACGTGGGCAAATTAAACACCACAAGCCTTTAAATATGTGGGGTTTTCTTCTGGAAAGGAATTACTGGTCTCATATTCAGAATCCCCAAAAGATTTAACCAGAGTTTGACATGGGATGGTCCACATTTTCAATGATCTTTTACTCAAAAACATAACTGTGCTTAAAGGTTCTAAAGTTATAATTTTCTACCTTCCGTGTTATATACCCACATAAACGCGTTAGGAAGGAACTCCACTTAGGGTTTTGATACTCCAAAGGATTGGGGATTACAGGAAAGGGGTGTGAGTTGTAAAACAGAAGTGTGTGTGTGTGTGTGTGTGTGTGTGTGTGTGTGTGTGTGTGTGTGTCTGTCTCTCTCTCTCTCTCTCTCTCTCGCGCGCGCGCGATGGCTCTTGAACAGTCTATTCAGACCAGGAATTGTGCTCTTTCCTCTTCCCCTGAATGAGACACTGGCCCACTGCTTTGAGAAGCATTGAGTTAAAATGGGAGAGAGAAAAGAAATCCTAAACTCAAGGACCACTTGAAAATTACATTTCCTGATTTATCTTTCTTTTATTCTGACAACGATTTAGAACCTAGGAAACTTAGGGTGACATTTAACAAAATTTTAAAGAAAGCTTTTGAGAATGGCAATGGCCCAAGAACTCAAATGTTTCCTTACAATCCTTCTCCCTCATTAACTTTCCTCCCCACTCCCTGATTTCTGAAAGTATCAGAATTTTAAAAGATGAAATATATGCATGACCAGGACATATGTAAAGATTAGTGGATTACGGTGCCATATAAAGAGCGTTAATGTGGTTTATCTAAAGCAAAAAAATTCAAAGTAGTCCAATTTACATAATTCAAAGTATACTACCACAGGCATTTTAAGAGACATACTGCACCAAATGCGACAGCGAGCATGGTCTGCATCCGGGCATCGTCCAGCGTGCTCAGTAGCCCTTTTTTGCTAATGAGAGCCCTTCCTGCCAGTGTCCAGAACTTCACATGCTTTACTCCCACTGAGACGAACTGGCAATCTGAATCTGGTCGGAATTCTGCCACAAAAATACGTTGGTTGTGACCAGCTTTGCTGGCAATTTTGGCACCTGATAAAAAAATAATAAGACAAAATTATCTGGGTTAATATAAGAACTAAGATAATTTTTATGGGATCGAACAGTTATTCAAAATATATAGTTCAAAAAACAAATGCTTATTTAAAAAAAAAAGAGAGAGAGAGGGTGTGTCCTTGCACTGCTACCTAGCGATCACACCATATACAATTACTTGTATAGAGGGTCCTTCGGACAGATGTTCGCAAGTGATGTGTGTATTTATGGAGAATTTCAGTATCACTTATGGGGGATTTTAGAAACCATATCTTTTTTTCTGTTTAGCTCTATGAATTTTTCCGCTAGCTATGTAACTGAAAAGTTCTGTCCGAAGTGTATTAAGTAATATTACCCTACTGATCTTCCATTATCACTTAGAATATGCTTCATTTCCATTCTTTTTAAAAACACATTAAGAACTTTATTGTTAAGTATCATACATGTCCAAATTTACATCAATTTGATACATCTCTGCTCATTTTGCAGAACACAATCATTACACAATTTCCTTAAACCTCAAGGGCCACTGTTTTAGATCTTTCCCTGCTCGTCCCCCTCCCCACTTCTCTCTGTGATGCATCCTGTGCAGTCTGCTCTGCCTGAGGACAGACCCCAGCCCAGCCCAGGGACCAGGGAGCCCCTTCCAGCGGGGCTGGCCCTGCAGGGGAGGGCAGGGTATTTTCTCTTTTGGTCTCGGACTGAGCTCACGCTGGGCCAACCACTGAGCACCCATGTTGGGCCCCAAACACCCTCTCTCTTTTATAAGCCTGCCTACTGTTGTTTGTTTTCTCTTTGTCCCATTTTCACCCCAAATCTGAGTGGATGACTGTAGATACTCTAAGGAAAATGAACTCCAGTTAAGTTTCATGGAGTACTCCAGAACCTAAATTTGGTAGTGGATTATTATTTTTTAATGAAAGTAGGGAGAAGAAGTTGGGGAAAATTCCCCGGACAGAAAGGGGCTGAAACAGTAGGATTTCATGCTCTGTGTTTCCCGCATCAACTAAGCCTGGCCAGTACTGTGTGCAGCGGACAGGCACGGCTCGCTCCTCCCAACAGCCACTGGGGTTTGAAAGCAACGTCATTTCCATTCTTTTTGATCTTTCATACCCAATCAAATGATAATTAGCAAAAATGTTTAGACACATAGTTTCTTACTGAAAGGAAAGCAGCAAATCGTTTGTAATATTGATAACTTTCATTAGTTTGTTTCGTGAGTTTACAACTTTGCTGGGTTTTTACAGTGGGACATAACTATAATAACACCTACTGAGTGTCGTGTCGGGTTGCAGTGAATAACAGTTTCTATCGCCAAGTCAAGGCAGATGTTAAATAGAGAATTTGTATTACCATGGTATCCTGTCTTTAAAATCACAACGAAAAGAGCATCCTACCTTCCTGCCATCTCCAAATGGTAACGGTGTGTTCTGGGTCCAGCCCCACAGACAGCAGCAGCTTGCCAGTAGCGCTGAAGCTGACTGAGCATACTCCCTTCGAATGGTCGCATCTTAACACAGATAAAGTCTGCTTGTTTATTGCATCCCAGATGTGGATAGAAGGAGCGGTAGCTAAATGAAGATAAAATCCAGAAGTTGAAATACATCTATTGCAAATGTTTCCATGTATAAAGCTGATGCATACTCATCTCTGAAGCATGGAAAAATACGTACCAAAGAAAAGACTGTATACTTAATAAAAAAAAATAACTCAAAACTAAGACTGAATTTTTAAAAAAGGAAAGAGGAAGGAAAGGGAAAAAATACTTTAGTCTATAGTCCAAATACCACTTTTGAGAAAATACCATTTAGACAAGCAAATTAAGCAATCACAACTTTAAACAACTCCTCAAAAATAATGTTTTAGATACATGTTAAATCTTTATATAATTACATGGAGAAACAGATAAATATTACATGATTAAATACCAGGGTATATTTGGTACTTATTTATCTGAAGGACAGATGAAAAGCAAACACAAACTGGGAAAAGTAATAGGTAGGAAACCACTTGAAGCGATAGATCTCAGATGAAATTTTTAACCATATGGACAGATACCTGGTAAAATGCTAAGTTCATATCACTTCATATTTTTTAAAACAAGATTTCGTGAGATCAATAATCTGCTATTCTATTTTTAAAATTATATTTGTTGTTGTTCATCTTGTGTAGCCCATTTCTACTGCTTAAAAATTTTCCCCCAGTTTTCTGTATTTTCTACATTAAAAAATCATAGCTTTGTGTGGTCCTTTTTTCATGAGCTATACCCTTTTAAAGTGAATAGATAATTCAGCAGATAATTCAGTCTCAGAACATAAGTACTTTTAGTAAAATAAATATTAATGTGAATTTGCTTCAAATAAATCTAAAATTACTGTACTGCAAAAATAAAGCAATATTAAATAGGATAAGCTGCCTTAAAATCATTTGATGTAGAAAGAAATTCTGGTCTATAAAGAAATATGATAAATTTAGACTACATTGTTCACCATCTATAACTTATAATATACAACGATAAATTTGATAGTTCTTCAAAGTCATTACAAATTATTAAACCAAGGATTTAAATTTGAGTATTAAGTAAAAATTGTTCAAAGATTTATGCAACTTTATGTAAAAAAAATTAGAATTATATGGAAAGACAAAAATTTATCATATAAGGTATTTATGTGTGAAAAATTGACAATAATTTAAGTACTAGACTAAAATTTGAATGTTCTCCATTCAATAAAAGTCAAAGGATATGAGAGACTATAACTTAATCTCAATAAATAATGTTAGGTGGTTTACATTTAAAATGTAAATATACACTGGTACATTACTATAACTTTTTGCCAGTGATAAACATTATATAGGTGTTCTATAATATAGAAACATTTTTATGTTTAAAAAAAGCACCATGAGGCAATCCATATACTATATTTGCCTAAATGTGATACAGTAGTTAGTTAATGAATTTCAAAAAACATCAGTTATTTTTGTCTCCAAATTTAATGTCATAAATTACAAAGAGTTCCATTTATCTAAAATTTAAATAGCACGTAATCTTAAGTAAATTGAATTACTTAGCTTTTCAAACTTTTTTTAAAAAATGAGATAAGAAGCTTATATCAGCAATTTACATTTTAAAACATACAGGTACGACTACCGTAAGATTGCTACATAGACATTTAGACTGTTCTAAACTTAGATCGATGACAGTGGTAAAGATTTAAATTACTGGACGTTCTCAAGGTCTGACTTACCAAAGAAAAATTAAATTATGTTCATTAAATATATTTTATTTTCTCCTATAGTCATCCCTTGGTTTCTGGATTTCTGTGAGGGACTGGTTCCAGGACCCCAGGATACCCAACTCCTGGGATATCCAAGTCCCTTATGTAAATCGGTACAGTATTTGCACATGCCTTATATTTACATACAGGCTATAGCAGGGCAGGCTTCACATCACTTCGTTCACATGGATTCAGCGCGGTGCTCAGCACGTGGCAAATTCATTCTGTGGTTTTTGGAATTTTCTGAGACTTCTCCCCTCAAATATTTTTGAGCCATGATTGGCTGAATCCATGGATGTGGTACCCACAGTTCCTGAGGGCTGACTGTAATCTGAAAATGGTCACTCATTATGCTACAGCAGCAGGTACTTCCCTTACTTCTCCCCTTCCTGTCGGCCACCAGATATGAGTGTCTGTCGTGGGCCAGGCATGCTACCAAGAACATATACTTTCTAATCCCTCTTCTAGGCAGGTATGTTTTCTCATGAACATAGGCCCTGAGAAGTTAAGCGACTTGCCCTAGGTCACATATGACTCAGAGCTTGCAGAGCCAGCAGAGATGTGCTGTCTTTAGCACCCAGGTTCTCATCTTGCTCATTGCATCACGTCAAGCTGTCTCTGGAAAATCAATCCCACCAACTTTTCATAACCATTCTTGACTCTTAGTCTCTAACGCAGAAATACCTCTTTAAATTACTAATTGGATCTCATCTCCTAAGAAAGTTTTAAAGGACATTCTTTCTCCATCCCTGTGGGATGGAGAATAAGTGCTATACTGTAAAACAAAATTTTAATTGGGCCATTAAGTGTGCCAATTGTTATTCTGCCCTTTACTCTCTGTAGCGGACAACTCTTTGCTGTACAGTCAGCATCCGTTCCCTCCTTCCTGGTTAATAAAGCTCTGATTTCATTCAGGAACCCTCTCCTGCCTCATGTAGCACAAGTAATTCAGGGGAAAGGCATGGCGTGCTCAACTGATTAGTCTAAGCCCCTTCCCCTGCATCCTTAACTCCCGACCCATCCCATCCCCGCCCTCTGCCTCTGACATCAGTGCTTCAGCTCAGTAACCCAGAATGAGGTCTCCTCTGGTACCCGCCTAGGAAGCATGTAACTCCAGCTGCTACTGGCAGCCTTTTTATGACCACGAATACAACCAGTCTTACGGGTGAAGTCGCTGCTGTGGGTGACAGTAGAAGAGGTAGAAAAAGGAAGTACATGGTGAGTTCCTGAATCGGCAACTCCTAAGTCCACCCTCTCGCTTCATTGTGTATGCAAATAAATTTTCTTATTTTCTGTCATAGAGGGCACACAGAAAACCACTAGTCATTTAATGAACAACTGCCCATTGTGACAAATAGTAACTAACGCCAGAGAAAGAACTCTCTGTCCTTGATTTGTCTTCAGGGTCAAAAATGTCAAATTCTTAGCTCCTAATACAGAGAGTCAGGTGGGCTGAAGAAGTTTGTCAGAGACAAAAAAAGTTTTCTCTTAGTGTGGACTCAAAATACATTTAATGGATTCAAATGGTAATTATATCGTATCTTTTCTAACATATGTATTTGCTCTCCCACATTCCCAAGTGACAACTTAAAAACTTTATCCCCGCTTATTTCACCACCTCTTCACTCTGAGCTGACGAAATGGTGACAATAAAAGGCATCAGACAGTGGGGTCCTTATTTTCCAGCCCCCAAACTTCCCGATCTCCTTCATTTGAACCTACACTCCTTTCATTCTTTATGTCTGTGGATAACTTATTCCTGCCCAATTATTCCTCCCAAAGTAAAGTATCCTCCCATCTCAATTATCCAGCCAGCTCCTTAAGCAAAAATTAAGTTATCCTTAATTCCATACTTTCTGGCATGCCCCTATATCCAATTCATCAGAAAGAACCGCTGGCTTTACCTCCAAAATGTGTCTAAGTTTTCAGCATTTTCACTCCGGCCTCCCTAGTTTACAGTTGGTGGACTAGTAACAGCCTCCTAATTTTCTGATTACTTCTTTTTCCCCCTCTACATTCTCAATAGCGCGGAAAGTAAGTTTCTCAAAGTATGGATTATATCACATCACTCCCTTGCTTAAAACTCTCCAATGATGGACTCTGTACTCAGCACGAATCCAAACTCCACATCAGCAAAGCCCTACTTCTCTTCAAGTTCATCTCAGGCTCTCACCCCCAGTCACAATTACCTTCCTGTTTCTTGACCTAGCTTTAGGGCTTCCTGCATAGGTGTTAACAAGCAGACCCAAGGTTACCATCATTAGGACGGCTGGTTGGGCTGGCCTGGCCTGGCCCCTGGCTAGTGTGTAAGTATGCAACTTTGGAAATGTTCTCTATGTTGACAAGGCTGTTTTGTCCACCTGGGCCCTGAACACCTGCTTTCTTCTGGGAGTTGGTATTTCAGTAGCTGGGGCTAGTCTGTGCCTATGTGACCAACCCCCAGTAAAAACCCTGGACTCTGAGTCTTGAGTGGGCCTCGCTGGGGAGAAACACTGCACCTGTGCGCTGCATCTGGCTGCTGGAAGCAGGTTCTATGAGATGCCTGGGAGAGAAGGCTGGGGAGCCAGAGAAAACCTGTGCCTGGATCCTCTACACGCTACCTGATGTGTCTTTTTTCTTTGCTGATCACTCTAATAAACTGTAGCTGGGTCCTGTGATTCTTTCTAGTGAATCATTGAATGTGTGGTGGTCCCAGGAACCTCAAGGCAGGCCTCAGCCTTGAGCCCTCAGTTCATTCCTATCTATCATTTATTTTTGTATCATTCTTGGTCGAGCTAAATGTTACCACCTCTGAGTAAGCACTTTTTTTTTTATTGCCATCACCTTGTTTGCTGTTTTTTTAAATTACATTTATCACAACCTCAGATAGTGTTACATTTTAAATTTTATTTATTGCCTGTCTCTCTCTAGAACAGGAGTCAGCAAACTTTCGCTATAAAGGGTCAGAATGAGAGAAAAAATGAAGATATGCAGGTAGTTGTATAATAAGAGAAAACAAATTTCCACAAATTCTTATTGATGGAATTCATTAAGTAAATTTTTTTTTATAATACAGATTTACTAATGAAAAGAATGAAATTATTTTTTAGGGATACTATTTCAATTAAGTGAGGTTTAAAATCAGAGTTCTTTATAATCAAAATCAAATGCAAATGTTTAATATCTGTAATAATTTTACACATTTTGACTCTGAAAATGTCTCACACAGGTGCAAATTCAAATATCAATCCAAAGCATATGACTAAGCGAGCATATTAATTACTTGGAAGGCATTTAGAGAA
The DNA here is from genome assembly GCF_902729225.1 of Pteropus medius. Taxonomy (NCBI): domain Eukaryota; kingdom Metazoa; phylum Chordata; class Mammalia; order Chiroptera; family Pteropodidae; genus Pteropus; species Pteropus medius. Next base: position 13,055,860 of record NW_024349797.1, read on the forward strand.
TTCTAGTAGGGTCTTGTTTTGATATTTGCCTTTTAGCATGTAATACACTGCAGAATAATCACTTTAAATTGAAGATTAGATGGAAGTTCTTCAATTGTACAGTTACATGGATTTTTTAAATATGGAAATTTTACTTGCACTTACTTCAAGACCTGAAAAATGACACTGGAACTATAGTTTGAGCCCCCAAAATATGTTTGCTGCAAATATGTGTGGGAATGGGAATCTCGCTTCTTAATTTCTGACAGCACGAAAAGTCTAGAACACAGTTTCAGGTTACTTGCAATTCAAATGTTAGTTGTCATCGAATGACTTTACTGCAGTATAAGTTTCACATATAAGCACTGTAATTGTAATTTCAGATTGTAATTGTAGTTTCCTTGAAACTTAAGGTTGAATTCATTAAGGAACATTATTAAGTCTGTGTCAAAAACTGATTTCCAAAGCCACTCAGTTTTCATACTAGGGACTGAGGGCAGCTCCTCTCATTCGGAAAAATTTCAGTCTAGGCTCTCAGCTCCAAAAATTGCCATAAAACTTGACCATTGACTGAACCACTGAACTGCTGTGGGGATAGAGCAAGTCAGGGGATTCAACCTCTATTTCTAACATAAAATCATGGAACTGATGATGGTTAAGTCTATGGGAGTGAACGAAGTTAATGGTTGACTTCGGTAACAAAATATGGAGGTTCAATAACATGTGACAGATTGAAATTTGTTTCCACTACCTGCTGATGAATAATAACACAATAACCACAGCCCTTAAAAGCCTTAAATTTCATAAGCTTTGTAAATTTAGCCAACTATCCCTTTTCCTGCTCCAGCTCCACACATATTTTTACCATCAGTTGTAATACATCTGAGCAGATTCCACTTCAAGCTGGACTGAATTAATGTTTTCTTAACTTCTCTGAAAATATTATCTTTTGTAGTTGTTCCATGGAGACTATTCATAGAGGCTAACTCTTCAGCCACTTCAAAGTTGGCACCAATTCTTCAGGTGAACAATTGGCAACATCTGTCAACCCATCAAGAGCCTAAGGGAAACCAAAATCATTTGCCTTTTTTTTTTTTTTTGGTCTTGTTTTTGACTACTGATTTTGTTCCCAATGTCCCCAACTCTTTTAGGAATAGTTTTTTGCCAAAAAGCTAATAGTCTTAAACAAGTTTATATTATCTAGACGTATTTGCTGTAATCAAACATGATTTAATTAACGCTCAGTCAGTAAAAAGCTTTTCTTGCTTGGTTAACAAATAAGCCATTCAGAAGCTTACTTTAGTTGTATTATTTTTTATTTTTGTAAAAAAAAAAATTAGGTTATGATGATATTGTTTTAAATTTTCTAATTTTTCTGATTGTTGGTATCCTGTGAGTTGGGAATATTGTGATATTTAATGTTTAATGCAAAAATGTTGATGTATATCGTATTCCTTTAAAACAGCTATAGTATCCTTGCATGATAAACACAATGTCTTACTAATTTGATAACAATATAATCCATACTTCATTGTGCCTTAAAAGTGTCACATTCTAAGTCCACTTTCTTTTTTTCCCCTTGTTTTCACATGATTGATGAACATATGGTTAAAAAACAAAAAATGCGTAGAACTATGATACACACAGCACTCAAGACCTATCAGGTTAGAACTGCACCACTGCACCCTGCGGTGTGCCAAGCAGTGTGCCAAGTGACAAGAGTGTCCCATACAGTCTCTTCTGCAGTCCTGCCATTGTAGCACAAAAGCTGCCATGGACAATATGTAACTGAGTGTGGCTGTGTCCAATAAAAATCTATCTATGGATACTGAAATTTCGATTTCATATAACTTTCACATTCCATGAAATGTTAGTCTTCTTTTGACTTTTTTCGACTATTTAAATTAGTAAAAAGTGTACTTAGCTCATGGGCAGTACAAAAACAGGTGGTGGGCCAGATTTAGCCCAAGGGCTGTGGTTTGCCAACCCCTGATCTTGAGTGTAATCAAGAGAATAAGGACTTTGCCTGTTGTACCGGATAAATTTGTAGTTGAGTAGCCAAACTACAAAGTTATGCTTTATGCTGGAGGAAGGTAGAGAAATAGATACAAATAACTGAGAAATGTTTTCTTACTAAACTACTAATTCTTACTATATTATGTAAACTAATATAATAGTTACTATATTATGAAAGTTGAGTTGAAAAAGCCTTGTTATTAAAATATCTAAAAACAATGAACACATTGTTCATGTATTAGTTATTTAAATTCACAAATGCTGGTCAAAATCAACAATACTTATTTTTAAATCTTTAAATGATCTGTTCATCTAATATGTACAATGGGGATAGCATATAGAACGATAAATTTCTTTAAAATTTTATTTTTAGGTAATAAAATTTATTGATTCATATTGAAGTTTTCATCCTGCTTCCACTCTTACCAGCTATATAATATTGGCAAGTTAATACCTACCATGAAGAATTCTTGTGATGACTAAATACATAATATATGCAAAGTGCTTACAATAGTGCTGGGCAAATATAAAAGGTAAAAAATATTAGTTTTATCTATCATTATTACAGACTGGGCTTAGTATCATCACATTAAAATGATATATTCTTCATTTTAAAAATAAATCCAAAATAGGGTCAAGTATCTTATTACTGTATAAAAATTTAGACTATCATTATTAAACTATAAAACTAAAATAGAAAATACTTAATTTTCCTTACCTGACATGTCTGCTGAATCACCTAAAATGGAAAAATAGCAGAAAAATAATTATCCATAAATAATGCAAATACTAAAAGCTAAATTTGTAAAACCTCAATTATCATAAAATAGTGACAATTTTTAAATAATTTAAGTGTTATAATAGAAAATTAATTTTATGTGAAACTGAGTCAACTGTAAGTGAAGTCGATAATTTCGATTATACATATATATTAACATTCTATGTATATGACCTTTCAAACTTTGAGTAAATTATTTTCTTTGTTTTTAATGAGCTACATGAAATTTTAACATTAACAATATTGATACGATTTAAATTGATATGACCCTCATTTTGGTTACAAAATGAACTGTTAATAGACCCTTTAAGGTTATAATGCATCTCTACTTGAAGGGAAGAATTAGATCTAAACCTTCTGAGAGAATTGATGGCAAAAGTTACCAAATAACTCAAGAAAGAAAAGTTTCAGGCCACGATTTAACCCCTTCCTTAATGTTTTCAAATTAAACATTTTCTATATGAATAAAAGATTGCAAAAAAAGACAACATGAAAGTCTATGCTTGTTATATTTGTGGTGGAAATATCTATTGAATGAAATTTTAGAAGCAGAAGTCTTTAGCAAGAAAGAGAGGAGTAAAAATTTAGGTATCCTTTCAAGGTAGATGATTGTTCTTTACTTTGGTAGAGTCTATGTCCCTATGAAATAATGATTTCAAGGACATATTGATAATGTCGGCCCATAGTGTTCTGATATGGAATATAAAAAAGAATAAAGTAGCTGACAGCTGAACAGGCTACTCAGGAAATATCACTTTTAGTTCTGAATGTGCTCTGATAACAACCAAATGGTGAGAGGACTTGAAACTAGTCCACATGAAGAATGGTCGAAAGACTCGGTGTTTTGTTTGGAGATCAGGCTTGTCCCTGAATACCTGCAGAACCTGGGACAAGAATACAAATAAAGACCTAAATATCACAGGCCTAAGTATTTTCAAGCTGTCAATCAAGATAACTTAAAGAAGCACTTTATAACAGCTTCCAGAGGAGAGGTTACGCTACTTCGTTAGCTGTTCAGTGATGATGGGGTTCAAGCATATGTAGAAGGACCCTTTATTGGAGATGTTACAGAAGCGATTCAGACATTTCATGACAGATTAGATAAAATGATATATTTGGCCCTGAGAGTCTTAGAGTCTAGCCAAGAAAAAAAAAAGTTTGACTCACTAAAATACCACAAAGGCAAATATTTCAATTTCTCAGTGATCTAGATGACTTTTGACAAAGAGAACCAGTATCAGGCAGTGTTCTGTGCTTTGCAAATATTAAACAAGCTTGGCAGGCAAAGTGCTGATTCAATTCTCTTTAGATTCAGAAAAGAAAAACCCCTCACTCTTTCGTATTCCCTTGAATCTATCTTACGCTTTAGTCGTTGGTAAAGAACTTTTGTTTTGAGAAAGGGCATAAGTAGGGCAAAGCACAGGGCTACGAGCAGGATCTAAAATTCAGCTCTGGACTGCCTGCACTTTGACTTGGAAGGAGAGAGATGGGGAGATCATTAGCCATTCCACATTCCCTACGGTGCTGACTTTCAAATTAGAAGAAGAGAGTCCCTCATCATGTGTCAATTATATCTCAATTAAAAAAAAAATAAGCGGAGAAGAGTCCAATTTCATGAAAGATTAATTTGTGACATTTCTTAATCAAAAGAGAAAACTGGGGCACTAATATGTTAGGGCTGCTAAACGGAGGGAGAGGAGGGGAAAGGAAAAGAAGGAACAAAGCTGGGGAATGAAAGAACGAGACCTTCTAGAATTCTAGTCACAGAATGTAAATTCCGTGAACGTAGAGATTTGAGGTTTTTTTGTAAGCTGCTTGTATCCCCAGCGCCTACAACAATACTGTTCACATGGCAGGTGCTCAGTAAGTTTGTTAAATAAATGAATTTACTCAATAAAAATTAACTGAGCAATAATAAAAAAAAATAAGTATATGCCAAGAGGCACCAAACTAGATGCTTTTGTGACCGAAATGGTAATAACATAATTCCTCAATCCTCATGGAGAGTGACAATAAGGCTTCAATTTCAAAAACGGCGCAAAAAGGGGCTAGACCTATGTATTTATATTCAAAGATTAGAATATTTTTTATGTAACGGTTTGTCTACTTTCTTTATAAAAGTAGAAAACTTTACAAAAAAAAAGAAGAATTCAAGAGTCTTTGTGGCATAACTGTAGAAGTAAGCAACCTAGAGAATAAGTATCGGAGTGATAAATTTAGCACCTGTATGAAGATGAAGATTTTAAGAGCATAAATTATCTTATTTAAGAAGAAAGAGACACCTGAGGCCCGCTGAGATCCAACAAACCTCATGATTTCAATAACTTTTAAAAACTATGCCAGAGTTGTGAAGATCTGACTGACGGAATCTGTGATGTGTACACAGTGGTCACTGATGGGTAGACGTGTCCTAAATAGACCTGCTAGCCTCTCGTCATTTTGCTTGTAGAGTTATGGCCTTAATGTTTACATTTTCTATAATTAAAGAAAAAAAAAAAAGACAGCAGTCTGGGTGATTTCAAAACAGTTGTCAAATTAGATCAATCCCAGGAAAGGAAAAGGGCAGAGGGATTTCCCACCGTGGAAGAGACTTGGCGTCTCTCTCCCGTCAGTCTAACCCCTGCTGACGCAGATGTCCTGGCCCTCCGTCTAGTTAGTTCTTGGCCCTCCTATTTACTTCTAATTCTTCCTTTCTCCTTTTAAATTAAACCTTTTTGCTGAGCAGAAATTTCTGCCAAAGGACTAAATCCAACTATTTCAACTACCATAAAATAGCTTATTCTTAATTCTGAGCTGTCTGAACCAATTCAGATAACCAAAGTGAGAGAAAGGCACCCGAAGGAAATAATACGTTCAAACTGGTTGTGTGCTTTATGTGCAAATACATTTTGAACAATACACAAATATATTTTAATTTTTTCCTAGGATACCGAATTAACTTGAACAAGAAATTACTTAAAATTGTTTCTTTTTAAAATATAGAAACATACCTACTTGGCCAGTTGCCACTATGTTGATAAACTTGGGGTGCTGATTAACAGTGAGGCACAGAATATCATCATTATGTTCCTGATAAAAACTCTGAGTCCCTATAAAAAAGAATTTGAGAATTAAATTGGAAAACTTTAAGGTATTTAACAACCAAATGCACTTATGCAGAGCAATAAACTGCTGTTTAACTTACTTGCTTATTCAACACATTTTTGAGCACTTCATATGTGCACCTCATCATAAGGATGGAAAAATGACTCAGACACCTTGAAAGGGACAGAGCCCTAAAAGGCATAAACTTATGCAACACGAGGCTAGAGACAGCAAGTGCCACGAGAGAGTTGAAGATCAAAATGCTATGGGAATTCACAGCAGAAAGAGTCTAATTATAGGCACATGGATTCATGGATTGACAGAGCAGATTCTGTGATTGTGAAGGTGAGTAGGGAAGGGAATTCTAGGTAAAAGAATACTTTAAGCAAAGGTACAAAGGCAGGAAAGTACTGGGTGTGCAAATAAATGGCTCATTTGGCTGAAGTATAGCATCATGAAGAAGTGAGAAATATAGTTGAAAGGCAAACTGGAACTAGAATTAGAGAGGATTTTGAATGCCGCCTATTAAACTTCATATTTTGCGATCTGTGGGGAAGTGCTGAAGAATTTTGATCAAAGATGTAATCCATCTAGTAATAGTGACAGTAAAAATCCTTTGTAGACTTTGACCATGCAGCAGGCAATAAACGTAGGCTTGTGCAAATAAAACAGGGGTGTAAAAGGTGGTAGGTTGAGTCCAGATTACAGAGGGCCATCAGTACGAGGTCCTCCAGAAAGCAAAACAAAACAATTCAATGATAACGCTTAACAGATCTAATGTTACTTTAACACTTCTTCTCAAAATGAAATGTGCCTCATATTTTCCAAGGCTTGAGAGTTCAGTTAAAGGGACCAACACGCAATCATACGTGCTGTTAGCTAAACTGGTAGATCGGCTAGTAGACCACGAACATAGCGATGTATCCTCAAAACTGGAGAGGCCAAATCTCAGTGCTTGGTCTCCCCTCTGCCCTTGCTCCGCACCCCATCATTAGAAAGGTGATTAAAAATAAGAAAAGTAAAGAAAATTATAAGGAGAGTCACATGCTGCGTTAACAACATTTTGGTCAATGATGGACCGCATGTAAGACGGTGGTCCCATGAGACGGTAATGAGCTGAAAAATTCCTATCACCTAGTGACATCCAAACATCATAGCACAAGGCATCACACGCGTTTGTGGCGATGCTGCTGTAAACCCACTGCGCTGCCAGTCATATAAAAGTACAGCACATACAATTACGTACAGTACAAAATACCTGCTAACAATAAAAAATGGCTATTTTACTGGTTCATGTATTTACTATACTATACATTGTATTGTTATTTTAGAGTGTACTCTTTCTACTTAAAAAAAAAGTCTGCTGTAAAACAGTATTCTGTGTTATACTGGCAGGTGCCCCCATAGCTCTTGTTGATGGTGTTTCTTGATTGTATCATTTTTTTCCCCTTGTGCTTGACTTAATCTCATGTTGTTTCATAAATTGAGTGTGCTCCAAGTGTACAGTGTTTATAAAGTCTACAGTGTACATTAATGTCCCAGGCTTTGCATGCATTCACTACTCACCCACAGCAACTTCCAGTCCTGCAAGCTCCATTCATGATAAGTGCCCTTTATAGGTGTCCCATTTTTTACCTTTTATACCATATTTTTACTATGTTTAGATACGTTTAGATACACAACTACTTACCACTGTGTTACAACTGCCTACAGTATTCAGTACAATCACATGCTGTACGGGTTTGTAGCCCAGGAGTGATGGGCTGTACCTGAGCCTAGTGCGTCATAGGCTGGACCATCTCTGTTTGTGTGAGTGCGCTCTGCGAGGTTCGCACGCGTCACCTCATGACGCATTTCTCAGAAGCTATCCCTGTCATTAAGCAGTGCATGACTGCATACACATAAAAGTGTACTTACACATTTATCGCTTTGTAGTTTGTTTTTTTTTTAATTTTCTATTTTCTTTGAAGGGTACATGAAGTCTCACTTAAAGAGAGTTTTCTTTCTAAGTGGTATTTTTTAAACGACCCAGATAATTAAATGGAAAGTTGCCACTGACTTCTGTGTGATCTTGGTGAATCCTTTTCTTTAGGAAACCACAACAGAAAGATATTAATGATTAATACTGACTAGGGGTGGGGAGTTATCACTTATATAATCTACTCTTTACCTATTCAGCATACAGTTATCAGAAGAAAGAGCCAGAAAGTCTAGACTAGATAACCTCTATTTTTACTTCCAACTTTCAGACTTTATGACGTTTACATTTTTTTTGAAATAAAACAGAATTCAAAATTACATACTGAATGTTGCTAGTAGGCTTATTACATCATTGGTCATCAAATGATGCTGAAAACTTTGCTTTTCAACAATCCAATCAGTTAAATAAACATCAAGAAATGTTTTCTCACCTTATTGAATCCAACAAGGTATCATCAGTGAGCCAAAGGCAAGCAGCTTTCTTAGCTAGCTTCTTTGGCTTTCTGAAGCCTCAGTAAGAACACTACCCACCTCATCCCCACCCCTCAGCAGTCGACTCACCCAACAACATGTGACTTGCAACCACTACCAGAACCAACCATCCAAACCATCCATTTTCACGCTAAAGTTATGGGGAAACAGTGAAGTTATGAATGGTTTCACAATTAAACTGCTTTTAACACAACAGTAAACCTTCACTTCTAACAGAGACCTGTGGGCACTTTGCATTATGAAAGCCTTTTCTGCTGTTATAGTCCATCAAGACTAGACATTTGGTTACTTGAAATAGTAATAGGAAGTTCTACAGTATTAAATATTTATATTCTGGGCTCATTCATTTTAATTATAGTTTTAACAAAGAATTTTAAGATGCTAAATAAAAAAATCTTAAATTTTAAAAAAAAGCATGGGATGGAGAATCCGGGTTTCCTACCTGTAGCAACATGGTGCAGAATCCCAATGGATGCAGTATGATAAATTATATCATCGCCATCGTTTAAGTAGTGGACATTATTCCTACAGTCTCTGCCTCGATAGCCAAACACAAGCTCCAGCACAAGGTCCTACAACAATGATAAAACCATTAGACAGTCCCTCTCATCTAAATGTCCACCAGTTTTTGTTGTGTACAGTACTATGTCTTTGGTCAAAATGGAGGATGAGTTCTTGATGTTTTACAAACTGCGAACACAAAATTAAGCTAGACATACTTCTCTATGTAACCTGTTTTGGACAGCTAAGACACACATTTCATACTTTTCTACATAAAGTATTAAAAATGAAAAGAGAATCACAGGTCATCTACGAATTTTTTAGTCCTTAAGACTTCACGTATTGAACACCTGGATACTTCTTGTGCTCCAGAAAAGAATATTTCAATTTGTGTTCACTGTTAGTTAAAGTGTCTGATCCACATACACTACTCAGTATAAATTACGTCCAAGTGATGTATGTTTAAGGATCTGAACAGTGCACCGATGTTGGTGCATAAAACCAAGCATGCCACCTGATAACTCATGCTCCAGTTCAGCAGATAATCCGGCTCCTGAAGGGTCCACCACTTTCACTGGCCTCGGAAGGCTGAGTGGGACAGGAAGTGCAACCATCACCCTCCCATAGCCTCAAGACCTCGTTTATGACCTGATTTAGCCAAGTTGGCTTGCTACTGCTAATACTGGGGTTATAAAATGCCTGGAGAACTTCCCTTCTTAATTATTGTAGAAAGTTTCTTTGGTCGGGAGTAGAGCCTTCACTGAACCCTAAAGTGAATACACTGCATGAGGTAAAAGTCCCTGGTTTAGTTTTAAGTATTAAATTTTTAACATAAATTCAAACCACTAAATGTAAGACATTGCGAAGGTGCCTGTGCTTCTGTCAGCCATAAATCATTCCCATATATTTACATTTAGAAGTTCTCTGAGACACAGTTCAATTCAGGATGTTATTCACTGAAAACTAAAAGGATGATGAATAAAATAAAAAGAAGCAAGATATCAATCTAAAACTCAGACTTGACAGTTAAGCAATCAATTTTTACAACCAAACAAAAAAGATTATTTGCAATGTTTATTTTTATAAAAAAAATGATACTATTCAGGTATTTTACAAAAAGGAAACAGAATAAACTCCAGATACATTTTAAAGAACAAGTTAACACCAGACAATGGGTTTTTCTCACCTCTATAGGCCTCTTTTTCTTGCCAACGTTGTTCGTCTGGAGTTTCTCTGGCTGTGGCGGGGCTCTGCTCACAGGGGGCCTAAGACAGGGAAGTCAGAATGAGGAAAGGCAGCGATCAGAGGCACCTGTCACTGAGCCTCCCTCACCTGCCATCTAGGAAGAGATGTCTGGCACGCCGTCCAAAAGTGAACCCCACCTGTGTTGCTCACTAGACTGTGATCTCTACATCTTTATATCCTCAAAAGCATGAAGGTGGAAAGAAAATACTAGACCTCTTATTCATTTTATTTTCTTTGCTATATATTTCATAATGTAAATACTATAATAATATGAGAGCAGACTGCTTATAAAAATATACAACTGTTAATTTTACGTACTTAAAAACTTCTTGATGGGGTGCATTATCGACAAAGCTTGGATTACTGCTTTAAAGTATTTATCACAGTAGCCGGCACACGGCAGGAACTCAATATTCTTCTTGAACTGAATTCTGAAAATATTTCTGCAAACTTTGTATACCGTTGGCAACAAAGATCATGTCAGAGTTCAAATTTGGACTCGTTACCTTCCCCTCCATGCCCTTCACCTTCTCTTCTGCCTGAAGTCCCTAGCGTGGTTGTGGCATCACCATCAATTAGTCAGGCAAGACGTTTTACAGTTACAAAGCACTGTAAACCACACGGCACTCTACCGAAGGTGATTACTACTGCCTCCGACTCCTCTTCCCATATCCTCACTATTTACGAAACATGTATCAACCTTACCTGCACAGTAGCTCTCAGGCTAGCCCTCCATTTGTTTCCACTGCGAGTTCAGGATCTACTTACAATGCCCCATTAGGTTCTCATATTGATTCATTAAATGTGGAGGCTCTTCTCCTAAGACCCTTTATTTAATTTTTAAAAAACTCCACATCATTTAGTTTTAATTCAGATAACTACTTTTCAAATGTTTAATAACCTGAACACTGAATCTAAATCAATCATCTATCAATTCCCCTCTCCAAATTTTAAGCTAATATTCAATTTGTAAAAACTAAATCAAGAAATGAGACAAATTAACTTTCCTGTGAAAAAATTCCAACATTTATGAACAAGTCCATAAAAAGCATAATATTTGTATTCTTAAAATGATTTTCAAGTAATTTATGTATAAAAAGCAAATGAAGTATTAATATCTTGAACATGTAATATAAATGTGTATTTTCATATGTAATATGAAGCAGTATGTAGAAGGATACAAGCATGATTAATTGGTGGCATAAAAATTAAATGGACTTAGAAGACAAAGAACTTCATATTACCACAAAATTTTGGTTTCAAACCTTTTTCAATACTTTTTGAATGTCTATAAAAAATAAATGTAATTGAATTTATAATATTTTACACAAAAATATTTCTGCTAGGATCATTTTAGAGAATGACAGCAGCCTTGGCTTTTTTCCAAGTCATTTTGTTAAACTTGATTCAATATTATCATCTGACAGCTTTAAGAAATAGGTAACTTTTTACCTGTACAACCCTGTGTAATAGTTAAGATATATTATTGCTTAAAATCATACAACTTGTAAAATTACTTATGTAGTATGAATCTAATAATTGAGATGTTATTCATTTCAGGAAGATTCATTTCAAAGGAGAGGAATGTGAAAAACTGAACAGAGGTGAAGAAGACCAAGTAACATAGCTCATTAATGGGAAATATTAAAAAAAGATAAAAAATATGAAAATACAAAATTCAGCCTCATAAAGCATAGAAAAGAAAGAGGATTACCTGGAACCTCTTTTCAGCAGCAGATAAAAAAGGACATGATTACAACAGAAATTTAAAATATTAGCAAAACATTTCCTATGATAAAATATTTTTACAAGTTTAATGATGCAGATAAACTATATTGCACACATTAAAGGCCTATTGTTTTTTATCACTGCATTTAAGAAAGGGCTTAAGTCACTCTGTTAATGGCAGGGATATCAGAAGAAGGTAAAAAAGAACAATAAATGAAAACTCAACATGCTCTATGCTGTAACCATTAAAGCTTGCCATTCTTATTTTTCTCCAGTGCTATCTGAATTACAAACAAAATATTAAAGCTTTGTTCTTAAGAAAGGGCAGTAAAACGTTAAGAACTAACTTAAAAGGCTAGTAGCACGGCAGCCGCTCTTAAGGAAACTGTCTACGGAATCTAAACTCTCCCTGTTCTGATCCGAGTCCAGTCCCATCGAGCAGGCAGAGTGAGTCTCACTCAGGACGATGCTGGACAGGGGACTTTGCTAGCAAAAGAGGTAACTTAAAAAAAATTTTCCTTAATAACATAATGACCACAACAGAATTGGATGGGACACAGAAGTCATCTCATCCATCCTCCCACTGAAACCAGGCATCCTCTTTACGTGTCTAGGACATCTCTTTAGTAGCAGCAGTCCTCAATGTTTCTGGCACCAGGGACCAGTGCTCCTATGAAAATCTAATGCCTGATGATCTGAGGTGGAGCTGAGGCGGTGATGCTAGTGCTGGGGAGCGGCTGTGAATACAGATGAAATTTTGCTCACTCGCTCACCGCTCACCATTTACCTCCTGCTGGGCGACCTGGTCCCCAACAGGCCACAGATCGGTATTGGTCTGTGGTCCAGGGGTTGGAGACCTCTGCATAGAACCAATGACAACTGGTCATCTAAACTCTGCATAAACATTGCTGGTGACAGGTCACTTCTACATAAAAGCTGTTCATACCCAAGACAGCAATTGTATCTCCACTTAGTTTTATTTTTTTTTTAGACAAGTGATTCCTACAACTTGTGTGAAGTGGCTTCCAACCTTCCTTCATCCTGAGCTTCCTTCTAGACCACTGTAAACTATCAACGTCCCTTTAAAATGCAGAGATCAGTCCTAAATAAGCAACTTCACATCTAAGGTTAGATATGAATGTTTTATTCCTGTTAAAATAGGATTAGATTATACAGGCCTTTTTAGAAGTTACATCACACTCTAGACTCATATCTTGTACACATCGCCCCTTGCATAAGACAGATAATTCTTGCTGTCTGCCAAATGAAGTAAGGAGTACCTAATACTTCAGTTTCTGCACAATCTGGTCTCAAATCTACTTTTTTCATCCTTATCTTCCAGCATTTTCCTAATGGTATCTTTTTTTTTTTTTACTTCTACAGTAGACGAGCCTTTCCTACAATGTTCTTTTTCGTGAACTTTTGAAGACATGAAAAAGAACATTTCATGTCACTAAAAGTAGCTATAAGCAAAGAGTCCCTTCTTGCACACATGTCATTAAACACACAAATACCATCACCGCCCTATGTTAATGTTCTTAAATTAATGAAAATATTAAACATGCATTAAATGAAGCTTACAGGTTTATAAACGAAAGTTTATGAAATGTAGAAGTAACAGTTTTATGAGCCTCTGAAACTTAAGAAAAAACCAAAACTATCTTGAGTATAGGAGTTTATGAGACGTCAGTTATAAAACCAATGATCATAATAAAGACGCTCATAACGACGCCCACACACTGTACCTAAAAAACGCCAGCTCTTTCGTAGAATTAGTCTTATTTCGTTTTCTGATTCTTTCTTGACAAATTTAGTTTCATGTTTTACAGGAAAAAAATCAATACCTTAATACTATGAAGACCAAAAGAGTAAATTTTTGAGTATTTTCTTTAATAAAACTTACCTTACTACGCCCTGCCTTCAACAGGAGCAAGAATAAAAAAGGAAACATATTTGAAAACTGATGAATAAAATGTAGCAGTTCAGTAAAGAAAATAAAGGCCAGATGACAACAGAATTTTAAAGAAATACAAACATGCCTAATCTTATGTTTCATTTGTTTGAATATTTTTATTCAAAACTATTTGAAATTTGATTGACAATAAATTACTTTAAATACAGAAAATTTGCTTCACAAATATTTATAGAAAAATAACATATTAATGTCATTTAGGCAAAAAGACCCCACAAAAATATCAACCAAGTATAGTAATTATCAAATTGTCATCACAGTTTCCTTTTAAGTGGATAAAATATTTGATAAGCATTTAACTGTTTATAAAGTATTTTGTTTCATATTTGATGACAATATTTTATTTAAAATATGAAAGCAATTATTTATACAGACCATTTTCTCGCCTCATAAATATGTTCAAGTTGGTAAAAACAAATATCTCTTCATTTTTATTTCCTTTGATTCTTTCATTTTATGAAAAAGAAGACTCCTAACTATGAATCTCATTACTGGCTTCTTCTGTCTTGACATTTTCAGACGAATTTAGTAGAGTTTAATTATAAAATAATTTGAGAATCATGTGCCAAATAATTTCAAAAATAATTTGAAAAGATTAGCTGTAAAAAAATGCAAGCTGACAGCAAAGATTAAGTTATGACAGTGTCAAACCATTCTTCGTGAGCAGTAAAATATTTCCATCTGTCAGAATTTGGGTCACTTGACAATGAGGTAGAAAATTTAAGTGTTTTACCATGAAAGACGGCCTACAGATTAAAATTAGGTCACATTTACTGACATGCCAAATTTATCTGACAAATGATAATATTTTTCTTTTAAAAAAATCAATATAAAAAATGAAAAAGATTTATGGGAATGTCTAGAATTCCTTCTTCTCTAGAATATACTTTTCATTTTTCATGAGCTGTGAGATATAATTTCCTTTAAGCACTATATTGCAAAAAGTCTAATTAGGAACACCCATATTTTTATACTTAACTATATTACTTTAATAAATATATTAAATGTTTAATATATTTGCCACCCTGAACAAGCCTGATCCCGGCTGATCTTGGAAACTAAGCAAGGTCGGGCCTGGTTCGTACTTGGATGGGAGACCACCTAGGAAGACCAGGTGCTATAGGCATAAAAAATAAAAATAAATAAAAATAAGGGATTGTAAGCTGACAGGGTCCTTGCAATCTGTGAGATCAACCAAGGGTTTCCTTGCCTAAAATAAATAAGTAAATGTGGCGTGCGTGGCGTGTGTGTGTGTGTGTGTGTGTGTGTGTTGTGTGTGTGTAGTGTTCATTAGTTTATGAATATTTAATTTCAGAGTGTTTTTCAGAGTGTTTTTCAGGGTATCTCCTCAGGTTACTTTGTATTTCATTCCAAGAGAGGGATGTCATTGGTGAAGACCTACTAAATTCATTATTTCATTTAAACCTTGAAATACTCCATAAGTTAGAGATTATTGTGATCATTTTACCTCTAAGGAAACTGAGGCTCAGAAAAAAATGAATAGTTTTTAAAGGTCACACACTGGTAAATGATAAAAATGAATATTTTAACCCATTTATCTGAATCCAAAAACCATGCCCTTTGCACTGTATGATACTGCCTCCTACCAAGTTCCTTCAGCCTTGAATCCTGTGCAAGTATTTAGAGTATGGTATGGTCAGCTTTCTTGAAATGTATCTCTAACTTATTACTTTGCCTTTTTATACAGGATGACAACATAGATTATCACTCTCTATCCACTTTCTGTAAGATGACTCCCCACTGGTACTACCTGAGGTATACCATCAGTAAACGGGGTACCTAAAAAAGAAGTTGGGGCATCATCACCTCAAAAATCCACCTAGAACCTCCCTGGGAACTTTGGGGTACTCAGCTCAACAGAATCTCTAGTTCTCTCCCACTTCTTCATCACTATCATGTATCGCTCTTCCAACTGCATCCTTTCCCTTGAATATTAAACACAAAATTGCAAACTCCAATCCCTCTGCCCATGTTTCCTCATGATGTCATATCTGTCTAACTAGGTTCCAACGCTCTTCAGCACTACCCTCGCCAACTATACATTCACTTGAATTTTCCACAAATTTTGTTCAAAGTGAATGCATCCCCTTTCTCTTTTAACTTGTCCCTCAAATATTCTTTCTAACTTCTCATAATAAAGTTTTCCTCATCACAGCTTTCTACAGAAGAGGTCACTATTGTTTTTACTTCCCACTCTGTTTCTCACCGCTGTTTCTGGATGATTTTTACTTTATTCATTTCTTAAAACCTCTTTGCTTCTGACATCCATGCCATTCCCTGATCCATATGCCTCTTTACGGTTTTCTATCTCCCCTAACGATTTTAAGAGCCTCAGGTTCACAATTTCTCTCTTGATCTGTCACCTAGCTCAGAGACTTTTATTAAAAAGTTCTCTCTCCTCATAAAACCACTGTGTACATGACCTTATTTTTGATTTGCTGATTCTAGACAAAGACCAATAATTCCCACTAGAGACAAGCTATACTTCGACTTACCTTTCTGGAAAATTTTTAAATGATTTTCTGTCTTTGATTAAAGGCACGTGGCTAAAAAGGCCTTTTGAAAATTTAATAATCTCTCTGCTTGTGTGCTTCCTAAAAAGTACTTGGTATTGGCTTCAATTTTTATTATCTTCCCTCGACCTCACTGCATATATTTATAAAGGTTGGCAAATAAGATTCCTGTAATCATACAGATTTTTTACATAGCATCTTTCTCTAAACTACTTGCAAAAGACAGTGTCACCACCAAAAAGTATTTAAGGACAAACATGTTTTCTAAGACATGCCGAGGACTGTATAATGCGAGTATCACTGTTACTTAGCTTTTGCAAAAATTCATTCAGTTAAACAATAAATTCAATTTTAAATACTAATAACTTTTTCTTCATCTAATTTTAAACTTGATTGTTACCTCTCATCAACTGAGGGTTCTTTTTGTTGCAAATGAGGCTTGATCCCAAACATTGGACGAATATTTGTTGATAAGGCTCTGATGGTGTAACTGATTTCATTCTCCCTGGTAACATCACTGTCATAGCCTACCATTAAAATATAAGAATTATTCTCTAAGTGATAACTGAAGAGACCAATTATGACCTTATAATTTGGATATAAGAGTGTTCGACGATATGCAATAAAATAACTGTATTACAGCCAAATTATGGAATAATATACAGCCAGTAAAAATGATATAGAATATTCAATGATATGCAACAATGTTTTCAAAGTATTACTAAGTGATAACAGCAGGCTACAAAAAGTTTGATATGATACCATTTTTTTAAAAAAAGTATATAAACACATATCCATATTAATATACCCCAAATGTTAACAGAAATTGCCTCTTAATGGTCAGATTATAGATGTGTTTATTTTTTACTGCAAAATGTATTTTCTAATTTTTCTATAAAGAGCTGATACTACTGGTATATTAGGAAAAGTCAAAATTATTTTAAAATATAAGGTTAGATACTATAAATTTATTTTAACAGTACTTAAGGATGAGTATCTTACATTTGTAGATAAAGAATATCTAAGTCATCAAAACATAACAGTGTGTTATTCTTGAGTCACGAAAGCAATTTTGGTGTTAAAAAGACCAAACAGACTAAAATCACAATAATTCACACATTATTATTACTTATTTTAACGTCAGCAGTTTAAATCAGTTGCAGTAATTTTTTCTATATGTTAGTTAAAATAAGATATTGAAAAATGACATACCCCCATCTTCTTCAGAATCTGTATCAGATTCTTCACTATCACAAGGCCTTTTTTCTCGATAGCCCTCCATTTCATTTGTCCAAACCATTAACGACATATCCGGGCCTCCTAAGGTAACCAACATGCTGTCATCATACGTCCAGCGAACATTTGTGACGTGTGTGCTATGAGCCACATACCTCTTAAACTTTCCAAATTTTCCCTAAAAATAAAAAGTCAGTCTTTCTGAGAAATTTCATTACTTGAAAACTGTTATAATTGTGAACTTCCTTAATGTATGATTTGAAATTAATCATTACAAATGCAAATCACAAAAAAAAAGAAAATACTGAAAAATTCACTAGAATAAAAACAGCAATTCTCAAGCTGGCAAGGACAGGATACAGCTAGTTTTACACACTGCTAGTACCATGGACAAATATATTTTTTAAGAAATTGGCTTGGTATTCTGTGTTAGAAGCATAAAAATGTTCTGACCTTTGACTCACCAATCCCCCTTCTAGAGATCTATGCTAAAAACTGCTATATGTGCAAAAAAATATTTACTAAAGTATTTACTTATAGCAGTGAAAAACTTTAAGTATTTTAATGTTCGTCATAATACTAGTTAATTACAGCGTGTATCTATGGAATAGTATACATCTGTTAAAAACAATGGCTATGCAGATGTAACACTGTTGGAAATAGACATCATAACTAAGAAAGTCAGAATATAAATATCTATAAACTGCATAGTCATATTAGCAAAATTCATTATCGATCACTTTATTATATACTCATGTTAATATCTTTTCTCTTAATTCATTAGTGTTTTTGTTTATAAGCACCACACACGGGAGTGTATTTTTCTTTTAAAAACCAAGAAAAATCCAAGTTATAGATACTGGCAACTTTCAGATCTAGAATACCAACATTACCAACAGACAGAAGCACATTTCAGATTAATGCACCACAAGCAGGTTTTAGATGGATGTCTTTTCAAGGATGCTAAAATAAGAAATGTTTTAAATATATGAAAACAATGCTAGCTAAATCAGTGAATTCTCTGGGAATAAAGACTCTTAATAAAAGTTAGCTGAAATAAGAGAGGGATCTGTCAATAAAATACTACAAGAAGGCAGTTTCCCTAAGATGTTGTGGTTATTACTGTAGTGAGGTGAAGGAGGAATCTGTAGATCAATGTCCTAGGACCTATTCTTAGGGCATCTACACCATCTAGAATGCCGGAAGTGAAGTTTCTGACCAATTGGTATTTTATTTGAACATAATCTTATCAACTAAGGTTCTACCAGCTAAGTATGTCTAAAACAGGAACCCATGGAATACATTCTTGGGCACCTGAGTTCTCTATGAGAATTTTTAAACCTGTGTTTTCATTTCAATGAACTAAAGATAGTAATATGAGCAATCACCATCATGATTTGAATATTGTATATGATTTCAGTGCCCTATTTCATAAATTTGTCTTTATGCTCATGTTGGTGCTAAACTATAATATATATCTTAATTCGTGACAATTAAGCAATAAATGCATCTGGATTTTACGCATGAATTTTATTTTTGTGCTAAGTGAAAGTCTAATGTATCTTGGTAGTCTGAACAGAGGAGAGCAGTAAGAGAACCGAGTCGCACCCAGTAGCATAGGTGTGTAATACTCCAAAGAATCTGTACATCATTCATGACATTAAATTGATGCTGTTTTCTTAAAAATTTTGCAGGTGTTGTTATTTATATTATCTTGTATTTAATTGGTTAAAACATATTAAACTTTAAAGCTGTAAATGTAAAGTCTATATTTACTATCAATGGTATATATTTAATTAAAAGAATACTAAACTTATTTAAGTTAATATTAGGCATAAAAGAAATACTTTCTCTAAAAGGAACATGTACATTACTCAGTACTGAGAAATGTATATATATTGTACAGTGCAATATATATAACCTAAGGCATGGAATCACAAATTACAACACTAGATAAAAGCCATAAATATGTCAAGAATGGGAACATAATTTGGAGACTTTCATATTACGTTACATAATATTCATATTACAACAATGAAATGCTATGAAAGGGTGTCGCCTTAACTCTTTTTATAATTATATTAGGAGAATTCAAGAAAAACACATACTTTAGCAGGAAATCTAAATAACTTCACGAATCCTAAATCATCCCCAGTAGCTAGAATCATCCTGTCGCTGGTGAGGCAAGAGGCAGTTACATCTGAGACTTCTCCAGTCACTGGCCAAATTCCCTCACAGCATAAACCAAGCACACTTGTCCATGATGCCCAACCAATTTTTTCTACCTAAAATGGGGGAAAAATGCTGTTAGTCTGTAATATCTAAACCTAAAAATTAACAACCACATCTGAACATTTCCTTTGTAATTATATGCGTCACAAGTAAAATTAAAATTTTAATTAAAAAGTTATTGGTTGTCTTGGTATTGTAACTTTCCAAGTCTACGAGTTTCTGCAGAACATTCTTAACCTACCATTATTCCAGAAGTACTTATTATAGATCCACTGTGTTTCAGATGCTGAGCACCCAGTGAAAAGAAATAAGCGTACTTCCGCTCTTCGAATAATTGAGAAATTTAGTCTTACACTTCACATCTAAATGTCTACTAATACACTACTATAAGCTTGTTTTCCAATTAATCATTACAATTAATAATTTACAATTCCTTCTTTACGAAGCTATTTTCATGTTAAATTTGTTTCACCTCTCTTCCTCGGCCATATCATGTCAAAAAATTTTTGCTAATACTGTCAGGCACAAAAACTGAACATAGTTTTTCCTTCAAATAGGAATTTGCCAACATGCATTTTAGGCATATGGGTTCCAAAAGATTTGGCAGACACGCAGTACTCCAATCTTAGACGTCATGTCTTCTATTTGCTATTGCATGCTTCTTGTCCTCTAAGGAAAGTAACTGAAGCACAGTGAGACCTACAAGTGACTCATTCCTTTTCCGAATAAAGCATCTTTTCCTGTAGTCTGACCCAATGAGATAAACTCACAAAAAGAATCTCCATAAATTGAATAATCGGAGGACAGGCTTCACGTGTAACTAAACGACGGAAGGCAGGCATCAGTTTTCTAACCACTTTCCATCACATTAAGGTCACAAGCACTCCTGCCCGTCTTCCTACCTCCACGCTGGGGATGCTCTGTCTTTTTCCTCGGGGAGCCTCAAAGAATAACTGTTCTTTAGCACCAGTGTTGACCTGTAAAAGCTTTCCTTAAAAAGAAGTTAAATATATATACACATATATAATCCTATATTTATAATCTTATAGTTTTGTTATCTTAAATGAGACCACTCTAAGCATAACATGGAAACATGAAGCTATAGAGAAAATTTAATAAAATTAAATTTTACCACTTAAACATATAAACCTTATATGTTAAAAGAATACAAGTAGTTAATAAAAATTACAAACAAAAAGCCTATGGTGACGAACAATTTAAAAATGCAAATTAAAAAAAAAAAGATGTCATTTTTCATCTTAACCATGTCAAAAATTAAAAAAGAATTAACAAATCCAGTTGCTGTCATGGGTATGAACCCTGACGCTGGACATGTAACCTGACACAAACGTTCTGGAAGGAACTTTGGCATTTAAATAAAGTTTTCAAATGCAAAAAAATATATATATAGATACACGGGCGCGTGCGCGGGCACGCGTATGAAATATAAATACATTTACATTTAGTATGATGTTTAATTTCTATGGAAAAAAGTAAGCTTAAACTTAAAACATTTTCTTCTGCAGTCAACATACATTAAGAGCATTTGATTTTCTTAATCCCCATATAACTAAGTAATTAAATTCATAAGTGGTTTAGTTTTTGTGTATGGATATACATAAAAACTATTTCTGTTATGCATATTTTTAAAATCCTAGAGACATTTTTAGAACTTTTTTAAAAAGTACATTTTGTTTAACTACATTTAGAAAAACGAATCTACAGTTCTAGATTTATATAGATGAATACATAAAACAAAAATCCTTAAAAACAGATCACTTAAGATATTTAGCATTTATCTGAACTTATTAAACACTGTCATATGCCACGCAGCCTCTAAAAAACAAAAGATAGTTAAATTCAACATGTTATTCAATTATGACTATATTTAGGGAATGTATTTTATATCAAATGATGGAAAAATGACTTTAAAATCTTCATTAACATATCTATTTTCCAAATTTTAAGTTACTCTTTATGTCAAGCTTATCTGACAAAAACCAGGACACATGATTAAAAAAATTTTGTACAATTTTAAATTACAAATTAAAGAATTTATCACTTAACTGTACTATCATTTGCATTACACTAGAAGTACTGAAAAGTCTAACCTCATAACATTCATCTTCAGATGTGAAATAAAGAAGTGGAAAATAACGTTGAGAATATCCGCTTTTCACAATGCTTTAGAACTCATCTGTTGGATTACTTTTTGTTTCCATAAAATAGCTATACTAAGTCAAATGAAGCTTTTATCAAACAGTTAAGTAATTTAAATTCTTACCTCTAAAATCCCAATCAATATGAGTTATGTAACTTGTAGCGCCTTTGCATATTCCTACTCTTTTACTGCTCATTACATTGTATATGTCTATGAAGCTGTCATGGGATGCTACTGCAAGATATTTCCCAGAACCTATAATAGAAACGTATTTGATTGACATTGTCTACATTTAGAAATATTTTTTACATTGTACAACTAGAGTTAATTTTCGTAATATTTTTGAGAGGAACTCCTGGGTATTTTGTAAGCTGGAACAAGATATGTGCCAAATGGCAGATGGTAACATATTTTTTCAGGTATATTTTAATTAACAAAATGGAATTGTTTTTTAGTGTAGTCAAGTGGTTCAGTGAAAAGCAAATGTCAAAAATGATACAGAATGTAATTTTGATATACTTTACATTTAACCAAAAACATAAAAACCTTCCAAATTTAGAATAGAAGTAAACCAACATAGGTAAATTTTGCCTTAACATTAATTCCTAAATTACAGTAATGTTACAGTAACCATTAATAATTCCTAAATTATATTATTACAAATACATGAAAACTGATGAAATAAAATTAATGTAATTTCAAAAGCATTAAGAATATAATGAAGACAGTCCATCCAACCCCTTTTATATTACAAATTAAGAAACTGAAGCTCAGAGAAGTGCCTTGACTCAAGTCACACAGAAAATTTAGTGACAGAATTGTCACTCAAGATATTTACCACTGACCTAATAGAGTTTTTACTTCACCATACTGCCTCTTCTAGTCAAAAAAGTAAAATTCTGAGATAAAATAACAGTTAATAAAAATTACACATTGATATATTTATTACCAGACCCAAGTTAATAACCAAATGTGATTTCAGTGCAATCTTACCTGGTGAGAATCGGATATCTGAAATGACATCTTTCCTGTGGTGAAAAGACACGAGATCCTCTAGAGTATCTGCGTTCGCCAGTAAGAAGCTTCCATCGCTGAGACCCACGGCTAAGGCTTTACCATCGGGAGAGAAACAGCAGCATCGTCCACCTAAAGGAGAAAGAACAGATGTCAAGAGAATTCCTTTTATTTAAAAAAAAAAAAAAAGAAGTATATGCTTAAGGAAACTTTAATTTCAAAGAAGATCCCTATATTCAATATGTAGCCTCAAATCAATATGAAAAGTCAAGGGATCCATACAATAAAGTTTTCTACTGAAATCAGTGGTATACAATTCTAAGCAATAATACAAAATATTCCCTCTTCTGATGTTAACAAAAGCGAGGCCTGATATTTACCTTAAAAGAAATTAAGTTAATGAAAAAGAATGAGAGAGTTTAACTAACATAAAAAGCCCATGACACATGTGGAAATTTTATTTTGGGGGGTGTGGGTTGCTACCCTTGTGGTTTCTATCCAATGAATCAGAAGTTTAAAAAATAAAGCTATCTTTATAAAAGTGCTTTCAAATTTAAAAACATCTGAACATAGGCAATTATTAGTTTAAGCTAGGAAGATCTATCGACACGTTTCAAAACCACACGTGAAGAAATAATGATGTTAATATTAACTTTACAAAGCAAGGGTTAATTCTGTATCAGCAAATGCACAAAAGCGTGCGCTTGCCCTGACAGCAAGGGTAGTATAGCAGGTATGTTCAAAAACCCTAAAGGCTTTTGGTATCTTGCATAAAATTTGGGTGGGGAGAGGTGGAGTATAGCTGCTACAGA
The DNA here is from genome assembly GCF_902729225.1 of Pteropus medius. Lineage (NCBI taxonomy): Eukaryota > Metazoa > Chordata > Mammalia > Chiroptera > Pteropodidae > Pteropus > Pteropus medius. Next base: position 13,079,624 of record NW_024349797.1, read on the forward strand.
ATGAAAAATTATAGAATGAATTAAGAACAAGTAGTCACTTAATCACCAAGCATACACTGGTAATGAAGAAATCTAGGATATGCTTTCTGAGATTTAAGAGTCAAGAGAAGATGATGACCTGGAACACAGTGGCAGTAATGGAGGTGATGAGAAATGGAGGAATTTGGATATATTTTGAAGATAGAGCTGGCAAGACTTTGAGGAACTGGGATGTAAAAGAAAAAGATAAAAGTCGAGGCTATACTTTTACATGAATAGTGATGTCATTTACTGAGATGGGAAAAACTAGGACAAGTGTTTGGTTTTGTACCCATTAAGTTAAGGATGCCTATGAGAAACTCAAGTGAATACATCAAGGAGCCAGTGTGAACATCAATACTCCTCAGAGCTCCAGGGAGAAGAATAAGCTAGAGATACAAACATGGGTAGTAGCAGCATACAGATAGTATTTACAGCCAAGGAATTTGAATAAGAGCTTGTTGTTAATTTATTGCCTTTCACCTGCAAAGTCGCCCCTCTTCCTCCTGCTATGTGATACTGGTGCTGGATCCTGTGCACATTTTTCCTTTGCCAGCTGATTTGATTTTGGCCAGTAGGTGGTGCTGTGGGGCCCCTGAAAAAGGTAGGGACTTTCTTGGGGGGGCTGAAGCTAGTGTACCAATGAGGGGGCAGGGTGGGGTCCGAGTGGGGATGAGGGAGTTTCTCCGCCACAAGAGCAGATCAACCCTCAGGCAAGTTTCTCCTGTACTGGCAGGTTGTATGGTCCTGTGGCACCTACACCGAGCTTTGAGTCTCAGCCCTCTCAAGGTCATCCCGTGTCTGCAGACTAGCCCTATAGGTGGTAGCTGCTTTCTGCAGTCACTACTTCTCCACCTCTTAGAATTCTCTTTTATCCCTTTTAGGAGTTAACCACCTGTCATTGAACAGTTCTTCATATTAAATTTCCCCTGTTCTAATTATTGGGGTAGTTTCTTTCTCTTGACTGATATAGAATTGGAACTGACCGTTGGTTTAGTCATGTCTTTCGGCTTGAGCACAGGGCTCAGTCCTGCCAATGGCAGACACGATGCTAGCGCTGCAAGATAAGCACTGGCATAATGATTAATCAAATTATCTCCTGCGGTTGATTATGATGAAGTCCAAGAAGTCCAAGAGGCTGTTGTCCTTGACCATTACAAAAAGAATGATGACTTCGAAGACTGTACTGTGCAAGTGAGTGCACAGAACATTTCCAGAAAGAAGTAATAAGTTCCTTGTTAAACTCTTAGCACAAGAGTTTGTGCTAGGTCAGGATTCTTAGTAGGGAGACCTTCCACGGCAAACCTAAAAGAATCTGACAGGACTGATCCTGCTGAAAATTAAATACAAAATGGTGTTAGTTACAAATTTACAGAGTCAATTGAATTTACAGACTCACCGAGCTTCTTATCTGAATGTCAGGGAATTGACAGGGAAGGAAGGGAACTTTGAAACTTGGAATGTGAACTTTGGTTAGACTCAGACACAACTGAGAATCTTGACTTTCTATGTTATTCTGAGTCTCACTGGCCAGTGCAAAGAGGCTTGTTCTCCTGTTTCTGAGAAGACTGGCATTCTGGGGCAGATGCCCTGTCAAGAGGATGCTCAATCTTCTTAAAAACCATTCACACCAATCCTCTGCTGTCACTAGTCCCCAACCTGGCTCAAATCTAGCATGTTCTAGGGGAGAGGTTGGTGAACTTCTGCTTCAAAGACCAGACAGTAAAGATTTTTCAGCTTTGTGAACCATATGGTCTCAGCCACAGCTACCCGACTCTGCTGTTGTGATTCAAAGGTGGACTGAGACACTACATAAATGAACGGGCATGACTGTGCTCTAATAAAACCTTATTTATGAAATCAGGAGGTGGGCTGGATTGAATCCACGGGCTAACACCTGATGTAGAGGACTCCAAAAGCTTAGGGAGCTAAGAATGTTAAAGTAGGTTTTTCATACATAACCGGCATACCCACCCACCATCTACATCCCCTAAAAAGTCTAGAAACTAGTCCTTTCATGAAGGCACTGAGAAATCCATTAAGGGCACCATCTGCATCCCGGAAAAGCTCTGTGACTGTCCTATGTAGGGTCAGGAACGGGAGATGTCGCCATTAATATGGGCTCCCTCAGACAACAGGGATCATCATAAAGAAGCAGAGGCCAAGAGGTATCGGTTAACCACCAAAAGTGAGGTAGATTCTTTTTCCCCAGAAGGGCAGCAGGGATGCACAGATAATCGAATGTTCTGGCCTGTGGGGATTTCCGGGGAGGGCAGTGGGGGGTGAGGCAGGGCTACTCAGTCGTGGTGTCTCCAGGAATGAAATAGATGAGCAGGCTACTAGACTAGTGTCTGATCTATACAACAGAAAAACTCCACAGCAGGTGGCTAAAAAATCTAACCACCACAGTAGACAGTCGCAGATTCTCAACTAGTTTTTAAACCTAAGCCTATACATATACTCAAAGCCCCTTCATTAAGGGAAGACGAGGTCCCACTGAAGAAGAACCCTGAAGCATTGCCATAAGTGTATAATGTAAATTATCCTCCAAGGATCCGCGAGCACTTACTAGAATGACTGAGAAGAGGAATATCCAGACTTTCAAGTATCACTAGACATGGACCCTGAATTGACACTAATTCTTGAGACACAGAATACTGTTGTACGCCGTTCGAGTGGGGCCTTATGGTGACCGTGTGCAAGATGAAATTTTAGCCCAGATTTGAATCATGGTGGACTCGGGTATGTGTGTATCCCACCCAATTCCTGAATTTGAACAGATAAAATTGGCAACTGGTAGAATCCTCTATACTGGCTTTGTGATCCACGGGATAAGGGTTATTATGAGAGAAAGAACTGAGTGAACACCCTGGATCCTCTCTACCACGACAATAAACCAGAAGCAAAACTACAAGCCTGAGAATTGCAAAAATGAGTAACAATACCAATGACTTGAAATACACAGGAATGAGAATACCTAGCACATCATCGTTAAAACTTGCCTATCTGGTCGGTGCTGAAATCAGATGGATTTTAGATAATAACTATGAATAACACATTTAATTGAGTCGTGAGTCTAACTGAAACTACTCTTCCAGATCTTGACTAAAACAAATTAACACAGCCCCAAGCATTCTGCATGCAGCTATTGCCCTGGTTAACACTTTTTTCTCCAAACCGACTCATAAGGACCACCAGAAGCAGTTTGCTTTTACCTGGCTTGCATCTGTGTACACGTTCAAAGCCTTGCCTCAGGGCTATTTCAACTCTCCTGTTCTTTGCCATAATATAGTCCACAGAGATCCTGATCGTCTTGATATTCCACAAAACATCCCAATGGTCCACTACATTGATGACAATATGTCGAATGGATCTGGGGAGCAGGAAGCAACAAGTACTTTAGATGTCTTAGTAAGACATAAGTGAATCAAGAGAGTGGCAGATAATCTTCACAATAATTCAAGGACCTGCCACCTCAGTGATGTTCTGGGGAATCTAATGATCTGGAGTATGTCAAGATATGCCCTCCAAGGTGAAAGACAAGTTGCTGCACCTTCCATCCATCACCTACCACAAACAAAAGCAGGAGACACTTGGTAGGCCTTTGTGAAAGCAACATATACCGCATCTGAATGAGCTGCTTCTACCCAGCATCCCAGTGACTTAAAAGGCTTCCAGCTTCTGGCTTCCAGCTTCCAGCAGGGACCAGAACGAGAAAAGGCAAGCTGATTTTTTACTTGGGCCTTATGATCCAGCAGATCCAACGACATTCAAAGTGTCTGTGATACATAGGGATAGATCCTTCGGAAAGCTACCAAAGGAGAATCATCCTGCAGATCTCTCAGATTTGGGAGAAAATCCACGCCTTCCTTTACAGATAACTATTTTCCTTTTGAGAAGCAGCTTCTAGTTTGCTACTAGATCTTGTTAGAGAGTACGAGCCTAGCTAAAGAGTATCAGGCGACTATGTGTCTTGAGTTCCCTCTCACTAACTGAAAGTTATGTGACCAAGCTAACTATAAGTTGAGTGCACACAACAGCAATTTATCAAGTGGAAACGTATAAAAGACCAGGCTTGGACAGATCTGGACATTACAAGTAATTTGCATGAACAGGTAGCCCAGACTCCTACAACAATAATTCCTTCTGCAATGCCTCGTCTCCCAATCTATACCTATGACCTCAGAGGTGTTCCTTATGATCAGCTGACAGAAGAAAAAAATCTAAGCCAGATATACAGATGTTTCTATACAATATGCTGGCACCCATCTGAAAGCATTATGGCCCCACTGAGGGGTGACCCTGAAGAACAGCAGTGAAGGTAAAACTTTCCAGCGGGCAGCACTTCAAGCAGCACATTTAGTTTTCCATGTTTGTAGTGAGAAATGACCAGACAGAGCTACAGATTTAATAGCAATTTTTCACTGTTTGGATGAACACTTAAGAATTGGAAGAAACAAGATTGAAAGATGAGAGACAAGGAAGTCTGGAAAATACCCGTGTGGAAGAAACTCTCAGAAAGGGCATAGGCTGTGAAGATTTTGGTGTCCTAGAGAACGCCCTCCAGAGGGGTCCTCTGCAGAGGAGGCTCTCAATAATCAGATGGATAACTTGCTTTATGGGCATCAGGCAGCCTCTGTTCCTGGCCTGCTAGCGCATTCTCAGCGAGTCCATGGTGGCGAGAATGTAGTCTATGCTTGGGTTCAGACTTTTCCTTATTAAGGCTGATTTTGCTACCACTACTGCTGAGTGTCTAATCTGCTAATAGTAGAGGCCAACAGAACTTCTGTTATGGCACTATTTCCAGGGAGACCAGCCAGACACCTGATGCATGTGGATTACACTGGACCACTTCCATTATGGAGGGGGCAGAGATTTATCCTCACTGGAAAAAACACAAGTTCTGGATTTCCCTTCCCTGCCCCTACACTTCTGCTAGCACCATCATCCATGGGCATACAGGATGCCTTATCTACCATCACCAAATTCCATGCTTCTGATCAAGGAACTCATTTCACAGCAAAGGATGTGCGGCATTAGGCTCATGCCCATGGAATTAACTGGTTTTATCACATACCCCCATAACTCAGAGAAAGCAGCTAAAAGAACGATATGATGGCTAATTTATGGCACCATTTGGGAAACACCCTTAAAGGCTGGGGTTTTTGTCTTCCAGGATGTCGCATATGCTTTGATCACAGACTGTTATACATGGTGATGTCCACCTCACAGCCAGAATCCATGGGGCTGGAAATCAAGAGGTGGAGGTGAGAGTGGCTCTTCTCACTATTCTCATCTAATAACTGACTTGCACGATTTTGGTTTGCATCCTGGCAACTCTAAGCTTTGCTGATTTGGTCCTAGCTCCCAAGAGCAGGAGAATCCTCTCACCAGGCGACACAGTGTTTCCATTGAGTGGGAAGAGACTGCCACCTGGCCAACTTGGCACCTTATGGCACTGAACCAACAGGCAAAGGAAGGGGTTGTTACCGTTCTGGTTAAAATGATCGATCCTGACGACCAAGTGGAAACTTAGTCACTGGTACACAGTGAGGAAACAGGGGACTATCTCTGTTACCCAGGGGAGACACTGGGATGCCTCCGTCCGTCAACGGCCAGTGGTAAAAGCTTAATGGAAAACAACGGCAACAAGAAAAAAAAAAACAGGTAGAGAAATTGAGATTTCGTATCATTCATTAATGAAGGTTTGGGTCATCCCACCAATTAAGTAGCTCCAACCAACTAAGGTTCTGGCCGAGAGCAAAGCAAGTATGGAATGGGTCATGGAAGAGAGAAATCACAGGTATCAACCACAACCTAGAACAGTTACAGAAACAGAGACTACAGATACACAAATGCTTCTTATGTGCGTATTTACTTTTCTCTCCTTTATCTCCCTCATATTTTATAAAAGTTTGTCAAAGCTTAACTTTAGAATTTAGTCTTAAGGTAACAGAATATTCAGTAAAACTGTGACTGGATTTGAGAGTAATTAATTTAATCAGCAATGACTACAATGACTATTTGAACGGTATATCTTCTCTCTTTGGGGGGAAGGTAAGAATTCCTCACTGTACCAAAGGTAGCTGCATCTCGTTCGGTAGAAACTATTGGTAGAACGTGAGCATAAGGTTAGTTCTGTGGCTGTACTGAACTCCAAATGTGTGTCTAAAGATGCACTGGAGTGCTGATTAAACATAGAGCTACTATTATTTATCGCCTCAGTTCCAAATTTACCATTCTTTGGGCTTCGTAGACTTCTCTTTTGCCAGCTGACTGCTTCTAAGTTTCGCCAATCGAGGCTGCTAGAGAGACACTACAAGTTCAAAGCAGGAGAACGGGACCCCTTCCTTCTTCCAGTGATCGACTTCACAGAACCAGGGCACTGGCTTGCAGGGGGACTGGCAGTGCTCCCCACAGTGTCAGCTCCCACTGAGTCCTCTAGCAAGTTTCCCCAGCATCAGAGTAATGGCTCTAATGGTTCTGCTGTGATTTGCAGCCTTCGGCAAGATGCTCTGCCCACACAGCGGTAGCTCATGGTTCAACAGCCTTTGGCCCGGGTTAAGTTTTTCTCCAAGCAGTGGTCCTGCCATGGGGTGCTAGCCTGCACCCTCTGGCGAGCTTTTCCTTTACCCCGTGACCACTCTCACTGATTCTACAGATTCAGGAAGCACAACAAGTCCTAAACGGAAGAGGTTAAACCACATACATGCACGATTTTATTAAACTACAGAACTGTAAAACAAAGTAAATGAGGACAGTGGAAACCAGAGGAATAATAACTTTCAACCGATAACTCCAGAAGCAGTTACATTAGCATTCAATGACGAAAGTCAAAAATCAAACCATGTTCAGACCAGCAGTGTACCAAGGGTAGGGTGGTGGTAGCGGTTCACCCTGAGTGGCAATGCAATGCCTATTGAGAGTTTAAAACAATAATAATAAAACTAAATAAAAAAGTTTGCTTTTTAATTGTAATGTCAGTGATAAAATACTTCTATCAGAATAGACCACCCTCATCACTCTGTTCTTGGCACGCCACTGATGCAGAAAAAAGAAGCTGAGGGCATTTCTGACGAGTCTTTATTAAAGAAACTCAAAGACTGTGTTTTAGGAAGAAAGAAAATGATAAAAGTATAAAAGTCTGAGGTACAAGAATAAAAGGTGAACAAAGAAATGTGCAAGCAGAGATAACCTAAGTAGGCGCTGACTGCATAAAACAATAATGTCCGATTGAAGGGAGATTAAAAACCCGGAAATCCTTAAAAAATTAAAAACAAAACTACTATATGATCCAGCAATCCCACTCCTGGATGTTTACCTGAAGAAAACGAAAACACTAACTCAAAAAGATTATGCACCCCTGGGTTCACCACAACACCATTTATACAGCCAAGATAAGGAAACAATCTAAGTGTCCACTGGGAGGTGACTGGATAAAGAAAATGTGACACACACGCAATGAGATATTACTTGAATAGCCATAAAAAGAATGAAATCTTGCCGTATGGACCTTGAGGGCATTATGCTAACTGAAGTGAGACAGAGAAAGACAAATACCATATGTTCTCACTTATATGTGAAATCTAAAACAAACAAAAAAACCCCAAGCTCATAGGTACAGAGAACAGACTGGTGGTTGCCAGAGGTGGGGGGTGGGCAAAATGGGTGAAGGTGGGTAAGAAGGTACACACTCCTAGTTATAAATTAACAAGTCATGGGGACGTCATGCATAGCATGGTGACTATAGTTAACAATACTGTAATCCATATTTTAAAATTACTAAGCGAGATCTTAAAAGTTCTCAGCACAAGAAAAAAAATTTGTAACTCTGTATGGTGACAGAAGTTAACTAGATTTATCGTGGTGATCGATTTGCAATAGATACAAATATCAAAACACGATGTCGTGTACCTAAAACAAATATAATGTTTTATGTCTATTATACCTCATTTTAAAAGGAAAAGAAAATCTGACAGGGATTAAAACTAAGTATGTCCCAAGTTTGACTGGTCAGGAATTCCCATGGCCTTGTGAAAAAAAGAATATTTGGTATTCCACGTACACAGAAGTGTGACTGTGGTTTTGGAATCTTATTTAACCCCTTGCATTGAAAGTTCGATTATAGAATCACTAAAATAATAGTTGGTAATTCTAATTTTCACTGACCAACAAACAAAACACCAGAGAATGAAATGATGACACCAATAGCTTTAAAAAGTGGGAGTGGTGACTAGAGTTCAAGTGTTCTAGAGATTGTGATTCACTTCCGATTTCAGTTATGTATACACATTAAAGATTTAACAGTAACCCTATTATAAACTCTGTAACTTTTAAGTTAGTAGAAGCAAGTAAAAAATAAATTAAATGACTGAATTATAAATTCATGTTATGTAACTTCAACTTGCTCCTCATTACAGCTAGACAATCCTTTCCTTCATCTGCCGATTCTATCACATTTCTTCGTCAGTCACAATTCACAACTTTTTCAACAGAGCTGCTCCTACAACATCTTCGTGCTATAAAATAACATTTCCTCCCACTTTACTAGGAAATCTGAAGCTATCTGTATATCCTCGCCTTCTCTGGGATAACAGTAACAGCCTTGCTCCAACGAATGAACCCTCTACCTCGCTACCCTGACAGGTTGGCCTCATTTGTCTCCTACAAATGTGCTCAGTTCTGCTGCATCCTAAAATCTCCTCCTCTCGACTATGCTATCTGTTTTTAGTTAAGGCCTTCTTCCTTGGTTTCCAATTCTGAATTACACATAATCCATAGTCGCAAAGGAGAGAAAACTTCTGTTTTCTTCCTATATTCTTCCAACATGATGCTGAAAACTGGCTCAGGACAGGCATGATCACAGGAGGTCCCACAAAGCAAAGATGAGATAGAATTAATTTTCTTTCTATAGCTTCATGAGCAAGTGGACATAGAATAAATATTTAAAGTCTTTATATACTGACTATTGTCTTCTACATTTGTGAGTGTTAGAAAATAGTAACAACTTAATCTACCTCCAAGTCCGAGAGCTTCTTACCCTTTTTCAGCTTCCGAACAGCCAACATACAATGACTAGGAGAAAGATCCCAGATTCTCAAGGTTTTATCATCACTCACAGTAGCGCAGATGGGCAGATAAGGATGTGTAGCCAAACCCCACACCTCTCCTTCCATGTGTCCCTATGAAAAAAGAGAGTTAAGATCAATTTAACCTAAAGCCATGTGTATTCAGAAGAAAACTCAAGACAACATTTGATAGTATCTGATAATGATAGGACAATGAACAATGAGTAAGTTTATTAAAACTTTTCTCTATCTTTGGAATATACCTTAAAACACCTTTGTAACAATGTACCTCCACAATTAAATACAATCAAGCCACTATTAAAATTATCTTAAAATCCTAAAACGTTCACTGGGTGGAGAGACTAGAAACTGGCTGCTCTGGAATGTTAGTGGCCACACAGTGGGGACTTCCTGCATGACAGGGGAAGAAGCTCCACAGACCTGCTGACCAGTAAAAGTGGTGAAAATAATAATAATAATAATTATTATTATTAAAGTCTCTGGAAATGGTTCCAAGTGGAAACAAGTCAAGAAACGTTTACTCAGGAAAATCTAAATTCTTTAAGAACAGTGAGAGTCTGCAGCATTTGAACCGAGATCCACTCCTTTCCTCCCTCTTCCTAACCCACTGCTGTGGAAACTCCACACCAGACTGATGGGACCAAGAAGCCAGGCTCCAGCTATTAGTTGGAGGGCTAGCTTCTCAGAAGGGGTCAGGGGTCAGCACTTCTAATTCCACTCCCAGCTACCTGCTGCTGAGGCTGAATCCCTGGTGGCTGCTGCTAAGTGGGAGCTCCCCTCTCCTGCCCACCCTCAGTCGGAAAGGGAGGCTCCACCCTGGCCGCGGTGCCACTGAGAATACTGGGGCCTCAGTGGCAACCCAGTGAGACCTGAAGCTACGGCTCCCTCTCCCACACCAAGCACTCAGTTTCTGAAGCAAGGTACACTAAACGGAGAGGTCCCACGATTGTGGCTCAGAAGACCATATTAACAGACTTCACAAAGCGACCCACGGAATTCTGCTGCTACACACACTACTGTATGTGGTTTTTTTGGTTTATATATATATATGAATGCCTGTTGTATACATACTTTTAATTATTATAGTTTTATATTATCTTTACTTCTGGCATGAAAAGTTTCTCAAAATTTTCTTGATTAATATAAGATACTTTTTCCTTTTTAGATGATTTTTAAAAATCTTTCCAGAATTTGTGAAAAATATCATTAGGATTTGGATTATGATCATATTGAATTTATAATTTATGTTATGTCTCAGTAAATGTTCTAGTCTTCTTAACACGGGTCTTGCATACTTTTATCTATATTTATTCCTGCTTATTATATAATTTTCTTTGAAAGTACCATTTTTGTTTCATATTTTCTAACTGATTATCGCTAATATACAGAAATATTATTGATTTTTATATGTTGATTTTGCATCTATTCACATCATAGGACTCCTAATTAGTTCTAATAAATTCTCAATTTATTCTCTTGAATATTCAATGTATAAGATTATGATATCTGCAAATACTGACAGTATTGTCTGTTGGCTTCTAACACTTACAGCTCTTATTGTTTTGTCTTAATAAATTGGCTAAGACCTCAACACAGTGTTGGACAATAATAGTGAGAACTGGTACCCTTATCTTTTTTTGATGTTTAAGAGACAGTAGATTTAAAATATTAAACTCTATAATAAATATGAAAATATTAGGATGTCATTTATGACTTCTAAAAATCTTACAATTATGAAGTTTTGTATTTGAATAGTTTCATCTCTGGATTCACCTGTAAAAGTGTACTTAGGTTAACATTTTCCAAGGGATCATAAACACCATGACTCCATCATCTTTTTACTTCAGTGGAATATTATGGGACCGAAATTAAAGAGCAAGACGTAAAAGTTTATTTCCTTAAATCTCCTTGGTGCACTGGGATATTATGTTAACATTAAAGTATGTGCAATGTTCTCGTCTATGTGTGCTCTTCATATCTTAACAGTAGTGAAGTGGGGGATGGAGAAGAAATAAGTCTGCATTAAGAAAGAATATAATTCTCTTTCAGGGCAAACAGCAATCTCAATATTGGGGTTACTATACAGAGTTGCACAAGGACAATTTTTCATTAGGGTAGACCCTACCTCATTTGCTATGTTTTACACTCTTGATTTATTTCCCTCCGTATTTTTCAGAAAAACATAATACATATAGGAAATTTACATGTAAAAAATTTATATAGCATTTTATTGGAAATATGAAGTAATAGCTAATTATGCTGTTTCTTTTCTATTTCTGCTATATAAATTTTTATATTTCTGGATTTTTGTTTTTAACATTTTCACTGATGTTTTTAGCAATAAAATTTTAGCATACATCCATTTATTATTTTCCTAAGTCAGAAACCTGACAAAGAATGAACTGAGTTTCACAGAAAACAACTGCCTTACATTCAACAAATATACTTCGAAGAAATAAAATTAAATAGAAAATAAATGGACCAAGTTAAATTAATTACAAGGGGTTTTTCTTTCCATTTGTTTGTTTAGCAAGAATTAAGATATTGGTAATTATTCCACATGATAACATGCACATTTGTTTACTGATAGCTACTCATTTAGCTATAATTAAACGTAAATTTTTTTGGTACATAGTAACATTAACTAGTATTTTCCTAATTAATTTAACATTATTTTACACCACTATCAACTTTAGGCTCTTATGTTGAATCAATTATACACAAAGGAAAAAAAGCATATTAATATTTGAAATTACCTGGACCAGAAGTGTTATTGGGCCATTTTTATCCACTTCTAGTATTTCACCATTCTTTGTGCCAACTAAAATATGACCATGTCCTAACGATATGGCACGTATAGATGGGTTATCTTCCAAGAGAAGACCTGAAATGTTAAATGGAGATGTTCTTCTAGGTATGAAGTTACTATAATAGAAGGATGTATATATATACATAATGCCAGTGATGCTATTTTGACAATGAAAATCACATTACAAGGTTGCTTTTTCCTCTATTTTAAATATTCTAATAAAACCACTGAGTTTTCTCCAATTTACTAATCTCAAAAAGTAATTACCACCGATATCCTACCATTTTATGATTCTATATTATCCCAGATCCTCTAGTACCATTCTGACAACTGTTTCTTTTCCTCTTCTATTCGTACCTCCTCATCTACCTTCTGACCCTTTAAGAGCATGTACAATATTCTGGTTAATAAAAACTCAATTTAATATTAATTCACTTATGTTTACTGCATCCTAGGAAATACACTGGTGAACATGACAGAACCAGCTCCTGCCCTCGCAGAGTATGTAATGAGAAAGAGACCATGTATGAGAAGCATACTGGAAAAGGAGCATAAGGTAAGAGAAATTACCCTTTTTTAAGAAGGAGAATATAAGTGGAAGGAACCATCCTAGAAGAAATAATGTTTGAGATTTGGAAAAAAAAAATATGGTCAGATAATTGGAGGGGGCAAGAGGAAAAAGAAAGAGCAAGTTCAAGGGGAAAGTACACTACCCATCCCCTACTTCTGCAGGGGATGTGTTCCAAGGCCCCCAGTCGATGGCTGACACCGCGGACAGTACCAAACCCTATATATATATATACTGTTTTTCCTATACATTCATACTTATGATAAAGTTTAATTTATGAGTTAGGCACAGTAAGAGATTAGCAACAACAGCTAATAGAATAATTATACTGTAATAAAAGTTTATAGTTATGGTCTCTCTCAAAATTTATTGTACTATATTCGCCCTTCTTGTGATGATGTGAGATCACAAAATGCCTTATTAATTTGAGAACTTTCACCTTTTCACTTCAAGGAAGCATTTTATGGCTTCTTTTTGGCATCTCTAAGTTGCCAGCATCACCGCTCTTGCACTTTGGGACCATTATTAAGTAAAATAAGGGTGACTTGAACACACTGTGATGCTATAATAGTCGATCTGCTAACTGAGGCAGCTGCTAAGTGACTGATGGGCAGGCAGCATATACAGTGTGGAGACACTGGACAAAGAGATGGCTTCCATCCCAGGCAGAATGACGAGAGCTTTCGCCATGCTACTCAGGACGGTACACAATTTAAAACTCATGAACTCTTTATTTCTGAAAATTTCCATTTAATATTTTCAGATTGTGGTTGACGGTAGGTAACTGAGACCACGGAAAATGAAACTGTGGATAAGAGACGACTGTAACAGTACCGAGAAAGGCCTGGAGGTCAGAGTATGATGCGGTGCCTTAATGTGCTGAGAGAAAGTCGATAGAAAATAAGGGCCTGCAAGACTAGCGAGGCAGGGTCAACAAAATACCAAGGTGAAACAAAACGCCACGTTTGAAAACTGACTTCCTGATTGGTGGTAAATGCGGTGCTCACATGGCAATTTTCTTTGGAAAGTTAAAAATGTTAAAAATTAACATTAATGATATTGTTCTTGGTTAATATTTTACCACGCGTTTCGCAGAAAACAGATTTTGAAAGGACAGCAATGATTCTGGCATTCAGTTAAGTGTGATGCTTGTCTAGTAAAGAAGGAAAAATATATTCCATCTGTTCCACCTTAGTGACCATGTGTGTTAATGAGCCATTCATTTTTTTTCTTACAAAGTGAATTAAGTCTTAAATCACCTTTAGATCCTGGAGCCAAAGCAGCTCTCTTTATAGCATAGGTCTTGAGACATCTTTCAAAGGAATCATCCCAAAGAGCTACCACCCCATCTTTTCCTCCAGTTACGAATCCCTATACAAGTAAAAGGTTCAAGTTAATAAAGATCCAAATAGTTTTTTAAAATAACCTTCTTTATATTGAACACTTCTATAGGAAAGAACATGTATAAGCAAAAGTTATATCTTGTAATGAACGGAAACTAGCATGAGCCCTTTACATTTTTTTACACTCCAAATGGAATCTGCAAAAATATTACAGTGACACTAAACATTCTACCTCTAGGATGGAACTTTAAGAACACTTTCTGTTATCTGAAACCATAAGGTAGCTCTCTGCTGCTTTCAGCAAGTTTACATACATTCTCCTGGAGGCTTCATAATCTCATCCTTTAAAAAAAAGGATATAACAGTAGCTACCTCGCAGGATATAATGATAATATATTAAGCACCTAAACAAGTTTTGACACATAATAAGTTATTACACATAGTAAAAAAAATTTTTTTTTTTTTTAAACAGTAGACCGATTTTACTCTGTGTTCAGGAGTTTGAAAAGAGGATTAAAACAAAGTCAGGAAGCCCAGTTCACAGATTATTAGGGGGTGGCACAGCTAAATTGAAAGGCAATGTTCCTTTACTTGTGAAAATGCTCTACACTCCATGATCTAATTAGGTTTAACTTAAAATATCTTTAGGTTATTTACCTTTTCCAATGAATGCATACTGAAGACTGGCCCATCGTGTGCTTTAACTGTTTTTACAAGGAAGATGTCTCTCCAGATGCACACGTCTCCCGTGGATGTTCCAGAGAAAGCCATCTCTTCAGTCCATCCATACACCGCGCACATCATCGTGTCAGTTTTCCCCAGTGTGCCTATGTAGCCTTTTCTTCCAATCAGTCCTCCCCCTGGTTCATAAAAAAAAAAAATTACGAAAGTATCACTTTCAAAATGTATAAAATTACGAAGCAGTGCCTTTTCTTTTCTATGGTTGTTACTGTTTAAATAGAAAGACGTGTAACAGCAATGAGAGTTAGTTACAAAGAAAAATACGGGCCTCTCAGTCATTGACTTGAGCAACACCTTGTCTGGCTGGGGCAGCCATACCTACGGTGGCTTTCAGGTCATAGCTTTTAGATAAATAAAACGAATACTAGGTCAGTGTGTTAATGAGCCCTCGGCACTTTTGATTGTTTTTCAAATTTTTTATTAACATATTTAATACAAAAAAGTATAAAAACAATACAAAAACCATCTATATATCCACTTATTAACTTACATAAAGTTGCTGAAACGGCTGATACGTGTTGCCAGTCTCATCTTCCTTCTTCGCCCCCTACTATTCTGAATGTGATGTCGATTATGCTCATGCATTCCTTTACACATATTTTCCTACTTATTTTTATGAATTGTTAGGCAATATGTCATATTATTTTTAATGTTTTAAATTTTTCTATAAATACCATTCTGTATGTATATCCTTTTGCAACTTGTTTTCACTAACAATTTGTTGTGGAGTTTTATACATGTTGATTTGTACCTCTAGAAAACTCATTTTCACAACTATACAACATTCCATTATGTAAACATAACACGGTCTGTCCATTTTCCTACTAATAGGCATTTACTTCCAAGTTTTTGCCATTGAGAACACTCTTCTATACAAGTGCAAGAGATTCTCTAGGAGTGGCCGTGGGTTGTACAAAAGGAACAGCATATAGACAAGAGATGTCATCTGTTGCCAAATTGTTCTCCAAAGCTGACACATCAACTTACTATCCCATTAACAGTAGGAGTTCCTGTCATTATCCACCTTTCAGAAACATTTAGGATTGTCAGATTGAGGGGTTGAACTATCAACTGAATTTTACTGTAGTTTTAATTCGCATTTCTCTGATTATTAATAAGCTTTACCATCTTTTCCTATTATTACTGACTATTTCCAATTGATATCTTTTGCCCATTTTTCCAACTGAACTCATGATTCATTTATTCAATAAATATATGTAACAGCCACTGTACTAGAGGTAGAGCTATGATCAAAACAGACAACAAAATTCCACGATTTCATGGAACTTCCTGGTGAGACAGTCGATAAATATGGTAAATAAGTAAAATGTACAGTATGTTTGATGCTGATGGGTGCTATGGAGAAAATGTAATCGTAAACAGGAGATAAGAAATGGGAGGGGTCCATTTTGAGGAGGATGGTTAAGAAAGGCCTCATTGAGAGGGTGGTAGTGGAAGCAAATCATGTGAGAAAAGTGTTCGAGGCAGAGGGGTCAGCAGGGATCTTTAAGGAACAGCCAGAGAGGCCAGGATGGAGTAGCGAAGACAGTAAGGGAGGCGGCAGTGGGAGGTGGGGTCAGAGAGGTCACGGGCAGCATCACGGGCCACTGTTAGAATCTAACTTTTACTCTACATCAGATGGAAAACGTGGCTGTGGAATGACAAGATCTGGCGCTTCATTTATTCACAGGTTCATTCTGATTTCTGGGTGGAGAGAAAATCGAAGAGCAGCAAGGATGAAAAAGAGTCGAATGGTGAGTTCGATCATCTGGGCAAATGGTAAAGGTGGGAGCATGGACGGTAATGAAAAGTGGTCCTACTCCGAATGTATTTGGAAGATTGTCTTAACATAGCAGCCGTGGAAGGGCAGTTGGTGGAGTAGTGAAGGACAACAAAACCAGACTGACATCTCTCAAAGAGAAAGAAGGAGAATATTAATTGCCAATAAAAGTCTGAACAACTGTTTGAAGGTGTTTTAGTACGTAGGTAAGAAGAGAAATTGATTAGCAACTAGAGGGTAGAGTGGAAAAGTTTTTGTTCAGTTTTATTTATTTAACCCATTTCCTGTTTGCCCCGAGAATACTAGCAGGCAGCATGTGCAGCTGCAGTGTTTACCCCTCGATAACTCACGGATCACAGTCCTAACTTCACCCCCAAGGCTTGCCACGAAATATCTCGCTTTTATTATTTTCTCATCGCTCTAGTATATATCGATAGTCTTGGGAAACAGATGACAGACGTCATTCTATTTATAGCATTGTTTTTAATATAGTAGTGGCATTTCCATTTATAAAATATAGTAATTCTCGATCACTGAAAATGTCAAATCCTGGAAAATGTAGCATCAGGCGGAATGTGATGTTCCGCTGTGTGATGTTCTGTGCTTTGAAATGTACATGAAAAAAAATTATTAAATACTGGTCATAATATGCATTTCTGTTACATTAGGATTAGCAACAAGTGCTGCTTAGAAATAACTCCAAAAACAGCTTTTATATTTTGTTTTCACATTGAAAACCAGCCAGATTGGCTTCAGCCGCAAAGAGTGTGTTTGTGTCAAATTAACGCCGGCAGTGAGCAGCACTTTTTTTTTTCTAAATGGGAAATGGGTTAAGATGGGGAAGGAACAGGGCACTTGTATGCTAAAGGGAGTCAGGAGAGCGGGAAGGCTGATGATGCAGGAGGAAAAGGGAAGAAGAGCTGGAGCGATGTCCCTGAGCCAGTGACAGAAGGGATCCAGGGCACATGTGGCGGCACCAGCCTTTACTAGAGCACAGACCACACATCCAGAGCAGGGTCGGTGGACCGTGGACTGTGCGCCAAATCCTGTCGCCACCTGTTGTTGCATGGCGCCCACTGGAGCAGCTGCCCATCTCCTTCTCTGCTCCCAGAGCCGACCTCTCTGACTTTTGGCTGCCAACTAGCAGCAGCCCAGGGCCTGAGCTGGTCACCATCTACAGGTGGGGGACTCTGCTAATGGCAACTGCTGGGCTCCTAAGAATGGAATCGCACTGCAGGGGCTGTCTTGCCTCTTGCCTGCTGCCCGAGCTGCGAAGGTTAAGGCTCTGCAGGAGAAGGATGCGCTAGGATCCATGTGTCACTGCGGCACAGTGAGGCTGGGCACGGGTCCCCTACCCCAACCTGCCAGGCCCCTTCATCACAGCAGGCTGATCTGGGAGATAATGTCTCCAGCTAGTGGCAACTGGGTGCAAACTGGGTAAGGCAGGGCAGGAGTTTTCTCTCCTGTTGTGTAAGCACCTACAAAATAGTCTTGATTTTGTTCCTAGGCCTGGAAAATCTAAAGTACTTACTATCTTGCAATTTACAGAGTTTTCCACCCCTGGTTTAGATAATCACTGGTTGGGTTTTCTGATACACACAGCATGTGTTCCTATTGAGCAAGGTCACATCATCACTGCACTCAAAAAACTTTTAGTGGCTCCCTTCTCTTAGCAGCCACAGTCCTTAAAGGAGACACTAATAACTTGGAATTCTCAAAGCTGACATCTGGAATAGAAGGTAAGAAGCTACCTGTTAGCCTCAGACCTAAGTCATCTTTAACTTAGTTTACATAAAGCTGTGTATTTAGAGGGTCGGACAGCAGTTACTCAGACAAAGTGGTTACTTACTTCCCACTTGACTAGTAAACTCTGAGAATCAGAACCCCAAAAGTGAGGAAGGATGAAATGCACACCAAACTCTTAACCTTTATCGTTTTATGGTTCAGTTTCAGGTCTACTATATGTCTAATCAAACTTAAGGGGGGAAAAAATTATTCGATTGCAAATATTTTCATTTTAAGGCTATTTACTTCAAAGTCTCTTATTTCAAAACAAATTTCGTTTTTTTAAATTTTTAAAACAAATTCAGTTTTTTTTTTCCAAGGCAGAGATAATAAGCATTACTTGCTTGGTAATTGCGATTCCAAGTGACTAAGATAACAAATTTCAAGTTTTGTTTAAATGGATAGGAGTGAAAATTACAAATATGTTTAAAATGTACCAAATAACAGTGAATCACCTTTTTAAAAATTAACTTTTGAGTAATTTCAGAATTTCATAAAAGACGCAAAGGTAACAAACAGAGCGATCTCACATACAGCACTCCTCACCCAGTTTCCCCTAAAGTTAACATCTTATGTTTCCACGACGAATCAAAACTAAGAAACCAACATGTCTGAGATATTACTATTAACTGAACTCCAGACCTCATTCAGATTTCACCTGTTTTTCCACTAATGTCTTTTTTCTGTTCCAGGATCCAATCTAGGCTACCATATTGCGCCTAGTTAAATCACGTTTAAAAGTAATCATTTCTTAAATTTCAAAGAAATAAAAAGCACTCACCTGCTCGGCGCCAAAATTTCATGTGTTTAATCCCAGCTGTAATTAATTTATCAGGCACGTAGGGGTTCATTTTTACAACAAAAATCTTCTCTTTACTTCCTCTGAAATAAATACCAGAATGTTTTAATTATAAAACTCTCCTGTAATAATCTTTTGCCTAATCCATACCCTATCCTGATTACCTCATTACTGAATGCTTGGCCTGCTTGTCTCACGTTTGTGCCATGTAAACATGCATTTGTACATTTGTTATTTCTGTCATTATTTTACTAGTAACTCTTCTCAATAGAATCAAAAGATAGGAACAGCTGAGAACTGAACTTCTTTTGGATGGCACCTATGATAGATCTATGCGTAGGGAATGCTATTTGTAGCATGAATGAGTCAAAGAAAAATTTTTATAATACTTCATTATAGTTTAATATAGCCTTTCCAAATGTAAAGTTTCTTTTAAACTCTCTTATATAGACATTGTCTACACATGCTAAAAATATAATTTATATTTTTGAGTGTTTTAATGTCTCACTTTAAGAAACAGAAAGTCAAAAAAATAGTTTCTGACATTTCACTATTTCCCCTTTTAAAGAAATTAGTATTTTTATTATAAAAATAATACACGCTCATTGTAGAAAATTTAGAAAATAAAAAGTATAACAGAAAAAATAAAGATATATAGCTTCTTTGTGATGTATGTGTGTATGTACTTTCTTTTACTCATATATATAATGAGCATTTTATCAGGCTTTCCAATGACTATATAATAGCTTATCCTACAGAATTCACTCTACCTGTAAATGGAAATTTTAGACAACAGCTTTTTCCAATGTCATATTACAGCGACATTAAAAAGTGAGCTCACAAGGGATAAAACTATAAATGAATTCTGAAATTATTTGTCTTTTTACCATGATTATACTACTTATTCAATGGTGATAAAGATGGCAGCAATAGGTTATGTTTGCTTGATTTCAAAATTGGTTTCGTTTTCTTTGAAGTCTAAAGTAATCTCAGTATTCTGCCAATGAGATATCAAGTTTTTTGCCTACCTTGCTATTGAGAGTTTCTCTCCTTTCCTCCAGTCCCATAGTACAACAGTGTGGCTGTCATCTATTCCAACCGAAGCCAAACGTTTGCCATCCGCTAGAAAAATTAATCAGAGAGACATACTGACCATTGACATTTGGAAGACAAAAACCATAAGTACATATTCTTAAACCACATTTAAAATTTTATAAAATAACATTAAACATCAGGTATGCATACAGCTATACAAAAGAACCAGAATTTATAAGGGGTGGAGAATTGCTTCTTAATGCATCTAACCATATCTGCTGACATTTTCTCTGGCATAATTTATCTTATCCACCAGGTTGGGATGGGAGAAAGAAGAAAGATTAAAAAAGTGGAAAAAGGAAATTTAGAAAATAAGAAGGAAAGGAAAAATCAATTAAGAAGGAAGAAAATATTTACTTCATTCAAATTCACCATAAGAACTCATAATGATTATGAAAAGTTAACCAAATAAAAAAGATGTAGGTTACAACTACATATTGCCATTAATATGACTATTTTTAGGAAAGGCTAATTATTTTAGTTACTATTATCAAGCAGCAAGTAATGAATATGTTAGACAAACAACTGAGCTAAGTCACTCATGCTGATAAGTGTGCGTGTGTGTATAAGCTGAAAGGCTCAATAAAACGTTTGCCACTCTGCCATGCTCTCTGCAAATCTCAATTAGTTCATTAGCACTACTATTGTTTCTTGTTAACGCTCTTATTTTGCTACTCATTTTGTTTCTTGACTTTTAGCAAGATCTCTGAATATGTATATACATTTCACCCACAACTCTACTAGGAATAATTCACTATCAATTCAGAGCAGCAGAAAGTAGAAATTCAGTTTCTTTATATAAAATCCTCTATTAATATCCACACCCCAGCTTTCATTGTAGACCTATAATTGCTAAACTTTTAAATGTACAGCAAAGAGCTAACCTACCTAAAATAGGAAGAATTATAATTATAGCTGAAATTATTTTGACAAGTCAGCTTAGAATTGTCACTTCATAGAACAAATATTATAAAACAAATATTGCAGGTCTCGCCTCTTTCCTTAGCTCTCATCTTAAATATGATCAAAGTTTATTCTGCGGTTATAAGACACTGAGATCAGGGTCTGTCCAAAGTGGGAGATGCATACCAGTAATAATAATTGAAAAAGTCTTAGATATTATGTAGACATTTTTTTAAATTAAAAATTGTTGGGGTGACATTTATCAAATCAAGTAAGTTTCAAGCATACGGTTCAACAGTATGTCCTACATATTACTGCCGTTTGAGGCCACATGGACATTTTAACAGAAACATTAAAGTGTATTAAAAACTACACTTGTTAAATTATAAAATAGCCAGAAAACCCACACTTTCATTGCCGTGATTGAATAGGACAGGAGCATATACATTTGGTAACAATTGTGAAGGTCACAGCTAAACAAAATGAGGCAACACCGATTTAGATTAAAATGCTATGTATTGCCTCTGCATTTTGATCATTCTTACTGAGACAGGAGACAGTCTTACCTGAGAAATCAACAGCACACACACCACATTGGTGGCAGCCCTTTAATATAGACAAGGGTTTAACGGTCTCTGTATCCCATATGTGAACTGAGGGATCCCTACCTACCTAAAATAGAAAGAATTATAAAAGTCATTTTATACAATTAAATCATTTTCATTTTTTCAAAAGGAAATAATTTTATAGCCTTTGTCATATTTGCTATCGAAATTTATCAAATAAAAAATATAAAGCATATGTGACTGACTGATTTTCTTACATTTGTCAAAAAGCTGATGAGGCTAGGCCCAGTGTTTCTGCAAATGTCCTAGATCTTTATGACTCCTCAATCTTATCCTATACTTCATCAATAAAAAAGAATGTTTAAAGAGCACTTGTTATTGGCAATGTTCCTATGCTAGATACAATGAATACTAAGACATTCAGGTAAATTTTGCAAACTCATTGGGAAAACAAGATATTTTCACATGAATGAGAACTTCCGGTAACATATGCTCAATGAAAATGTTGTAGGGAAAATCTTCATGGAAGAGATGATACCTGATCTGGGCCTTCAAGAAGTGCAAGTATTGGATAAAAAGAGAAGCAAGCAAGCACAATCTAGGCTAAGATAATGGTGTAACAAAGACCAGAGGGGTTAAAGCACCAAGCAAGTAAACAAGACTGAATAAACAATTTTATTGCAACACTCTGTCCCTGATCTTTTAACTTGGTTCATGATGCTTGCTGATGCACAGGTAAACTATCAATTCTTAATTATCTCTTTAGGTCATGTACTCACTTTCTTTATAATGATTAAGAGATATTATAGCTTTGTCTATAAAGGTGACTCCTGAATAACTAATATGGTAGCCAATTATCATTAATTCTGAGACTAGTTTTATAAGAAGACAATAAAAACATTGCAATCAGCCAATATTTCATTATTATTCAGCCAAACAATACCCATGACTGTTTTCTATTTAACTTCTGTAGAGTTTGATACTTTTCCTAACTTCACAGTACCACTCTCTCCTGGTTCTATGATCTCCTTGACCCTTAGTATCGAGTTTCCTTCACAATTTCATTACCTGTCCCTTACATACAAACTTGCCCAAGATTCTGTCTTTAATACTCTGGTCTTTTCATTCCACATTTTCACTCTGAAACTTCCAGTTTCAATAGTTAACAAATGACTCTCAAATTCTGCTGTTAAACTTTTCTTCTGAATTCAAGACTTATATTTTAATTGCCTACTGGATATCTCACATGGAGATGATGATGATGATGATGATGGTGATGGTGATGGTGATGGTGATGATAATGATGATGATAATGATGGAGATGATGACTAACATTTACTGA
This sequence comes from Pteropus medius, assembly GCF_902729225.1. Lineage (NCBI taxonomy): Eukaryota > Metazoa > Chordata > Mammalia > Chiroptera > Pteropodidae > Pteropus > Pteropus medius. The sequence goes on from NW_024349797.1 coordinate 13,102,462, forward strand.
GAACTGACTTATGTGCCAGAAACTGTTCTAAACACTTTATAAGGATTGACCCATTTAACAATCACAATAACTCTAAGATACTAATAGTACTCTTATTTTACAAGGTACGGAAACTGAGGTATAGAGAGAAAGGTTAGGTAATTTCTCCACAGTTAATAAGTGGAGGAGCTTGAATTTAAACACCATATTCAGTACTGGCTGAATAACCGTATTATCAGAGCACACTTGTGGGGCATGTGTCAGTCAGGGATGAGGGGAGAAGGGAGAGACGAAGCAAGTTCTCGGATATGTTACTTACCCTGAGTCTTAGGAAGAAGAGGAGGAATTGGATAAAGTTGGAGGGTTATACAGAAGTCGAGAAGAAGAATTTTCCAAAGGGGAGAAACTAAGTAAAAGATGTGAGGCAGCATTATTTATGCTGGACAAATTCTAAATAGCTCAGAAGGAAGGAGCATAGTTTAAAAGGAGGTAAATTGTAAGAGATAAAAAAAGGAATTTGGAGAGTTAGACTAGGCTAAATGTCTTGAATTGCAAGCTAATGAGTTTAGACATTAGCCTTCAAGCTACTTATAAACACTGGAGAAAAAAAAACAAAGATAATTAGTGGATAGGGAAAATGGATAGGGGAAAAAAACTGAAACCAGGAGACCAGTTGGTTGGTTATAGTAACGGATTAAAAATTATGAAGCATTGAATTGCCAGTAAAGATAAAGCAAAATTAAAACAACAACAACAACAAAGCAAAGCTATATATATTCAGGGTAGAGAATCGAGGTATATTCAGGGCAAATAAGAGATGCAACCCCAGATCTCATTGGCTGAAGAACAAGACCGACTCTCAGACTTAGGCAACCCAGTTAGACAGTGCCAATGTCTCAGTAGGAAACAGTTTGGAAGAGAAGCCTAATCCCATTGATCTCCATTTTAGACATGCTGAATCAGAGCTACCCTTCAAACATCTAAATTGTATATATACAGTAATTCATCCAATTCTTATACTAGATTGTTGAGTGGCACTCAACAATTGAATTAAAAAAAAATTCCAAATTAATCAGTCAATAAACTCAAGTTGAAATCTATAAATGAGATGCCAGGTAAGATTTTTTCCTGCTTCTTTCCCCTCCAATTATAATCACGTTCCTGACAAAAAGGCATAATCTGTATTCTAGTCTCCAAAAAACAGAATACCATTTATGTTTGTCATCTAAATTTCAAAGCACTCAGATAAAATAGTTCAAGGATACTTTTGTTTTTAATAATTTTTTCCATTTTGAAAAATTTTAAGAAATATTTATTTTAGAAATTGATAATTATAGTGATGGGACTGGTTGGTTGTAATTTAAGACAGGAAAAAAATGGAAAAGACTGGGAGAAGTAGAGGAGGCAGTGTGAGCCTCTGACCTGGAAGAAAAGTTTTGACCCAAAGCCAGAAGCGGAGGAGATATGGCTTGATGGTGAAGGAGATCAGAATACATCATAAAGGCAGGATATAGTATATATTATTTTTTTTCATCTTTGAGACACAATTGACATATTACATCATGAAAGTTTAGGTTGATTATACAGATTTTTCTTATGCTAGAGACAGACTCGGGTTGATTATACAGATTTTTCTTATGCTAGAGAGACTCAGCCCAGAGATGGCACCAGAGGAATCTACAAAGAAACCTTACTCCATTAGTTTCCTCCTTCATATTTACTTTTCCATTTTGCTGCCCTTGGAAGCCTAAAACTGCTTTCCTTTGTCTTGTCATTTCTCTAGAAATTTATTGTTTTCTATGTACACTTAAAATCTAAGTCACCATTTTGAATTACTTTTGGTTTAGTTTTCTCTGACATGGTGTGCACTGTACCTATTAATAAACCATTTTTCTCTTGTTAATCTTTTTGTTAATGAGTCCCAGCTGAAAACCTAGGATGGTAAGTTCTACCTCCCCTACAGTAGACATCCAGGGATGGCCTATGGGCATACTTTTATTTATTTTATTTTTTTTTAACGTGGCTTGTATTCCCTAAAATCCTAGAATCATTATAGTAAATGACCAGTTTTTACACTGTATTCATTCCAGTAGTACCAGAATACTGTCCAAACTCTGCCACAGTACAATGGGTACAATAATTGTGCTTTAAGAGGAACCGTTTATATAAACTAAAGGCAAAGGTAAGTGATGTCCCTGAGGCCCCCACTGACCCTTTTAATTAGTTCTTCCACTGATGCACTCTAAGATTTGAATAGTCCAAGCTACTTGTATTTCTTTAAATTAGCTGTTTTGTTTTGCTTTGCTTTTTCCCCTACTTTTATACATGATATAACACACTTAGAAAACTTTTGAAGGGGAAGGTAGACGGGGTAAAGGGGGTCAAATATGTGGTGACAGAAAGAAATCTAACTATGGGAGGTGAACACACAGTGTGCATATATATATATATATGTATACATACATATACACACACACACACACACACACACACACGCACGCACATATATGCCTTACTATTAAAGTGTAAAGCTTAAACTTATTGAATTTCGTTGACCAATGTCACCATAAAAAATTAATTAATTAATTTTAAAAAAGAAAAAAAAAAAAGAAAACATTCTCCAATCTTCCCGTCAGGTAAACTACTCAGCCCGAACGTCATCATCTCTATGAGGGTTTCCTTAATTTTGAGGCAAAATTAACCAGTCCTTCATTACGTTTCAAGAGGACTTTAGCCATGTCTCTACATTAGTGGTTCTTACCAGGGGGTGACTTTTGCCTCCCAGGCAACATGTGGCAGCGTTTTGGTTGTCACAACTGGGGAGGTGGTAGTACTGGCACCCTGCAGGTAGAAGGATGCTGCATTGCACACGACAATGCAATTATCCTCACGACGAAGAGTTATCTAGCCCAAAATATCAACAGTGCCGAGGTTAAGCCATACTTATGACCCTGGATCACAATTTCTCTTGCATATATGTCTTCTCCCTTCGAAATATGAGTGTTTATCATGGCAAGATGATGTCTTATTTATCTTTATATTCCCAGTACATTTCCTGGCACATAGCACATGTTCTATAAATATGTTTGAATGAATGGAAGAGGGAGGAAAAGGAAGGAGAGAAAAAGAAAGATAGAGTGAGGGGGAGGCAAAAATGGACGGAGGAAACATGGAGAAAGTAGGAGTTTTCTCTCCTTTCAGGGAAGCTATGTAGGATGACGCGAGCTGCCCATCCCTTCGCACAACATATCCTAGAATGTACATTTACACAGTGTTTAAATTCACACAGACCGAGGACTTCAGGCTTTGTTAGTTATTAGCTGAAAGATCTTTGAGGAAATTATTTAATTTCTTTCAACCTACACTTCACTTGTAAGCTGGGGGAAATGGTTTCACTCTCATTGAGGTGAGTTGAGACGATACATTAACTAGTAAAGCGCTTACACACAGTAAGACGCTATGAACATCACCCCTTCCCTTCCTTCTCAACGAATATCCATATGGAGAGGTATCAGTTAAGACTTTTCTCAATATTTTCTATTTCAGTATTTCCGCTTTGTACTTTGGTAAATCTAAATAGGTTTCTATCATGGTTGTAAAATAAAAACTAGTCATAAAACATTAGATAACTTGTTATATTATTTTAGATAATGCAACTTGTCATAAAACATTTGTTAGATAACTCGTTATATTATTTTAGATAATGCAACTTAAAGAAACCGTATTTCTAGTCTTTGTTTTCTAAAATTTTTACTTGCAAATTTTAAAAAAGTAAGATTACCCTCAAAGAAGGAAGATAAGCCAGAATTACTCATTTCAGATTAAAATTAAAATAATTGAAATAGAATTTAAAGAAAAACTGTAGGAAAAAGTTGGGGTAAATTTTATTTGTAATATGAAACTAAGATCCAATTCTGAAGAATTCTTTATTCTTCATTCCCTAGAACACAAAAGACAGAATTTTTTAAAAGAGGACTTACTTAATTTTAAAGCCAAACAAAGGTCTAAACTATCTGGCCTGATGTAACACAGTTTTTCAAAGGACCTACCTGGCCTGTTGCCACGTAGTCTTTCAAAGGATGCATGGCCAGGCAGAGAATATCATCATCATGACCCAGGTAAAAGCGCTGTGTGTTCTGCTGTCGATTATAAATGACACCCACTGCTGCCACGTGGTACACAATTTCACCAATTTGAGTATAAAACAGATTACTTCGACAGTCATAACCTCTGTAACTAAATATAGAAAACATATCATATATTAACTTTGGCCTTTTTTCTGATAGTTATGAACCAAATAGAGAAGTAGGAACCTTTTAGGTCATTCAATTTCTTGTCTTACAAGATACTAAACCATTAAAATAAAATAAAAATATCTCAGATCCCATAAACTTTTATGAATTGCTGATTATAAATAGCTAAATCCTAGCTACTGATTGAAAAAAGCAAGGTGTAGAAAAATGTATATAGCACACTACTAATATGCATAAGTACAATACTAAATTTGTATACTAGAAAATAAAAATAGGTGCTTTTTTACAAGTAAAACAGTATAGGAAAGAATAATATATATTTTTATTTGTCTGTACATACATACATATTTCTGGAACTAATAGTGACAACCCTTGGAGTGGGGGAAATGATGGCTAGAAGGCAAAAATTTCGGAAAAAGAGTTTCAAAGTATACCCTTTTATACACATTACTGAACCATGAGACTACATATTCCAAAAATAATCTAAAATTATACACATCCAGAAAAAAGTAGCCAAATCTTCTTTAAAATGATCACTATAATTCCATTCATAGCAACCTGTCTTTGCACTTCAAAGAAAATCAATTCTTAAAACATAACTGCATAGAAATACTGCCTATTTTAACACTGGCGGAAAAATACGTTTGCTAAATCAATCCTCTGAAATTCTTGAAAGCATTATCAGTCAGGTAAGAAAATGATAACTGCACGAGGGGGAGAAAAGAATTGGATCGGAGAATCTGTTGTTCCAGGACGAAATGTGAGACCTGTACTGCCAAATGTTGTAAGACAATTTGGAAAATGCATTTTATGGAAATTAAAATGTGAAGGCCAAAATGCTCAGGCCAAAATAAGCTACAATATCATTCCAAATCAGACATATTTAGGGGAGATGATAATCTCTTACATTTTACTTATTCATTTGTTTAAAGACAAGAGATCCATTTCTATAAATATAATACTAAACTTTCATCAAATTAATTTATTTAATAAACACTTATACAGTGCTTATTGTGTACCAGACATTTTTTTTTTTTTAGACGAGGTAACCCTTGGTTGACCTGCAAGGACCTTGTCAGTTTATAATCTCTTAACTTTTTTATTTTTTACGCTTACAGCATCTGGTCTTCCTAGGTGGTCTCCCATCCAAGCACTAACCAGGCCCAACCCTGCTTAGCTTCCGAGATCAGACGGGATCGGGCGTGTTCAGGGTGGCATGGCCATAGACAAGACAACATTCTAAGTCGCCGCCACAACTGACTTTATTTCCTCCTCATCAGAACCCTATCAAGTAGGTACTGTTATTTCCATTTTACAGATGGGAAAATAGAGACAATGAGAGGTTACATGGTCTACTCAAAATCACACAGATAATAAATGTAAGCCAAAATTCAAACACATAAATGAAAAAGTTTTTTTATACCCATGAACAAAGTGTAATCGAATACTATTTCCTGGAGCCCGTATTCTTCTTTTAGAAGTACCACTCTGTTTCTCTTTGTATTGTTCTTTGAGCTGAGGTAGATCTTCTTTGTAAACCTTGAAATAATGTACACAAGTAGAAACACTTTTAGAATATATGTTGACAAAGATTTTCGTGGATTCCTAAGGTAACTTGCAAACACTGGTTACTACTGATGACTAAAGTTTTAACAACTATCTTAAATAGGAAGGTACTTTATGAAATTTACTTCCTTGGAAAGACCAAGCTAATTTACATTTTCTATGTGTCACACTGAGAAAAATATATTTAGTGTTCCATGATATTTTTATGTTTCATAAGATAATATTCTAAAGGGAATAAATGGAAGTGTCCTGGGCCAAAAGCTATAGGCAAATATCACAGTCGCACTTAGTGTATCAAACACTTACTGTCAAAGAACACTTTACACAAGTATACTTTCACTCTTAAAGGCAGAAAACAAATGGCCACACATTTCTTGGAAAATTAAAAGCCACAAAAGATAAAAGATGAGCAAACAACAGGGAACAAGATAAAGAAGAAACTGGCCTTTTTCAGGGAAAAATCATGTGATAAAAATTACCTGCCGACGATAGGTGAGCTGTGTCTCTTGTTCAATTTCAGAATCCAGTTCTGGAACATCAGACAGATCTGAATCTGATTCATCACTATTAGAGTCAGCCAGACTTTCTGTAATTTTAAAAATGAGACATTTGTTTAAAGAAGATTAATTTCAAAACAGCACTGTGAAATTAATGATCAAGAGCTGACTGTGCCAACTGACATGGAGACAAGCCATAAAACAATCAAATGAAATTACCTATTCCAGTGACACAGATGTCAGTAAACCGTACTAGAGATTATCTTCCTCTCCACTCACTGCAAACTAAACAGCTCCTTTAAATCCCTTCCCTGGCTCCCCAGTGACCGTTACATCAAATTTAAATGTCTGTGCAAATATAAGTGAATATAACCTATAATTAACATGAAAAATAACTAGAAAATACTATATGTAACAAATGAATTAACACTGGATAATTTTTCTTTGTCAGAAAAACTATCTACAAAACCTACATACCCATCTCTCTCAGAGTAAATACATTAAATGCTGGTGTTGCTAATGTAACTGTTTCTTCACTCATCATTTGACAGATTAAAATGCATCCCAAAGTACTCTATCTATATTCCATGCCCTCTGACATCTGACTTTAAACATATAGACCTGATATTTAAGTTTAAAATTTCTACTAATAAGCTTTATTGTTAACTTATGAGGCTAGATAATATTTAAATAGTAAAATAGTTATTTGGGGGGTTACTGACAAGTTATTTGACAGAGAAATTATGTTGGCAGTGTGTACTACAACTCACCTTGGGGTGCTATGTGAAGAGCATCTTTCAGTTTTCTTTCAGGAATAAATTTCCACTGAAAGACAGAGTGATCTGCTCCACCAATAGAAATAACCCACTGATAATCATGTGACCATCTGACATTAGTTACATGAGCTGAGTGGCCAATATATTTTTTAAACTTGGCTCCTATAACAAAAATATACCTTTAAATTGATAAATGCCAATGTACAAACATACCACCTCAAACAATTTCTATACCTAAACCAATGCATCCTCTTTCCACTATCTTATGACCAAAGAGAAAAAACGTTAATTCAAAAATTTGTTGAATGAACAAATGATCCTACTTCAAGAGATGTAAATATTTGTTCTACTGACTCACAAATACAATTTGATAGAAACCACGGGGGCTGTGAGGCATGATCTTACTGCTTTAAAAAAAGCCTGCAGCCACAAGGGGATCGATTTTTTTCATATTAAGATATTTAATGTTTCGGTTTGACCTTTGGTCTTAAAGTGATGTTCAACCAGTCTACTCCACCTCCCACAATTCTCAGCCCCAGCAGCCACAGAATCCTTTTACAACCTCAGTCATCAACAAAATACTTGCACACCTTATACGACAACATATAAAAAGGATTACAGAACATCACCGAATGGAATTTATGCCAGAAGAGCAACGGCTGACGCCACATACAGAAATCGACCAATGTAATATATCATATTAATCATTTTTAAGTCTCTATATTTTGTTTAATGTCCTTCAATATGGGTCTGTCTAATGTTTCTTCATGGTTAGATTCGGAGGAGGTGTTTCTGGTATAGGTGATGTGTCCTTCTAGATGCATCATTTCAAAAGGGCTGCCATTCTATCATTAATGAAGTTAAGTTGCATTATTTGCTTAAGGTGGTATACACCAGATTTCTTCCATGATAAAAGAATTGTTTAACTTTTTGGTTACATTTTTAAAAATCTGTATGATAGGAACCACTTTTGTAGTTCTAGGTTCAGAATACAGTCTCTGTATCTTGCTTAGATAAACCTGATATTTGGCAACATACATCCTTGTTAAAGTACACTGAATACATAATGTTTGGCCTCGTTTTGAAAACATTTTAAAAGTTTTATATTAAGTTATAGAAGGCCTGTATGTCTAGATAGCAAAGCTCTCAATTAAAATCTAGAGAAAAACTTTTACCTTGGTCATAAATTTAGGAATCAAAGCATGAAAGATTTGACCAGAATTTATCTAAAATTACAGCTTACTGCTGCTTAACAGTAACGCTGTTATTTTAGGAATCAATTTTTCTTTTTTTTGTAGCTGAATAGAAATCAGTTATTTCTAGATGGATAACCTGCCACAGTTCACCCAGTGGTTTAAGGTAAGATTCAGTCCCATCTCCTTTATATGGGAATGTGTTATGTGCCCAACAAGAGGACTGTGGCTACTACTCCCTTTGATGGGGCCCTTTAAACACTCTGAGGCACCGGAGAGTCTTAAGAGGTAAAGCCAGAGATTCCAGCAAATTAAATTCCGAGTTTTTAAGATGTACTGATTTTGTTATATTTAGGGCTAACGAAGAAGAGAGATCTGAACATCTATTCTAACTGACAATGCTGCATGAGAGCCCCAAGAGAGCTGTAAATAACCCTGTAAGTCCCTTCCAAACTGTTTGCTCTGTGATTTTTCAAAGCTCAGTTCCTCTGGGAGAACCAAAACAGCACAACAGGAAAGTTATGAAATAAGTCTAAGGGAAGCCAGTTACTTCAAATCAAAGGGACTGTGTTAATAATTATTTAATAACCAGCACTGTTTATATAACGATGATAAATGAATATCTTAAAAGTGAACCTAGACACATTTTTCATGAAGTGACACCGACTCACCAGAACCAAGCATACATTCCTACATGCTTCCAGAATTCCCCGTGATTACCCTGCGTCACTATGCCTATGACACCAAAACGTAATAGTCTATTTAGCTCTTACCTCCTCTAATAAACTATAAGCTCTTTGAAGATGGGGTAGTATCTTGTTCACTACATCTCTCTAATACCTGGTACAATGCAAACACCCATTAGGGGAGGGAGGGAGAGAGAGAAAGAAGGATGGAAAGATCACATTTTCCCCTTTACTCTGCCTTGACACTTGAGTTGGAATGCTAGATCGTAGAGGAGGAAAGAAGTGTAATGAAGGGAACTGAGTGGGCAAAAAACATGACTCCAACCCTTATAATTCACAGACGGGGATGCTATGATGTAAAGAATATTAGCGTTGAAATCAAAAGACTAGAGCTCAAGTGTCAGCTTGACTACTTAATAGGACAGGAGCTGGAGCACATCACTTCTCCTGGGCTCCATTTCCATTTTAATATAAAATGGATTATAAGCTCTCAAAGTCTCTTCATTATGAAAACTCTTATGATAATGATAAAATAGTGAAGGCCTAAACAGTATGTTATCAATTAGGACTAACATCTCAGAGAAAAGATTTATCAAGGCAAACCAAAATAGTCATAGAAGTCTTCCTAATTTAAATACGAAAAGAATAATAATTCTTGGTAGGATAAAGTAATATACTAAAATATTTATATTTTGATGGTCTCATTTATTTTTTAATTTCTTTTAGGGATATTTGAACACAAAGCTAATATGAGATAAATCTCTTCAATAAATTGCAGCCATATGACAAAAATTTTTTTTCCCCCATTTACTATGTTTTAATGTCCTTAAAACTTCTAGATATAAAATGAGAATATCTTTCTTATAAGAAATTCTTCCTTCCCAGAATGTCTATCTTAATCTAGTAAGAGAAAGAATTTCTTAATACATAAAACAGCACTATTTATTAAAAAAAAAGAGAGAAATAAATCTGACTACATTGACTTTAAGAACAGGTCGACAAAAGACATTAAGAAAATAAAAAGACAAGTAAACTGGGAAAAGACATTTGCAGCCCATAAAAATTACAAATTATTTGTATCTGGAGTATATAAAATAACTTCAACAAATCAATAAAAGAAACAACTATATAGAAAAATGAGCAAAAGATAGAAACTGTATTTGACAGAAAAGGAAATGCAGCAGACCAAAGATATCGGAAAAGATGGTCAACCTTATTAGTAGTTAGACAAATGTAAATTAAGACCACAACGTAATGACATTTACATTACCTAGATTTACAGAAATTAAAAAGTGTGGCAATGCCAAGTGCTGAAGAGAATGTGGGTCAACAGGGTTTATAAAATGATATAAACTCTTTGGATAACCATCTGGCATTTTCTTATAAATTCTCTATGACCCAGCAATTTTGCTCCTAGATATATATCTTTGAGAAACTTGCACAAAAGACTGGAAATGACCCAAATGTCCATTAACAGGAGAATAAATACATGAATTGTAGCATATATTCATGACGCAGTACTTTGCAGCAGTGAAAAACAAATACACTAGAACTACATGCACAAAATAATATTTACTGAAGATTTCTAATAAAGCATACTTTATATCTACAATGAAAATTATTTTGTGCTCTGCTTTATTTGGTTTCCAGAAAGCTCACATTCAATTTTCATGTTTGACTACTGTCATTTTCTTTATCTGATTTTAATCCTATGGTACTTCTATTTATATTTCCCCTGGTACTATTTCTCTCTATATATAATTATTGTAGTACTTATGGACCTGTTACAAGTTAACTCAAATACTTAATGGAACAACGCATGCAATAAAGACTAATATAACATTTCATTTAATTATCCCCAGGACTACAAACAGAATGATTAATATTATTTTAGAATAGATCCAAGAAAGGTGTAGAAAATAACCCCTTATTTTTCTTAACCCTAAGATTATAGAAAATAAACAAATGTCAAAAAGAATGTTAGGATTTAAGCAAAAACGCACTCACATGTGAAAACCAACCAACAAACCAATTGATTCCAAACTATGACCTGAACTTGTACAGCTACTTTTTCAGAATTCTTGAGAAAAAGACATAAGAAAAATGTCTCCTAAAAGATATATATGTTCAACTAGTTAAATAATTAAGATAATAAGCCATGAAAAAAGTAGAACTAGCATTGTGCAGTCTGACTATAAAAAGCAATTTTAGAAGTGGGGAGAAAAATTATTCTTTAAAAAGAAAGAGGTATTAGTTCATTCATAATATATGGACTCAAAAATAATTTTCTAATAAAAAGTTCCTGTTCAACAATATAACATGACAGTAATTTTTAATTAGCAAACTAAAAAGTAGCTAATTCTGTTCATTTTCAAGAAACCCTTCACTAATCAATACACATATTTTTTTAAAAATATAAACTCTCTTATTTATCTCAAGACTAATTTTTTGCAAGATCTTTAAAGTCTTTTATAAGACAGAGGTTACTAAATAGCATTTTGAAAGAAAAGGTACCTTTTCTTAAACAAGGATATCGGAATAATTTTACAATTCCATAGTCATCAGCTGTAACTAAAACTTGGCCAATATAGTTTCCATCTACTGAATTTATATCATTGGTATCTGAATACTTGGGCCAAATTCCATTTACTTCAACGCCTGAAACACATGTCCACGAAGCCCAGTGAACACCTTTTATTTCTTCTTTATTTGTCACTTCTTTTCCTCCTAAAAATAAATCAAAGTCTTAATTTAAGAAGTTATTTCATTTAATTTTTACTCAAGCATAAATTGTACTGATAACATGGTAAACTCCAAAATTTAAATAGCTTCCCACTCCAGTTAAAGTAGAAAGCATGAACAGGTAGGCAATATGGTAAGAAAAGAAGAAAATTAAATGCAAAGAATTTTTTTAGAAGCCACTACCGATTATACTGGTTCAGACACACACACAGATTTGATTATGATGGGCTTAGCAGGTTCTCCCATGTGGAAAATAAAACTGAACCCTGTTAAAATCATGCTACAGATTAGTCACAATAGGGTAATTTAGAAGAAAAAGTAAAAGCTGTAAGAAGGTGGCCAATCGAGTATTAAAAAAGAAACCTAAGAAGGTACGTGATTGAGAAAGAGAGAAGACTGAAAAGGACTGAGAAAGGAAAAAGAGTAATACACGTTACATTAGGTAACTCGACTTTAAGATTCGATCTTCATTAATGCAGACTGTTAATGAAAAACTTCTGGGGGAGATGTATTAATTATGAATCTAGTCTTTTCAAATAAATTATTGGAAAACAGTAACTAAGCATTATACTAAAAGTACTGAAAGATAATATTTTGATAATTATTTTTATTCTTTTTAAATCTTTGATGGAAACTTTTTTGAATTTAGTTTGTTAACTCTATTATTAATATTTACAAATTTTATTTGAGGTAACCACAAAAACGCAAACAATTGATGGTCAGACATTTGTAGCAATTATATTTAAATAGTTCCACCTCTAAAAATGGATTTTGACATAATAGGACAGCCTTATAGAAAAGAGGACAATGCCTAAAATATTAGCTCAAATCTTCACTGATGTTCTATAATCAAATGTAACTTACACTCTGCTTCTAGTGAAATTCTAAAATATATTATAGGAACTAAAAATCTATAAATTATATATAATTTACTAGAAATCTGTACCTGGCATCCTATAAAAAAGCCTTTTACCGTTTCCATCATTTGTCTGTAAATATCTACTGTCTGAGGACCAGTCCAGATGAGTGATGAAACTAAGTGATCCCACACATTCCCCAAATTTTTTATAACGTTGAGCAACTCCATAAATGTCAACGGAGCTGTCATTGCATCCAACAGCAAGGTAAGTTCCATCTGGTGAATATTTTAACTCATGAATTGCTTCCTTCCTATCTTTAATATGCACAACTTCTGTCATATCTCTGTAAAGGAAAAAAAAAATTAGACCACATGAAAAAATTTATTATAGAATTAGTTGTTTTCAAATGTGTCCAAAATGATTATGAGGCTGTATCAAGTATTTATAAACCATAAAACAAATGTGAATGAGACCAAGTAGTATTAATTCAGGAATAATTATTTTGCTGAACAGAAATATATGATTATAATATATGCTGGAAGTAGAGAAAAATGCTGAATTTCACTTCCTAGATTACTTTATTTTTAAGTAGTTTAGAGATTCATATTAAATTTCTGGAGCCACACAATAAAGGAAATAAAGTCACAAATTTTTATGCTGAAGTTCCTTGTAAATATTGAGTTTATTAAAAATGTTTCATTATAAACAGCATGGTTTTCAAATCTATGTTATAACGAGCCAAATATGCAAAATTGCAGTTAGGAAATAAAGGAAGGAAGAGTTTGTATCATTTCAGTAATACATTTGAATATATTTCTTTAGATAACTACCACTAGTATTTTTATTTCAACCTCTTTGGACCTTTTTTGATAGAATACAAATTCTTTCCAATTAGGGATCGTGTCGACCAGCGAAGTTAAACATTTTTTCAATGATGCCTTATAACTGAGTTTCCAAAATAATGCAGGTGTTATAACAGCTATAAAAATGGAGAAACGCTTAGTTTAACACCATTGAGTTTCCAAAAGTCGTGGAGCTGGTGGGGAAGGGAGGAGGAGGGGCAGGAGGAAGCGAGAATCCCTCTTTCCAATTAAGGCCAGGGTCTTTTTCCCATATATTTTTTGCATTACCAGTCTGAAATGCTCCAGGTGATTTCAAAAAAGACATCTGATTGGCTATTTCTCAATTTTTAAAGTTTCTAAATGGACGAGTTAAAGCAATCAAACTCAAATTTATTCCAGTAACACTTACTAAGTACTCACTTTGTTTTAAGCACATGGAATGTAAAGATGAACCCATCTTCTGTGAGAGATGGATATGAAATTATTATACTTAATAACTAATAAAGAGTGGTGAATGCTCAAAAGGTATTGTGTGAAGTTCTATAAGAAATACTGAAAAAAGGTTAAAGACTAAAGGCAGGAAGGGACGAGGAAAAGTGATATCTATTTTAGCATAAAGCTGAGGAGTTGAGTATGTACAAGAGAGGGAAGGTTTTACAGTAAGGAGGTACAGCATCAGCAAAGGCACGAAAATATGCAAGTGTACGGCACGAAGCAAATAATGTAACATGGATACAAGATGAGTGGGACAGGTCATGATTGTTGGAGTTAAAGAGAAAAATTGAGGACAATGTGTGACATCTGATATACTGCCCCAGAGTTTGTGCTTTACAATCATGTAAATCATATAAAAGAGATCGAAAATGAGCCCTTTGGCCAGATGAGATGACCTAGGGAAAAAATACAGAGTAAGAAAAGCAGAAAGCCTAGGTCTGAACTTTGAGGCATTCCAATATTTATTGCTAGGAAGAAAATAATTAGCTTATAAAGAAAATAGAGCCAAAGTAGTAGGCTGAAAAGAAAAAGAATTAATATCCAAAGCCAGAGAAGACAACATTTTGAGAAGGAGCAAGTAGTTAAGGGTTGGGTCAAATACTGCTGAGAATCAATTTAGATGAGAACCGAAAAATGTCTCCTGGCTTTAGTGACAGGGTACTCTTAGTGAGGGTTTTTCAATGTAAAGATAGGGCAAAAGCTATATTGGAATGGGGGTAGAAAGTTGATAAGTTAATTGGAAGAAAAGGGAGAGAGTAAATTAGGCAGTTTTTTGAGAATTTAACTGTGAAAGAAAAGAGTAGAAATGTGATATAACTACAGAGAGACTTAAATTTTAGGCAAAAATTTTAAGATAGGACTGACTTAATATAGTCGATGTTTTTGACATGGGGAAGAGGCATGTTTGAGGGGGATTTTTTCAAAGCATGAAGCTGCTAATAACAAAGCTTGAAGCTGCTAATAACAACAAATTTAAAAATGTCATCCATTTTTAAAGCCTCAATGTCCCTTCCATCACCCTCTCCACCTTCAATGGGGATCATTACTAAAAATCAATACTACCAAGGAGTAAAGATCAGGACCCAAATTTATAGCTTAATCTACTAAGCATTCTTAACCCCCAAAACCAAGGTTTCTGAGTTAACTTAATTTTCCGACAAAGCCATTTTTATAAATATATTTTTTGGTATTTAATGAAACTAATATCTGAAATAAATATATATTAATAAAAAAGGAAATGGGCAAAAACAATTATACATTCTACCTTACTTAGATACCTATTGTTTCTATTTCTGCCCTAATACCATACCTTACTCTAAGTACAGTGAAAGAGCCATCCTTCATTCCGAGAGCAAGATGGATTCCATCTACATTTACAGCTGCACAGCGAATTGGTTCTTCCATGTTACACCTTGCTATTAGTGCATGATCTACTAGGCTCCATATCCTGTAACATTTAATGAAAAGATAGTTATAGAATAAAAGAATAGTTAACTAGTGTTTGCTTAAGAATGATAGACTATGAAAAGATTTTAGTTAAAATAATAATCTCATTTTAAGCAAGACAAATCCAGATTTTCAACTATATGCTTCATGGCAAGGAATCCTTATCTATGAAAATAGGAATAGTGTTCATGATTAAAATGACAAGGGTTGATAGAATCCTTTATTTTTAAAACAACATAATGACACTGATATTTTCCAATTATTCATTTTAGATGATTCCTACTTTGATCAAAGGAGGGATCATATATAATATAGTGATATATGACATACACTATATATATATAGTCTTTTAAATTAAGGATGACACTTAAGACTATGCAAATTCAGTCTATTCAAGACTCTAATGTTGGAAATCTACAACAAAAAGTAGAAAATACTCGTTTTAAAATTAAGAATTATACTTCCAAATAATCTAAAGGACAAAGGCAAAATCCTAATGAAAATTAGTTAATATTTTGAAGTAAGCTATAACAGAATTGTTTTACATCAAAACTTGTGGGATATAGCTAAAATAGTTCTTAGGGAGGAACTTGGCAGATCCTATGAAAACAAAAGCTATAACTTAATGAACAGGCACCTACTCCAAAATGTCCAGAAAAGATCAGTAAAACTAAGATTTTTTAAATGTCTTCATAGCAGTATCTGTTTTTAAAAAGTTCTGTTTATTGATGTCTTACAGGAAAAATTATTTTGTATATTGTTTTTATATCCAGGAAAATGTGCTAAATTCTCTTTAATTCTAATAATTTATCTGTATTTTCCACATATACAATCATAACATCTACAAATAACAGTTGTTTTTTCTTTTCCAATCCAAATATCTCTCTTTATACATAAATATATTTTATACTACACGCACACACGTATTTGGCCTTACCATGATGACAAAGACGTCTAGTCTACAGCTGTATGTAATGGTGAAAAAATATAATGGTAAAAGTGGGCATCACTGTCTCCTGATTTTAAAGGAAAGCTTTCAATGTTTTAAGATTATGATATGATAAAAATGTGATATTTACTGAAGACTTTCTATGCTCTACCACAGGGGTCGGCAAACCACGGCCTGTGGGCCAAACTGGGCCCAGTGCCCATTTTTGTACAGTCTGCAAACTAATGGTTTTTACATTTTTAAACGGTTGAAAAAAAGTTAAAATAGCAACGTTTTTGAGACATGAGAAAACTGACTTCTAATAAAATTCAAATTCGTAAATTGAGTTTTATGGGAACACGGCCACTTTTGTTTGCATATTGCCTATTACTGCTTTCACTCAATCGAGGCAGAGCCGAGTCACTGCAAGAGTCGATGGGAGACAGTGAGTGTGACACAGCTCTCTGCACGGCTCCTTCAGTGTGCTGCGAATTGCAGTAACACGGTTTTAACTTGATAGAATTTCGAGTACTACCAGAATTAACATGTGGTGACATTTTATTATTTTTAATTTCTAGTACAAACCCATCATGTCAAAACAGGAAGAAAAAAAAATGAACTTTGAATTCTGCATTTTTAAGGCACAGTGGAACACGGATTATATTGTTATTGAATTAGATGGTAAAGCATTGTGTTTGTTATGCAATGACACAATAGTTGTCCTAAAAGAATACAAATAAACATTGCCAGATCAAGCACTCATCACAGTATTGTAAACTCACAGGAAAGCAATGGTCAGAAAAATTAGAAAATTTAAAACAAAATATCTCACTGCAGAATTTCTTTACAAATTTGAAAATGAAAATGTTTCAACAAAAATAAATTTCTGAATGGTTCATCTGTTAGCCAAGCAAAGAAAGCTGTTTATTAGTAGTGGATTAAGTAAGTCATTTTGGATTGCAGCAGCTGAAGAAAGGTGTCCAGAGAAAATAAATTTAAGACTATTAGCTTTTTGGTGAGAACATTTGTTCAAAGAATTGAGGGTGTTGGGAACAACACCAACAGTTAATTAAAAAACAAAGCAAATAGTTTTAAGTGGTTTTCCTTGAATACTGATGAGTCAACAGATGTCACAGATAGTACTCAGTTGTTTATTTGAGGAGTCGATGCCAAGTTTGAAGTAATGAACAGTTAGCTTCTATGAATAGTATGTGTGAAACAACAGGCTAGAATATTTTCAAAGGCATCAGAGAGAAAGCACTAATCTAATACAACGTAAAGCGTAATCAAATGGTGGTAAACAATATGTATAGGGAAAAAAAGGCTCAAATTTATAAAGCCTGTGAAAATGTAAGGTGTTGAGCTTAAACAACCAAATATTTCTCCAGAAAAATGGGTTTATTTGAGAACAGAGAAGAATTGCCACTGGAGACACTGCAGTCTAAAGGCAAACCACACAAGTCCCAAGAAACAAAAGAGAGGAAATTTTAAAAGAGGAGAGAGAAACAAGGAAAGCTATTATAAACAGTTCTTCCCGTCCGCCTCTGTAACCAAAGGGTGTGAGAGCTCCCCCTTCTGGCCTCCTGACTCATTTGAACCCATTTCCCATTTAGGAAAAAGCAGCGCCCACGTTAATTTAATTTTACATAAACATACTCTTTGAGGCTGAAGCAAATCTGACTAGTTTTCAATGTGAAAATAAAATATAAAAACTGTTCTTACAGTTATTTCCAAACAGAACTTGTCTCTAATCTTCATGTAACAGAAACGTCATATGATGATCAGTATTTCATAATTTTTTTTCATGTGGTAAATTTCAAAGCATGAAACAACAGGAAGCAGAACACCTAGTATTTGACATTTTCAGCAATCAAGGGTTACTATATTTTGTAAATGATAATACCACTACTAAAAACTTAATGCTATAAACAGAATGTCATTTGTTTCCAAAGACTAACAACATAGTAGAGATGCAAAATTAATAATAAAAGCGATATATCCCGTGGCAAACTTTGGGGGTAAGGTTAGGACTGTAATTCGTGAGATATCTTGGGGTAAACACTGCAGCCGCAAGTACCGCCGGCGAGTATTCTCAGGGCAAACGGGAAGTGGGTTAAATGAGGTTTCTATTCATTAATTTTTGCAAAGCCTATGATTATTGATTGTATTATTCTTTAGCAAGTATTCTGCAAAACGTTTTTTTGACTCATGTTTTAGAACCAATAGTGTTGACCGTGAACTTCATTTGCTTTGTGGATTTAACGACTGTCAGTTCTGAATTTTTGTCAGTGATAGAAGCTAAAAATCCTGACTTGCCCTACCAAACAGCAGTTTAATGGCTTAGCATTAATAAAGTTTTAGGATATTTTGATTTCAGAGACACGAATGAAATTTTTCTGAACTAGAACTGCCCTCAACTATTATTAAACACTGAATGACTTTGGAAATTAGCTTTTGCTGCAGATTTGATACTGTTTCTTAATGAATTCATTCTAAAATTATAAGCAAAAGCTCTCATATGTACAACTTATATATACTGTGGTAAAGTTATCTGGACAACAGTTAATGTTGTTTAAATAATACCACCAAGCTGCTTTATATACCTCCTGTGCTATCAAAACTTGAAGCAAGAAACAAAATCTCCACGTTCCCACACAAATCTGCTGGGGATATTTTAGCAGAGCCTAATCTATAGTTCTAGCTGGCTGTGCTGGACCACCTTCCCAGGGCAGCTCTAAGCCCTGACTTCCGCCTCTATGCCCCGAGAAGGCCATTAATCTAATGCAAGTATATTCAATGGAAAAAAAATGCTCTCAGGACAAAAGAGGCTTTGGCTGACTGATGCTCCTAAATACTCACAATTTGGCCGACAGTTCCTTACTACCTTGACTGTTCTTTGAACGTTTTTTTCAAGTGACTTACACTTTAACCAGCATTTTTAGGTGTTTTTAATGGAAGCGTTCTTTCCAAGTAACTTGCTCACCAATAACAGACAAATCTAAGCAATTACGTTTTTAAAAACCAGTTGCCGTTTTTTCAACAGCTGTGCAGCAGCTGGTAATAGCAGTTCATCTAAAATGAAAGGAACTGTACAATAGTTCCTAGCAAAGCACATGGGTAAAGTGTAACCATATAAACAGAGCTATGGCATCTCCCACCTCCATAAAATCAAGTAGCACAATGATAGTAAATGGAATGACTGATTAACAGACCATTAAAAAAGTGGTTTTCTGGAAAGAATTAGGTTGCATCCCCATCTTCTTACACACACTTGAGTAAATTTATGCTGATTAGGACTTAGACATAAAAAATAAAACCACTAATGTATGAAAAAAATATGTGGAAAAACTAACTTTGGGGAAGATTTCTTTATGATAGAAAATGCAAGTCATTAAGAAAATGTTGATAAATTCAGCTACATAAAACAAAATAACAAGAAAAAAATTTTTTTTTTACAACAAAAAACTACCTAAGTAAAAAAGCAACTAAACTGGTGAAAATTGTTTGCAACTCACATCACAAAGGGTAAATATCCATAATATATAAAGAGCTGCAAAAAATAAAGGAGAAAAAGGATATACAATTCTACAGAAAAAAAGGCAAGAAATATGAACAGATCATAGAAAAGATTCTAAGGAACTAATTATTTTTTAAACTAGTAAATGGGAAAAAATTAAGTTCTTTTGTCCTTTTTCTGTACAAATTATACCCAGAATAATCAAACAGGTGATGAGAAGAAATTCTCTTTATAAAAATACGGTAGCTAACAAATTTAACAAATGATAAAGTTAGAATACCACCATTTGAAATTCTTAATGAAATAACAGATCTAGGCAATACATTCTCAACAGGCATAATATTACCTCAAAAGGGCTAAAGATCAGTTCTTAAGGATGAAAATCTTAAATATTATAATGGTTTGTGATTCTCTAAAGGGCCACAGTACAAAAACAGATATACAGTTTTTTGTAGTGTTAAAATTTCATGCAGAGGAGGTGTGATTAGGGGGGAAAATGTCTAAAAAGTCTCATTAGGAAAGCAAAAAGGTTGAGAAACACTGATCTATATAATAGCCATCAATGGCTGCTAATACAACAAAAAAATAAATAAAAAGAGAAACTACGTATTACATACCATTAAAGAGGGATATACATTATTACCTAGGAAATAATCTTGGTAAAAATTCTTAACTGCATCTCATCAAACCTCTACATCTATCAGTTTACAGGATACATGGAAGAGAGAACATGTTAAAAAAAAAAAAACACTGAGTATGCAGTTAACCAAATCTAGCACGTGGAGAGCTCTAGAAGGCAAATACTTTCTTCAACGAATAAACTGTAAGAAGAAAAAAGGAAAGGAAGGAAACTGTAGAATAAAAGAGATTTAAAGACAGATCAACAATTGCAATATATGGACCTTATCTGGAGCCTAAGAAGCCAAAAGAATGCTGTCTAATAACAATATTGTGATGATGTTTAGAGCTATCTTTTAGAGATACAAATGGAAATAATTACACATGAAATGAGGAGAAAAGACAATGACAAAGTGGAAAAAGTATCTCAACTCATATCACTGACCATTGGTTCTCAAACTTCACCGCACATAATAATCACTTGGAAGGCTTATTAAACCAGATTGATGAATTTCTGATATTAGGTCCTAGATAAAGCATGAGAATTTGCATTTATTACAAGTTCCCTGGTAATGTTGATGCTGCTGGTCCAAGAACTACAGTCATAGAAAGAGGGCTACTTTCTTTAATATGTAGACAGATTTTGTCAGATCCTATTTAAAAATAATTGGAAAAAGACCAATGAACTATTAGATAACAGGCAAAGAGATTGAGCAGATCACAGAAAAGAAAATGCAAATGTCCTCTAAACATATGAAAATATACTCAACATCCATCAATATGACAAAAATGCATGTTTTCAAAAACACAAGATATCATTTTTCACCTTTGGGGTAATTATTAGTGTTGGCAAGGGTGTGGGAAAACAGGCACTGTCATACACTGCTGATATGTATGATAGGTATATAAATTGTTACTGACTCTGTGCAAGGCATTATCTACCAAAATTTTAAATGTATATATCCTATCAACAAAACAAGCAATTGCAAGTGTTGAGGAGGTTCTGAGGGAAAAAGGAACCCTCATATACTGTTGATGGATATGTAAATTGTTAGAGCCACTATGAAAAATAGTATGGAGGTTCCTCAAAAAATTAAGAATAGAATTACCATATGACCCAGAAATCCCTCTTCTGGGTATCTACTCCCCAAATTTGAGAACATTTATCCATAAAGATATATGCACCCTGACATTCACTGCAACATTATTCACAGTAGTCAAGGTATGGAAACAACTGAAGTATCCTTCGACAGATGATCAGATAAATAAGACGAAGTACATATATACAATGGAATATTACTCAGTCATAAGAAAAGGTGAAATACTGCCATTTGTGACAACATGAGTAGATCTTGAGATAATCATGCTAAGCGAACTCAGAAAACATTGAGGACCGTATGATTTCACTCACATGTAGGATATAAAACTGAAAGCAACAAATGAACAAGACAAACAAAACTCATAGACACAGACAACAGGTTAGTAGTTACCAGAGGGGAAGGAGGTGGGAGAGGAGGTATATTATCAGTAAAGGGGGGTCAAATATGGTGACAGAAGATTTGACTTAGGGGGGTAAACACACAATGCAATATACAGATGATGTATTACTGAATTGTACACTTGAAACCTGAATAATTTTATTAACCAATGTCACCCCAATAAATTGAAAAAAAGAAAAACGAAAATAGAATGTATATATGCTTTGAACACTGCTAAGAATTTACCACAGAGATATTTGTATTTACACATGTACAAAATGGCATAGGTATACGGATATTCATTGCAAGCATTGTATTTAATAGCACAAAACTGGAAGAACCTAAACTCCCAACAATAATGGATTAGTTCACAGTGGCCAGGACACGGAAGCAACCAAAGTGTCCTATGATAGATGATTAGATAAAGAAGATGTAGCACATATAACAATGGAATACTGCCATCAAATGAAATATTACCATTTGCGACAATATGGATGGATCTTGAGATAATCATGTTGAGCGAAATAAATCAGACAAAAAGTTGAAAACCATATGATTTCACTCATGTGTGGCATATAAAACTGAAAGCAACAAACAAAACGACAAACACAGACTCATAGACATGGACAATGGATTAGTGGTTACCAGAGGGAAGGAGGGTGAGGGGAGGTAGAGAGTGGTCAAAGGGGTCAAATATTTGGTGACGGAAGGAAATCTAACTTTGGGTGGTGAACACAATGCAATATATATATGACATACTGCTGAACTGTATACTTGAAACTTATTTGATTTTATTCATCAGTGTCACCCTAATAATTTTTAATTAAAAAAAAAATAGTAAGTACATACTAAGAGAAAAAAATAGATTAGTTGAAAAAAATTACTGTATATCCATGCAGAGGAATATTACATGGTTGTTAAAAAGGTGTAGGTAGCTCTGTAATATTCTGATATGGAAAAAACTCCAACTTATGTTTCTAAGAAAAAAAATCTTAAAATAGTTAATTCTATTAATTTTAAGTGCCTATTAACTGTGTTCATTTGTTATACCACAAGCTGATTAACTTTAAATCTAAGTATTTAAAAAGTGTTTATGTTTATCTGAGTACAAATTCCAGCCTATGCAATTATTTTATAATTTGCTTACCTGACTGAACGATCATCACTTCCAGTCACAGCCAAAGGTTTAGTAGGATGGATGGCAAGTGCCCAAAGCTCACCTTCACAATGCCCTTGCATAATTAGGAAAGGTTTATTTCTTTCATGCACCACAATTTCAAAAATTTCACTGTCCTGTGTTCCAACTAGGATGTGGTCACCCCGCCAACAAACACTCCTCACAGACAAACCTAGTCAAAAGTGAATTGTATTTAAGATCAATGCTGTAATAACAGAATACTGGTTGCCTAAATCAATATTAATTTTTATTCCTTTTTATACCTTAGATGTAAGATAAAAGGAATATGCAAGTCTTTGATCCATACATCTTCTTCAATTATCTATACTGTTTTCTACATGGACTACTTTTCTCTTTTTATATACCTAATTGCTACCCATCCTTCAAGACATACACTCTTCTTCCTTATTAGACAATTTCAGTCATAGTCAAACTACTTCCCTCAACCAGAATCTTACAACACAGTTTACACCATCTGAAAAGTAAGTATTTAGGAATTACCTTTATAGAACTTTATTTTCCTCTTGTAATAATCAGACTTTTCATGTGTCTATATTCCATTTGCAACCTGCTCCGAAAATCATTGAGAGACTTCTACTTTTTCTGTATACTCTACAATCCCTTTTGTAACCTTGGGAAAGCTAGTATTTCTCTCAGTTTTCTTATCTGTATAATATGACTAACAGAGACACTGTGTACAAAAGTTCTCCCAATCCTCAACACACTTTATTTTCAACAGTTTATTTGCTAAACAGTTACATTTAGCATTCTAATAGTAAAATGTTTTCAAAATCCAAGGTTACCAAAGTAAGTACCTATCACATCTCTTTATGGGTTGCATTTTAACAGTCATCAGACAACAAAAGAATCTTTGACATAACAGTAAGCCTAGACTGTCTTTAGGCAAAGTTTCTCCTCTTCAGTAGAATTTCAATTAAATGCATACATTTTAAAGGGCAAATGTCTTATTTCTATTTACAAAACATACATTTATATTTACTAAAAGAAACAGATGATCTTTGATATATTTAGAATTTGCCTACTAATGAGATATTTATTTTTTATTACCTTTGTATCCCTGGTCTGTTTCCCTGAGATCAATCACAGTAATTGGTTTAAAAGTTAAATCCCAAAGACGAATGCAGCCATCTCTGCCACCAGTAGCAAAGCCTTCTTCACAAGCATTCATGCTAAAAATTCCTGCCTAGAAGAGGAAATAAAATAATTTAATAACATATACTTTTTAATAAAATCTACTAGATGAAGGTAGAAACCCACTTTAAAAGCTTTTGATGTGACACAGAAATAAGCCATATATTAGAAAACACAAAAATCTACAAATAAATGTATACATAGGAATTCAATATATGATCAAGGTGGTATTTAATGATATGGGCCTAACATAAAATAGTTAAACCTTACACCATGTATAAAAATGAATTATAGATATAAAATTCCAATTGTAAAAAAATAAGACAAATACGTTAGAAAAGAATCAGAACACTTATATAATTTTGGGCTGTGAGAGACCTTCTAAAAATTTTCATATGAGAAAAGATATAAGCAAAGACAGACTGGGGAGATATTTGCAATGGATATGACTGTCAAGAGATTAATATCCCTAATATACAAATAAATAAAGGAAAGAACGTTCAACAAAAAAGAGCAAAGAATATGAAAAGCAGTTTAATAGAAAAGGAAATTCAAGTAGTCGATAAATATAAGAAATTTCAGCAATAGACAGGAAACAAAGTAAAACAAGAAATTACAATTTTTCCCCAGAAGACGAGCAAAAATTTACAATACTGGTCACATCTTGCGCCAATGAATATGAGGATGAACTGGTATTTTCCTATATTGATGGTGAAGATGTGAACTGCCACAACCTTTGTGGACGAGAAACTGGCATTTCTGGTCTTTAGGCAGTTTGCTTAAAGCAAGTCCTGTGTAAGTGTTTCCTGAATATATTTAATACGTAATAGTGGTTCATATTAATATATTTAATAACTTTTCTAGTCAGGATCTTACTGCTCACAGTGTAGTAGCTCTGTAGCTTTACTAGGTGAGGGACCCAACTGCTAAAAAGCCCACATCAAAAACCATCACCAGTTTTAAAAACAGATTTTTCCCCCTGATTTGATAACTTAATTATATGAGAATCTCATGAAGTACAAAAATTAAATTCCTTTGCTGCTCACTTAATAAATTGATATTAAAATTAAAGTTACTTTTTTCTAGACGTGTCCCCCGATTTTCCACTGGTAAATTAGCCAATAAAGCACTAGCTTTATGTCAATGTGGTTAACCGAGAATTCTTTCAGGTTGAATTTAACACGCTTTTTTTTTAACACTACTATGAGAAAGATACGATACTAAAGAAATGGTTTGAACAAGATACTAATTAAACTAATTTAATAAACATTCTCGTGTCTGATTGGATATTTCTTCATTGAAATCTTAAAAACAAATAGACAAATTAATTCAGTTACAACATTTTTCAAGTAACTAAACTGATTAGAAAGTTTACTATTATGTAATCTTTGGTTCTAAGACAAAAAGACAGTTAACATCTAAAAGTATTTAAACTATTTAAATATACTTACAGTATGGGCTCCTTGTATTGTTCGTATAAGATTGATTCCTTTCCAAACATATATATCCCCATTGAGTGCACCAGAATATGTCAGTTCATCCCTTGCACAGGCCAGGCACAATATCGTCTGAAGGTCACCAGTCTTACCAAAGACCCCTCGTTTGGGGGTCAGAGCGTTTCCACATAAACTCCAGAACTAAAAGGTACATAGTATAGGCAAATTACCAAAGAATGCATATAAAATACAGTAAAACATTCCCAAAACTTTGATGCTACGTTAGAGCAGCAGACTAGAAATTACCTAAGAAATTCTCTTATGATAACAATAGCATTTAACGTTCACATCCTCACCCTAGTGTTGTCAATAGCTACGTTATAGCAGATAAGTCACTGGTTTCGATCTTTATCTGTAAGAACAAGGGGGGATGAACTACATTACTTTTAAAATATGTTATGCTTCCCTCGGGTTTCTGAAAAAACGTCTACGTGAAACTTAAGTAAAAAAGTTGAGAATGAATTAGCAATGAAAATGAAGACACCATATTGCTAACAGGAAAAAAGACTGAACCTAATATTCAATCTCTGATGAAGACAGTAAAGATGAAATAATGAAAGGATTAGTATGTTGCTCTCATTGATACTGTCAAAGCTAAGCCATTCTTTTACGTGCAAAGCTTAAAAATGTGAGAAATACATTTGGAATGATTAGGTCATTCTTGAAAAAACATAGGAAGTCAAACATAAATCTTCATGTCCAGGATTTTTGTGCTTTTACATGTATTCAGGTAAATTTTAATAGTTTGCAGAGAGAAATAAAGAAACAAAAATGGGGTAAGGCAAGGATATAGACATTAAGTAGTTCTGCCTAAAGAAATTAGGCAGAGAATAAATTCAACTAAGTCAATTACCATTATTTTATATACTTAAAGATGTTACTTGACCTTCAAGATCTTAAGACTCAAAGATCTTAGTTTAAAATCTGAGGCCTCAAAGAACTGAAAATTATCATGTTTACTCCACTCAAATTACTAATGAATGCTTTAATCAATGAAACTTCATGATTTTTCATTTTAAAAGCTCCATAATTTCTGTGCATAAAGACAGCTGGTCCTCTCCCTTTCAGCAAGTCCCAAATTCAACCTATTATTTTCCTCTGGATCACTGATTCTCAATTTTGGCTGCACCTGAGAATCGCCTAGGGAAATTATAAAACATAGGATGCCTGGGCCCCCTCTGCAACAAACTGAGACAGAATCTCTGCAGAGTGAAGGCCAGGTATCCAAGTGGTTTTGACACTCTAGAACTATTGTTCTAGAATCCAGATTAGTGCTCTCTAACAGAACTTTCTTTGATGATGAACTGTTATCTATATGTATGTGTGTATATGTACACATGCTGTTCAATGGAGTAACCACTAGGTACATGTGACTCTTGAGCATACTGACAGTGTGACTGAAGAAATGAATATTACATTTTATTTACTTTTAATTAATTTAAATAGCCGCATGTGGCTAGTTGCTGCTGTACTGGCCAGTGCAGTTCTAGATCACCTCTGAGACTTAGTTTGCTCATATGCATTGCCTGCAAAGAGAGCTACCATGCTATTCATAGTCTCTATCAAGTTAGAAGAAATGTAACTCAGAGTAAAAACAGTTTGTTTAATTTAATTGAGAAAAGTTTTTTAGCTTTATTTATAATATAAAACAGCAGTAAGGTCTCTATTAATTTGCCAATAATTTATTAAGAACTTAATATACATCAAGTACTGTGTCAAACATCACCTGGTTTACCAAAGATGAACAGGAAAAAAATTTCTACCTTCACGGTGCTTATACTACGTAACTGAAACCTAGCAGAGCCTTTTGCTTAAATATTTGTTGGACAAATAAAGATTTTATACTATTATCAAATCAATACCAGAATACAAAAACTAGAATTGCAGGAACAGCTAAAGGTGTTTTGGAGAAAATATAGATAGAAGAGTGTGTATCAAAAGAATGTGCACTCAGAAACTTACTAAGAATTAACTTATAAAGAACGGTTGTATCAGATAGTGGGAGAAAAGCAAGTATTTCCAATTTACACCATGGATTTTAAAGTACTATAAACATAGGAATGAATAACACCACTGACTATATGGACCTCAAAACCTGAACTATAATCAAAACTGAACTATAATCAAATCTGAACTAATAAAACAAAACTCGGCTTAAGTGAAGTAAACACTGGCTGTCAAAGGCTGAGAGCAAATATAGAGGAAAAGGTAACACTCTCAAAAAGCTGACCATGTGCTAGGCACTATGACAAACACCTGGATATAGCTTTATTTAATCATCAACTCTGTGAGGGTGGTAACAGAAGCCACAGTTTTAAGATGCGAAAAAAGAAACACTCAAAGAGGTTAAATGACTCATCCCAGGTCGAACAGCTGGTAGGCGGCAAAGCCAACTCTGTGCGTGTTGCTTCTACCACGCCATCTTGTCTTCGTGAATGAAAACCTCTTAGTTTATTTGGTTTCCTGTTCTCACATTTTACTTTCTAAATGATATAGGAAGAAACAAGATGAACAGAGTAAAACCTACTTCATTAGACTATAAATTCCTTTATGGAAAAGATTTTATTAATTCCCTATTGATACCTATGTCCCTTATATAGATGCCTCACACAGAGTAATTACATAATAAATTTGTTAGACTGAATATAAGAACGTTAAAAATGTTGCCATTTAAAAAACAATGCTATCAAAATCCTAAAACTATCCTAAATTGTAAATAGTGTGATATGTACTTAGTAACAGAGGATAAGCAAACATGACTATTATAAAACAAGACCCTTCCAGTACCTTGATATGTTTTACACCACAGCTGACAAGTTTATTTGGCTGGTACAAATCCCAAGAAATATCAAATATCTGTAAACAAATCAGATTCATAGTGAAAAGACTTATTTTCAGAATCATTTAAGAATCCTATCCAGAAGACCAAGTAGCCCCCAAACCCTATGTCATAAAACAATATTCTTCAATAAATAATCAGAATTCAACGCTTCAAAATCTTATGAGAAATACGTAAATAATAAAGAATAAAAAACTCTTTCTTAGTTTCTATGAACTTATGAAGCAACTAGTGGAGTGACGACACCTCTATTTTTAATATTTTTTTATGGACCAAAAATTAGGTCCATAAATAACAAGAATGGCTCAACAGAACTAAGGCATGAAGCAGGTACCTGCACAATTTCTACAAAAGAAAGATCTGAATGGAACATACAGCTAGAAATAGAGAACATTTTCATAGCTTTCTACCATACAGAACTACTTACATAAAGGATCGAAACATTTATTTCACAGTAAAAGTTGTTTTTATTTTTTAGCTTTATCGTTTATGGGTCAAACAAAATTTTGGAGATCCACAGGCTTCGTCCCAAGATTCCATAAATTCTAAATACATACAAACCATTTTTCTTACAAGAGCAAATAAGATAAAAAAAATCTAGATAAATAAAAATGCATATAAACATGCACTTTAATAATAAATGAAAGAAAAACTAATATCTGAAAAATAATTTCATAGCAGAAAAGAACCATTTTGCTATCTGGTAGTCTTCACCATGTTTCTTTGACACCTGCCAGTATAATGCTTACTATCTCTAAAAATGCACAAAGTGATAATCTTCAGTGATAATGAAGAAAGAATACATCTTACAAATGAATGTTTATCAACTCACCATAATACAGATTCCATGAAAAACACACTGATACAACTTTAAAATACTAACCACAAAAGTAACTTTTGAAAACTCCAATGATTTTTCATTAAAACCAGTATCATTTTTCATTAAAACCAGTCTATTTACTACATCCAAAGTACAAATGTATGCCATGCTTTGCTCTAAGAATACACAATTGTTTAATAAAATATATCTAACACTTTAATAATTATCTAAATTGTGCTGGTGAGTGTGTAACAGGTCCCTTTGAGAATCTGCTAAAAACCAAGTTTATTTTCCAAAATGCAGATACACACAAATTTTTCTATATGATTTTTACAGATTCAGAGATTGACCCAAAATAGAATCAATGACTCTCTCTCCTGTGCTGCAGGGTCAGGCTAGGGTTTTACCACACACACACACACACACACACACACACACACACACACACTTTTAAGATAAAATTTTTGATGTATGTTTATGAGTAGTACATTTAATTAAAAAGCTGACTATAATGTATTCTTTATATTAATTTTAAAAAACTTGAAATAAAGAATATATTTTTAACACATTTCCAAAGAAAAAAAATGTTAGGTGTCTGAGAAATTTAATATTAATGTAATTTTAATTTCACACACAAAATATATTCCACCTAAACTATAATATATATGTAACAAATTAGTGGTAAACCAAACTAAATAGACCCTAGGCATGAACCAATAACAAAACATTTATTGCTCCTGCTGAAGCAAACACTGGGTTGAAAAGTTTTGTGCTAACGCTATACAGATTGAGTCTATAATATATATGCATTCTAAAATGTTATGAGAATTAACAATTGTATTTAAAATGTTTAATTACATATGAAAAATTTGGCAATAACAAAACACAGAAACACAAAATCCCATCACTCCCTCTGGCCTTCTCCCATCCAATATCCATTAGAAACCCCGAGTATACTTACTCTATCTGTGTGACCAGGAGCCATAGACAACATTCTCCCCCTTTTCCAATCCCAAACACAAACTGCATTCTTTGAATCAAGTCCAACTGAAACCAAGCGCTGATTTATGTCCCACAAGTCCAGAAGGGAGTAAAAAGGCAAGCGAATAAAAAAAGGAACCAAATTATAAATGGCAAACAAATTCTACTCATGGGTAATATAAACATCAAAACTTATACATTTATGTTTTATAGACCTCCTAAGAAAGGCTGGATATAGTTCATCTTGTTAATATTTGCACATATGTGTAGTTCTTCACTTTAAGAAAGAGAAGAATGACTTCCATTTCTAACAGCAGGAGTGAAAAAATACTCTAAACATCTCTCCTGCCAAAAACAAATGCTCGATACAATGTAAAAACATCTTTTTAAATGCAGTGCTGAGCTATCAAAAAATTGAAAAATCTGAGAACAAAAACAAAGTGGTTTCCTATGGAAATCTTGGACAGTGAGGGAACACTCACATCCACTTTACTCTAGGTATTAGCTAAATCTTGGTATGACTGTCTTTTGTTCTATAGGCTGAACAGGAATAGGAGACAAAGTTTCGGACCTGCCCAAGGCAGAGATCTGAATTGCAGACCTCCAATTAAAACAGTGAACTCAGAGTAAAGAAAACAAGAGAAGATCCCTTTTTACGGGTGGGGCAGCAAGGCATAAGGAGAACAACAAACATTCTGAAAATTTGTAGCCACAAGCTGCCGTCATAGGGTTATATGGCCTAAATCCACATTAATCATGAATCCCTCAGGTGGAAATTTTCATTCAAAGTGGTCCTAAGGATCACAGTTTTCGAGCATCTTCAACGTGTTGCACAGGCAAACATAAATCCTATGTGGAGAACTTAAACTTCAATCCTCCCGCAAAGAATTCTTAAAGGTAGCAATCAATTAAAATAAACTTAAAATTAAAAAGAAACAACCCCCTCTCAACAACCACAGGAAACAGAGACCTGAGTGGGAATCAGTAAGTCATGACAAACAGTAAAATCAGTCCTGCAAAACATTAGGCATTGAAATTACCAGATTATATAAAATAAGCTTAATGTGATAAATAAAATTAAGGCTTCAAAATATCTTCAAATGAGCAAAGAACAGTAGACTATAAAAAGTACCCAAGCAGATCTGAAGAAGCAAACAGAATTTCTAGAAAAATAAAATTAAAAACTCAGTAAGAAATTAAAGAGAAGTAAAGAGACAGAACTGAAAAAACAGCGAGATAGAAAGTATAAGAGGTTAAACATGAAAGATGGACTTCTGGTTATATATGAGTATCAGGGTCTGAACTTACACCCCTGCCATAAATGAGAAACCTGTACAAAATATGTGAAACAAGTATTTTCAGACGTTCATAACAATGTTTTACTGTGAATCTGGAAAGAGGGGAAAACGCACAAGATGAGTCCTGCAACTGTCCTAGACTTTATCAAGGAGGCAATTTCCAGTCAATAGCACAAGGTGGAATCCAGGTAGAGGCCAGCAGATGTGCTGGTTTGAGAAGACAGAGCGCCAGGAGGGCTAGAATTTCAGAGAGGCCAAGATAGCTAGAATTTGCAGAACAGAGAAGGGGCTCCAGAAAAATTGTTTATGGGTCCCCTTGAGAACACAGACCTTTGCATGCACAGGGTACAATCCTGAGGCTAATTCAAAGAACAAATTCCGGTGGCGGGGGGTGGCGGGGGAATTAGTTAAGAAGCTAAAGCCAAACAACTCTCAGAGATCACGAACAGTCAGTCTGGATCAGTCAAGACTTAATTTATACATGTGAATGAAGAGCATCTAAATGGTAAATAGATAAATAAGACTTCTAGTTTTTAATTTGCTTTTAAAACTGTTCTAGGCAAAAATGACAAGTTATTATATGTAGAAATAAAATGAATGACATAATAGCATAATAAATAGGAGAGAAAAGAAGAATATTTTTTCTATAACCTTTTCAGGTGCGCATGATGCTTCATTAAGATCACAAAATTCTGAATCACAGAAGCAGCCTAAACAATTTTTTTTAAAAAAAATACAGTATGTTTTCTGACAAAAACAGAAATCAGAATAATAGAAAGTTACACCGAAAATCTTTCAAACATTTGGAAATTAACAATATATACACTTCTAAGAAACATAAGGGTTGGAGAAAAAGCCACAAGGACTAACCCACATACTTTGAAAAGCACTGGTTTAGAAGCAGGGCTTGCAAACTACAATGCTCAGGCCAAATCCTGCCTGTACCCCGTTTTTGTAAGTGAAGTTTCACTGGAACAGAGCCACACCCATTCTTTTACAAGCTGTCTATATAAAAGACACTACAATGAAGAGCTGAGTAGTTGCCAAGAGACCATATGGCCCACAAAGCTTAAAGTACTTACTACCTGACTTGTTATAGAAAGTTTACCAATCTCTGGTCTAGCGCAGTGGTCCCCAACCTTTTTGCACTAGGAACTGGTGCTTCTATGAGAATCTAATGACTGATGATCTGAGGTGGAGCTGAGGAGGTGATGCCAGCGCTGGAGAGCGGCTGCAAATGCAGATGCTTTGCTAGCTCACTCACTGCTCACCTCCTGCTGTGTGGCCCAGTTCCTAACAGGCCACAGACCAGTACCGGTCCATGGACCAGGGTTTGGGACAGCTGGTTTAGAGTATAGATTCTGTTACCTGACTGCCTAGATTTGAACACCAGCTCTATCTCTAACAGGATGAATTGGGGCAGTTATTTAGACTTTCTTTACCTTAGTTTCCTCACCTGTTAAATGAGGATAATAAAAGTACTTCACAGGGTTAATATGAGAATTAACATACATACATATAAACAGGAGTTAGAAGAGTGCCTGGCATGTAGTTAATGTTGTATAACTGACTGCCGCCATCATCATCATCATCATCATCATCATCAATCATCATCATCATCATCATCATCATTTATCATAACCATAATTAGCTTTAAGAACCCAATGCCCTCTCCCCGTCCCAATGAGAAATGTCATCTAGTACCCAGTCAGAAATAGTTTCATGCAGAGTAGAATTACTATTTAAACCCTCAAATGGGTAGAATGAATGGTTCACGTAAAAAGATAGAGAATATAGTTTCTAATGGCTCTCCAACAAGTCACACCAGGAGAAGGCCCAGGGAAAAAAGATGAGATGATGTGCTCCTCCTGAAAGTCTTTAATATTTGGGAACTAGAGAGTATCAGCAAATATCTGGCTAAAACAAAGATACCTTGCTACAGAAAACTGTAGAGATTAAAATTTCACAAGTATAAAATGAGTAATCACCAGGGGGGCTCTGTCCTTTCTACCAATGCCTCTTCTCTCTGGCTCAGCTCATCATGCACGCATAGCAAACCACAATTGGCTAAAAGCTTTAAAACTCCATATAGCTCAATAGAGCCTCAAAGCATCCAACTCTGCATTAACAAAACAGATCTTGGAGCACTTCCTCTGTAGCCCTGATAAACTTATCATGGCCAAAATCAGCCTCCTTAAGCAAAGGCGAAGCAACAGCAGAGAGGAAAAAGTAGAAAGAACCAAGTAAACACTACCTCCTCTCCTAGCTTTTTTGTTTTTACTTTCTTGTTTGTTCTCACATTTAGCACTGCCTACATAGGTGAGGAAGAGAATAAAGTTTTCTAGAAACAGTACTGCTTGAACAGTATCTTGGAAGACAGAGTAAGAGATAGTCAGGTAAAAAAAAGTAAGAGAAAGTGCATTTCAGACCAAAGGACACCAAGATTGGACATATCATAGTGCTTTCAGGAAAGAGCCACTAAACCAGTGTGGCTGAGGGGAGGAGTGCCAACTGGGAAGTGGCAGGGGACAAGGCTGCAGAGGAAGGCCAGAATCCAGGAGAAAGAGCTCCCTTTTTAAGTAGAGTTGTAATAATGAGAGAATCTGGCTTAAAATGTGTAATATATGGTGTATTTATCTGACTTTCAAGGAGGGTATTTGGAGTTAAGAAGCCGAGACCACTGTTAACTTAAATGGGAGTTAAACTCATGGATCTAAATAATCACGTAGAGAATAAGTAAAGTGAAAAGAAGGCTTACAAACTCCTAAAGAACACTGACATTTAAGAAGCAGACAGATGGAAAGGCTCCTTCAAAGATAACTAAAGAATAACAGAGAGGGGAAAAAGAATACCAGATAAAGAAGCCCCTGTCTAGCTTCCCAAATCCCTCCTTGATCCTATTCCCAAACAAAATCTTGGTTGTGTCTATTAATTGAAGTATTTATTAAAAAGTTCTAGCACACTAAATAGGTATTCTAATAGACACAACTAGATTCGGCCCATGAGTTCCTGTAATTACAAAACATATTCAAATAATGAACAATTAAACTTAAAAGATTCCAGTATGAGGGGTTCTTATGATTTCAGTGGTCATTATAAAAGGATTAATTGTTACAATGTTACAAAGTAAAAATCACAAATTTTGCAAAAGATCCAGGACTTAATGTAGTAAATATTGGTCAAATCATACATAAAGCTATTAGAAGTTAAGATCTGGAAGAGCAATAGAAGAAAATTAAAAAATAATGCAATAGGCACTTGAGATATGTCTAGGTATCAAGAGATTACCAAAAGGCCCTTGAGAAAAATCAATGAACGCCTCTAATATTTTTGTAAAAATGACCCTCTTCAAAAATCATGTGCCAAAAGTCAAAGGTAAACCTAAAGCATTTTATTTTGTACCAGTATAAAATAAATTAGGTTAAAAATATTAACACTTTATTTTCAGTTCATTCTATAAATCAGCAGTTGTAACTATAACAGATGTGTCAAAGATGAGAAATGTGCTTTTATAAATTAGTCTTATATTTTCAAGATAAGTTACCAGTCAAATTTCCCTTCCTCCTATTCCTCTCCTTTTTACTATGAAACATTAGGCCCTGTCTGATGTGGATTTATATAAATAGCTTTTATAGGCCCTAATTATTCTCAAGAAGGCAGACTTCCAGTATTAACATGGATATTCAACCCATTTAGAAGAAACCCTCTGGGAAAAGAATATTCAGCATTACTACTAACAGAAATTCATTCATTGGATAAATTTAATTGATCACTTATAGTTTCAATTCTAGTAGAAAATGCAAAAATTATATAGAATTTCCTAGTTGGTATCTCATAGTCATGATATTAGTGGACAGATATGTTCTAAAATATATTTTTTAACTAAAGCATTTTCTCATGAACATAATTTCAAAGATACTCTTCTTAGTCTTTAATTACAAGCTTTGACTGATGAATTCCTCTTGAAATAGAACCACCTCCTAAGTTCCATGTTTGGGAGTCAGTAGAGCACTGCGATTAAAAACATGAGCTTTGAAATGTGACTGACCTGGGTTTTCACTCTGGCTCCATTCACTAGCTGTGTAACCTGGGGCAAGTTATTCAACCTCTCTAAGTCTCAGTTTCTTTATCTGTAAAATAGAGATAATAATAGTATCTATTTCACAGGGTTGTGAGGATTAAATGAAATTAGGCTTAGCACAATACCTGACACTTATTATGTGCTCAATAACTTTTAACTATTATGTTTTTTATAAGCTTAAATTTTTAAGTAACATGTTCTCATGAAGATATGTAATAATAAAATATATGCACCCAAGATTTTTCTTATAAGTTGCTTAAAATAAGTAAAATTAAAGGCTTTCAACTTAAAATAAAAGCTAGGGGCATGTTTTCTCTCTTCATATATTAGAGAAATTCCTAAGCAATGCAATACAGTAATTTACAAAAGGCAATTTTAAAATTAAGAAGAAAAAATCTATATTTAAAGTATACGGATGCTTATTAAAACAACTTGGATTTCATAACACCTTTGGTAAATGATTTTTCAAAATTTTATAGATTTGTTTTGCAAAATATAATCTTCTGCGAAGAAAGTAAAGAGTATTATTCTCTTTTAAAATAGAAAATAAAATTCTGATATAAGACATTAAGTGACTTGAAGAATAATAGCAAAAATGGAACATAAATTAAGGTTCTGTAATTGTCAATCACTGCTACACAGTGATAATAAACCTAGAAGCACATTTTACCTCAAATGAGAGGTTCCAGTTAAGTCTTTATAGATTCCTTACCAGACTCTTATCAGAAAGTCGTATGTATCTATGCTACTCAAAGAAGCTATTCTTCAGTTACAAATAAAACATTTATTGGCTATCATTTTCAAGAGATGAGAACAAGATGTAATCTGTTCCTGTTAAATCTAAATGTATGAAATTTTATAAATTGAAAAGCAAATAATTTTTTTTCAGAAAGTTAAATTGATTTTTTAAAGTCTAATTTTAACAAAACTTTTAAAGACTATAAGTTAATCACACCTGCAAAATCCAACTTTTTTTTTTCAACACTTCTTAAATATGTTTTAGGTATAATAAGTTCCATAAAAGTACCATAAAAAAGCTCTTGGCTTGTTTAATTTTTAAAAAAATCATTGACTAGAAGCAAATAATAATTTTGGAACTGATTAGTAAGTGGAATATTACATCCTTTGTTTTGAACTTTGGTTTTGTATAAAAATAGCTCATATTATAGGCACCACCTCATTATTTTCAATTAAAAATTAATTGTAATAGAAAGCTTTAAAATAGCTAAAAATTAAGTGTATACAGATCTACTTAGAGAAACTTAATTTTCACAAGATGTCTTCCATCTGTCCTATCAACATATATGACCTGGAGGAGACTTCCAGTCAGGATGGAGGAGTAGGTAAACACTGTGCTTGCTTCCTCTTACAACCACATCAAAATTACAACTAAACTACAGAATAACCATCACTGGGAGTCGCCTGAGGTCTAGCCGAAAAGAAGTCCTACAACTGGGGACATACAGAAGAGGCCACCTCGAGACTGGTAGGAGGGGTAAAGATTCAAAACAGGCTGGCTTTACAATAGCATGTGGCGACTGAGAGTCAAGAGAATTATCTTGGCTGCAGAGGACCCCGCAGAGAGCAAGGGGTACCAGCCGGGCTCCATAGACCAGGGTTTCAGTGCCAGAACGGGATGTCCCTACAGCCTCTGGCTGTGAAAACCAGTGGAGACTGTGACTGAGGCAGAAGGCTGTGAAAGTCTCAATGTTCCTCTTAGAGGATCCACGCACAGACTTACTCACTGATGGACTCACTCACTCTGAGCTCCAGTGCTGGGGCGGCAGCTCAAAAAGCACCAGGGACATATGAGGAGAAAGTGAATTGTCTGGCTTCAGGGCAAGGGCTGGTGGGGCGGCTTTCTCCCAGACAGAAGTGCTGGCAGAATCCACTGTTCCTTTCTTTGTTGAGCCCTGCTCTCTCTTGCATGAAGATGCAGGCAGCCACTCTATCTGAGTCTCCATCAACCTGGATAACACAGGTTGCCCTACCCAGGTGACTCCCTGAGACCCTGCCTCTCCTAAGTTATAGGCCCACCAAAGCTACCTCTAATGGCTTTTCCATACAAATGGCCTGTCTTGGCTCATGCTGTAGGCTTTCCTAAAATTTCTCAAAGATTCACAAAACCCAAACAAGGAGCACCTGGCCTCAGCATGCCCCATATCTCTTACTTAGCAGCCCCACGCCTGACACTAGCAACAGCTGGTCTCAGTTCCTAACTTGACCTCTTGAGGCACCTTTAAGTCCTACGTGGGTGGCAGCCATCTGCAAATTGCTTGCTGACTCTTGCCAGGTGGCCCTGGACAGTGTGCAGGCTGTGGCTGAACGTGGCCTATAGCAGGGCCTTTCCCAGAAGGCTCTGGGGCCGACATGCCCAATGGCTGGCTTTGACCTAACCTGGAGCACCACCTGGGGCTGCATCTGAGGATGACGCACCCAAAGGGCAAACTGGGCAGGCACCAGAGCCCTGCTAATGTGAACCCTGCTCTTTAGGGTCAGCCCCTCAACCATCCAGACTTCATAACCAATCAGCCTGAGGATCAATTCTTTCCATTGATGTGCAAACAGCAAATAAGTCATTTCTAACAGGTAGGCACACACAACCTATACAAGCACCTGGCTCAGGTGATTAGGGAAGACTGTGCCACTGCGCCCCAAAGGACACCTCCTTACATAAGGCTACTCTACTAAAACTGGGAGACTTAGGAGCCCTATCTAATACATAGAAAGAACCAAAAGGAGGCAGTCAAAATGGGGAGACAAAGAAACATGTCCTAAATAACAACGAAACCCCAGAAAAAGAATGAAACGAAATGGAGACAAGCAATCTACCAGATGCAGAGTTTAAAACACTGGTTATAAGGATGCTCAATGACCTTAGAGAAAGAGTATATGAACTCAGTGAGAACTTTAACAAAGAGATAGAAAGCATAAAAAATGAAGATAGAAAACATAAGGACCAGTCAGAAACGAAGAATACAGTAACTAAAATGAAAATACAGGGAATCAACAATAGACCAGATGAAGAGGAGGATTGAATCAACAATTTAGAAGACAATATCAAGCATACCAACATTCACCTCACAGGGGTACCAGAGGAGAAGAGAACAAGGAATTGAAAACCTATTTGAAGAAATAATGATGGAAAACTTTCCTAACCTAGTGAAGGAAGTAGACATACAACCACAGGAAGATCAGACAGTCCCAAATAAGATGAACCCAAACAGGCCCAAACCAAGAAACATCGAAACTAAAATGCCAAAGGTTAAAGACAAAGAGAGAATCTTAAAAGCAGCAAAAGAAAAGCAATTAGTTACCTACGGAGCTCCCACAGGACTGTCAGATCATTTCTCAACAGAAACTTTGTAAGCCAGAGGGATTGGCATGAATTATTCAAAATGATGAAAAGCAGGACCTACAACCAAGATAACTCTACCCAGCAAAGCTATCATTCAGAATTGAAGGACAGATAAAGAGCTTCCCAGACAAGAAAAAGCTAAAAGAGTTCATCACCAACAAACCAGTATTACAAGAAATGTTAAAGGGTCTTCTTTAAGAATTTTTAAAAAAGATAAAAAATATGAATAATATAATGGCAATAACTACATATGTATCAACAATTACTTTAAATGTAAATGGACTAAATGCTCCAATCGAAAGACAGAGTGGATAAATGGGTGAGAAAACAAGACCTTACAAATGCTGCCTACAAGAAACTCACTTCAGAATGAAAGACACACACAGACTGAAAGGGAAGGGAAAAGATATTCCATAAAAATGGAAACCAAAAAAGCTGGGGCAGCAATACTAAGACCAGACAAAACAGACTTTAAAACAAAGGCTATAATGAAACAAAGAATCACCCAGTAATCCCACTTCTGTGTATCCAAAGAAACCCAAAACATTACTTCAAAAGGACACGGGAATCCATATGTTTGCTGCAGCATTATTTACGACAGCCAAGACATGGAGGTAAAATGGGTGTCCATCAATAGATGAATGGGTAAAGAAGAGGTGGTATATATATACAATAAACATTAGCCATTAAAAATTTTTTTAAAAAAAGAAGAAATCTTGCCATCTGCAACAACATGGATGGACCTAGAGGATATTGTGATGAGCAGAGTAAGTCCAATAGAGGAAGACAAACACCATGTGATTTCACTTACATGTGGAATTTAAAGAGCAAAATAAACAAACAAAACAGAAACAAACTCATAGATAAAGAGAACATTTTGAGGATTGCCAGGTGGGAGGGGTTTGGGAAGTGGGTGAAAAATGGGAAGGAATTAAATATACAGTGATAGTTACAAAATAGTTATAGCATAAAGAATATAGTCAATAATATTTTTGTCAGATGGGTACTAGATTTATTGGGGTGATCACTTCGAAGTTATATAAATCTCTAATCACTATGTTGTACACCCACAACTAATATAATATTGTATCCCAACTACAATTGAAAATTTTTAAAATTTTAAAAAAACCTTTCACTGGGATTCTAATTGGAAATAAATTAAATTTGCATATTAATCTTGGGAGACCATTTTAAAAAATACTTTGAGATTCACAACCAAGAAAAAAAATATATACACAACCTGGAAAACAGTTATATGTAAAATTTTCTAGAACATTCAGGTATAATTCCACTGAATCGGAATCTTGTTTTCTTTCATAGTAATATTTAATCCAATCAAAAAATTCTTGATAATAAAATAAAAACTCCTTATTCTTATTTTTCTTATACACATCAACCACCCACCCCACCTACCCACCACCTCCACCCCTGAACAAGTACTTTTTATCAATTGCTTTACAACTTAATATTTACAGATTTATAATCATTTTTTTTTAGCTCCCTTGTTATGTTAATGCTGCTGGCTAGAGAACCATACTTTGGGTAGCAAGGCGTTTGAGAATCTGGTTTCAAATTCTCTCTCTTTTGTTTAATTTGTTCTAGGTCCTAGCATACATGCATTCCTAAAATTTACCCTCATTCTTGTGTGTACTCAATCTCTGTCTTATACACATATTTGCACACACATAATTGTGGTAGCTAAACTGTTTTCTTGTGCAATCAAATCTTATCTGGACCTCATCAATCTATATATATAGATAAGGACCACAGTAAGAATAATTCATTTCTTATAGTACAAATTTTTAAAACACAATTTAGAAAAAGAGAAAAAATACATTACATACCTGTCCCTCTAAATCAAATGCTAAGCAAGCTATACCATGTGTATGAACATCCTTCAGAACTGATATGGTCTGCACGGTGTATGAATCCCAAACACAGATATAAGGCTCTTTCCCAACTTGTCCTGTTGCTACCAATACTCGTTCAGGATGCAATGCAAGGCTGCAAAACAACAAACAAATAGACTTAAAATTGCTCATAGAGCTTTTATAGGTAGTATTTTGTGTATATAGCATTTATATATACCAACGTGGAAAATAAACTTTAATCATCTATTTAAAGTAATTTGAATTTAAAACAACTTCTTTAAAAAGCAATGCTAAGATTTACTACTGCAATAGTATATGTGATAAACAGTTAACAATGGACTTCGTAAGCCCTGTAATATGATATAGTGTGTGTAAACTTCTCCAAAAACCAGAAAGAATTCGCACAAGGGATCAGCTGAACTAAAGCAAGACATTAGC
The DNA here is from genome assembly GCF_902729225.1 of Pteropus medius. Taxonomy (NCBI): domain Eukaryota; kingdom Metazoa; phylum Chordata; class Mammalia; order Chiroptera; family Pteropodidae; genus Pteropus; species Pteropus medius. Next base: position 13,143,849 of record NW_024349797.1, read on the forward strand.
AGCAACCCTGCCACATGCTATTTTCTCATTTGGTACTCATCCATTTTTAAGTCCTCTCTTCCATTTTACTCTTTTATTGGATAAAGTTTGACCAAATCTTAGTGTCTGAAAATAGCATTTAGTAGCACTCCTACGATAGCATCAATATTGTTACAAATCACATTTTAAAAAACAGAAAAATCACCCATAATTCACAGAAAGTAATTTATGAGTCTTTAAAAAAGAAAACAAAGACCTAACAGTTGATAATGTACATTAGTAAAAGGCAAGGAATGAATATAAATTTATGTACATTTAGTAAAAGGCAAGGAATGAATATAAATTTCTCCTTGATAAATTTTCTACAAGTAGATTTAGATGATCAAATTCACCTTTGGGAGGAAAAGAAAATCACTCCTGGCATCAGGGGTAGGATGAACTGGAAGAGGAAAAGTGAGGAGGGTATTAAAATAGAATCAACTGTTTGGATATAGGGAGTAAGGGAAAGGAAGGGACCTAAAATGACTCTTGGGTTACTAGTTTGGATACATGAATGGCTTGGGGCAGTATTCATCAAGCCTGGGGATACTAAATGAGTAACTCGTTATAGGGAAGATAAGTGAGAATGAAAGGTTGGGTCAATATATTAAAATCAACGAATGTAACATATCATATTAATAAAGGACAACAAAATCCCACACATGTTCATCTCAACAGATGCAGAAAAGCATTTGACAAAAATCCAACCCCTTTCATGATAAAAATACACAACAAACTAGGAATTGAGAAGAACTTTCTCAACCCAATAAAGGGCATCTGTGAAACCCACAGCCAACATCACATTTAACAGTGAAAGCCCAAAAGTTCTCCCTCTAAGTACAGGAAGAGGAGCTGACAGAAATGTCAGCTCTTGCCATTTCCATTCAACATTGTACTGGATATTCTAGCCAGAACAATTAGGCAAGAAAAAAGAAATGGAAGGGAGAAGTAATTCTATCTCTGCTTGCAGACGACTTGGTATTACATATAGACAATCCTAAAGAATCTACAAACAACAAAATAAAGCCCGTGTAGAGCTAATAAATGAGTTAATCAAGTTGAAGGGTACAAGATCAATATAAAATATCAACTGTATTTCTACATACTATCAATAATAAATCTGAAAAATAAATCAACAAATTTCACTTATAATAGCATCAAAAAGAATAGAACACTTAGCAATAAATTTAACAAAAAAAAGTACAAGACTTTTACACTGAAAACTACAAAACACTATTAAAGAAATTTTAAAAGAGCTAAATAAACGGGAAGACATCTTGTGTCCTAGGTTTGAAATACTAAGATGGTATTACTTCCTAAATTGATCTACAGATTCAGCACAATTCCTGTCAAAATACTAGTTGCTTTTCTTAAAGAAACTGACAAGCTGGTTCTAAAATTCAGAATAGCCAAAATAATGGTTAGACTCACACTTTCCAAATTCGAACTTACTACAAAACTACAGAAATCATGTCAGTATGGTTCTGGCATAAGGACAGACAGGCAGATCAACGGAACAGAATTGAGAGTCCAGAAACTGATATATTTATGGTCAACTGACTTTCAACAAGGATGGTTCCAAGACAATTCAAGGGGAGAAGAATGGTCTTTACAATACATCCATGTAAAAGGATGAATCTAGACCCATACCTCAAACCACATATAAAAATCTACTCAAAATGTAAGACTTATAATTATAAAACTCTTAGAAGAAAACACAGGCATAAATCTTAGAAACCTTGGATTGAACAATGGTTTCCTTAGATATGACATCAAAGCTGAAGTGATAAAAGAAAAAAGTGGATAAAATGGACTTCATCAAGATTAAAAACTTTTGTGTTTCAATGAACATCAAGAACATAAAAACGGCTCACAGAATGGGAGAAAATATTTGTAGATAACATATCTTATAAGAAACTTGTATCCAGGAGACATAAAGGGCTCTTTCAACTTAATAGTAAAACCACAAATAACCTAAATTTTTAAATGGACAAAGAATTTGAATAAACATCTCTCCAAGGAAGATATACAAAAGGCACATGAAAAGATGTTCAACATTTTTAGTCAACAGAGAAATACAAATTAAAATTACAATGATATACAACTTCTATGATTAAAAAGATAGTATCCTATGTTATATATGTATTTTATATTATTCTATCAAGTATGGGCAAGGATGTAGAAAAATCATAACCCTCATATATTGCTTATGGGATTGCAAAATGATGCAACCACCTTGGAAAACAGTTTAGCAGTTCCTCTAAAAGTTAAATAGAGTTACCATATGATCTAGGAATTCTACTCCTAAATTTCCAAGAGAAATGAAAACGCATCCGCACAAAACTTGTACACAAATGTTCTTAGCAGCATTCTGTGTAATACCCAAAACGTGGAAACAACCCAAATGTTCCTCAGCTGAAGAGTGAATAAAACATGGTATATCCATGCAAAGGAATATTATTCGGCAATAAAAAGGAGTGAAATACTGATACATGCTATGGCGTGGATGAACCTGGAAAGCATTACAATAAATAAAAGAAGACAGATATAAAGGCCACACAGTAAATCTATTTTTATGAAATGTCCAGAAAAAACAATTCCATAAAAATAGAAAGTCGATTAGTGGTTGTCAGGAGCTAGAGGGAGAGGAAAGTGGAAAAGGACTGGAGTTTTTGGGGGTAATGAAAATGTTCTGGAAGTAGATCATGGTGATGGTTGCACATCTTTGTGACTTTGCTAACTACACATCACTGAATTGTGCACATAAGTGTGAATTTTATATTATGTGAAATATATCTCAATAATTAAAAATTTTTAAAAACAATGGCATTACATGTTGTATATATTTTGGAGTTTAAGAATTTATGCAAGAAAACATAACCTTTAAAGTCAGACAGACCTAGGTTCAAAACTTTGGCTTTGCTCTTCACTGGCTTCTGGGTAAATCATCTCAGTCTTATTTTCTCATCTATATAAAGGGATATATTTAACTGTAAGTAATGTGAGGGCAATTTCCCCAAACTTGGAAACTGGGGAGGAAAAACATGAAGGTCCTCATAATTTAACTATGAAATCTACATGAAATAGATCAGGGCTATTCAGTCACATTACAGAAAGATAGGACAGGTGCATGTTTAGATTTATGCGAAATCTAAATAAAGTTTTCCAAATTCGTTGTCTCATGTTATTCTCCCACAATGTATGAAAGTTCCAGTTGCTGCACAAATATTTGTTTTTGGTCTCTGGATTTCCCTGATGGACAATGATATTGTTTCTTATAATCTATCTTTCAAATTGAGTACTGTGAAGTCCTCCAACCTCATTCCTTTTCAAAATTTTTTTGGCTGTTCTAATTACTTTATGTTCCCTACAAAGTTTAGAATCTGCTTGTATATACTAAATATCCTGTGGGGACTGGCACTGTATGAAATCTATAGATCAATTTGAAGAGAATTGACATCTTAACTATTTTGAGTCTTCCAATCAATGAAACATGATGTACCTCTCCATTTTTAGGTCTTCTTTGCTTTTTTTCAGCTTCATTTTAGTTTTTAGTATACAGATCCTGCATAGATTTTTTTAAATCTGTATTTTTTTGTGTGTTCTTGTGAATGGTACTGTTTAAATTTCAGTTCCCACTTGTTCACTGCTGGCATGTAGAAATACAGCTGATTGATGTATGTTGACCTTGTATCCTGTAACCTGTTAAATTCAGTTATTAGTTTTGGAAGTTAGAGAGTGTAGTTGAGTGTGTGTGTGTGTGTGTGTGTGTTTTACAGATTTGAAATTTTCTATGTAGGCAATCATATTATCTAGGAATAGAGACAATTTATTTTTTTTCTCTAAGCTTTTTATTTCTATTTCTTGCCTTATTGCATTGGCTAGAACTTCCAGTACAATGTTGAATCAGGAATGGTAAGAAGGAACATACTTGTCTTTTTTCAAGTCTTAGAAGGAAAACGTTCAGTCTCTCACCATTAAGCATGATGTTAGCTGTAGGTTTTTTTATAGATGCTTTTATAGTTAAGAGGGTAACCTTCTATTCTTAGTTTGCTAAACATTTTTAAAAACATGAACAGATATTGAATATTGTCAAATTCTTTTCCTGTATTTATTGAGATGATCATATAGTTTTCCTTCTTTAGTCTGTTAATGTAGAGATTACACTGATTTATTTTCTAACGTTGAATTGGCCTTGTATTCCTGAAATAAACTCCACATGGTCATGAAGTATTCTATTGAAAGATTTTATCTACTTATTAGCTTGCTTGGTTGAGAATTTTTACATTTAAGAGGGACAGTGGTCTGTAACTTCTTTTTCTAATGTCTTTGTCTGGATTTTATATTAGAGTAATGCCAGCCTCATAAAATAAGTTACAAAGTATTCCCTCCTCTTTTCTGTTCTGTAAGAGATTGGTGAAACACTATTATTTATTCTTAAAATGTCTGGCAGAATTACCAATAAAGCCATCTTTACCTGGAGTTTTCTGTTTTAGAAAGTTTTAAACTACAAATCCAATTACTTTGATAGAGGGTTACTGGTGTAATCTATTTCTTTTTTGTAAATTTTGAGTTCATATCTTTCAAGGGAATCATCTATTTCATCTAAGTCACCAAATAGATATGCATAGAGTTGTTCACAGTATTGCTTTATTATCCTCTTATTGTCTTTGAGTCTACAATGAGAGCCTGATGAATACTGGTAATTTCTATCTTTTCCTTTTTGTTCTTGGTCAGTCTAGTCAGAAATTTATCAATTTAATCAATCTTTTCAGAGATCTAGCTTTTGGCTTGATTTCTTCCTACTGTTTTGCTGTTTTCACGAATTTCTGCTCTTTATTATTTTTCTTGTTTGCTTTTGGGATTAGTTGGATCTTTTTCTGGTTCTTAAGGCAGAATCTTAGATTACTGATCTGAGGTCTCTTTTCTTTTCAAATATATGCATTTATGATTATGACTTTCCCTTGGAATAATTCTTTAATTGAATCTCACAAATTTTGATGTGTTGTATTTTCATCTTCTTCCAGGTCAAAATATTTTCCGATTTCTCTTTGGTTCACTTTGAGTTAATGATTTTCATTTTGATTTCATTATGCTCAGAGAACATATTTTACATGATTTTAATTCTTTTAAATTTGTTGAGGTTTGTCTTATAGGATATGTCCTATATTTGTAAATGTTCCAATGGGCAATTGAAAAGTATGTGTATTCTGTTACTGACTCATGTTGCTTGCTATGTGCCATGAGTAATAGCCCTTTCTCTCTGACCCAAGAATCTCGTGTCTTTGCCAACATCCAAGAAACAGTAAAAGTCTAACATAGTTTGCAAAAAGGATAAAAATACATCCCAGACTCTACTGGTTTTCTATTCTACTGTGACAAAGTAATATAAACTTAGCATCTTAATGCAACACAAATTTATTATCTCGCAGTTTTGCAGGGCAGGAATCTAGCTACAGCGTGGCTCAGCTGGGTCCTTTGCTTAGAGTCTCGCGAGGCCAAAATCCAAGTGTCAACACAGTTTCATCCTTTCTGGAGTCTCTGAGGAGGAATCAGCTTCCAAATTCATTCAGAATGTTAGCTGAATTCAGTTCCCTGTGGTAAAAAGACTGAGGCCTTTGTTTTCCTGCTGGCTGTCACCTGGGAACTTCTCATCTCCCTAAGGCCACCTGCATTTTTCCTCACGTCGCCACCTCCATCTTCAAACCAGAGTCAGCACATTGAGTCCTTCTCAAGCTTTGGATCTTTCTGATTTCAGCTGCATCTCTTTTGACTCCAGCTGGAGAAAGTTGTTTTTAAGGGCTCACCTGACTAGATTGGCCCATCTGGATAATCCAGGATACTCTTTTAATAAAAGTTTTAAGGTTCATGCTTTAATTACATCTTCAAGTTACTTTTGTCTGGTAACAACATATTCAAAAATTCCAGGGTAGTGGAGATCTCTGGTTGGGGGGCAATCTGGCTACCATTCAGACTCAGATACTGAGATTTTAGGGAATTCTTATTTCCATTTTTGTAATTTTCAAGTCTAAATATGCAATGTTTCTACATCTTTTGTTTCTTTGCTGAGAACTTCTAATATTTGTTTCAAGAGCATTCCCCTTTACTTCATGGCATACAGTTATAACAACTGCTCTAAATCCTCTAATAAAGCTAACACCTAGATCACTTGGAGATGACAAATTGTCTTTTCTAAATTGTTAAAACTTTCCTAATTCCTTGTATAATAATTTTGAATTTTATCCTGGACATTTTGAATATTGTGTTATTAATTCTGTGTCCTCTTAAAATCCTCTAGAGAATGTTCTTTTTTTGTTGTTTGTTTCAGCAGGTAAATAATCCAGTTAGGGCACATGTCTCAACTTTCTTTCTATGGTTCTCATGATAGTTTTTAAAGCCCTTGCAGTACTAACACATGCACACATCCCAGAGGCCAATCTGAAATGTGGATGATTGCAGTTCAGTTCTCAAAGCTTCATGTTTCTAGTCAGTTTCAACCACGTACAGCAGAGGAGTGAGTCTGGGACATCAAGGGTAGCTTTATGAGATCCTGTTCTGAAGCTCCTTGCTCTCCATAAATTCCCCGCCCCCATTCTCCATCTCCCAGGGGCCCCTCATCATTGAGTGTGACTATGAAGGCCACAGTATGAGCCTCTGCACACTGTCATGCACCTCTGGCAATTAGGTCTACCTCAGGACAGAAAGAATTTCGCCTATTTTTTAAATGATTAGTTACCATGATTGCATTGTAAGAGTTCTTGATATATACTAGGTTCAATTCTTTTCTTAAATATATGTTTTGTAAATATGTTTCCAAGTTCAAGAACTATCTTTTCATTTTATTAATGGTATCTCTTAAAGAGCAAAAGATTTTAATTTTTAAAAGAAACTTTTTATTTTGGACTAATTTTAGGCTCACAAAAAAAGTTGCAAAAGTAGTATAAATAGTTCTTATATCCTCATCCCATTTCCATAATGTAAACATTTCACATAACCATGGTACAATGATCAGGAAGATAAAATAAACATTAATACAATACCATAAACTAAAATACAGACCTTATTAAAATTCACCAATTTTTCTACTAATCTCTTTTTCCTGTTCCACGAGCCTATCAAGGATCCCAGGCTGCATTTAGTTATTGCCCATTAGCTACTTCCCGGCCCTGTAACAGTTCATTAGACTTTCCTTGTCTTTTATAACCTTACACTTTTGAAAAGTACTAATCACTTATTTTGTACAATGTCTCTCAATTGGAATTTGATGTTTTCTCATGACTGGAGTGAGGTTATATATTTTTTAGCAAGTATACCATAACAATATTTGTTCTTAGTGTATCATATCAAGTGTTCAGAATGTAAATATATATTATTATTGATGTTTACCCCAATTCCTTGGATAAGTTGGTGCCCGTCAGGTTTCTCTGCTGTAAAGTTATAAGTATTTTAGGGAAGGTGCTTTGAGACTATGCAAATTCTGTTCCTCCTCAAACTTTCATCCACTAATTTTAGCATTAATTTGTGGCCCTTGTCTGAAACAGTTACTACTGTAGTATTCACCTAATGAGATCCTCTGATTTCACACTTTTCTTCTACATTTATTAGAATTCTATTATAAGGAAAACTATCTTTCTCATTTATCTATTCATTTATTTATAATTTAAGCTAGTGTTAGTTTATATCGGCTTAAATGGGTATTTTATTCCAAGGGTCAACAAACTTTTTCTGTACAGAGACATATAGTAAATATTTCAGGCTTTGTGGGCCATACAATCTCTGCCATGACTAGTCAACTCAACTCTACTGTTTTAATGCCAAACAGCCATAGATAATAGTTAAATCACACATTCTCAGTGGGAGCAATATCACCTCTGAGGGATTAAAACTGGTTCTTGTGTGTGTGTGGGGGGGTGTCTTATTTTTACACATAAAGCACATATATGCATACAGTACATAAACTGATATACAGTATACCTGTGGTATTAAAATTTTGTAGTGGGTTAGAGCAATTAGGAAAAAAATTACTAAAAGGTTCCCTTAGGGGGACTATAGTGAAAAAAAAAAATGCAAGACAAATAGTCGCATCTGTTTTCCAGTAAAACTTTATTTACGAAAATTGGTGGCAGGCCACTTTTGACCCACAATCTTGCTTGATAACTCCTGTTTTTATTCTATGGGTTAAAATTCAATGCTATCCTTATTTTGTGGCTCAAATTATTCCGTTTTTCAGTCTTTAGGAGATCCTGGCTCCCTATTCTTTCAACAAGCCACCATCTCTTTGCACTTACTTACTTTGTTATATCACAAAATATTCCAGGCTCATCTAGCATTTTTCCTGCTCCAGCTCTGTAATCAACTACTTCACCAGGAAACCCCAGTTCCTTTTATTGCAAAATGGTGTTTAGAGAACAAGATCTGAGCAGAAGATGTGCTCATTGTTACTGCCTCTAGGTCGTCTCTGTAGACAGTTGTAGGGAATACATGCATGTATACACGTCTGTTTTTTGTATCTATCTGCACACATTGATATCTATGATTCTAATCCAAAACCACATGGTTCATTTAAAACGTCTTCCTTTCCTTATTTATAGCTTCTTCCTCCAAGAGTGAGAAATGAAGCTTATAATCTAAACTATTTACTTAATTTTAGTATTTACAAAGTCATTCAGAATTGCTTGCTCTGTGAGGAACAATTTTACTAACTAAATAATAGCATTGTCTATAGTTCTTTTTGTCTTTATCTTTACAGTATCCAGTCAAGATACCGTTTTGTTTTTTAGGTCAAGTTGCTCCCTGCAAAGCTTAGCACTGGAGGAGAGGGAGACTGTTAAACTGTAGTTGGAATTTGTTTTTCTTTTTAATTAGTTATAGTTTTGGTATTCTCTGTTTAAGTAATAGTGCGGCTAGTATTTTGCACAGAAATTTCATAGTTATAAGACTGCATTATTTGGGGAAGAGCCTTTGGAGGTTACTTACTGCATACCTGCCACAGTCTTCAGTTATCTGGAAGTCTAAAAAGTTTTAATTTTAATGAGGTTTTATTTATAATTTTCTTTTTTATAAGTAATACTTTTTATCTATTTCTACACTTTGTTTATTTCCTATTTCCTATAGAAATTTTATAGTGTAAGTTTTCACATTTACGATATATGACCCAATTTCAGTTAAAGTTTATATTTGATGAGAGATAGCTGAGGTTCATTGTTTCTCCATATGGATATTCAGTTGTTTTTAGCATCATTTGTTGAAAAACCTATCTTTTGAGTATACTTTATACGCTCACAGGAATCACCCAGTAGAAGAATCATAAAAAATACTGATATAGGAGAAAAGGAGAACTTGGGGAGCAAGCAAAAAAAAGGCAAGATGTTGTGCACAAGTGGAGGGATTAATATGCAGTAGGAGCTGGATGTGTTGCTGGTGGGTGGGTGGAATCTGAAAGTTCTCTTCTGATAGCTCCAATTTTCTTAATGAGAAATAAAGCATGAGTGTTTTTCTAGTATTCTTGAAGTCAACTTAATATCTTATATCTTAATATCTTATATTTAAGTTTTACTCCACATCTGCCTAATATAGTGGTCAACATATAGTAGAATTCAACAACATTTACCAAATGATTTGGGAGAAAGATGATAGAAGTAACCATTTCAAACTGTTCTTCTATTCTAAAACAAGGTGATTACTCATCCATACTGTGACACCATCATTTTAAATACAAGAACAGATTTTTTTAAAGTTCTTTTTCCTGTTACTATTCCTGAATAATCGGAATTAATTAGCTAAGAGAACTATCATCAAATGCCACAATTATATACTGTCATTTTAAGCATTTAATCTCTAAAATTATAACTATAAAATAGTAACACATTAAACAAACATAAAGGGGGCTGTCTCCAAGGTAGCGATCTTCATAGATTTTCCTACGACTGTGTTCATCAGTGCTTCTTTACATTTATCCTGACAAATCTCGAATGAGCATTTTTACAATCCTATTAAACACTTAGCTGATAAATTTTGCATTCCTTCCCTCAACCTCCAAACTACTTCATGATCTCCGCTCCCCACTATCAAACTCAGCCTTGTGGCCTGCATTGTACTCAATGAATATAGATGGAATCAGAGGTGATGCTTTGCTCCCGAAAAATTCACAACAGTATTATCTCTAGATGGCAAGATTGTGGGTAAATATTTTTCTACATTTTATACCTTTCAGTTTTCTGTAATAAGTAGGTATTACTAATTGAAAAAAATATAATAACCACCCCATAAGGGGGCCTACCAAGCCTCTCATCCTCCCTATTATATCAACCTCAGACTCCTACAGTCTCTTTATATGGCTGCAAAAACTGCCTTTTGCAAGGACATGTCATCTGATTCTAATATCCATGTTTCTGGTAAAATTTCTTACCTTGTTAGCAGTGCCACCTCGTATAGTATTTATGTGTTAAATACGTCGCCTACGGATTAACTAATAAGTAGAAAAGTTACCCTGCGCCCAAGAAATGATGAGCAGTCTGTGGACGCCATAGTTAGTTATGACTTATGTCGCAAGACTTAAAATTGCTTTCCACTTTCCGCTCCCAGTTGGGAATTATGCCCTGCTCCCGGATCAAGCTTAGCATCTGTATTTATATGGATGCTGAGGTGGTCAGACCTGGTTACATCATCATGTAACTAATTTAAATAGTACCACATCATCACATGACTAATTTAAATAGTACCACAAGCAACAACATATGAAGTAAAAACTGCAAGATTCTTAAGAGTAACTGCCTGTGGCAACCGTCATTACACTCCATAGACTGAAACAAATATGTAATGTGAGCTCCCGCACCAAAGGCAGTGGTGTCTAGTACTGTGTCTCCTGACCAAAAAAGAAAGTTCTTACATGGTGATAAAAAGAGACAGATTCAAGTGGACTGGGGGCAAAGGACGGATGTCATCTTTCGCTGGGAGGCAGAGTAGGTACGTGATTCCCAGGAAGAGGAAGAGCGGCAGTTTCTCTGACAAGACGACCGATGGCGACTGTGCACCTCGGGTTTCCTAACTGATTTGGGTAACAGGCTATGTAGACTTCTCCGAAAGACTGAAAACGGAATAATTTGAGCCACAAATAACGATGGCATTGAATTTTAACCCACAGAATAAAAACAGGAGTTATCAAGCAACAGATTGTGGGTCAAAAGTGGCCTGCCATCAATTTTCGTAAATAAAGTTTTATTGGAAAACAGATGCGACTATTTGTCATGCAATTTTTTTTTTTCACTATAGTCCCCCTAAGGGAACCTGTTAGTAATTTTTTTCCTAATTGCCCAAACCCACTATAAAATTTTAATGCCACAGATATACTGTATATCAGTTTATGTACTGTATGCATATCTGTGCTTTAGGTATAAAAAGTTTTTTGAGGTTGACTTCCTAGTCCGCCAGCTAAACATGGATGACGACCACATCGAGAGCAGTGGTTTTCAACCCTGGCTGCATATTAGTCATCTGGGAAGCCTAAAAATTAAAAACAGAAGCAAACAACAACAAAGAAACTATACCTGAGGCCCACCCTAAACTAATTAAATCAGAATTTTTAGGGATGAGACTCAGCCATTGGTGGTTGTATTGTCTGTTTTGCTTTTAACTCTCCAAGTGGTTATAGTATGCAGCCAGGGTTGAGACTCAGGAGTCTAAAGCATTGGTTTTCAAACTTCATAACACATCAATATAACCTGAAGGTAATTAAAATGGATTGCTGGGCCCCGCATCTAGAGTTTCTGATTAGGCTGGGGTGAAGTCTGATCATTTGTATTTCTATCAAGTTTCCAGGAGATGCTAATGCTGCTGATTAAAGGATCACATTTGGAAAACCAGTGATCTAAAGTGTATTTTTCTTAATGTGCTCACAAACCACCTGAGAATGTTAAAATTCAGAATCTAATTCAGTAGGTCTGGGGCAAGGTTTGAGATCTGCATTTCTAACCGGCACCAAGATGATGGTGAAGCTGCTGGTCTGAGGACCACGCCTTTGAGTAGCAAGAATCTAGAGCTGCCGGCCATGTGTCGTTTTTTAAATTACCAAGTAAACTAGAAGCTGCCGGGACAAATTTTGAGGGACGCCAGTTTGTATGCTAATAATGACATGACTGATTCATTTTGAAGACATTTTTCTTCCCCACCCCTGACCCTGTTCCCCTGAACACACAGTCTCCTGGAGAGTCCTGTGATTACAATGTAATTACTGCATCTCCCTTAAGGTGAAGCACTCTTTGCTTTACTTGATACAGCTGATCACTTCCTTCTCCTTGAAATACCCTTTTCACTTGACTGTCGTAGCCCCACGCTCACTTGGTTTCCTCCTCCTGCCTTTCTGGCCACATTTTTGTCAGTTCTTTTTCATCTCCCCTATATTTAAATGCTGGAGTGTAACAGCAATCCATTTTTTTAGATCCCTTATCTATACTTACTCAGTGATCTCATCCAAGTTCATGGCTTTAAAAACTATATGATGATAACGTGCAAATTTCCGTCAGCTCATACAGCTTCTCTGAATTCTAGACACCTATGTTCAATGGCCTAATTTACAACCCCACTTGGTTGTCTACTACTATCTCAAATGAAACATTTCAAAAACAGAGCTCATGATCTTACCTTTCTCCCACATCAGAAAATTTGCTCTTCCCCCAGTTTTTCCCCAATTCAGTGATTGGCAACTCCATTCATTCAGCTGTTCAGCCCAAAAATGTAATCGTTACTGACTTTTTTTGTGACAATTTATCTAATCCATCAGTAAATTAAGCTGCCTCTACTTGACTGTTTCTCACTATTTCCACCCTTTCTACCCTGGTCCAAGCCACCGATATTTCTTGACTGGATTATGGCAACAGTCTCCTAAGTGGTCTCTCTGCTTCCATCCTGCCCCTCTCCTTCAGTCTGTTCTTAATATAGCAGCCAGAGTGACCTTGTTAAGCCATTAAGTCAAATTACGTCATTAATTTAATTAAATTGTTCCAACAACTTCCAATCTCACTCAGATGGGATGGCTAAAATCCTCTCACTAGCTTATAAGGTCCTCCACTCTGCCCCCTCCACCATTTCTTCATTAGACCTCATTTCTTACTACTTTTGCTTGAATTCACTGCCCTCCAGCCACATCAACTTTCTGTTCCTCAAACACACTAGGCACTCCACTTTAGGGCTTTTGCATTTGATAGTCCCTTTGCCTGAAATCTCCTTCCCTCAGCTATCCACACAGCAGGTCCCTAGTGAAGTGTTACCTTTATACTCCACAGTGAAGCCTTCCTGGCTACCCTATCCAAACACCGATCCAAACTCTTTCCAACAGCGACTTCTCTGTATTTATGGGATGGAAACTTCATTTATTCAACACAGGTCAAAATTGTAGTTGGAAAAGCAATTCGGAATGCATAATGTTTCCACAGTGAATCAATATTTTTTGTGGTTTGGGATATATGGTCAATATTTCCCAAACTTGGCTGATAATCAGAATCATTTAAGGAGCTTTTTTGCCAATTCTAGCCTTTTCCTCAGATGTACTAAGACTCCTCTAGAGCGGGAACCTAGAAATCTGTTTTTTAAAAAGTGCCCCAGATGATTCTATTTGGGAATCTGTATTATAAAACATGCATTCCTAGAATTCTTAACAAAAGCAGTTTGAGAAATGGGTATAAACCCTTCCCTCAAATCTGACACCAGAATTTTCTTAAGCATTGTGCAATATCTAGAAGTATTACTTCAGAAAGTATTAGAATGCATTCAGATTTAGTAAAATGTCCCTATGTTTAATTAACTAGAATTAGGTGAGCTTAACTATCACGGTTGATACAATGATTCTATTTTATAAGATTTCATTTTATGTGTCAGGATATAAAAATATTTACAGTTATTTGTTTTTCAAATACTTTAGTTTAAGGGGTAGTTTAAGGGATAAAATTAAGAGCTGTTTTCAAGGAAAGGTAGGAATTACCTAGAATAGTTCAAATTGTCATATTGTACCTAAATGTATATTGGATACATCATTATTTACTTAGGTAAAATTAAAATGCTTAGATTTGTATAACTATTTTCCTTTATTATTTTATAATGTTTCATGTTGAATATACAGATAACTAATAAAATATAATATTCTGGATATAAACTAAGGAAAACATATGGAATAATAAATACTTAGAAGCTATTAAGGACTTACTGTTCTTTCAAAGCCTTGTCACTAATCAAAGAAATAGTTATCGAGCATCTCCTTTGTGGAAGGGTCCCTGCCTTTAGGTACTGAGAGTTTAAGACACATCAGTCAAGAATCACTTAGCACACTATGTGTAGTAGGGACAGCATCTGTGTACCTGTGATATGGTATGTACATGGAGACATAACAATTCACAATGATGTTTCCTACTGAATACAATAGCTAATCTGGGTCTTTAAGAAAAACAGAAACAGTCATCAGAATAAAAGAGTGAAGGTATTGCATTCTCGGAAGAGGTAACATCACATGCAGTGGTCTCGTGTTGAGAGAATATTTGAAAGAGTTATTTGTACTCACTATCTTCAGTTCTTTTCCTCCCATTCAGTCTTGGCTCTACTATTTTTCACCATAGCACTCTTGTTGAGGTCACCGATGACCTCCACATTTGCCATATCCAGTGGTCAATTCTCTGTCCTCATCTTTGTTTTATCATTTGCCACAGTTGGTCACTCCCACCTTCTTAAGACACTTTTTAAAGTGGCATCTGGGACACATCTTAGTGTGGAAATATGTATTTCTTGGTTTACTTATTCTTTCAGCAAATATTTATTGAGCACTTATTATTTGCCAGAAACTATTCTTAGCACTAGAGATGTAGTCCTGAACCAAAAAGATGAAATTCCCAACCCTCATGGAACTTATATCTACTGGGAAGAGACAGAGAATAAACTAAGTAAATTTTATATTTATGTATAAATTATGTATGTAGTATGTATATACATATAATTATGGATATAGTATATACATATACATTAGTTTTCTTTCTTAAGAACACCACCTACCACAATTGAAGAAAAGAGCTACCACACCTTTCATTCTGTCTAAAGGAGGTCTTATCTAGAAGCAATGAGTAATTACTATTCTAACCTCCAACCACATATGGTATACTTTTCAAAGTATTTCAGATGCATTGTCATTTAAGCTCATCACCGCCTTGTGAGATACTTTCACTATTTTTGAAAAAATCTTCAAATTCCATGTCTACATAATACATAAACAATGGGCTTGGACAGTTAGTTCAATTTGGAGGTTCACTCGCATAAGAAAACCAACTGTATTCCATCAGTCATCTTCACTGGCGATAAATGATTTCAAAATTGTCAATAATATTCACCACTTCAAGAACAAATTTGTCAAAAATGTGTTCATGGGCAATAACTAGAAAAATTTAAAAGCTATCACATCCTTTGGGAAGACAACTGGCAAAAGTTTCAAAGTATAGACCAAGCTATAGATGTGCATCTTACACTAAAACAGGTAGTAGTTTAGTATATTTAACCTAGTCTTAAACTTGTAATAAACACTTAAAAAGTAGAGAACTTTATCATGATAACTTGCAACAGAAAAAAATAGTGACCCTAAAATTTCTGTATTATTTCTGACTGAAACTAATGTCTGTATAAATCAACAGTACTGAAGTAAAGAGAACTAAAGGATAAATTAGTAGAGAAGTATAAAGTATATAGATAAATGGTAACAAGAAGCAAAACAATTACAAGCAACAAGGACAAAAAAGTCATGTGGCACCATCATTAGCCACATTATGTGTACGAAGACAATAGAAAAACTGGTAAGCAAATGATAGACTTGTTGTGATTCATTCTCCACAACCAATTTAGCACTTACATTTTTAAAATCTAAAGACAATGACTTGCTCATTCTAGTTAGCCCCAGACTAAGTCCTAATTGACCAAAAAGCTTTACCTAAGTTTCAAGCAAATATGGAAACAAAATCATAATAAAAACAGCAATGACTTTTTGTTACTAAGGCTAACATTACAGCAACATTGTTTTCCACTACGCATTAGTCACATTTATAAATATTACATTTTCTGCTGTGACATAATTGAAAAATTACTAGAGCACTTTCTATATTTCAAAAATTGAATTGAAAAAATAAGTCAAAGGTTTGAACATTGCCTGATCTATTTCACAAAACGATGGATCTCTGTCAATCTGATTTCTAAGCTATATTCTTAGTACTGTATTAAATTTGTGTCACCGATTTCAAGATGCCATATAATTCAGATTTTACTACCCCACTGCAATTCTTCAGGAAACCTTTTTATTGTTATAAATTGTTTTAATGATATGTCATTTGCATGAAGTCATAAGCATGTATTCAATTATGACAAAAATGGAGTAATTTGCCATTTTGAAATATTTTGAGTAATGTATGAGTTACGCAACTATATGTATATAGGGGAAGGGGAAAACGTTACCTTCCTTAGAGTTTACTGAAACGCAATTATAAAAATTCAAGCAGCGTGACATGACATAGCTTCTAATTATGCTGGGAAAACAAAACAGAATTTACCCCATCAAATAAGTTATATTTCGTTTTGAAAGGCCTTCGTACCATACTGCTCCCAAATACCAAGGAGTAAAAACAACAGAAGTACACTTGCAGAAGACCTCAAAATCCTTCACACCTACCCCACCTACTGAATTCGGCCTCTCAATAGACTGAGTATCTGGAGGAGGGCGGATTCAACTAGGCGAAGCCACTACTCTCAGCACTGTGGGAGACCTACCACGTGGAAGAGAAACTGGAAAGGATTAGGGAAAAAGAACTGGGGTAAATTCTACTCTTGCTGTGAACAAATGAACCAAAAACGTCTGATTCTCTATTCCACAATCTCCATTTTTACTGTCCTTATCCTAACTCCACGTTGCCCTACCTTGTGTTTGTCCTAGGCCTCCTTCTCCCTCCTACAGATCATAGATGTACAGACATGCAAAATAGAAGAACTTAGTCATTTACAGAATTTAAGTACCAGACCTTCTTGCCTACAAGACTCCAAACCGAGATACAGAATTTGAAATGCCCAATTTAAATTCTGTGGAACATAAATGAAGAGATTAAACAGAGTAACCAAATCTGTAATAGAATCTCCATCAAAAAACCCCAAAGCAGCACATAAACACATTCTTAATGTTTTTAAATATAGTCTCCGTCTGTCAAGGACAAATATGCTATGCTTGAGGCAATAATTAATGGCCTTGAAAAATTTCTGCAGCTTTTATTTGCCACAAAAGTTCTGCTGAGACACTGATTGAAAATTACATTTTAAATATACCGTTCACTAAAGAAATGTCAACAAGCACTGGGACCAACTTTAGGATACCTCCCAAAGAATTAAAATGCCAAAAAAAAATCCCCCCAAAATGTGGTTTATGTAAAAAATACAAAAGTAAACTTATTTAGGAGCACTTCAATGAAGAGGAAACAAGAGAATTGGAAATCGGTAGAGTTTTTAGCAGCTTCTTTCAGATGAAGCCTACCCCCAAACTGCCGTGGGTGTGCAAATTTTTAATGTCCAATGAATCGCCTGAAGGTTGCTGGGGTTTCTTTTCTACCTGCTGATAACAGCAGGCAGTGAAACCTGAACTAATTACCATGGCCAAGAGGTGAGTGCCCTGCAGGATGCCACCTGGGCGCGCTCCCCAGGACCAGCCGACAGCTTGCGGTACTTTGTTTTGATCACTTTTATTAGGTAAAGGATTTCCCCCTGACGCTTTAAGAATTCGTTTAATGAAAACTCTCTGGCGGGATTTAAAGGGGTAAGTTGCTACCGAAATAACCTTTTTTTTTTTTTTTTTTTTGCCGTTTTATAAATTTGATGCAGAGAGAGGAGTACAAAGCCATAAAAACGAACGCCCGGTGGATCTGTGGACTTGGTGTCACCGCCGCGACCCGAGGGAGAGACTCCAGAAGCTGAGGATGGGGAAAGGCGTTCGCGGGGGTTAACACGGTCGACTCGGGACAAGACGGGTGCGGGGTTCTCTTCGGGCCGCTGCTCCCCGCAGAAGCGGGTCACGGCCAGG
Organism: Pteropus medius; assembly: GCF_902729225.1. Classification (NCBI taxonomy): domain Eukaryota; kingdom Metazoa; phylum Chordata; class Mammalia; order Chiroptera; family Pteropodidae; genus Pteropus; species Pteropus medius. The sequence goes on from NW_024349797.1 coordinate 13,161,946, forward strand.
AGGTCAGCAAGTGCGAGCTCCGCGAGCAGTGCGCAGGGGCGACCTCGGGCGCCCCCGCCCCGCGTACCTGATGATGTCGTCGCTGTGGCCCCGGTAGAACTTCTGCCGGTGCTCGCGCGGGCTGTACACCACGCCGACGCCCGCCACGAAGTACACGATCTCCTTGGCCGCCGTGTAGTAGAGGTTGTTGCGGCACTGGTGGCCCCGGTAGCCGTACACCCACTCGAGCCGCAGGTGGCAGCTCGGGGCGCTCCGGGCGGCCATGTCGGGGCGCCCACCCCGCGGCTCCGGCTCGGGCCCGCGGCCGGGCGAAGAAAGCCCTCCGACCGGCGGCCGGGACTTGCCGCCTGCCGCGTCCTCTAAGCCGCGCCTCGCAGGTGCATGTCGCCGCTGCTGGCCGCCGCCGCCGCCGCCTCAGCCCACGGGCGGGAGCAAAACGCTCGCCTCGCGAAACATGCTGGGGGCCGCGGGGGCCGCGCGCCCTGCGCCCGCCTCGGCTCGCCTAGCGCCCCCGGCTCGCAGCGCCCAGGGTGACAGCGGGGCCGAGCGGGCCCGCCTCCCGCCTCCGCCGCTCAGCCGCCGCCCGCGCACCCCGCTCCGCGCCCGAGTCACCTGCGGCGTCTGCGCCCCGCCGCGGCCTCGGCTCCCGGGCCCGCGCCGCGCGCCCCCGAGCTGAGCGAAGCGGCCCCGCACGGCCCCGCCCCTCGCCACTGTCCCCGCGCGCGCTGTCCCGCCCCGCCTCTCCCAGCGGGGGACCGTGCGAGCGCCCGCAGCTCGGGGCGGCCGCCGCTGGGTCGCCCTTTCGCCCCGTCCTGCTCCCCCAACCTCTAAAGCCACTGCCCGCGGCCAGGACGAGCGACCCCAGGCCCTGACGGCGTCCCGCCCGCGCGCAGGTCGCTGAGCCCTCACGGACCCTCGGCGACCCCCGCCCCTGCCGCTGGGAGTCCTCGCCCAGGAAGCGGTTGCCAGTCTCGCTAGGATGCAGCTCTGTTCCCGGTCAGCACTACGTTGATGCCTGGGAGAATCTACACCAGGATGCTAACCTCATTTTTTTTTCTTTCTGGTAATATGTGTGTCTGCTTCATGCCGCTTCATAGTGCTCACTATACCAGACATTGGGAGTAAAACTTACCTGACTTCCTAACATTTTCTCATTTGTGTAGGTGACCTCAAAGCTGAAGGAATTTAGATTGTAAAATGACACGCCAGATCTGATTTTTTTAGTAAACGGCAACGGTGCCTGTTTTCTTAATTACTGCTTTGAACACCAATAAACTCTTAATACTTCTTGCATTTTAGCAATGGTGAAGTAAGACGGTTAGACTATTGCGATCCTGGAGAACGCACCAGTAACAGAAATAGTGGGAGCAATGAATTCTCCGCAATGTCATTACCCCAGCCACTCCTTTTTCTAAGTGCCCTTTTCTAAATATGGCCAAGATTTACCAATACCTATAAAAATAATTTGAAATTCATGTTTTAAGAAGCTTTTAAGTAAACCATATGGTTTACAACAAGAAATACTAATCAAATACTAATATGAATCTTCTGTGTCTGAAAAATCACCATTTTGGTTTCCCTGTGTAATACCAAAACTTGGATATCTAACAAAAGCTAGAATAAACTAATATCCTTTCAAGAAATATGACTGTTCAAATGTGATGATGGTACCCGTACCTTGGAATAGAAGTTACCCAGACACTTCTTCCTCGAAGATGCAAATTACTAACTTAGGACAAGAGGATACTTTTCAGTTTGGGGTATGACTTCTGCATGCAGGGAAGACGGGCCATCTCAGAGGAAGGAATTTGCATAAATGTCATGAAAAGTAAACTCTAAAGAAGTGAGCAGATTTGGTGAACTCTGCCAGGAAGCCTGAAAATAGAAATCAAATCCACTGTAGTTCACAGTTAGCATCTGACGGGGAAGTGGGAGAGTATGGAGGAAAAACTGTAAGAACTTCATAAAATTTCAGATGCCATCAAGTTTATTATTTCTGCTATTCCCAGAGTTATTAGCTATAAAATACTTGTAATGAAAGGGCCCTTGTCCTGATTTCCAGGAGCAGCCAAGAATTAGAAGGGAGTGGTGAGCACGACTAGGGGAAATGTGCCCCATTCTACAGCTTGTCTTTGGCTCTGGATAACAGCAATCTTAGCAAAGGAAAAGAATGCAGATTGGGTTTCTGGGACCTGCTGGAAAGAAAAAAAACCTCGGCCTAAGAAGTGGCTCTGAAGCCATAAAAAGGCCCATGTGGGGGGTCCTGTACAAGACATATACAGTATCTCTTTGTCACCTGTATTTATTTGGTTTTTGTTTTTTAATAAGATGTTTGCTAACTCACTAGTGAGTTCCTTGAAAACCCCTGGTGGAAAAAAAGAAAAAATTGTTGATTATTTAAATTTAAGCAGTGAACTTAGAAAAGATGAGGTAGTTTGTTGCTATACGTTTGTAGTATATTAATTGCTGGTCACGTGTCATTTTTTTTGAGACATAAGATTGTGAAGAATACTTTTTCCTATGTTTTGGGTTTTTCAGTACAACGTCTTCTGGATCTCATGATCCATATTTAAGCACTCATATTAATAACAAATTTAAATAATTTATTTTTCCATTATCATATTTTTCCATTACAATTTTTAATGACCCAAGGGTGGACTGTGAAGCAAAAACATTCTTAATTAAACTATCCTCAACTGACAACTCAAGACCTATAAAGACAGCCAAGGCACAAAGGTGGCTAAAAAATGAAACATTCATGAATATTAAAGGGAAGAAAAACCTGAATAGTTCTTACCCCTACAACTTTATATAATCTGTTATTACTAATGTCACATCAGAAATCTAAATCAAGCTTTTATTGCTCATTGAGATTCCACAATCTGTACCCTTTGAAAGTAATACAAATAAGGATTCAGGAGAAAGACCCCCAAAATTCTACAAATCAACAGGTGGACACTTGTTAGGCATTTTAAATATAAGTTGCAATACTTTTTGCTAATCTATATCATGAAACTTGAGTTCCTAGTATGGAGTTTTATATTCCAGACATTTGAAATATTTCTAAAATTCAAACAAAGAAATTATTTGCTGGCTACCAATTGTCATTACCCTCAGGTCCACAAAAAAAATATAAGGTAAAGTACATAAGACCTAAAAGCCAAAATTCATGCTATTAATTACAGCTGGCTAATTAAGCTGACTTATGAATCATAATGATGTTTTAATAAGCCGTCCATAAAAATATTTCTGTAACTATACCTATAATTAGCCTGTTTTGTATATACAGTGCCTGGAACCATGGATGTTCCATATATATTTGTCAGCTATTAAATATAAAAGAATACTTGTGTAGTCATGATAGGGTTCCTCTTAGTTTTATCCTAAATAGTTGAAACTTTTGAAAACTTGAGCCTTTTTCTAATACTGTTGTTCAAGACTTCTTTGGTTGTACGTGACAGAAACTTACACAATATGGCTTAAAGCCTCATAAGACGGAAAAGCCCTAGAAGTAGCATTAATACACTTGGCTCCTCGGGCTCAAGTGACGCCATCAGAACTAGGTCATCAGAATTAACTCACTTTTACTTTCCTTTGGGTTGAGTCCATTGCCAGACAAGCAAAACAGCTGCCAATTGTCCAGTTCTACATCCTATTCTCCTAGTGATTCCTATGGAAAGAGCTCTTTTCAGCTGTTTCCCTGGAAACTCCTAGACTTCAGCTCCTTTGGCTCTGATTGGTTGACTTGAATCATGTGCCCACCCTTGGATCCACAGAGTAGTGCCAGGGGCAGAAAAACCACAGAAGTGGGGAGTGGGAGAGGGATGAATCTCCCAAGGAAAACGGAAATTGTATTACCAAAGTAAGAAGGAATGGATGCCAGCAGCAGCAACCCGGGGCTGACTTCCATACTTTAGTATTACCCAACCCTCATTTGCATAACCAAATGCATATGTAATCTAAATGACCAGGACAAACAAACAGAGACTCATGAACATGGACAATAGACTGGTGGTTACCAGAGTAGAGGGGGAGATGGGGAGGTAGATGGGGTAAAAGGGTCAAATATGTGGTGACATCAAAGAATTAAAAATAAATTAAAAATAAATAAATAAAAAATACACATGTAATCTAAATTTAAAAAAGAACAAAACCAGGTGTCTGCTAAATAAACGCAGCTTTCAGACACGACTTCTCACCACGATGCCACCCAAAGACCCCCTGAAGAAAATTCTAAATCTAGCCCCAGATGTTGGGCAGATCAAAACAATAGATGCTCCCCTACCAGGAACCAAATTTCCAAATGTCTATTAGATTCTACATAAAGCCCTTAAAAATGATATACAATTGAAATAAAAGAAGTCTCAAACCAAATTATCTTCTACACATCTATACACCTTAACATCTTCTCTTTCTGTCCTAACTGACTAACCAACATCCCACAGTTAGGCAGGCAGGAAAGCCAGGCAGTGGTCTTTGGTTCCTCACTGTTTCTTACTTCCCACATATCCTTTTGACTCTATTTTAGAAATATTCCAAAACACCATCCCCATCTCTACATCCACACCCTCCCAAACCCAATTGCCGTAGCTCAGTTCAAGTCTAACCATCTTTTCCCTCGATTCTGCAACCCAAGTTACTTATAAAAATCACGCCATTCCCGTTGTAAGAAAGTTTTCTAGAAGCAATTTTAGTAATAGGCATCTAGAGCCTTAAAATGTTCTTTTCCTCTGACTCACTAATTTCTCATCTAGTTACCTGCCATAATGTAATAAGAAAAAAAATGCAGAGCAAGATTAATGTACCAAAATATTTATTATGGCATAATTTAGAACAATAAAAATAAGGAAACCAAACTGTCCAACCATAGCGTAAACTTTGAGTAAATCGACCCAGCTCATTAAAAATATTACAAAAGCATTGAAAAGTAATTTTTCAAATAAATTTTGGCAACATTGGAACTTTTCCATCATAGAATATAAAACGTTTCTTTTTAAATCAAGATAACAAATGTATGTACAGAATAAACCCAGTTATGAAATATATTAAAGACTGGGACAAAAGATACCAATGTTAATAGTTTTGTAACATGATGGATAATTTTATACTTTTATTGGTATGTTTTCTAAGTTCTTTAAAAATATACATTCCTCATGGATTCCTCATGGGAAAGGAATTACATTTGTTTGGGGAAAAAAAAATACCCAAATGAGTGCTTAGCACAGAAAACGAGATCCCAAAGGAGCCGAATATGGGCAGAACTGTTCTGTGTTAAGATTGAGAAAGAACTTATTGCTCCAGGAAGATGAGAGAGGAATGAAATCAGAGAGATGGCAAAGCTGCAAGTTTTGCCATGCAGCCCTCTCCAGAACCTCTCAAGTTTCTAAACTCATAAAATGTTAGATTTTTTTTTTCTTAAATAGAAACTGGAGAAACGAGGTTTATCAGTCTAGATTGATGTAGTAAGAAGCAACGCGACTCCCTTCAAGGACAAATTGTGATCGAATGCAGTTCATGGGAAGGAGGAAGCAGGATGGCTGGAGAATTTACTCATCCAGCTCCCCCTTGTCTCCTCATTCCCACTAAGGAACACTGGGGGAGTTGGAATTAATGACCACATTTCCAGGTTGCATCATCTAGCTGCTTCTGTGATCTCTGGGCCGCTGGCTCCCTGAGCCTCAGTTCCCATAAGGTAATGAGAAGAGGGCTGGATAGTAACTACACACACGGTGAGAGGAATTTCAACCATGGTCGGGAAACCTAAATTTTTTATAATGGGCAGGAAGCCTGACTTGAAGGCCTTGAAGGGAGCCATCGTCTTTATCATACTGGAAAATAAACAAATCTGCCCTTTTCTCCAAAGGAAAACACTGTCTTTATCTTCCAAGGTTGTCACTACACAAACATCCTAAGAAAGATAGCCAGGAACAAAGGCAGTCAAGTGCCTCTGCAAACAAGATATGCAGAAACGCAGGAGACCTGTGCAGCATTGTCTCCTAACACATGTCCAACGTGCAGCGACTAAGTGCGTATTTCCTGAGTACGAATGCTGCCGAATTGTGATCAACATGTAAAATTTATTTCTGCAGGTAATGGAGAATATTGAGTTAAGCAGATAATGTCACGTAATATTGTCAAAAGCTAAGGGGGACAGTACTTAAAGCAGTCAGGACAGATTTTATCAGTAATACTCTTGCAAATAGGGAAGAGGGTCAAGAGTAAACTGAACTCAACTTCCTTGAAACACAAAGGACACCTGGATTTGTTAATTAGAGCTTATCCAGAGAAGAAATAAACTTCTATCTTTATCACAGGAGGTAGTGTCCAAGCGAAAGCGAGGCAGCCGCTGGAGGTGGACACTTATCCTCCACTTAGCAATTATTATATTGAATTTTAGGAAATTGTTGATTTATGGGGACTTTGAGTGAAAGAGAGTTATCTCACTGAATGTTTGCATTTCATAGAGACAACTCTCAAGTCCTTGAGGAAACACTCTGGGGTGGTAGATTTACATCTCAAAGAGAAGAGAAAGGATTTATAATTAATTATAAGCTTTCTAAAGTATCTGCTCTAAGAGAAAGCTCAGGGGCCTGTCTGTCTACCACCAGGTTTGGGCTACAAGACAGTAAATTCTCAGTGTCGAGCTTTCTCAGGCAAGCGTTTTAAGGGAGGCTGGGGTCATTCTAGGGACAGGACCTTAAGCTGCTTGAGCCATGCTAGCGTTTGTCAAGCCTCTTAGTGCAGAGATTGTTATATGCCAAGAGTTCTGTCATTCTCAGTATAGCAGTGGTATAACTAGCTACTAAAAGCGTATCTACTAAAAGCATATCTTGACATCAAGCTAATAAAAGAAAACATGAGAAATTTTTGCTCAATCAGCTTTTAATAGAACACCTTCAGGGTCATAAACAATTGTACTCACACAGTGAAGTAACTGTGGACGCTGGCACAGATACTGAAAGACATTATTGTAAACTGTAGTAGTGATTATTCTGTAGTTACTGTTGACTTGTATCAAGTTGCCCCAGGTTTTGAACACCTTCAAATCCACTGCCAAAAATTCTACCCGAAAGCATACCACAGAAAGAAAAAGGTTAACAAAGGTGTTACACATATTTTTAATCTAACTACCATACCTAAAAAGTTAAGAAAGGATTATAGAGTAAGCATGATATTATCAAAAGAAATTTTATTGAATTCTACTGGTCATTAAAACCTACTTCAGGGAACCACCATCTTCCAATAATTCATCAAAATGACCAACACAAAGGGAAAGAGGAAAGGAGCCCACTCTGTTCTCTAGGCCTTTTAGAAAACATAGAGTTGTTCCTTTGGCTGCATGCATGCTAATCTCAAAGAAAGGTGATGTCATAGACATCCGGGGAATGGGCACTATTCAAAAAGGAACTATGTTACTATGGCAAAATGGGAAGAGTCTACAGTGTTACCCAGCATGCCATTGGCATCGTTGTTATCAACCAGGTTAAGGGCAAGGTTCTTGCCAAGAGAATTAATGAATGTATTGAGCATATTAAGCACTCTGAGAGCCGAGACAGCTTCCCAAAACGTGTGAAGGAAAATGATCAAAAAAAAGAAAGAAGCCAAAGAGAAAGTTACCTGTGTTCAATTGATGTGCCAGCCTGCTCTACCCAGAGAAGAACACTGTGAAAACCAATGAGAAGGGGTATGGGCTGCGGGAACCCATTCCCTGTGCATTTGTGGCATGATAGGTGTAAAAAAATAAAAGACCTTTAATTGAGTGGAAGTGTGGTGTCCTCTCCCCCAAACAAATATTTAAAGAAAAAAAAAAAAAAACCTGACTGCATTAAAAAAAAAATGGATGTAGGAAAGATAAGAGACAAAAGTAGATTTATCATAGATTATGTAAAAAAAAATAAATTTAGGTGCAAAGTGCTTATGAAAAGATTAGTCTTAAGCTGATTTCCGTGTAGGAAGACGTTTCCTGGAGAGGTAGATACAGTCTAGTTGTAGATAGCACAGTTCTAGAAAAAGGAGATATAATAAATAGAGATAAAAGAAGATAAAGCCAAGGCATATAAAAGACAGGACAGTAAAAAAATGCCGTGTATATTTTAAAGTCACAGACTTCACTATACTGGGAAAGTATTTTAGTCAACAGATGAAACACTATCTCTAAGCAATCTCTTTACATTTTATAACGTGGAAGTAGTATTCTTTCAAATACAGAAAGGCAGTTGTATACTTTCCAGCACAAGCTAAAATATCAATTTGTTTTAGACTGGATCTCACCTTGGACACAATGGTTATTTTGATAAGTTTTTGTTTTCTTCTGATTTTTAATTTTAACTTTGAAATAACTTCAGATTGACAGAAATGTTAAAAATAATTTCTATACATCTTAATTTTTATAATATTTCTGATTCCTTGGCTATTAATATTTATAACATTTCCTTTACCGTTCTCTCTCCTTATGTGCATATATGTAAATATATATGTATATATGTATGTATAGACATATGTGTATGTGTAAATGCTTTGAGAGTAAGTTATAGAAACGATTCCTTCTTTTTAGTGTATATTTTTTATGTTTATAAATGATGTTCTTTTACAGAAATAAAAGATAATTATCAAAATCAAAAAATTAATATTGATACAATACCATTATTTAATCTAGAAGCCTTATTAAAATATCACCTTTGTCTAACATAATTTATAGGAAAAAATTTAAATCTGATCTAGGATTCTCTTCACATGTTGCATTTAATTTCCATATCTCTTTTAATCTTGAGAAGTTTCTGAGTCTTTATCATCCCTCATCTTTACATTTTGAAGAATGCAGATCATTTATTTTGTAGAATTTCCTCAATTGAATTTATCTGATATTTTCTCAATACTGGATTTAGGTTACATGTTTTTGGCAGCAATACTAAAAGCTATGTTGTGTCTATCTGAGCACATCATATCCAGAGGCAAATGATATCTGTTTCGTTATATCTATTTGTTCCTTTATTGATAATATGCATTAACTTTATCACTGGATTAAGGTACTTCTTATCAGATTTCTCCACTATAAAGTTATAATTAATTAAGTAGTATATTTTGGGGAGTTAATCATAAAATTTTAATATAAATTTTTGATTTTTAAGCATTGGAAAATAAATTGATAATTAATAATTATAGTTTGGTACACATAATATTTCAAGGCATATTGTTCATGAAGAATATTTGAAGTGTAATAAAAAGATTATAAACTACTGATTTAGAACATTCTTTCGACCTCTGATTGAGTGATAAAAATGTATGTGACAATATCTTTAGCTTGTTCATGATGTTTATTAAATACTAGAGAATTTTCTATAAATGGTTAGAATGAAAATCTCACTCTTAGAGTTACTGACTTTGTTCAAAGGACAATCAACCAGTCTATTCTTTGTTGAATTTTTTAAAAAAGGCTACAATGAAACATTTTGAACATTGGCACATTTTAAACACATTCTTTCATGCAAACTAATTTTTGTTTCTGATCTTTTTATCCTCTTCTATTAATGTTTAAGGATCAGATAGTACACAAACCTGAAAATAAAAATTTGATTATAAAAAGCAAACACTATGAATATCTCATAATTTATGTTGATCAATATTCCAGTAGTATTCATATGGTACATCATTAAACCCACAGGATTCTGGGAGACTACAAGAGACATAGTCCCATTTATCTCATTGTTCAATGAGGTATTTGAGTTACTTCTTCTTCTCTCCTGAACATAACTGTAAAAAAGTAATAATAAAATTAAAACTCCGATAAATTTGGACAGTTATTTAAAGCATCAGCCTAGAAGTAGAGAAATGGGCACAGGTTAAAGTGGATGACTAGAGGGAAGGGGGAAAACTTAACAATGTTGAAATTAGATTATAAAATTTACACGTAAGAAAAGCAATGTTAACGTTATAACATTGCTAAAGAAAGTAAATAGTAAATTAAGAAGGTGCATATACAATATGGTCATTTCAAAAAAGAATTGTGGAATATTCCAAAAGAAAGTAATGATTTGGCTAATTAATAATTCATATCAAAACAGGAATTAAACAGAACAAATGATTAAATTAAAATAATTCAATGTCATTGGTTGCTCCCAGTTTGATAGACATTAAATGAACTTGAATTGGGTTCCAATGAACCAACAGAACAAAAAGGAGACCAGATCACAAAAGGCGTCATATAGTACTTATTGTTATTGTCATTGTTATCAGAGGTGAAGAGTAAAGATTTTTTTCAAATAATGTCACACACATGGACTGATGATATAACTAAATGAAAACCTGTGCCATAGACTGAAAGTCTGGATTAGTTATGTATAATCATGGGTTGTACCTTACGAAATATATATGACAAACGAAAAATGTGATGGGTTAAGGTTGGACTTCAGAAAAAGTGTCAGAAATCAATTTTTTATAAAATATTCTACTGGTGAGGTTGACTCAATTTTTTTAATCAAATGCAAAGCTAACTATCCCCTACACAACCTGTTGAAAACACTACCTTTTTCTCACTGTGTTTGAAATACAATGTTCATTATATGCTAAATTATCACATATCTACAACCATTTCTTGCTTCTCTGTTCTATTCCATATATTCAGCAAATATTTTTTGAGCACTTATTATGTGCCAAGCACTATTTTAGCCACGGTGACGCAACAAAGCCGTGGTGCTTGCATTCTGGGGAAGAGAGGATAGGAGTAAAAATACATGATAATATATACATACACACTTATGAAATATATCAAGTTGGAGTAGGTACTATGAGGAACAATGTGGTAGCGAAACGAGATGGGGATGGTTTGCAGAAAGCTCTCTTTAATGAAATGACATTTCAGTAGAGACTGCTATGAAGTAAAAAAAGTCACAGAGAGAAGCAGGTTGATATCTAAGGAGAGTGTGACTGTCAGCAAGTAGCAAGGGCAAGGTTGTCCTGCTAAGCCCAGGCAAGAACCAGCTAGGAGCCCAGTGTCTTCTGAGTGAAGTGCCAGATAGGAGTGGGTGAGATAGGTCGGAGAAGTAACCGGAAGCTAGAACCTGTGGGACTTTTAGGACGTGGCTGGAAGTTTGGATGGTGGTGTTAGAACATTCCAGACCTTAAAAAAAAAAAAAAAAAAGAACAGAACCCTAGCCAAATCAAAGACACTTTCTTACTCACTGCTTTCTTCTCATACATATGTGTAAGTGTCCTGCAGCACATGAGAGTAGAAAGTAGGGATCTAAGAATATAGTGTATATTGCTTTTTAAAAATCAGCGCTTTTATTTTGCGTTTTAAATACATATACCAGAATTCTGTACACCATGTGATATGTAGATTTTGGTTCGATCGAAATTTCATTGTTTTAGCTAAAAAGAAATCTAAGTCTACTTCTCTTTTTTAAAAAGGTTTTAAAAGAACCTGCATAGAAATAAGGCATATCAAAGCATCTTTCATATCGTGTTCAATCGCATGAGGATAAGATGGAGCCAGAAATTGTCACATAAAATGAATTTATTACCAACAGAGTTCTAAGTTTACTTCGAATGTTGAAGATTAATTCATTTTTGAACTTCAGAATCTGATTTTCAGAGTACAAGAAGCTTGATGGAAAAAGCAATTGAATGTCATCAACCTCTCTTTATGTGCTCTGTTGAAAACCGTTTAGGCTGTCGTGTATGATATGAATCAGAGGGACTTGATAAATATTATTAAGAACACTCTAGATGGCTTATCTTATTGGATGTGTAATTGCCTGTAAAATTCAGACCGAAATAAGAAAATTTAGGATAAAAGGAAATGTTTAATAATTGTATTTTCAATTTCTTAAGACCTTCGCCCAAATAACAGGTGATAACTTTGTTGGAGAGTCACAAGAGGAAAATGGATCTTGGCAGCTGGTCAGTAATTTGAGGTGAATGTAATGCAGCTCATGCATTTTATTTATTTTCAGGGAAGTCACTAGTTTCATAGTGCTTTTTGATTTGAAGTTTACTATAATAGTGGCAAAGTATTGAGAGAATATTTTTCACCAGGTTAGGAAAAATTATGTTCAAGTATTCGAAATGCCTGTAATATTGGATTGTAACTAACTTCATATCAGAAAATAGATTTTCTGTGAATAATGGTTCACATAAGTTTGAAGACCTGAAAAAAAACTGAAGATTTGTAAATAGAGCTGCACTAATTAAAACTGTTATACTTTTATAAATATTGACCTCCATATCAGTGACCCTGAATAAACAACCCAGAAACAGTATTCATTTTATACTAGAATTTTGCATATAATATAAGGGAGCATTCCAAATCACTGGGTGAGAGTGTCCAATAAATTTCAGCATACAAAATAAATATTTATAAAAACAATAGCTTTCCTACATGACAAAATTTCCTAGAAAAACAATTATCTGAAATTGGCAAATAATAATAATTTTGACTCTGCTTTTCTAATAGCCAAACCTCTTATTCTGTTCACTACATTGACTATAATTTTCTGAACAAACTCTCCATGGTATAATTTCACCTTCTCCTTTGAGCAGATGTATAATTATGAGTCTCAAATTTTACCTCCATCTCTGACTTCTTTTCATAGCCTCTGACACATATCTGCCTCCAGTTACCAACAGAACATCTCCACCTGTCTGTCCCAGAGGCACTTAAAACCATTATACCTCAATTGGAATTTAATCTCTTTTTTTTCTCAGCCCATTTCTTCTCCTTCATTCTGATTTTGGTGACTGGCGCTCTTATCAGTACATTCACAACGTAGAAACCTGAGAGATAGCCTAGATTTCTCTCTTTTCTTAGCCAAATTCCCTCCGCATACCCAACCAGGGTCCAAGTCCCACTGATTCTATTTTTTTTTAACATATTTCAGCCACACTGGTCCATTCCCATTACTCTCAGCATTTTTCACCTTGACTCTTGCAATAGTATCTGCACTAATCTCCTTGACTTCACTCGTTGTCAATCAAGTTATTTTTATTCCGAGGTAAAATGTCTCTGGTGGCTTTTCATTGAATATGCAAACTCCACTGCGTGATGTTTCACACTCTTGATGATCTGGCTTCAGCCCACCTTTACCTGTCTTTCCTTCCACACCTGGTCACACGATTTCATGCTGCTGTGATGCTTTTCCTGAGCTGCTGACTGCAGCTCTTTACCAAGTACCCATGCAGAGGTAGAATTGCCCCGTCCTGTGCCTTCACTTGTACCCATTTACCCTGATAGGTTTTATTGAACTTATTTGTTCACATGCATTATTCATTTTGTATCTCTTGCATCTCCTAATATGGATTTAAAAGCATTTTTGTATAAATATCAATGTCAGTAGATATTTATCAAACACCTCCTCAAGAAACTGGAAAAATAAAAACAACCTCCAATTTCTTTGATATTGCCTCAGAGTGCTTTATCTCCAGCGTGTAAAGAAGTTGTGTGACAGAAAATAGAGAAGCTCCCTGGTCGCAAACATTATTGGTGCCCACCCCAATGTGTTTCTCCATTCCTTAAAAAGATGATGTAATCATGCCCTACTTGCATTAAGTTGATTTGATCTCCACAACCATCCCATAAAATCGTCACCGTCACTGTTGTCATGGTCATCCTCATCATCATTTTATATGTAGTGGGGACATACTGTGGTGTCCTCTAAGTATACAACCTGGCAGGCTCTCCCAGAGGCCCTGGAACTGAAAGTCTTATAAACCAAATTAAAAATGCTAAAATCAGTTAGCATTTTTACATTAAATCAATGTAAAAATACAGCGAGAAGCAAGGGGGAAGAGATTGGGTAAGTTAAGATGTTTAGTGCAAGCAGGTGGAAGGACCACACTACCTCTGGGCTGTTCAAAGTTCCTGTGTCCTGACTTTCTCTTTACCTCACCTGCCTTCCTCACAGATGGTGTGGTTACGAGGACGAGAATTGAGTACAGGCAATAAAGTTTAGGGATGGAAGGTTCGTGGTGCCAATACATGCTTGCTGTGTGGGAGAGGTGGGGGAAAGTATGCATGGCCACGGCTATGGCTTGGTGATGACCTGATGAAAGGTAGTGCATGTTCTAAGCACAGGACAAATAGGCCACAGTGGGTGATACCAATGGGTGGCCAATTTGATGTAGATAAAGCTGACCCATGCTTTATGAATATTTAAGATTTATTTTGCTTTCCATCTCTTTCTATCTACAAATAACACTCTCATTTATTTGTTTCATTCTTTTAATCTATGTTTAACACAAAAATGTCTATTCTATGTTTAATATGTTATATACAGCAATGATATACTTATTATCTACACTTAACATTTCTTATGAGTTTCATCTATCCCATTTGTTTTTCTTGTCCTTTAAAGCAGAATCACACATTACATTATGAAGCACATAACAGGGTCTTTAGGCCACTTGCCCAGAGTCCCCACATTTATTGCATGGCAGAGTCAGGAGTTCAAGTACAGGAAATCTGGCTCCAGGGCCCACTTCTTAATCACCATTCTATACTGATTTCTAATTTGCCTGCAAATACACAGCTAGTAAGACTGACCAGAAGTTCAGTGCTTTTTCCACTAACTATTCTTTATATATCAGCACCTTTGTGGCAGGAGACCTGTCTTGTTCATGTCTGTATTCTTATCACCAAGCATAGGGCCTGCACAAATACTTGTTGATCAAGAGAATATCAAATTTTATACTTTTGCTTTTATTTTGGGTTAAGTTTAAATAGACTGAATAATTCCAATTTAACATTTAAGAACATTTAACCAATGTCCTATGGTAGATGATTGGATAAAGAGCTGTGGTACATATATACAATGGAATATTACTCAGCCATAAGAAGAGATGAAATACCGTCATTTGTAACAACATGGATGGGCCTCGAGATAATCATAATAAGTAAGCCCGACAGAAAAAGTTGAAAACCACATGATATCACTTATATGTGGGATATAAACCTAAAAGCAACAAACGAACAGGCCAAACAGACTCATGGACATGGACTATAGACTAGTGGTTACCAGAGGATAGGAGGAGAGGGGGAGATAGACAGGGTAAAAGGGGTCAAATATGTGGTGACAGAAAGAAATCTAACTATGAGAGGAGAACAAAAAATTTTTAAAAATAAAAATAAAAAAATAAAGTTACTTTATCTTCAGTATTTTAGATTTTAAACTGAATTAACCTAAAGAGATATCCAGTTGCTAGAGAGCAAAAGATAAGGATCTGTGAACAGAGATCTAGCTCTGATTGTGAAACTGACCCTTTCAAAGGGATTGTGTTGTTTTGCTATGCTTCATTTTCTGCAGTAGGAAAATAGCCTAGCAATTCTCATCGACCCCATTTACCAAGAACTGTTATTACTATTCTCCTATTACTAGCATGACCTAAAAAAATGATGTCTGCATTATGGATTAGAAATTATAAAAAATGTAAAGTTTATATACATTCATAAAATTAATCAATATAAACACATGAACATGATTAAAAATAACAAGTATTTATAATCTTTTAAAGGCACATTTTATGCTGCATTTGGATATAATTAATATCCTGCAATTTGCTGTTTTCTACAATTTTTGTCATCCATTTGACTTTTCTGGAAGAAGTAACAACCTTCTGAAAGAAGCTAAGAGAAATTATATGCTCTTAAAATATTTTAATATCTCTTTTGTCTCACATTTAAAACAGGTATATATTGAAAAAATTCTTTTTTTCCAAAAAAAAAAAATGTATCCTTCTTACAAAAACATTGTTTCTCACTAGGAAGTTGGCAATAATCTCAATATATACAGTCCATTTGAAACTCAACACAGTGGTTGTTCAACCTTGACTGCTCATTAGAATTACCTGGGAAACTTTTAAAAAATATACTGATGTCCCAGCCTTACCTCAAACCATTTAAATCAGAATCTCTATGGATGGGATTTAGGCATATGTATTTTTAAAATCTCAGACATTCTACAATATAATTGACTAGCCCTTTTCAAAACTGTCAAGATCATCTTAAACAAGGGAAGTCTGAAAATCTGTCACAGACAAGAGGAGGCAGAGGAGATATAATGACCAAACGTAATATGGTATCCCAAGTGAGATCTTGGTCTAGAAAAAAGGATGTTAGGGGGAAATTACTGAAACCATAATAAACTGTAGAGTTAATAATAATCAATGTTGTGTGTGTCCTTTAGATGTGAGTACATATCATGGTAATGTATAATAAGGTGTTACAATAGGGGAAACTGAATAAAGAGTATGGGGAAACTCTCTGTACTGTCTTTGAAAGTTTTCCATAAATCTAAATTTATTCTAAATGAAACATTTATTAAAATATCTGTCTAATATGGAGCCAGGGTTGAGAATCACTTACATAGAACACACTTACATTGTACCAGAAAACAAAAAGACTAAAATATTGAGCCGAATTTCCAATTGCCAGCATATGCAGTTCTAAGAACCTGAGGCCTAGAAACAATGGGCTGACACATTAGAACAGATTACATTTCTAGAGGCACTTCTAGGAAAAACAAATGGACTAATTGCAATAAACATAACTAATTGTAATAATCGTAATCCTGATCATTAATTCCTTCCAAGATGCAAAAAAGAAATCATGATAGACTGCTTAGTAGAAGAAAAAAAACGACTCATAAACCATTTCTTAGTTTAGAATGGTAATTTTCATTTTGATATCTGTGAAAGATATAAATATCTGGATTAAATATGTCTTCATTATAGTACCCTAATCGTTTGAGAAAATTGTGAGTGATTTATCTTTGCTGTTAGCAGTTCATTTTTTCATCTATAAAGAGGATTTAGTCCTGACCAGAAAGTTCTTCAGTATTGAGTTAATTTTTCCTCTCCTGCCTCTCCCACTGTGGCAGGAAGGAGGCAGGGAAAAAAGATCCCCTAGTCTTCCAAAATGAAGTCTACCTGGATGTAGCCCGGCCACTCTTCTCTTTTCATAACGGTTAAAGATATTTGTCATCTGTGTAAATCTCTAGAGGAAAGTCAGAATTGAGCCTAAAGAAATTACCCTGCACAAGCAAACGTTTGAGGAACAGCAATTGCTTGGAGACGGTGTTTCAAAAAGCTCCCTTTAAAATTTTTTGCATACGTTATTTTGTTTGGTGAAAATGTCGCCGATTTATAATCCAGAAGCGCTATGCAGCATCAAATTAACAGTATTTTATAGACTGTAGTCACAGATTTCAGCTCAGATTTTTAACTCCATGCGATCTTAGGTAAATAATTTCTCTTTTCTGAACATTTCTCAGTTTCTCATCTGTAAAATGAATAGATTGGACTAAACACTCGCCAATGCCCCCTTTCAATTTGGACATTGAGATTTGGTGAGAAGGACTTCGAGAAATAGATTGGAGAGTTTTAGGATTTAAGGCTTTGGGTTCTTTGGGGCGGTATGGTATTGAAAAAGCTGGTCCTCTGTTTGTGTTTCTAGAATCGGAAGGGTAATTGATACGGGTAAAAATACGTGAAGGGGGAAGCGACTCTTTGGAGGGTGAGTTCCCGGGACTTTTCTGGAACTGACAAAGAAAGCAGAGCATCCGGCTGCTAGGCAACAACGCTTTCTCGAGGGAGGGTGGAGGACCCCAGTCGGAGGTGTCTAAGTCAACGCCTTATTTATGAATAATTTATTTATGAATAAATTTATGAAATAGGTATCTTTTCAAAGTACACATATCTTTTCACCAAGTTTTGGCAATCCCTAGTTCATGGGCGAGCCCATCGCCGAATTCTGTTCGCGGTGGTTTTTCTTTTTCCTGTTCTCAGGCGCGAGGCGGGCTCCTCTCTGCTTAGGCCCCTGTCGCCGCGCGTTGCTGGGCAGAGCTGGACACCGCCTTCTCCTCGGTCCCCGCCCTCCCTGGGTCCGGCCCTGGTCCTTCGCGGGCCGCCCTCGGCCACCATGGGCTGGGAGATGGAGCCGCTGCTACTGGCCTGGAGCTATTTTAGGCGCAGGAAGTTCCAGCTCTGCGCGGATCTGTGCACGCAGATGCTGGAGAAGTCCCCTTATGACCAGGTACCGGCCGGACCCCATCAGCCCATGGATCCTGGCTATGAAGCAGAAGGCTCTGGGGGATCCCCAGGCCATGGGTGGGGGGCTCCTGAGTGGCAGGCTCAGGGCGAGGTTGACCATGTGATCAGCACAGGCACCTAGAGCGAGACTCCTGGAGTTGTAGCCCGCAGACCCCTGTCCCCGGCGTACCCGAGAACCCGCAAGACCCATAAGTGCTGTGCCATGATTACCCTCCCCCCACTAAAAACAACAACAACAACAACAAAAAAAAACAAAAAAAACTTTAGCAGCCCCTTTCCTTTAAGTGTCCTTTGAAGGAACACTTAAAGCCCTGACTTTTACTTTGGTTCGGAACTTTGACAATTAATTTATACTTGCATATGGATGGGCTCTTAAGCTCGCTGCGTGTGCGTTGTTAATTTCTAAAACAATTATATATAAACGTGAAGATCTGTAACTTCCTACCGCTGTTCAAAATAGTTGCCTTTTTCTTTTTCAATCAAACGTGTGATCCTTCCATTTCATCTTAAGATTTATTCAAGAATGAAGAGCCTTCGATCCTGGGGCATGAATGCGACTTGAAGCAAATAATGCAAGTTAGAGAATGGGAATCTAGGAGGGAAAAATATACATTTATTAAGAGAGAGGGAGGGTTGGGAAAAAGTGTTCCGTTAAAAGAAGGAATGATGGTATTGATTAAAAGAGAACTTAAACTCCAGTAATAGTTTAAGTTCTCTTAAAGTATAATATTAAATAAAGCGAGCGAAAATGTCACATACTATGTGTGTGTGAGAGAGGGACGTCTAGTGGGCAGGCAGTTCCCGGAAAGGCAAAAAGGAGAAAAAGGGAGAATAGGAGCAGAGCTATGGCATTTTATCAGTGCTTCTAGTAAATGCAAAATATACCTATGTAGTTCTTATTTCCCAGCTTTTCCTCTGGTGAGGTTGCCTTGGAGATATTAGAAAAAAGGAAAATGGACAGATACATAAGCGGAGGCATGAGTGTGAACACGGTTACAGCTCTGCCTTAGCTCCCACCAGATGGGTGGAGGATAACCTACTGAGGTGAACACTTAAGCCTGAGAGCTAGTACATCTCCTCTAGAACAATCCGTGTTAGTGGGAATGCTAAGCTATGTTCTGCTTGTGTTCGTTCACGTTAGTTAATAGGACTGTGTTTCTGTGGACAAGCATATTTCCAAGTGTGTTTCTTGGGACAGTAGTACAGATGCAATAGGTTTGGGAATCATGACAAAATACTGACTCCTTTACATTTGTACAGCAAAAATTTATTACAGACCTATGATGTGTCAGACATTGTTCTAGGCACAACAGTTTGCAAGAACTTTACATGCTGTTTCTATTTTTCCATTGAGTTTGAGTGGTTTCCATTCTGGGTTCCAGAGAACACTAGTCCCAAGAGCTGTTCCGTGAGAGAAAATCTCATTAAATGCATTTGGGAAATGTATATTCCCTTCTTAGAGATTCAGTTCATACTAAAGGCTCTAAATTCTGAAAAAAAGAAACTTAATTGTGCCTAATTTTGATTAATCCAGTAGTTCTGAGACTTATTTGACAACTGATTCCTTTTTTGACAGCCGGCAAGGGTCAGATATCTTTGTTGCTGTCATGCTAGGGAGATGTCATATTGGGAAATGTTGGTATAGGCAAAGCTGCAGTGCTTTTATTAATAGGTAAGACCCCGTAATTTTAATGACATAATCATAATGACATTCACTACTGCACCAGTGAATCCAGACTGAGTTTGTGCGAGACACTGTGATTAGGACTTTATGTGTATTCAATTCAGTGATCTTTTATTGAGTGCTTACTACTTGCCAGGCATAAGTTTTACAAATTGTATGTATTTCTATGCTTAGAATAACCTTGCAAAGTAGGTAACAAAAATAATAGCTAATATGTATTGAGTATTTGCTCTGTGTCAGGCTTGGTTCAGAGGTTTTAGATGTTATCTCATTTAATCCTCAGCTATTCTAGGAATTGGTACTATTTCCCCATTTTATAGATTGAGCACAATGAAGCACAAGGGGAAGTAATTTGTCCAGAGTTACAAAGCTGGTGAGCCCATTCCCTTTGTATCTGCTGTCTCTTTGGCATTTATGTGGCCTAATTTTTCAAAGCCGTGTGTTTCTGAACTTTTCCCAGTCTATTTTCCCATCTATTGTGCCTTTTTTAAGATTTTTGTCCAATGGTAAAGAATTTTGATATATCTGTCTACTTGGATTAAAGGTTCTGAGAAGTCCCGAAGAAAGGAAATCTGCCCAATTTTGATTAACCCAATATTCTGAAATTTATTTGACCACTGGTTCCTTTTGGGGGGAACAAAGGAACAAATATTTCCCTTGTTTTCCTGGGAGATGATGTTTCTTGGGGAAATGCATAGGCAAAGCAGCACTTTTTATTAATGGTTAAGAAGGGGTTATAGAAGAGATGTTGACTCTTTTTACTTAGGAGAAATAGGATAAACAAATTAAAAATCTCCAAATTAGCTGCTAAATGAGGTAAGAGAGTTGATATTTTTATTTGGCTTTTTATATAGCTCCCATTAGGCCTTCCTGGCCCTCTTGGAAGATTAAGACTTGTTCACAAGGTATGTTTGGTAGAACTGTGATTTTGCTAATGATAATGAAAAAAAAAGGTGGGTTCATAATGAGAAATATTTTTGTTATTATTGGTTAACCTTTAGACGTGATTAAGATCATTATGGCAGTAGGTTTTGTTAGGTCCTGGCCTATTCCATTGGCCTATTTGTTGTGAATTTGAAATGTCATAATGTGATACATAATTAAATTCTCATACCATAGATGTTTTTTAAAATGTTATTTTTTGTTACATTTAATCGTTATGAGCAGGGGTTGATATGTTCAGCTCCTACAAATACCAGAATAGGCCCAGGAGAATTGGTATGAGCTCTAGGAGAAATTTATCTTATTCTTTTCCTTTCTAATCCTTTTTATTTGTTTTGCTGAGGTAATTTATTTAAGGGGGAATTGTATATATTGCCAGAACAATGAGTAGCATTTCGTCAGGAATAGAAGTTTAACTTGGTATTTCCTTACCAAACTGGGCTTTTGATACTTGGATAGGGCTGCTGAAAAGTTTACAAGTTATTCTTTTAGCCAACCTTTAACCACCATGCTTTTAGACAGTATGCTTTTCTTAGCACCAATTATATATTTTGAACCCAATTGTTATTTCATTTTGGAAATATTTTCCAGTCTGATTTTTCCAAAGAAATTAAAAAAAAAATATTTATGTTAGAGTGCTTTAGGAAGCTTAAGGAGGTTCCTTTGATTAAAAACTTGAAAATTCTCTTTCCTTTCCTTAGGACGTGAGTCCAGGATGGCAGATCTGTGTGGCCTTGCACAGTCTGGCACACAAAGGCTATTGTGTATTTGCTGAATAAGTGCATTGATCATATTCATATGCATTTTGATGGCGTTATTCATGATCTTTATGATCATCCTCATTACCCAATGATCTTTGTCCCTCTAGCCCCTACCCCTCATCCTTAATTCTCAGCCCCATAGGTTCTTAAGTGTACATTTATTTTTTCAAATAAATATAATTGCATTATGGAATTCTTAATTCATTTCTCATTTTGAGGGTCAGTTTTTTTTCCTGCCTGGATTCCTTCAGGAGAGTTTCTGATAGTAATTATCCTCTGGTGCTTTTCTCTTCATTATGTATTTCTTATGGAGCTTTCATTTTTTCAGTGGAGGGAGTTAAATGATGGAGAGACTACAATCTATGAAGAAATAAATGAGATGTGATGAGCGCATAAGCAAATGGCCCTCAGCCCTGCAGTTAGCTGGTTTATCTTCACATGCTCTTTTAGCCTCCTGGGCTTTTTTTTTTCTTTTCTTTTTTTTCTTTCTTTCTTTCTTTTCTTTCTTTCTTCCTTTTTTTTTTTTTTTTGCGAGATCTACATTTTAAAGTAGAGGACTTTTTCTCTATAGCTATTTGAATTACCATTTCTGTGCCACCAAACTGATTGTAGTACAAATGAGTGACTTGGAAGCAGTACCTGGGCACAGAGAAGAGCAAGGAAAATAAAATATTGCTTCTGAGTGCCAAATGGATTCATTTTCACTCTTCCTTTTTTTTCCCCAAAACAAAAAATAGCTTTCGTTTTTCATGTTATTTTTCACTTTTGGTTCTGCTTATTTTTCTCCTAGATGAAGAGACCCTCTCTCTAAAGTAATTTGTTATTTGTTATTCTTTTTATAAGTTGGTCCAAGTAGCTTAAAAAAGATAACATTTCAGTCTTGCTACATCAGCCTTTGGAATGAAGCCCACCTCTAAGACTACTTCTACATTTATTTTTCCACTAAGAGATACCATTTTGGTATACTATCCTCGAAAATATTTAATTAGACCTGTGCTTTCTATTAGGACATCTGGATTTTATTTAATTTTGATTCTCGCCCAAATTGGGGTAATCAGATTGGCCAGAGAATTATGATCCATTGTGGAATAGCTTGTTTCCTTAGAGCAATAAATTTCTCTTTAGATACAAAAGGACTGAAATGTAGGCTGAGTGCAATAACAGGACCTTTGGTAATGGGGAAGGGTTCTTGAAGAAGATGGGTTCTGAACTGCTTTTCCTGGATGCAGAATGATGAGAAGCAGAGGGCAGGGTCTTGTAAGCATGAAGTACATTAAGATTCTGATCAGTTAAGAACAAAAGAAGGATAACTGGTTAACTTATCATAGTTTCCCCGTTTGATAAACTACAGTAAGAACAAGTCATTCCTAATGAGGTGTTGTCTTTTTTCAAAATGTTCTTTAAATCGTGGCTGAAAAAAGTGGTTAAAAGTTATAAGAGATAAAAGGGAGAAATGCGCAATGATATTCCACAGAACAGTCTGACCTAGAGGAGGGCTTGCTTTTACAGCTCATGTCGGTCATCCTGATTAGTTGCTTAATCTGATTACTGTTCTTTGTGTTCCATATGTCAGATTCATGGCTTTAAACCCAGTCCCGATTTTTTTTTTAGCTCCATTATAATTTAAAAGTTCATAAAACATGGAGGTTTTCAGGCAGTGGGTCTCCCCCCACCCCAAGACAATATGCTTTTATTAATGGGGTAAATTTCTGATAGATTTTCAAATTATTAAAATTAGCGATTCAGGAAGTGGGAGCATTAACCATATATCAGAGTGGGCATAATTCACCTTCTCCTCTCTCACCCCCAATCTCTGCTTATAATGAGAGGTTACAGAGAGGAAGGGGTTGTTATTGTGAGTGGTTTAAAGGTGGAGGAAAGGCCGAATGCCCCTGGCTTAGATCAAAGTGAGAGAACCAGGGCTCCCCAATGAGCTATCTGTTAGTAGTTGGTTGAGACAACGATCTGGTGATCCAAGCCAAAACACATCTTTCTGTGTGATTATCTAATTTATTTCCTCTTTGGGGCCATGGAGACTTAGCTAGACTTAGTCTTTTGATTCTATACTCTGTGGAGCAGTTAATTTTATGAATCTGTAGTCCTGCTGAATTGTACAGATTACATTCCCACTTGACTACGTGGTCACTGGGTCTACCGAACCTCCTGAAATCCATCCAATTCTCTGTTCTCTTACATATACATATATATATATATTTTTTTTTCCTTCTTGATATTCCTAATTCTGAATAATGACTCAGTAGTTTAAGAGCAAAGCTGGGTAGATACATTAGCCAGAGTGAGTATTGGTGGCAATTAAGAAGTCACATTCAGAATTATCTGGAGGTTTACTTCCCCGAGGTAATAGCAGCGACCTAAGAGAAAGCCTTACCGTAGGGGGAAGGAAGCAAGCAAGCAAACTGATGTGAATTGAAGTTGATGCTAGTGAGTATTTGCTGGTTCTAGGCGGTGCCTCTCTACTTTCCACGTTCTCTCCCTTTGAAGGAGATTCAAGGGGAAGTATTACATTTGATGCGCCATAACTGGGAGTTACCTCTGAGTTCGGAAGAAGGAAATAATAGAGAGTTTGGTGCTTTTCTCTTCATTATGTAAATGTTTTGATAGGGAAACTCTTGTAATTTGATAGAGAAATTCCTTGTTGCAGGTGCTGCCACCTTACACCTCATTATGATAGTAGAGGTGAAAGAACTCTGAAATTATTAAATATTCTTAAAAGTGCAAGGTTTTATTTTTTAAAAAATATCCTATAAAGTAGGCACTACTACTCCAGTTTGAGAGGAGGACTAGGTAATGAAGCTTGCATGATTTGTTCAAGGTCATGTAGCTAAGGGGCTCCCCGAGGTCATGCCCAGTTCCTCTCACTCTGGGGCGAGGCCTGTTGCTTTCTGCTCAACTGCCTTGATACTCATGGAAATAATTTGCTACACCATGTGAACCTAACTTGTGGTTCCCTATATGAGTAGATTAATTTAGATCACAAAACTATAATTGAGAGAGAGATCCAGCAATGTAGGTCTTAGTGATTTTAAAAATTTTGACTTATCTCTAAATTAAAACATCCTGATTCTTTTTCGTCATAGTCCTGCTGCTTCTGATGGACCTCCAGACCAGCCACACCTGGCTTTGATCTCCACACACCCTACAGTAGTCTGCTTTCCAGCCTTGTGGTGATCTCCCATCCTACATGCTGTTGACCCAGAGTGTCTAGGTTCAGAAACTGTCTGAGTTTTCACATCTGTTAAATGGGGATGATAATATATCTACCTCACACGGTTGTTGTGAGGATTAAATTTATTAATACATCGTAAGTGATGAAAAAATGTTAGCTGCTCTCATCTCTATATAGCTGGAGAGATTTCACATGTAAGATTCTGTCATTTATATTTTTCTGAAAGGATTGTTGGTGATCTGGAAAGCACCTGTGAGGAAAGTATTTAGTGAAACTGATGATAAAATGGTG
Organism: Pteropus medius; assembly: GCF_902729225.1. Lineage (NCBI taxonomy): Eukaryota > Metazoa > Chordata > Mammalia > Chiroptera > Pteropodidae > Pteropus > Pteropus medius. The sequence continues at coordinate 13,186,850 of NW_024349797.1, forward strand.
TTGAATATAGTTCATAGATCAGTGGCACTCAGTAATTTCCAGAATAATCTCTTTCCTTTTTCTCCAACTCCCTTATCTCTCGTGTGTTCTGCTTTTCTCCCTTCCATCTAAGTCATCTGTAACTGGTCCATAACTTGGGTATAGTTTTTAACAGATTGTATTGTAATTCATTGAATTATGTGCTTTCTCCCATAGAATATTTTCGGCGCCTAGCAGAGGGCCAGGGATGCCAGGAGAATGCCGTGGGATTGATGTGTTCTCTGCCTCACTCTCGTTTAGGCCTTGTCTCCATCTTCCATCCACACAAGCTCACCTGCCTCTACATCTTCCCATCCTCCAGGCCTCTCCTTTTCTTCTCTGATTTTCTTATTTTACATAATTTTCCTACATGCTCTTTTCCTGTATGGTAAATTGTAAGTGTACTCCCAAGGGCCAGCAGGACGAGATAGAGCATGAAGGCCTTCGTCAAGTGAACAGACACTCTGAGGTTGAGCTGCCAGTTTGAGTTCGGGCCACTGGAAGAATCTTCCTGCCCTGGGCAGAATAACAAGCGTCCAGCTTTTACTTATACAATCGGTGGCTTCTGTCTCCTCTAGTTGTTTTGTTTTGTTTTGTTTTTTCCCCCAAGCATTGTCTACAATCACCTCTGGTAAATTCTTTTTCCCTTTCTATACTTTCTATACAAGAACTTATCTTGTATCTGTCCTACACTTTACCCTTCTTTATTATTTCCAGCTCATTTTTTATCTCCAAGATGCACTGGCAAGAAGGAAGACCTCTGGCTTCTTTGTGTAACCTTAAGCGAATTACATGACATCGCTGAATTTGTTTCATTATCTGTAAAGTGGATAATAACACTTACCTGCCTTCCTCAGATGGTGGTTTTGAGACTCAAATGAGATAATGGTTCATATAGACATGTATACAAGTAAATAGAAGAAAAAAGGGATTACTTCTGTTCTCATCTCATTGCCTGTATCCATGTAGTTCTCTAAGTATGGACTGTGAGAAATCTGTACTTTATCTAGATCTTTCTTATGCACACTGGAATTGAAAACCTTCCATTGCTATGTATTCTTATAGTTGCTGTTTTGTGTTTGGTTCAGCTTATTGACAATTATTCTCTAAATCTCACCCTCTAGGGCCTTCACTTTCTAGCCCAGCTTAGCTTTTTTTCCTCATGTTTCTGCCATGTGCCATGCTGAAGAAATTGCTTATCTTTGCGTGGTGACCAGATGGTTTACACATTGCTTGCACACAATAATATATTCTTAAAAAAAATATTTAGAGTATTCTTTTTGGATTTTGGAGCTGTAGAAAGCAAGGAAAGCTTTCCTTTTTCTGTTTCTTAGTAGCTTCTCCAATGAAACATGCTGCTGATTAAGTGTTCAGTAGAGGCTGCCGACTGTAGACATTAAGTATAGATGTTGTATAAATAAGTTTGTTATAGGTCTGACTTTTTATCAATGCATTTCTGTTTAATGTGGACAGAATTATCTGAGTTTATCAGCACCTAGCACTAATATATATTACATTGTCTTTATAAATTTCTCAGAGGACATTGTAGTCAGAATTAATTTTTTATCTTCAGCCACTAATCCCATTATATTGATATGAAATAGGGGGTTTATAGGATGTGGATTTTCCGTCTCCTCCCCAAGTGATTAAAGTCTGAAAGTTTTAAGCACCATGAACTTATTTTGAATATAAAGAAATGTTTTCTTGCACAATTGTCAAATTATTTTTAATTTGGGGGGGTATTGTCTCTTCATTAAACATGCAGTTAAGACATCTTCTTTGTGTCTAAATGAGGTTAGAGTAATTAGAATTTTCTGATCATAGAAAATGTAGTACTTTTCAGAGTATATTAGCTTTACATCACTCCTGAGAGCACTTGTAAAGATAGATTAAAGTTAATGTATTTGGATTTTTATTGAGTGAGTTTGAGGATTTTTATTGAGTGAGTTTGAGTCCACCTACAAATACTTGTTTGGTCATTAAGACTTTTTATTTTAGAAACTGTATTTCTTAAAAATGTTTACTACCTTCTTAATGCTTTCCAGGAACCAGATCCCGAATTGCAAGTATCTCAGGTAAAGGTTTAGCTGCAACCTATAGTTTAGAGAATAATTACTATTGCTTAGTTGTTGCCATAGATTAGAAAATTTGCTGCATATCTACCTGTAGTGATATAAAATTAGCTTTATCCACTAGGCATTCTGTACCTTCTTATGAAAACTAATTTCCAATACTTTTTTGTCTGTGGATGGGTAGCCTTGTAGAACTAATTCAGTGTACTCATTAAGACTTGGAGCTTAAATGGAAATGACCAATATTGACCAGAAGAATGAGCAAAGTAAAGGAAGCGAGGGGAACCAGGGACTTAGAAAGGGAGCCAAGAAGTCAGCAGAGTCACAAGTGCTTGAAAACACTGTGATGGATGGGACGTTATGTCTCGAGTAAAGAGTCGGCTGACTCTGCTCCAGAAGATCTTGGTTTTAGAGAGAGGTGCCTGTCACAGTGAGGAAGAAAGGAAGGGACACTGGCCAGACAGTCACACCCACGAAAGCAGCTGGTTAGAGATGGGAGGTGCAGAAAGGTCTGTTAACTGGATAGGGCACAGCAAAGGAGGGAAAGCGGTCTGATTAGGAGAACGCCTGGCCAGCGAAGCTTTTAGCCCAAGAGGATTTTTAGTAAGTCTGGAAATAAGGAGAGAGCTGTAAATCAGAGAGCTTAAATATTGCCAGGTGTTTGCCTTGCCAAGTGAGAGAGAATGTTAACAGTTATTTTTTTTTTTAGGTAAATAAATGATTTGAGCCTCATATGGGGTTCATGAGTATTCATCAAACCTTTCAGAAGAAAGCAATATACGAAGTACTCTTATGGAGGCCTGTGTGGTATTAAACAAACATTGTAAATAGATTAAAATGTAGTACTCTCCTTTAAAACGGGTCCCCGACACCCAGGCTGTGACCTGTTAGGAACTGGGCCGCACAGCAGGAGGTGAGCAGCAGGCCAGTGAGCTAAGCTACATCTGTAATTGCAGCCGCTCCCCAGCGCTGGCATCACCGCCTCGGCTCCACCTCAGATCATCAGGTATTAGATTTTCATAGGAGCACAGGTCTCTGGTGCCAAAAAGTTTGGGGACCAGTGATTTAAAAATATACCATTTGTCTTTGAAATGTTCATAATCGTAATTTCCAAATTGAGAGAAGGCGCAAAACTATTTTTTGCATGTCATTTAAGAAGGACATACATTACAAATAGAGTAAGTAATGTGCTTTTTGCTTTTAATGATTTTGGAAGATTTTGATTAAAATGAAGTTAAAACAATAATTTGCATTGTTGGAATGGTTTTAAAACTCGAAAGGGCATTTGAAAGTTTCAGACTAGCACAGGGACTCCATGAAGGACCCGTACTTAGTCTTCCTTTCCTGTTATGTTACTGTTGACTTAATTATCTGCTGGATAGTGAGCTGAAGGAATAAAAAGAGAACAAGGCTGACCGGACTGTTTTGAGCTCACTTTATATACTTTCTGCCTCTTTTAATTTGTACATTTTTTACAACTTCAAAATAAATGAGGCTTTACAATAATAATTAAATATTTTGTGCCTGTTTTTATTTTGATAGAGTAGGCAGTGTCAGATGTTCCTGATTCTCCTGATGTCAAAATCAGGTTAGACAGACTGTTCTTTTGATGGTTTTATTCTAATAATAATCTAGCAAACTTGTTTCTTACATGCCCTTGAACTACCGGCCTTGCATTCTCTATTACGAGGAACAGAACAAATTAAACATGTTTTTGCTCAGTCAGTAAACTTTTTACTTTTTCAATGTTTATTTTTATAACTAAAATTGGATTAACCTCACAGAAGGTACAGCAAGTCAATATTTTCCTGATGTTAGCTGGCAGATATTTTTCTCGAGTGATGTCCTATAGACAAACTCAGTAGGTGAATGAGATAGGATTATGTTTCATAGATAAAAGGAAATAATTGATGTGATGATTACTCATTTAGATTAAGAGAATCTATGCTTTTTTTCTTTTAAAAAAAGTTTCTAAGCATCTATTATTTTAATGGCTCTCACAGTACTTCCAACACATAGGTGTTTAAAAATTAATTTATTTATTTTAATTAGTTTCAAGTATACAGTACATTGGTTAGACATCTGTATAGTTCATAAAACAATCCCCCCAGATGCTCCCTCCCTCCGCTGGCCCTCCACCTAGCCATCATATTAATGCCAACTGCATTCCCTATGCCTTGCTCCGCATCCCTGTGACCAGCTATCAACTACTAATTTGTAATTCTTTAACCCAATACATAGGTTTCCAAATTATTTACATAAATTGCACGACCCTGTCAATTATCAACAGGTTAAACGTATCTGATAAAACTGATTTATGTTTTTATTAAGATTCAGGGGGCAGTTTGGGATCACAGATTGTGCTTTATTATGTGTTTTAATCACTGATTAGTTTTGAACTTTGTTTTTCATTTAAACAGGCAGAGGATTTTAGGGCTGTAAAACATCCTTGGCTTTTTTCCAAAATAAAAATTTTAATTTTTTAAAGCCAAAGCCCCATCTGCTGTTTTTATTAAAATCTCAAGAATTGTTCACATTGCCAAGAGCAGTTCTTTGAATACAATCTGATGTTTAATCAAGCAGTGATATATGATTTTCAAGGTCATTTTTTGTTGGGACGGAAGGAAAGTCAGGAAGATTAATATTCTCAAATACTGATGAAATTTAAAATTAAATAATAGTTTAGGTAGATGTTATTACAAACTTTATCAAAAAATCACAGTATTTCTACTTAAGAACTAGATTTTAGAAACAAACAAATATAAATCTATTTACCTTTTTGAAAAAAATGAATTCTTAAGGAATAAAAAAAGATGTTCTTATTTGGCTACTAAAGACCTTGTTCATTTGGTGAGAGAAGGAATTGTGGATTCGCTTTCCTATGTTTAGCTTAGTCGAATTAAAAAAAAAAGTTGTACCTCCTTAACATGTGGGGGGTTGATGGGAAGATTGATGTCACGAAGCGTGATGGCATATAGAGAGAGAACAGAATGGACATGGAAATAGTTAAAACACGTGCGACTATATAAATGATACTATAAAAGCTTGGCTTCTGGAAAGTCAGTTAACTAGGACTCCAGATCATAGTTTTGAAGCTCCATTATCTCATCGCCACAATAACAATCCACATACCTCACTGTGGCGTGCAGGGTCCATCATCTGCCTTTTTCTCCAGCTTCTTCTCTGACTGCTGCCTCAGCGGAACCTGATTTTTCACCCATACTCAACTCTCTGGGAGTTGCCAACGTGCCATGAGCCCTGGGGCTAGGCTGGCTGCCTTTGTCCTGTTGTTCCCTTTGCTTGGCACAAGCTTTCCGGTCTTGACCACGGGGCCAAACTCTTCTCTATCCTGCCCTCCACCTCCATGTGTGTAGTTATGTTATGTTTGCAGATTAAATTGTCATGTTGTGAAAGTTTGTGTGTTTTTAATTTTTTTCCCTTTCTTTTTATTCTATTTTTAATTAATTAATTGTTTTAACATTTTGCGTGAGAGAGAGCTGGGTGCCTTTCTCTGTCCTCTCATACCATACTCCCGACTTTTGTTATTATACTTTCCTCGTAACACTGAAATTCTGATGGGCTACCACTGGGACTGTGGCTTAATTCACCTCTGTTTCCAGGACCTGGCAAACAATAGGCGGCCTCCAGTCTTATCAGAACGAACCAGTGAAGCCCACGTCCTGCTTCTCGGTTCCAACAGAAAACACTACAGTCCTTCCTGTCCACCAGAGAGTGCTGGGCAAAGAATTACAGCCCTCGCATGCTTGCAGGGCATTATGAATGGTGGGAACTTAAGATGAATCAGGACTACTTATTTCCATCTTTGAAGTTTGTCTAAGCCAGTGTTGACTGCCCTGACCCCTGAGAATAGCCGTATAGATCTGATAACTTTCCTGATCTTTTATGAATGAAAACCTTAGGTTGTTTCTACACTGCGGTGTCTCCCACAGTTACATGCACTGCCAACTGGAATTGATTTTTTTTTTTTACTTAACAAATCAGTTTTTGAGTTCATGTTCTGCTCATGCAATACTATTAAATTTACACATACCATTTGAAACATTTTATTCCAACTTACTAGGTAAGTTAAGTTTACTAGTAAGTTTACTAGTAAACTTCAACCAGAAAAATTTAAGCCAAAAAAACCCAATCATCTAACAAATGTAATTTCACTTTGGGACTCTAAATGAATTGTGAAGGCGGCCTTCTTTATTTCATTTAAAATGAAAGCATGAAGATTTTTCTTAAAATCTTTTTAATATATGCATTCCAGTTACTTTAGCCCACAAAATGATCTCTACTGTAATCTAATTCCTATAAAAACCATTTTCCGCATCACACACTTGGCACCTATCATTCTCTGCTTTGCCTTACCATTTATTCCAATAGGTCACGTATTCAGGGAAATTAGGATCCATGTCTGAATCTTATGTTTCCTTTTCAGGACCCTGCCCAATGCTATGTGATTAGGAGGTGCGCAGTAGGAATGCATCTCAGGTTCTTCACGTGAGGACCTCTTGGACCTCTTGTAGCTCTCGTCTGTTTCACTCTCAGTCCCTCTGCTTTCACTCAGTGGGGTTCATAGCCAGATCCCTGGTATGGTGGGTGAGCTCCAACCCCGCCCCAGGTTTCCCCTGATGCTACTTCCTCTGTGCTGTGTAGAGTCGGTTCTATGCTGCTACTTCAGGAATTGGCTTCTGCCCATATTGTCCCAGGACACTGAATTTTACTGTTCTGTGGTGAAGCAGGAAGGTAAACGTTTCTGATAAAGTAGTTTTCAGTGTTTAACCAGATATTTAATTGTGGACACCTTTCATTTCAATTTCTCATGGTAAAGCAAAGCTGATATTTTCCAGGTTCCTTAATTACCTTTCTAATTTTTTCCCTTGCTTTCTAGCAAAATTTCTACCAGCCAGATCACAAAGCAGCCAAGATTGTATTGATTATTGGGAACTGGGAGAAACTGATCTAAGTTTAATTCAGCATTTTTTAGAATACCTATTATGTACAAAAACCAAATTGAACGAGGTGAAACATGCTTGTTTCCTGGGGAATGGGTGACTAACCGATGGCCACATAATTATAGTGTTTGTTAAATACATGATGATAGAAGCATAAAGAGAACGCTCTATGAGAAAGACAAGAGTCCAACGATCAGGAAATTCATCAAGAAGCACTTGGCCCTGAAGGAGGAAGACAAAGAGGAGGGAAGCTATAGCTTTATTCATTTGGTTTCAAATTACTGTTCTAGTTAAATTTTCTCTAAAGATCTTCTTTTACTTATAAAAAGGCATGTTAGAAGACTACCAGGTAGTTACCGCACTTTTATTTATCGGGTAATTGATGTATTGGCTGTTTCTTGATTAATAATAACCTTGCGTTCTTGTATTAGTTTCTTGATACAGCCCTTTAAATTAGTATAATGCCTTAAGTTGTAAACATGCTTAATAAAAAATTAGAAAATAATAAAGGATGGCCGGTTTCTATGGGCCGCGCCGTACTTCTAGTGCTGTTTAATATATGCTTCATTTTATCCATGCTTTTTAGGCAGCTTGGATTTTAAAAGCACGAGCACTGACTGAAATGGTGTATGTAGATGAAATTGATATAGATCAGGAAGGAATTGCAGAAATGATGCTGGATGAAAATGCCATTGCCCAAGTCCCACGTAAGTGTTGGTTTCGTGTTAAGTAAATGAAATGCCCTTAGGAGGAGGAGTGCTTGTGTTTATGAAAAACAAACACAAGACATGTACATGAGAAAACTGCCTCAAGTAAATGGTCTCTATTCTGCCTTACAGTACAAAGGCTTCCTGCCACGATTCAATTATATTATCTTAAACTTAAAGGTGTGCCATTGATGGAAGACAATCTTTCAATAAAAGTTATGTTATGCATTTAAAAATATTTTATAAAAATGCATTCCATCCGAACTGCTTATCTATCAGAAGATTGTTTATCTGAGAGCCTAAACACAGGTAGCATCCAAACAAGTATTCTAAAAGGCTTTTTAAAAACTGATCATCCAAAACACCACTTTATTGTAATAATTTAAGGCAGTTTGCTCTAATGCATGATGTAATGTAATGGGGTGATTTGCTGGGCTGTGAATGCCTGTTGGGATTGCCGCAGAGGCCCAGTCCCCAGTTCGCAGGAGAGCTGATGCAAATGGTATTGGATGATTATCATGACTTGTGGTGGTCTTACTGGTAATTTATTCATTATGACAATTATCAGTCATTTATGTTTTGGAAAGTAATAGCTGTTTTAAAGCTTCGAATGGAAATTGAGAAAAAAAAATACATATGTTCATCTTAAAATGTTTTTTCCCCATCATTTTGCTCTTTTGGAGTTAAAATATCTAAATTCTAGATATTGTAGGAAAGTGATCTTTTATTGGGAGAAGTTTTATGAAAAATAAACCAAGTTATAAAACCATCATTTGATGCTTTAACATAAGTACCATGATAGATAATAAATATTTGTCTCTAACACATTTCTCTATAATATATTTCCTGTTATTAATGTCTTTTCATCAGACAAGCACTTTTCTGAAAATTGTGTTAGCCGACAGTTGTTATAGTCTAATAAATAATATATAAATTGAATTTACTGTCTCATGTCATAGGCCCTGGAACGTCTTTGAAACTCCCTGGAGCTAATCAGATGGGAGGGCCTAGTCAAGCTGTCAGGTATGTACTTCTGGTTCATACTCCCTGCCACTAAATACTGATCAGACTGTTTGAGAATCGTCCTTTATTGATCTTCTTTGTATTTTAACAATTTATAATTGTCACAGACCGATCACTCAAGCTGGAAGACCCATTACAGGTTTCCTGCGACCCAGCACGCAAAGTGGAAGGCCAGGCACTATGGAACAGGCCATTAGAACACCCAGAACCGCCTACACAGCTCGCCCGATTACCAGCTCGTCTGGGAGATTTGTCAGGCTGGGAACGGTAAATTCTGTCAGCTTTGCCATAGCCTTGGATTACCAAAGTAACTTTATGTTACATCATTTTTCACTGTTGTTATAATGGAGAATTATATGGAAAATTTTAAAAGGTCATTCTTTTTACTTTTGCCTTTATAATTTTTATGCACATTAAATTCATGTTTCTAGAGAAAGTTTTATATTTCTTCTTCTATCATTTTTCTTCATAGGCTTCCATGCTTACGAGTCCTGATGGACCTTTTATAAATTTATCTAGACTGAATTTAACAAAATATGCCCAGAAACCCAAATTGGCAAAGGTATGTGTTTAAAATTACTTTATGTTACAAAGTAATGTTAGAAGTATTATCATAATAATGTTGTAAGGAGTGGATAAAAATTTGTGAAGGAGAGGCCATATTTTGATTGAAATGGAAACATTTAATTATTCTAATATGTAAAATTCCTCTTAGTCTTGAGTTAAGGAAAGTCAATCAGAAATAAAGTATATACAGAATACCATTATTATAGGAAACTCTTTTCTCCTTACAAAGAACAGTAAATTATAACAAAGAAAGCAGATATGCAGCATTGTCTTCGGGAAATGAAGCTTAGGTCATCTATATGTGTGTGTATTTCTTTTTTTTTTTCAGCTTGGACTGTTCTCAGAAAAATAATTTTCTATTCTGTAGTGTTTTAGGACTGTCAAAAAGAAGATAAAAAATATGTACTCCTTCTAATTAGTAATTAATCAGGCTTGTCAGTAAGGATTACTCAAGCTAGACAGTGGCAAGCTAACTACATTAGTAATTCTAACTATTCAAAGATTAAATGCTCCTTTAAATTAAAGAGAAAGTAAGTGAATATGACAGGGAGGGAGGGAGGGAAGAAAGGAGAGAGAGAGAGGAGGAGAGAGAGGAGGAGGAAGGAAGGGTGTTTATGACCTTTCCAGTATTAAAAAACTTGATGGTGAGCATGGAATAATGCAGAGCCAGGAGCACTTGTCTTCTGGAAACTGGTTTAAGCCTAGCTCGGTTTTTTAGGAGTAATCTTTGTGAATTCTGTACTTGAGTGCTGTACTCCTTCTTAATCTTGGTTCTAATGGCATTTAACATATTTACTAAATATCACACACTCTAGGAAAAATGTAAATGGACACCGGCCATACAGACTTGACATTTAAATCAGAAGTAGATGTCTTACTTGACAGCAGTCCAGTCAACTTCATTTAGCAAAATCATAAAGCTTTACTTATTTCTCTTTCCTTTATGAGAGTGGAGTATTAAAACCAACCCGTATAGGGTATCTGATTCCCTACTTTTTTAGGCCATCTACTTAAGGTGGCTGGATGGCTGGTTGATACCAGTGCTGTTTTCTAACCAAGGAGTGCGGTCAGAGGAGGCCTCTCCCTCAATTAAATCATGATGCAAAAGATGTCCCAGTTTATACTTAAACTCTACTTTGTTTTGGAAAGAACTTCCAGATTTTTCATGTTGAAAGTGTCATTATTAATATCCTAATCACTGTATAATATATATAAAGAGTGTAAAACATTGGGTGTGTCTGTTTTATGGCAATCCTAACGTTAGTCTTTTCATTGACTCTTTCCAATAAAATAGTATGTGTAATATGAAAAAATTATTCAATTACTTGAGCTTTCAAGTTTGTATTCTGTAAAAACAGGAAGCGGTTGTAAATAGCCATATTTTAAATGGGTGATTGTGACAATTGATGGGTAGACCTATTATTTATAAATCCTAAGCACTTTAGGGTAACATGGGATTTATGTCAAAATGGCCTTTGAGTTTTGATATAACAGTAAAGTGCTTTTGTTAAAATAAAATCTAATGTATTTTTGGCATTATTTTCTTCATAGGCTTTGTTTGAGTATATCTTTCATCATGAAAATGATGTTAAAACTGTAAGTTTTGAGTTCATGCTATTTTATTTTAAGTTTTCTGAATTGGGGGATTTAGATTCTGAAACGTTCTATTTCTTACCTTTCTTTATAAACAGATGAAATTATTAAAGACAAGAGAATTACTGATGCTTTGAAATCCACTGTCAGTTTCAATAGAAAAATTTATGTAAATATAGAAGTGGTAAGCACTGTGCCTGATCCATGAGTCACTATGAGTTTTATATTTTTATTCTTAGGAACAATGAGAGTCTTCATACACTAGAAACAAGCAAAATTGAGCACACTTTTTGACTCTTTTGAAATAGATTCTTATACTTCCTTAAATAACACTGTTCAGAAAATTAGTTTAAATACTTTCTTTTAGATATTTGCTCAATGAAGAAGTTAAAAAATTTAAACTAGCCAACAATAGAATATTTCACAGATTTGGTGGATTTACAAAGCAATCCCAAAGGAAAGTGACCTACTGATTCAAATACAGCTCTATGGATGGAGTGAATTGTCATACTCACATATTACAGATGATATTTTAAATGGTATATTAATTTGGAAAACAACATGATAATATATAGCAGGTAGCTATAAAGATATTTGTTTGATTTCTCTAATTTCACTTCTCAAGAAATTTCATGAAAAAGTGAAGTGCTATATTTGCAAAGATGTTCATTGTAGCTTTAGTTGTAAACACAAAAAAAACCTGAAAAACAACTTAAATGTTCAGTGACAGAAGATGAATTTAGTAATTTATAATAAATTGCATGATGAGCTTTATGCAGTCTTTAAAAATTATAATTATAAAAACTAGGCAGAAACCTGAAAAGTGTTTATTTTATGATATTAAGCCAACTAAGTATACCATCTAGTATGTTGAATAGAATTATAACTCTAAAAAGATATATTTATGGTAGATACTAGAAGATGTTACTTAAAAATGAAAATAATAGTGTTATGAGGTTAAGATGTATTCATTCTACAAACATTTGTTGAATGCTTACATTATGCCAGCAGCTTGGATAACAACAGTAAATTAGAAAAGTTATACCTGATGGCACTAATGGAGATTAAGGCTAATTTTACTCCCTCCTCTCCCAAATTTCCAATAATAATGTTATTTTCATTTATAAATTTTCATTTATAAATTTAGCTATAAGTGAGGGGCAGTAATAAATTAAAATTCTTGTAATCATATCCTGCTTGTTATTTTCATCTGCTTACTCCCAAAACATGTATACTATTTTATAGAACATAAAATTAAGCAATTTGTTTTGTTTTTATCTAGTGAAAACCACAAATTGTTAGTTTCTCTGTTTTCTTTTTTATTCATTAGTTTAGTTTGTTGATTGATTTATTATTTGATTGGGTTATTTTTTAAACAAATAATTATCGAGTGCCATGAATTAGTTCTGTGACATGTGCCGGGGGTACTGAGTAGGACATTTGCCTTTGTCTATTTCTTACTGTCATGGGCTTCCCACATTATAGTTCTGTTATGGATCAGATCGTTCCATTAAAATACCATTTTAGATTTTATCACAAATGTTATTTTCTGAATGGAAGAAAGATTTAGCTAATGAACAGAAAACATGCATTTTTGATACCTTTTGTATGTTTTGCAACTTTAGCTGGAAAAGTGAAAAAGGAAATCTGTTTTTTAACATGCCAAGGAAATCAGACGTGCTTTTATATTAGTTACTTTGGATGGCCTCCAAATTTCTTTGTAAATGAATTATTTCACACAAATGTAGAGATTATTAGATAAATATAGAGAATACTGTAAAATGGTATTTAAATGTGAAGAAAATTCAAATTGGTCTTTTATGGAAAACTGTCCATCTTTGAGTTCTTAATACTTTTTCCATTTGTGGGGAGGCAATATTGACAAAACTAAAGTGGTGTGTGGGTTGGTCCTTCTGGAATCTTTATTTCCGTGCACTCCTTAATTTCATCATCTTGAAGTTGTCTCAACTATAACAATAGTGAAAGGATGACTTTTTTTAAATATTAGTAGTTTGAGCACTGTATGCTTAGGAAATTCATTGGGATGCTCAACTGGACATTTTCACAAACATCATGCAATCTGCCAAGGACTCTGCTTATGGACTTTTATAAATTTATGGCTTTTATTTATGACATTCTGAGCTTTGATTAATATCTAGATTCTAGATTCATTAACTTATTCGATGAACCTTAAATATAAGTATGTAGTCATTTATTTAAAAAAAGACCGGGAAAGACTTTAAAGAAATATAGATCTTCTGTCATCACTTTAAATATTTAAAATGTTAATATGAATCATATTACAGTGACAGTTTTGTTTGATACTTAACTTAGTTTCAACATAAATAAGAAACAAAGGATAGAATTTATTAAAACTACAAATAATTCTTGACAGCCTCTTAACAGCACAGCAACATAGCAGAACAACAGAGATGTGTAGGAAGGGGTGCTTGTCCTCAGCGAACTTCGGATCCATTTGAAATTGTCACAAATGGTTTTGCTTAGTGCGGCCTCAGTCTTTATATGAAGACTGATCATTAAAATGTATTTTTATATTTATTTTATATCAGTAATTCATACTACTTTCCTTAATTGGCTTAGCACAAATGTAGAGGTCTGACATAAAGGAAGACTTGTTTTGAGGACCATAGCTGCGAGCAAAATTAGCAGCCTATCATAAGCACTAAGTCTAACCTTTGAAAATTAGAAAATGTAAAAAAATTTAGAATGACGTATTATTCCAAATAACGGAAGTTTGTTACATTAAACCTGAGAGAGACTGATCTATTTGCTGGAAAAGTCTTTATAAAGATTGTTAAAATTAATATGTTCAGATATTTACAGTATATTCTTGAAAACATATTTTAATTGAAATATATGATTGAGAAAACATTTTTCTAGTATTTCTAGAGATCATGCTAATTGAAGTTAAACTTTTTTCCTCATATTTTTGGCCTCTATTTTTATTTCTGACTTGTGGAAAAAAGAAAAATAAGCATATGAAAGTTGCGTGTGTTTTGTTTTTAAGGTTCATAGCTTTCAAGTAGAGATGTCGATTTTTCAAGTCTATTAGAACCCCAGCAGAGTGACACCAGTTCTTTATAAAGAGTTTGCATATTTAGAAATCTCCCCTGGAGCAAGAGAAGATCGGGAACACAAAGAAATGTTATTAGTTTTGCAGTAGGAGATTGAAGGAACGATTCTGGCATTCATTTCAGAAAAGAATTAATATTAAGAAATGGACAATAATAGGAGATGCATTCCGAGATAACAGAACTGAAAATCTAAGAGTTACTTTATAACTGACTTGTTGGATATCATGATTATACTAACACTGTCTAAAGAATAAAAGTGTTTCAACCTTGAGAAAAAGAATAACTTTATAAAAAAATCAGAATTCTCTTTTTACAATAACCTACATTTTTTATTCAGCAAATCGTTACATGAGCTTCAAATTTCTATGAGCTTTACATGTGTGTAAAGATTGATTTGCTTTTCTCTTTGTCTCAATTGTTTCCACTTCTGCGTAAAATTCTAATTTCTATTTAGTCATTTCTTTACAGATCTTTAATAAACACAAGAAGGAAGAAACTAGAAGGCATTAGAGAGATGGGATAAACACATGTAAATGTGAAAGCAATTAAGATTTTTTTTCAGTCTGCAGCAGAGGAAAATCTGACCCTTAGAATTACTGGAATATAAGGTGATGTCAGAATAGTGGAATGAAGGTTTTTGAAGATGGCAGTTACCCAAGTACCCCAGCTCCTTGTGCTCTTCTTCATGATCCTGTTTCCAAACCTTTCTACCTGTTTACTTGATCTTTTTCTATTTTGCTACATCTCTGTTTTAAAGTGGGGCCTGCAATTGGACCTGGCTAACATACCAAAGGCTTGACTGCCACTGACTGAGTCAAAGGCATTTTGAGCCAGTAGACAGTCAATACATGGTGGAGGGAGGGTAAAAGCTTTTGGATTTTTAAAATATCAATTTTGTGCCTTAAATATTAAAATTATAATCGGAGGTATTGTACATCTGCTTCCTTTTAATCAGTGTTTGCTTCTCATCTGCCTTCAGCACTCTGGTCTGGAACTGATTATTTAGGGAAAGTTGGTGGGGCCATCTGGAATCATGAGCAGCTTGAGTTTGTCTGATTTCTAATGTATGTCTTGATGGATGCTAACTCTGTGGTTTATTTCATTATTTATTGTTTCTGTTTATTGTTAGAAAAGAAAATCTTAACCTAAAATGACATGTTTTCAAAGGCTTTGGACTTGGCTGCCCTCTCCACAGAGCATTCTCAGTACAAGGACTGGTGGTGGAAAGTGCAGATTGGAAAATGTTACTACAGGTAAAATTTGGATGATTTGCGGAGGGCTTGGAATGGCAACATGGTTAAGAATCAGATCCGTCAAAGTTTAGGGGTGTGTGTGTGGATAGACTTCCTCATGAAGAAATGAGAACCGTGTCTTTGGCTCACTTGAAAAAGCAGTTACCTAATGGTCACATGGTGGTACTAAGAACTGACACCTTTTGGATAATAAAATTTTAGAGCTGGGAAGGGAAACTTTGAGACCATCAGGTGCAATACCCCTTTTCCGATGAGGAAGCTGAGGCCAGGGCGAGGCCGTGATTTGTTTGCATCAGGAACCTGTCATAACAGGCCCGGAACTGAAATCGAGTCTGTTGATTCCCGCTCAGCTCTTCTTGGCTCTCAAGTCATTATTTCCACTGTTGCCCCACGTGGGAAAGTGCTTTAGATTTAGGAGATGGCTTGTCCATACATCACATTCCCTCACTGAAATCTCACGGCACCTCGAGGAAGTTGGTATTATTAGGCCTTGTCCGGATGAGAAAAACAGAGCCTCAGAAAGATGAAGTGACTTGCCCAAATTCACATAGCGAGCAAGTGGCAGACCAAGAATTTGAGCTCAGCTTTTTGGTGCTTGTTCTTACTATTTGCACAATTCTGTAGTGTTTCTCTAGGTTCTGAATATTCTTACATTACTCCATTTCGTGTTTAAACACATTTTTTTAAGCAGATTGAGCGATCAGAAAAGTTGTTATTAATTTTATGAATATTATACAGCAGTCAGTCAGTAATGCAGACCTGAAACTCATTCCCTGATATTGAAATATGTTTGGAGCATTTGAAAAGTAGGGATAAATGAACAATTATATTTTATAAAGATAAATGTCTTAATATTCAAAAACAAGGTAGACCAATTACTGCGAGCATCCTTCAATACTTATAAACCTTAGTTTTCAGTCAAACACTGTGAGGAAAAGGAAATATATAAAGGGAGTAAAAAGGATACATTTTCTTCTGCTGTTGAAATTAAGACTGCTTTCCAATTAGATATTTCACATAGAGCTCTAAGTATTTTTTCCTACTGTTAGATTGAGGAAGCATTTTCTGCTAAAAGGTAATTTTAGACCATTAGAACATTAAACTCTTATGAATACAATTTCCGAAGACAACCTTGAAATCAGGAGTTTCTGAGCAAAACCTTCCGAAATCTTTAATATTTAAAGATAAGCACAAATTGGATTCCTCTGCCATCCATATAAGATGGCATTTAAATGAGTGCACTTTGTCATATCCTTCCTCTCAGTTCCTTCATAGTGTCTCATCTTTATTATGGACACAGCATTCGTTTATTCATTCGGTCATTCAGTCAGTAAAATATTTAATGAACAGCTACTCTGGCAGACACTGGTGTAACAGATATTTATTAGATAGTCCCTTCCTTCAAATGGTTTATAGTTGAATGAGGGCGAAAGTACAGCAAACAACTACGGGCATGGTTCCCATTATTACAGACGCAATTGCGGGAGCAGGGGGGAGCCCAGAGAAAGAGCTCCTAATTTCACCTGGAGAGGTCAAGGATGGTTACTAGACGATGTAGTCCCAATTGGCTTCTGTCTCTTTGCTCCCGATCCCTTAGTTCTACTGGTTCTTCCTCTGCAATCGCTCTCGCAGTTACTCCCTTACGACCCAGTCTCACCCTAACTCCCTCTTTCTGCCCGTCAGTGTCATTTGTTTGAATTGTGTCATTAGCTAGTTATCTGGGTTTTCTGCCTCCCATTTTTTTTTTTTTTATACTTCAGTCTTTCCTGTGTACTACTGTCACGGTAACTGTTGTGGAAAACCAGCTTTTTTTGGATTCTTGGGTTAATCTCCATCCCCTCTAGAATTAGGTCTGGATTTTAGGTGCAGAATTCTTGCCCTTATCTCAGATGGCACGTTTGCCTGTATCTGCACTTCTCTCCTTCCTTATTGTGTCCTTTCTCAGGTAAAGCAGAACGGCTCGGCATTCCCCTAACACGCTGTGTACTTTTCTGCCTGTGTACTTATGCCGATAGTTTGCTTCTATCTAAAATGTGCACCCGCCCTCTCCTCACCCGATCTAGCTGTCAGAATCTTGTCTGTCACTTCTTCCCGGCAACTGTCTTGGTTCATTCCTCCTCTGTGCTCTCAAAGCACTTTTCCCCTCGCTGCATAATGCTAAATTTATCTGTGAGCATGTTTTATTTCAGTCTTTACTGGTGCCTTCAGGACATGGTTGTTATCTGCATTTTTGCGTCTCCTCACCATCATGAAATGTGCATGCGGGTGGTGCTTGGCAGTATTCATGGAATTAAATTGGAGAGAAAAAAGTTGGCAGTTGGTGGGGATTATCTCTGGACTCTGACTCTGATATTGGCCTGTGTTCATGAACTTGACTGATGTTTTCATTATTCCTAGATTTCCTTTATACCTGGCCTGCTCCATTTCCTTTGCACCCAAACCCATGTGGTAAATTCCTTTCTGATAGCACTAGAAGAAATGATCTCTTGAGGATGCAATAATAAAAAAACACATATGACCCATCCTTCCTCCCTTTCTTTCTTTTCAGCTAGCTCAGTAGCTCTGCTTGCTTTTTTTTTTCTAATTTGTTCATCTTTCCATCTCCATTATTAAAAAAAAATCTATTTCTGTTTTTATATTTTTGTTTTATATGTGTCTTTTTGTTACAACTCTTTTAAATCATTTTTAGAGACAACTTATTAGATAAAAATATACAGATTCTGGTGGATAATTAGGTGTGCATGGAATTTAGTGCCTGAACTTCGGCCATGTTTTTAAGACTCACGTGTTCAGTTGGGGTTATGTACGTACATGTGCTGTGTTCCAGAACTTTTAGAGTTCTTTGATAACATTTTATCAATACTCCTTATAGAAGTTGTGGGACTTTTGAAGAGGTGGGGGCTTCTGCCACATCACACCCCCTCTAACTTTAGGCCGGGTTTTTTGGGGATCACTTTTAACCTCCTTAATCCCATGTCTTTCAACAGCTTTTTGAGTATAGCCACACCAATACTTGAGGCTTTGGTTAGGAAAAATGATCGAAGCTGTTTTTTTCAAGCCTTTAAATGAAAGTAACACAGTGGAACATACTGGGTACTGTCCTGACTTTATTTCACGAACTAAAAGCGTTATTATAAAGTGCCTCAGTAGCTCTGAGATGGCTGGAGATGAGTCATCGTGAGAGAGCCCAACAGATCTACCAAGGACGGGCTGAAGCGTGCTTCGGTGATTGATTTACTGATGACAGAATGGTCCCTGGGCAGAGGAGATGGCTGCTGACGTCAGGACAGTTATAGTTAGGCAAGGAACAAATCTCAGATTCATAGACTAGGGTAATCTGTATCAGATTAAGAAAGTAAAATGTTTCTAGAATAATAAAACGATAGAGCTATGTACTCAAGTAGCAGTTACAACTTAACATCAAAATTATTTAAAGAACGGCTTTAAAAATGGGGTTTTATCTCAGCGCAGAAGGTGTTTTCCAAGAAATGTCATCCTTTAATTTTTCCAGTAAAATAGAGACTCTAAGGATTTATTCAGGTCACTTGCCATAGGTCCAGCCGATCATAAGCTTTTTGGGTGGTGAACTGGTGTGACCTGGCTCACTGGCAGCTATTAGTCCTGCTGCGATTACTAGATCGCCAACAGACTTTACTCAGCATTTGACTATTGGATAGACAGTGAATATAGGAAATAGGCACCTTTTGCTAAACTATGTAAACACACATGTTAATATATGTGTCTTTGGTACTCTTACAGATGTAATTTTTCTCTTCATATCCTCAGGTCATGAATAAATGCCATAGTATTTATTTTTAATTTGCATGTCTAATTTTTTTAATGGCTGTTCTTAGGTTAGGAATGTATCGTGAAGCAGAAAAACAGTTTAAATCAGCCCTGAAGCAGCAGGATATGGTAGATACATTTCTCTACTTGGCAAAAGTAAGTAAGTATTCTCAATTTTGAGTGAAATCTGTCTTCTCGGAATAAGTGTTTAAATTCCAGCCAGTGCATGGGGTGAGCTGCCAGCTTCTTCAGGAATATTTTGGCAAGTTAATGTGTTCAGATTTAACTGATTTTTCTTTTTAGCAAGGGGAAAAGTGAGACCATATGGAGAATAACTGTTTCAGGAGAAATTGATTGCCGTGAAAAATAAGAAGACCCCTTTGAAAGATTGCCCATTTGAGCAGAAGAAAATACCTCAGGCTTACCATACCCATGGGTAGCAGGCCCCAGAGAGGCCCTCTTTTTTAATAACACACTTGTCTCCCACCTAAGCAGACTGTAGAGAACAGGGCTTGTTTTTATGGAGGTCCTTTATTACTTGGCTCTGCCATAAGAACAAAAACAATATTTCCCCCTTTATTGAACACCTACTCAGCTTAAGGTATTGTAGCGAGTCTATTCCATAAGCAGTTTAACCCTCATAGCAACCATGCTAGGTAGGTTTTAATACTTCCTTTGTACTCTCAAGGAAAAGGAGACATAAAGAGGGTAAGATTTTCAGAGTCACTCGGCTGTTCAGACCCAACGTCCAAACCCAGGACTTTCTGATTCCAGAGCCTATACACTGCCTCATATGCCACCCACGGCCACAACAGAGCTGAAGGGCCGCCTCGAATTTTCAGCATTGGGATAAAGTTACTTCTTAACCCTCACCAAAGAAACATTTGATGAAATGGTGGTTATGACGTCATCTTACTGTATTTTTAAGATTGTTTAAAATTAAAAAGTGTTGTAAAGGTTGAAAGAAGACGAGCTGTAAAAGGAAGTGCTGCTCCTTTATAAATGTTATGAAAATCAGCACACTGAAGGGATACAAAATGAAAATTATGCTCTATAAGCTTGCTGTGCTAATCTTAGTATGCATACAGGGGTTTTCAAAAATGTCTGAAACTATCTGGTCTCTAAATTTATCTCCTGGACATTATACATTAAACTTAAATTCTTAGAGAAGATTCTAAGTATCACAGTAGACTTTTTAACTTTTCCGACAGCTTGAAATTAAAATTCAGGTCACACTATTGGCTGTTGTCTTAATTGTTAATCATTTGCCACATGGTTAAAAAATGTACTTTTAATTTTAATTATTGTTAAATACATGGTGTGACCTATGTTCCCATAACTTGATTTATTGAAATCTATTATTGCCTACATGACTGTATAGCGGTGAAATTTACTTACTTTATTTAATATATGAAGGAGTGTTTGTTAAGTAATCAAGATTTCAGGAAAAACATTATTTCTTAAAATTTTAGATAGTTAATTAAAAATTATATTAAATATTTTTAATTAGCATATCAAATTGTATTATTTATTATATTTTTAAAAAAACGTTCAGAAGGTAAAAATTGAAAAGTTTTCACCCATATCTCATCCTCTAGTCTCAGGCTTTAGCAATAAACACTATAAACAGTTTTCCCTGTGTCCATTTAGGCCTTCTTCAAAGCACAATCAAGCTAACTGTATAGGAAGAAATAGAGGCTCCATGATCATGAAGAAATAAAAATGTCATAATCTTAGGTTTCTATACATGTAATAATTCTCTTATTTTAGAGATTCCTCTTAAGTGTGTGGGTTATTCAGGTGAATGTCCTCATTGCTAACTAAGTGGGGGCCATCAAGTGCTAACTCTCTCAACTCCCCGACCCCCGACCTCACAAATCTGTTTCCTGTCTTGTTTCTGAGGGTCCTTTTCCGAAACCACCCTCTCCCCAAGCTCTCCCATGCTGCCCTTTCTCAGATCTGTTCCATGGGTCGTCTCCTCTTCATGCTGCATGCTCAACATCAGTCTCATAATTGATTCCTTAACGCCAGCTTTTAGACATATTCATGTCTGTTCTATCCTAAAAAAGATTTACCCTTGATCCTGTCTTGTCTAGTTACTGGTCAGCCTCTGTGACAATAGTAAGCCCACAGTAAGCATGTATTGAAGGAGTAACTGAACGAATGCTTCATATATAACATGGGAGATCAAACTATAACATCATTATTGGATCTTAATCCTACACAATGTGAAAACATTTATTATAATATCTAGGAGATAATTTGTTACTAAGCAGTAACTATAAACTTGTCGTAACAAATACTATATTACTTTAAGAACCAGTACTTTTACTGAAATATATCTTGGCTTTAGGTTTACATCTCATTGGATCAACCTGTGACTGCTTTAAATCTTTTCAAACAAGGCTTAGATAAGTTTCCAGGAGAAGTGACCCTACTTTGTGGAATTGCCAGGATCTATGAGGTAAGGTTCACAGTATTCAAAACGCCCACGTGAAATTAAGACTGTGCTTCTTAAGGAAGCCTGGGGGTACCAGCAAGTAGAACAATTTATAAAACTATGATTGGTGGCTTATAGTTTACCAACAGAATAAGAGATTTTAGTGTAAATGTTTAGTTAAGCTGAGTTTTTATTATGAAATATTTCAGACGTCTAGAAGAGTATAGAAAATGGTATGGGATAGGGAGTTAGTGTCCCCTATAGATAGCTAGTTGTCCCAGTACATTGATCGCCCTTTTCCCAAGGTCTAGAATGCCAAATATAATTTTTTTTCTGTATATGGTAGATATGTTTGGGTGCCTTCTCTTCTCTTGGTCTGTTTGTCGCACTGCATACCAATATCACACCATCTTAATTACTGTAGTCTTATAAAACTTACTGTTTGGTAGGGCACTTTTTCATCGTCATCAGGAATGTCTTGGCCGTTTTGGACTTTTGCTAATTCTTATACATTTTAGTCATGTTGTCAAATTCCATAAAAAGCCCCGTTGAGATGTCTTCCATGCTGCCTAATACTTTCAGCTTTACAATAATTTCTGATACCACGTTGGGCAAATTCTACCAGCTTTTCTTCTTCACAGTTGGTTATTCTTGGCCCTTTGCTCTTCCATACTGATTTTAGGATTGACTGGTCAAGAACCATTAAAAAGATAGCCCTGCAGGGGTATTGTTCGGAACTGAATTGAATATATAAATTGGGGAGGTGGGTGGCATGCCTCTGAATCATGATATAACTTTCCATTTATTTAGATCTTCATTTTTTTCAACAAATATTTTGTAACTATCTCTATAAAGGTGTTTTGTTGAAGGTCCCCAAAACTACCCTGAGGTTCAGTGATTTATTAGAAAGATACAAAGCAAAGGGAAAAGGCACATGGGTCAAAGTTCAAAGGAAACCAGGCACAAATTCCCAAGAATGCTCCCCCGGTGGCGTCACATAGGACACACTTAATTTTTTCAACAACAAGTTATGACCATGTGTGTGAAGCATTATCTGTCAGGGAAGCCCGTTAGAGACTTGGTATACAAGGTTATTATTGGGGGCTGGACATATAGGCACCCTCTGCCTATCATGTACCAAAATCCCAGACTCTAAGAAGCACAGTAGGTGTTCAGCATAAACCACATTGTTAGTACAAACAGCTTAGGTGCAGTGAGCCACTCCCATCATTTGGGGAAAATTTTATATCAGTGTAGGGAACCATCCAAGTTCTCAGATGCCATCTAAGGGCCAAGCTTGCAAGCCAGCCTTTCTGGGAATAAGAGTCTTGGACCTGCTATGTTTTCTGCACAGATGTATTCCTACATACAATATTAATGGAATCCTTTTTTTGTATTTTCTATTTGATTATTTCTGGTTAGTAGAAATGCATTAATTTTTAAAAGTTGATTTGATACTAGCACCTGGCAACATACTCTTTAAATTTTAATTCTTTATCCACAGATTCCCTTAAATTTTCTAAGTAATAAAATAATAATCAGCTGCAAATACAGTTTCATTTCCTCATTTCAATTATTTTTAGCACTTTTTAAAATATTGTTTGTTTAGGACTTCCAATACAATATTTAAAAGAAGGATCTCTGTTCTCTCTTAAATTTCTTGAAATGCTAGGTATGATATTTTAAAAGTTGTTTTATTAGAAAAAGAATGGAAACTATTAATTGTTACTATATCTGGGCAGTACTATGTGAATGATTTTTATTTTCTTTATATTTTCAATATTTTCCAGATTTTCTGTAATGAACATGCATTACTTTAAAAATGAAAAACTATTATTTTTGAATTGTCTAGAGATATTGTTTCCTTTTTTGAAATATAATTTTGATAAACATGTAAATAGAAGACTTCGATCAATAAAAATACTGTATCAGTATGTGTATCTTTACTCATGTGACCCCAAATTGAACATGAACAGAATTTTGACCAAAAAGCTTAGAAAGGAAGAAAATAAACTAGCTTTTGAAAGCAGTGACATTCATGCACAGCGGCCACTATTCTGATGCCACCAGAGCTCTCTGACCTTCCTGCTCTGCCTTCTGCACATTTCAGTCCTTCTGCCCTTCTTTCTTAGGCAGGAAGTGCTAGCAGGAAGAGTTAGAGAGTGAGGGTGTGCCGTCGTTAACACGAGGTGGCTGGTCAGGAGAATTCCTTCTGAGCCTCTGTCACAGTCACAGTTGCTGCGCGTGGGGTAGGGAGCGCAACCTGGAGCGGATCCTGTAATCAGCTATTTTCTTCCTTTCCTCGCTTTGATTTGTCCAGGACTTGGAGGAACATATCCTTTTATAAGTGTGCAGGGGCAGGCTTTGTGAGAAAAGCAGCATTGAGTTCAATGCTCGAAGGAGCAGAAGAGTAGAGAGGAAAGCATCCTAGTTGTGGGGGTAATGCCATGCAAATAGGGCGATCGGGGACTAAGCCGACTTGAAAAAGTCAGATGCAGTATTTCCCCTTGAATTAACATAATTAATTTTCCTTAGGGCAAAGTTTACCACATTTTGCCGATGTATTCTCCTTCTCTTTAAGAGTCAATGGATTTAGAGTTGGTTAGTAAGTTTGTTCCCTAGCATTGCAGCCTACACTACATGTGCCTTTAGAGATTTTTGTGTGTACATCATACTTTTCTCTTACGTTCTTTTCTTTTTATTTATTACTTTCATTTTGGTCTCGTCTCTTTTAAATGTTTCTTATTTAAAAACGAACATGCTGCGCTGCCTGTTGTTCATTACTTGTTTTGTACAGAAACTTGTTTAAAATGATTTATCCTTTATTTGGTGGTGGTTTTAATTTTTCTTGAGGCATTTTGTTTATCCCTTCGAAAGGCAGGCCTTTATTTGAATTGTTCTTGGTTAAGAGGTGTTTGAAATAAGAAACGTTAACCTAGGAAACATTATGCCAGTGGTCCTCGAACCTTACCATGTCTAAAAGTGACTCTGGGAGTGTGAGAAGTACGGCCCATCCTCTGCTGACTGAATCAGACATCCTGGAAGGTGGGATGTGGGCATTCTTGTGTTTAACCAGCCCACTAGGTGATTCTGAACTTAAAAAAAAAAATTTAGTTTGTTTTTTTTTTTTAGCTATAAGTAATGAATAAAAAAGTCTCTTCTCCTAAGAAGCTAAATCCTGGACTTTGAATAAGAATTTCAGATATAATATATGTGAAAAAAATATATAAAGCATGAATTTGGATCAGCCTATGAATATTTCATTGAGGTTTTATTGGACTAATAAATAACACCCCAGTTTCTCATTCCAAGTTGAGAACCAACTGAGAGATAGATATAAGATACAGACAGATGGAGGATAAACCATTAACTTTATTACTGATAAAAGCAGAATTAGGGCATGTGGTGACCCCATGGACTTCATAGTATTCTCCCTCTGAGTTAGACAGACTAATCCACCCTGTCACAGCCACGACTGTGTGACCTGCAGACTTTTCCACCTGGAAGAGCTTGCTCCACGTGGCAGGGCAGAAAGTGTGGGCACCTTACAGGCAGGTTGCCTTCCAGAATGATCCAGAGGGCCTGAGACAGGCTTGCTCTGTTTTCCTCATGGAGGAAAGGCCCCGAATATCATTCTAATATCAACATTTCTCCAAGTGTGGTCCAGGGATTCCTGGGGGTCTCTGAAACCTTTCTCACGGGCTTCCCAAGGTCAAAAGTATTTTCCTAATACTAGCATTGTTAAGATTGGTGATAATATTAATAGCTGTAATATTTTTGATATCGAATAATGAAATGCATTTATCTCTGTAATGACTCCTCATTTTTGCTGTGAACCTAATAGTGCTTAAAAAAAAAAAAGTCCATGGAGATAAAAAAAAAAATTCCGTGTCGTAAAAAGCATTGTGTGGTACTTCTTATAATCGGTGGAGTCCCTTAGATTTGTTGAAATATGTTAGGATTAAAATCTAACCAAAAATATGAGTCCTCATGTGACAAGAACATGTGATCGGTTCACATACTAAGTGCCACGTAAGCTGAGAGTTAAATCAGGGCCATGTGAGGTGAGGGCATGAGGGAAATTTTTGTGAAGAATGAGGAGCTCAAACTGGCCTTGGAGGTAGATTTGAAGTACATAGCATTCGTTAATAACATAAATGCATTTACCTGTGATTATCAGGGAGACTCCTGGTCTTCCTACTACCATTCTCCCCCGCTTTGGTGCATACCGTGCGTAACCACTGAGTTGTTCTTTAAAAATGTACACAGAGTCGCCTTACTCCTCTGCTCTCAACCCTCTAATGGCTTCCGCTCAATTTAGGAAAAGACCTGAAGTTCCCGCCGTGACTAACGAAGCCCCCGGCTCCCTCTGGGGTCTCCTTCCGTGCCAGTCTCCCTCTTTGCGGCCTCCCTCGCTTTCGTGTGGTTGTTGAACACACACGTGACAAGTGTGTTCCCACCTCAGGCTCTCGCGGTTGCTGTTCCTTCTGTCCAGATTTCGTTTCTCCAGATGTGTCCAAGTCTCAACACCCCACTTCATTCCAGCCTCGCCCTCGGTTCTGGCACCTCCTCCAGAGCCCTCCTGAGGCCGCCCCCTCCCTCTCTCCTTATTCTGCTCTGTTTTTCTTTACGTCACTTATCTTTGCCTGACATCACATCACATATTTATTTATTTGTTATCCCTACCGATGTAGGATAGCGACTTGATGTTTTTGTTCATATTGTGTCCCCAGGACCGAGAACAGAGTCTGGCACTTAGTATGCTCTTCATATACATTTATCGAATGAAGGAATGTAGACCATTTAGGAAAAAAAATTTCTTGGCAATATTAATAAAGTATTGCTCTTCTGTCTTGATGGAGAATAGGAAATGAACAATATTTCATCAGCAGCTGAATACTATAAAGAAGTCTTGAAACAGGACAATACCCACGTGGAAGCCATCGCGTGCATTGGGAGCAACCACTTTTATTCTGACCAACCAGAAATAGCGCTTCGGTTTTACAGGTGTGCTTTATCTTCAACTTCTAGAACCACTTTCCCGTGAAATTGTGGGGAAATGATAATAAAGATGGAATGAAACTGCAGAAAAGTAATGTATAGGCCATGTCTATATGAGACTAAAACTTTAAACAACCAGATGTTTTATGAACAATAAAGTGACATCTAATAATTTGGAATTGCACAAATATTTGGCTTTTCGTAGAAACTCACCCGGATAATCGACTGACCATGTCGTTGTGTGAAGTAGCCATTCTGTCACTGACCAATAACAGTTTAATAGTTACTAGAAGTACTTCTCACCATCGCTGCCTTCATTAATACCACTGTATATAATATAAAGACCCCGAAGCTGAAATAGTGATGAGGTTTGCAAAGAGCTGTGAGCCCCAGGTTCTTTCTGAGCCCTGGCGAGGACCTGAAATAGGATCCTCTGTTTTGTAAAGTATTGCCAACTCTTGTTCAGATAATTCTTCAGTCTAAATAAGTTCTATTCTCTGCTTCTCTTTTGGGCATATACTTATTTCATCCTACAGATGGTTTCAGATTAATTTTTAAATTTCGATTTCCTTTTCAGCCCTCAGGTAATGTACAAGGAGATAACTGGCAGCTGATAACAGTTCTTTCCAAATTTATGTTGCAAGCATAAAACATGATAATATAAATGCTGTCTTGTCACATGCAGCGGACCCTGCTCCTCTGTCCCAAAAGTGGGTCATGGGTTTGTTCCTCAGGGCAGCTGGGGTGGATTTCATTTGCTTATTTAAACTCTTATCCTTTGTTGTTTGGGATTAATGATGCGTAGAAGCAAAATGGGCTTCTCAAGCTGCAGCATGGAAAGCTAAGTGGGTAACAGAGTGGTCCACTGCTTCGGTGGAAGCTCATTAAAGGTCATTAGATGCTGCTATCCCCCAAAACACAGATAACCGAAAACAGGACCCAACTCAGCTGAAAACTTGGAAGTAAATGCTAAACACAGTCCTCAAATTAGATTAGAAGGTCTTCGGAATTTATTTATGGGCACCAAAGCTTTATGAAGCAAAAATATGTGGGTTTTACTTTATGTGACTATTTCTTATTTTGGTTTTCTAGCAAAGTTTTTGGGGGAGAAAACTTATACGTGGTTTATGACTTTGCCTCTGGATGTGTTTCCCACTATTAGTACCATTAAAAAAGACATGCTTATGTATTTACTTCAACACTTTTTTCCATTTACTGTATATTTCTATTTATATTCTTTGGGGGTATTAAAAATTATAAAATGAATTCATTTCTAACTTTGTAAAAAATATATATATGCCTTAATGTTTATAATGTTAGTCTGACATCAAAATCTGTGTGCTCTTTTTCCAAAAAGGCGACTCCTGCAGATGGGTGTTTATAACTGCCAGCTTTTTAACAATCTGGGGCTCTGCTGCTTCTATGCCCAGCAGTATGATATGACTCTGACCTCGTTTGAACGTGCCCTTTCTCTGGCTGAAAATGAAGAGGAGGCAGCTGACGTCTGGTACAACTTGGGGCATGTCGCTGTGGTATGTTGCTTCTCTAATATAATTTTTGTTGTAGACAAGGCAGCCACAAGTTAGTTTTAAGACATTTTCAGGTATTATAAATTCAGGTTTGGTTATAGGCTTATGTAGGAATTTAGATATTTCTAGAAGTCATCATAACTCATTTTATAGTCCCAGGTTAAATCTTCTTACATACAATTCATACTAAGCAAAATAAGTCAGTCAGAAAAAATTGAGGACCGTATGATTTCACTCATATGTGGGATATAAAACTGAAAGCAACAAACAAACAAGGCAAACAGAAACTCATAAACACAGACAAGTTTAGTGGTTCCCAAAGGGAAGGGGGTCAGAGGGAAGTGGATATGGGTTACAGGGGTCAAATATATGGTGACAGAAGGAGATTCGTCTTTGGGTTGTGAATTATATAAAGATGATGTATTAAATTGTACACTTGAAACCTATATAATTTTATTAACCTATGTCACCCCAATAAATTTAATTAAAAAACAAAAACCATTCGCACTTGCCTCCACTGATTGATACTTTTGGCTTTTCCTGTGGTACTAGAAAAAGTTTATATGAAGAAAGATGGAAGGAGCTGGCTGCGTGAATATGTGCTTTTCTTCTGCAGGGAACGGGAGATACGAATCTGGCGCATCAGTGCTTCAGGCTGGCTCTGGCCAACAACAACAGCCACGCGGAGGCCTACAACAACCTGGCGGTGCTGGAGGTGCGAAAGGGCCACGCGGAGCAGGTCGGTGCGCTCCCGCTCGGTGGGCAGGCCACGTCCTTCAGAGAAAAGCTGTCACGTGTAGCATCTTTACACGTTCTAATATAACTGAGCTGTAAAATCTGACCAGTCTGGGTTTGAATCCAGCTCGTGTTAGTGATATGACCTCGGACAAGTTACTTAACCTTTCCGTATCTAAAACAGAACACTTGGTTTTATTTGGACACATCTGCAGGTGTTAGTGAACTGTTCCACCGTTCACAGCTCCCTGCCCCGCCCCACCAGCCAAAATCCTAGGAGCCACCTTCAAAACCTCTTTTTTCCGACTGCCCCTCCTTGCCGCCCCACGTCCGCATCACGTTTGGCCAGCCCTGTCAGCCCTGCGTCCGAGCCGCGTCCTGGACCAGGCCGCGGCCTTCCCCAGACTGCTCTGGTCTCTCGCCTGGACTGCTGTGACCCTCCTTGCCGGTCTTTCTGTTTCCACTTAAATCAGCAAGTGAGTGCGCCCTGTAATACACCCTCCTCCGAACAGCCGAAGGGATTTTTTTTTAAAAAAACACAAGATTATTTTATTGCTATTTTGCTTAGCATCCTCTGAAGGCTTTCTCTTTTTACTGGGAATAAAATCTGGAGTTCAGACCGTGGCCTAGAAGGCCGCATGGCACCCGGCCTCCCGCCCCTTCTCAGAGCAAGTCTTTTGCCAGCACAGTGCACCCACCCACCTCCCCCGCTCCCCGACCCCGAATCCACAGTTTCATGTTCCTCGGTTTCAGTGGCCTGTGGTCAATCAGGCTTTTAAAATATTAAATGGAAAATTTCAGGACAATTTCAGAACAAAATTCAGAAAATTTGTGAACAATTCATAAATTTTAAGTCGTGCACCTTCCCGAGCAGCGTGATCTCGTGCCGTCAGGCTCCATCCGCCCGGACCGTGAATCGTCCCTTCTGCAGCGGATCCGCTGCGTGTTAGTCCCTCAGTGGCCGTCTCAGTTATCTGAAGGGCTGTCAGAGAGAGAGACCCCGTTTACATCACTTTTATTACAGTATATTATCATAATTGTTCTGTCTTACTATTATGTTGTTAATCTCTTACTCTGCCTAATGTGTAAATTAAACTTTATAGTAGGTACGGATGTATAGGAAAACACGTAATATATGTAGTGTTCGGTACTTTGGGCGGTTCCAGGCCTCCACGGGGGTCTTGGAACCGCATCCCCGGCGGATAAGGGGGGTGCCGTACTCCTTCCTGATGACTTCTAGATACGTCAGCCGCCTTGCTGCTCTGCAAACATGCAGTGCCTGTTCTTACTTTAAGGCCTTTGGAAGTTCTTCTTTCAGATCCTATAATGACTTTTCTTTTGGTCATTGAAGTCTTACCTTAAGTGCCACCTCCTTGGAAAGGCCGTCTATCACGTCTCCTACTATTTTTTTTTTCTTCACAATACTTATGATTATCAGATATTTTCATACTTATATGAAGAATGTCAGCAGTGTGAAAGTAGGGACCTTCTCTGTCTTAACTGCTATATTTTCAGCGCCGAAAACAGTTCCCAGCCCATAATAGGTGCTTAGTATTTGTGAAATGAATGGATGATATATAAAATGGGGGTATTAACAGTACCCAAAGATGTTTTTGTGAGGATTAGCAGACCATACATGTAATAGCATTTGGCGTAGTAGAAGCATAGTGTTGACTACATGGCAGATGCTTAATAAATTGTATTATTATAACAACTTATAAATGCCAAATACACAATGTCAGTGGCAATCAAGGGCAGATATTATTACATTCCAGAGTTGAGAGATGAACAGAGACCAGAGATAGGCAGGTAACCCCCCATGGTCACAGACATAGTGACAGGAAGCCAGGATGTTACCCTCCCACTTGGCCTCCTAAGCACAATGATAAACTTTTAACAAAACAAAGAAAGAAACATCATTGAGTATGGCCTTGATTTCACAAATTCCCCCAAAGTAAATGAATAAAATACAAAGATGGATTTATATTTCATAAACAGCTACTTTAAAATGGGAACTTGCTCTGTTGTGGAACGTCACCTATGTTTATAGGCAGCCAGTGCTTTTTGTGGTTTTCTCTGTTCCTATGTTAGTGAGTTTCTTTCCCTCTAACTTATTGTCACTTCTCTTGTATACAATTGACTTGAAATGTTTGGTGAAAGATTTCATAATACTGACCCCATTTTATTATAAATTATACCTCAATTTAAACAAAAAGAAAGCTAATTATAACACAAAAATTAATGTCCACCGACCTATATTTACTATCATTTTATTTTATATTTAAAAAAAGGTATATGAATTTGTCCTCAGGGTCACAGATAGAGGTTTTGAGTTTAGCTACAAGTTGGAAGGTTGTTCAGAAGTTTAGAATGCTGAGTTTGTGGTCTTAGCAATGAATGTATGAGCATCTCATGTCACTTAGTGGTCCCTGCAATGTACGATCCTTTGAGCCTACAGGGGACCAAAAAAAAATGATGTGAATTTTGGGTTTTTTTGTGTACTTTAGTGAGAACAGAAAGCTTGTCATTTTCAGTTGCATTCAATTGTCATTTTCAGGTCAGCATTGTAATAAATGCTTGCTCACTGTCATCCAGCATAAATCTAGGGGCTTTGAAATTTACCATGAATTTTTAGTTGTTTTTGTTGTTGCATTAGAGAACGGATGATTAGAAGCCCACTAAATCAATCAACAGCAACAAAAATTAGATTAATAGGACTTTTTTTTTTAGCATCGAGAGGATTATATTGAGTCGTATATCATGTCGAAGTATAAACTTTACAAGAACAGTGGTTCTCAAATAACTACATCTCTTCTAAGTTTTTCATTATTTTATTTTCTCCATATTTTGAAGCATTTTATTATTAATGTAATTTTGGCAAGATATAAGTAAGTAGTTGTATATCAGTAAGTTGTATTTCATGAGGAATGTCATCTGTATTTATCAGAGGATCGTGTTTATTAAGGTCCTGTCTTGAGTAAAGGATTCTTTTACAAAAAATAAAATCACAAATACAGTACTGATACACGCTTATGTATCTTTGGTTTTTCTTTTTTTCATACAGGCAAGAGCACTGTTACAGACTGCGTCATCTCTAGCACCCCATATGTATGAGCCACATTTTAATTTTGCAACAGTCTCTGACAAGGTATTCTCTTTCATTATTAATTTATCATCTGATCTGTTTCTCTTTTTTACTTGATTTTTAAAAAAGTATAGATAAGTAAGGAAATTCTAACCATAACTTCCTGAAAGAAACACAATTATCATATACACAGATGTCTTCCCTTGAAGGGACAGTCTAATAAACTTTAAAGAACTTTATCACTGACCATTGACTAAACTTAGCACCATTATAGATTGCAGAAGAGTTACTTTATGTTTTTAAATATGACATTTAGTCATTGAAAAAATACTCATTAATTGACTCCTGGTTTAGGAAGGATTTCATACTTGGCTTTTACATCAAGGAATTCTTGTATATTATTTATGGATCATATTGTCACCAAGTCTCTGGCATGATTGCTATAAAATTAAGAATACTAGTGAAACCTATTTTAGCTATAAACAATATGGGTAAAATGCATCTGCTAATACTGTGTTACAAGTCAGTTAACATCCAAGAGCTAAAAGGAATCATGTGCCATTTTTAATAATAAGAAGAAAAATAGAAGTCATTTGATAACTAACTTTTGCTTAGAAACCTTCCTTTAACATGGAAGGTGAGTTTTGAGGATAAAGAGATGGCGAAAAATGTTTGCTGATGTGAAGACTTTTTCTTACAGACCAAAAGACATTATAGAATATGTCATTTTCATAGTGTGAACACGAAGCCATCCACACTCCCATTTCTGTTTTGAAAATGAGCTGTCATTCATAAATTGTAATTTGCGAGTGCTTGTTAAGGGCCAGCCACTGCCCCAGGTGCTCTACACACCTCTGATTCTCCCAACAACCCTGCAGTAGCGATATCCCTTACCTTCCTTACGCATTTTTTTGTATACCTGATGTTTTGTTTATTGCGCCTCAGCTGTGTACCAGACAGTGTTACAGGTACGGAATGAATAAAACAGACAAAAACCTCTACCTCATGTGGCTTACATTCTAATGGAACCCAAGGCTTAGAGAACTTAAAAGACTTTCCTAGAGTCCCAGTGGCAGGTGCAGAATTCACACCAGCTCCCGAAGATGCCCACGTGTTTTCCACTGCACTGTGCCGCCACTTAGGCAAACCGCGAAGAGGCTCGATTACCGTCTTTCAAGAATATTACTGCATTTTAGTAATATCTAACTCGAATGAGAGATTTCTTTAAGCAAAAGGCTATACTTCCATTTGAGAAAATAACATGTCTAAAAGAAATGCTATGATCTAAATAAGGAAACTTATGTCTTTAAATACATATACATGTTTAAAAAACTACCAGAATTGAATTACCTAGGTTTCGTGTGTGTGTACACACCAAAAAGTGTTCTCTTTTTAGAAATGTATACATGGGTCGAGATACATTCAGATGGATTCAGATACTGTGTGTGTTTTTCTTTGGGACTGGACTCTAACATGTAGTGTATTGAAAAGCAGACCTTTTATAAACTTTTTAAACCAAATATTTTCCCCAACATTAATGTGCTAGCACCATTTAAAACCTCCCAGAGCATGTTTTCATATCTTAAATATAATAGTTGTAGCTTGAATTTCTGTCTCAGAGATAATAACCCTGATCAGAGTTTGTCTTTGTGATGGATTACACATACCTGTCCTAAGACTTTTCTAAACTACATAGAGCTGGCTGTTTTAGCATGCAAACGTTATTTTATTTTTATAATACTATCAGTGACAGGAAAAGAAAGCACTGGTTTATGAATTTATAACTAGATAGTTAGAGTGGAGCAGAAATTATTTATATAATTGTTTAATTTATTGAATTGTTACCTACATGAAAGGATTCTCGAAGTAGCATAATCAAGCAATTTACTGTTAAGAACGCTTTGAGTTTCTACAGTATGCAGAAAGAATGTCTTGTTTTGATTTCCTTAGTAATTTTTTCAGATCTCATTCTGTGGTCTTATTCTGGTATTTCTTACAGATTGGAGATCTACAGAGAAGCTATGTGGCTGCTCAGAAGTCTGAAGCAGCATTTCCAGATCATGTGGATACCCAGCATTTAATTAAACAATTAAAGCAGCACTTTGCTATGCTCTGATTGTTCCTTAGACCAAGTATATTCCTATCATGTGACATTATCTGAGGGAAGAAGTAGTCTGTTCGTACACATGTAATACAAACTTGTGCTTGGTATCAGTGAAGATGATATAAGGGAATTTAAACAAGAATGTATAATGAAAACTTTGTAATTTTATAATATTACAAAAGACAGGATTTTCAGCATTTGTAAGTAGATCATGAAGCCTTCTCCCACATTATATGGTAGATGTTTGTTTTTAATGTTTATAAAACATTTTCATGAATTTCCTCAAAATTTTATAAATGCACATTTTTAATGTCCTTAAGCTTGCCATTAGCTATCATTAAGAGCTCTGAAATCTGCCTTTAAAGTTGCATTTAGTGGCTAAAAGTATGTATGTTTATCTTAACTAGAAACTTTCTTCAAAGCTTAAAAATTGTATTTAAAGCTATATTTCAAATGCTTTGTAAGGCACTGTACGTTTTCTTATATATTAGGCTTTAAAATAAATCAGTGTGTAAAACACCATCATTCTGTTATTTTTCGTGAGTTTTATTTCAGGCATCTCGGATAAAATAAGTCCAGTGATCTTTAAATTAAATTATTATTTAAATTTTATTTGAAATGATGTAACATCTATTGGATTTTTCTTGAGAAGCCATTTATGGGCTATCACATTGTTAATATAAGAATAACAGGATGAGAAATGGAGTGACAAGCCAGGAGACCCACCTGTGGTCAGGCCCCGGAAGGTTGGGCTAGATCCCAATAGTTCCGTACATTGTAAAATCCTAGAAAGGTTCCGGAACTCTCATTGAAGTATTCATACAAGGAAATGTGTGAAAGGGACAGGGCTACTTGAACTCATAGTTTGGACTTTGGGGACTATGTTATTTTTCATTTTTTTAACTTCATGAAAACTATTTTACAGATACTAATTTGTTTCTGTTCAGATTTGTGTAACTAGTACTACTTAGCTAACAGAACAAAAAAATGTGAATTCAAGGTGTCATAGATCGTAACTTCCGAGAATATGTAGATGAATCTCTTTGAGGCGCAGCTGAGGAGAGCAGGGCCCAGAGTTGCAGTGATTGGAGTCCCGTCGTCACCGGAACCTGAGATCTTGTTCCTCTGGTTTGGCTTTAACCTTGCCTGGTTCCCTTACTTAGCTCACAAAAATCCCCCCAAACACTGTCAGACTTCCTCATACTGGATTTAATACTTAGGTTGAAACTTTATAATGTGAATCATTTTCTTACTTAATTTAAAATAAGAGCTCATAATGATGGGCAGCATTTACTGAGGACTTGTGTGTACCCAGCACTGTTCTAAGCACTCGATGTGGATTAACTCATCTGATGCCCACTGCAGTGCTATGAGGTGCTATCATTCCCATCTTAACTTATGAGAAAAATGAGGCACAGAGAAATCCAGTAACCTGCCCAAGGTTATTAAGCTAGTGAGTGGCAGAGCTGCGATTTAAATATAGGTGTGGCCCCTTCAGTGCTCCTCCTGTAAATAAAGCTACTATCATTTAAAACGAATGTTATATGCATTAGTAAAATTGAATAATAAGTGACTATTAATGCAACAGAAACTAAATGAGTCAGTATTCCTAAGGTGATACGGAGAGAATTTTGTCTTGAATTTATGTTAATTCAATGTGAATACCAATGTGAAGAGTGAGTCAGGATGCTCAAGGCAGAATGATGACATAACGCTGCATCAGGAGCTGCATATACATCTTTGTAACAAAATTATTTCTGCACTGCGTAACTTCTGGCTTCTGTGCCAACATTTCTATACAAGGAAGGTTAACAGTTGCCTTCTACCGTGGCCAAAAAGGTATTCAATCCATATACAAACTGTTCAACCAAAATGAACGCCACTGAGCTTCCAGCTGATGAAAATGAGATATGGCAAGAAGGCCGCCTGAACTGAATAACTGCTGAGGTTAGAAGTTCTTCCTTCCCAGATGTGTCACATCTGAACCAGTCCCTATGGTACTAACTGCCCTGTTACATATCTGAATAGCATTCCCAGGATCAGAGCACCCATCACAATATAATTTATGGCCAAGAGATGGGAAAATTAATAAGGATAACATATCACCCTTTTAATGTAGTTTCCACTGTCAACTCTTTATTAATATGAAGGATTTCAGTCAAGAGCTTTCAACTGGGTCTGAATTTAAGCATTCAGAAGAAAAAAAAAACATTTAGAAATATTGTGGTGGGACTCAACCTTGGAAAGTAATAAACTCAGAAATTGAGTTTAGGTAAAAAGCCATGACTGGGTAATTTTAAATTCTAGGGAACAGGTAAATTGGAATGGTCCATGGATATGTTCCAGAATTGCAAAACGGCTATCCAGGCTCAGGTATTAGGGGAAAACATTTTCATTTAGTAATTTGAAAATGACTGCAGTTTTACATCCATCCATATAGATGGCATTAATCTTATTTTTTGGCTGACTAATAATGACATTTTTGAGAGATGCTGTCATTTTACTTCATTGATGTTAATTTCCTCCAATTTTTATAAGTGCACATTTCTTACTCTTTTTGTTCTTCCTCAATATGCTCATTCTCTCAAAGTACATTTAACCACCAAACACAGGCCAGAAGTTCCCTTTCTTATGCTTCAGGTCCCATCCTCTCTCTTGACTCCAGATCCTTCTTTCCAAGTTTCAGCTGGACTCTTCACTTGAATATCTCAGAGCCACCTCAACTTCAAAGTAAAAGTACTCATCGATAGCCTCTCCAAATCTAATTTATATCTTGCGCTGCATACAAAAGTTAACTTAAATCGCTGATAGACATAACAAGTTTTTTTGGTTTTTTTTTTGTGAGTATGGGTTACGCAAAGGTTTTTGTTTTTTGTTTTTTGTTTTTAGCTATAGCACCAAAAGCATGCTCCAAAAAAGGACAAATTGATAAATTGGATTTCATGAGAATTAAAAACTTGTGCACTTTGAAAAACATTGTTAGGAGAATGGAAAGACAAGCCACAGGCTGGGGGAAAAAAAAATTTGCATATCTTATATCTGATAAAGAATTTGTATCCAGATATATAGGCAACTCTCAAAACTCAATATTAAGGAAAAAATATATAATTAAAGAGTGGGGAAATTATTTGAGAGGACATTAAGGAAACGCAAATTAAAATCAAATTAGAATGCTAAAATTAAAAAGACAGACCACACCAAGTGTTGGTTAACATGTGGAGCAACTGGAACTATCATATACTGGTGGTGGGAATGTAAACTGGTGCAACCACATGGAAAACCAGTTTGGCAGTTTCTTAAATGGTTAAACTTATTCCCATGTGATTCCCATTCCTTGATACTTATGCAAGAGAAATAAAAGCATACATTCAAGAAAAGACTTAGACCTGAATGTTTATAGCAACTTTATTTGTCATAGCCCCAAACTGGAAACACTCCAAATGTTCATTAGCAGGTGAATAAATGAATAAGCTGCAGCATATCCACACATGAAATACTATGCAGCAACAGAAAGGAATAAATTATTGATATATGCACAACATGGGTGGATATCAAAAATAAATATATTTATGTTGACTAAAAAAAGATGAACAAAATGAAGTACATGCTTATTATTCCATTTGTATAAAATTCTAGAAAATGCAAACTAATCTGTGTTGACAGAAAGTAGATCAGTGGTTGCCTGGGGACGGGAGGGGGAGGATACAGGGAGGAATGGGAGGGAAGGGTTACAAAGGAGTATGAGAAAACTTTGGGGGTGATGAATGTGTTCATTATATTAATTGTGGCAATGAATTCATCCATGTGTACATATCAATCATCACATTTTACCTTTAAATATACAGTTTATTGAACGTCAGTTATACTCCGATGAAACTTTTTTAACAAAAACTCACAGAACGCTACACCCTTACAGCCAGTTTTACTGTATGCTGATTATACTTCGGTACATTTGATTTTAAAAAATACAAACAGTTAGCCAAAGTGCCATACTATTTTTACAGACACTATCAGTGCTATAAAAGTTTAGGAGCTTTATAAATGTTTTTTTCAAAGAACAAGCATTGAGAACATATGGAAGAAATTACTAGCTGAAGTGTCTTGCCTTGAAGGATCAGTAGGATTTTGACCACCAGAGAGGAGAGATAGGCTATGGCGAGGCATCCTGCCTCTCAGGCAAGGCTCATGAGTCAACACTTTTGGGGGCCATTAGAATATGAATTTGGCTCAATGGGCATTGAGCAATAGCAGCAGGAGTGGGCTGGTCCTGAGAACTAAATTTGGAGGCTCAGGAAGGACTGGAATGTAGAACGTTTTGAATCCCAAGTTAAGGAGTTTTAGTTTTACCTGAGGGTTGAAGAGGAAGCAGGTGATTTGTGGGAATTGATCTGGAGGCAATGTTTAGGATCAGGTGGAGAATAATGTAAAGTTGAATATGGATTTTAAATCGAGTTTTCTAGGAAAATGAATGAATTTACATTAATAAATAAAAATTTCTCAACTGCATAGCATATACAACCAAACTGATAGTTCATGTCATACTTCTGCTTGCTTACACACTCTTCTTTTTCCCATCTGCAGTAAAAAGCAAAATAATTTGCCTAGATAG
Organism: Pteropus medius; assembly: GCF_902729225.1. Lineage (NCBI taxonomy): Eukaryota > Metazoa > Chordata > Mammalia > Chiroptera > Pteropodidae > Pteropus > Pteropus medius. The sequence continues at coordinate 13,225,428 of NW_024349797.1, forward strand.
TCACAGCCCATGCAAAGAACACTGAATATCACAGATGGCGCTTCATTAATTACGGTCTGCAACGAATAGTTTTCTTAACAAGATTGCTGTCTTTTTGCAAACGCAGGGTCCCTAGTTATGTAATATTTTTACATTTCACAGGAATTTCAGGGAAAGAAAAACATTTATACTTATATAGTTTTCTGCATTATAATATTCGTTACATTAGAATTCACGTCGATGCACCTGATCCTGTCTGATCTCGGAAGCTAAGCAGAGTCAGGCCTGGTTAGTACTTGGACGGGAGACCACCTGGGAATACCGGGTGCTGTAGGAGTTAAAAAAGAAAAAAAAAAAAAAGAATTCGTGTCGAGGGAGGGAGGCTGTGGTGATTCTGATGAGAGCCCCTTTCCTAGATGGTTTCTAAGAGCACTTTCACCTCTAAATGCCTCAAAGACACAAACTATGGAAGCTCCCTCAAGGAGACACAGGTAACTTAAATAGCCCTACACCTATTAATACAACTCGAATGCAAGGCATCCAGTATAGTGCCAAGGCGAGGCGTCCAAGGATCTTTAAGAGAGAGGGCCTTTAAACTGGAAGATCCAGGCTGTCTTTTGAGACCTTCACGAAATACTTGTGAAGAGAAGTGGGGAGAGAGAACATCATAATAACAAGCAAGTATTGTGTATCAAGTGCCTGCTGCTTGTAATCTTTGCAACTCCACGTGTTAGCTATTACGATTCCCATTTTCCTGGTGATGACCTCAGAAAGGTTACATAACTTGCACAAAGTTACCCAGATCGTAAATGCTGGGACTGCCAGCATCTTGTTGCGCTATCTTCTGTCAGCCAGTTAAGAATAGATAAACTAGCAAAAATAGAAGACGAAGTAATGACTCCCCACAAGTTAGAGAAACATCGAGATGTGACAAGGAACAATGAGCTGTGCCCTGTCAGAACAGGTCCTATGTTCCCATGAGTTCTAGCAGTCACACTGTGCTTTCATGATCTCCAGTTCGCTCAGGAACCCTGTGGGCTAGTAGTCTCGCAGTTTGTATGCCCACCTTACAGATGAGAAAAACAGAAATTGGGGAGATAAAATGATCCACCCACAGTCACACAGCTGGGAAAGGACAGATTAGAGACTAAAATACAGGTCTTCTCATCCACGCGACACCAGCACCTCTCCACTTTCCCTAGCACGCAGCCTGCCACTAATACAGACGCTAACTGGAAGGCAAAGCTGAGTATTCAACTTTCCAGGCAAAGGAGACTGTAGCTGGAAGCACAGTCGTCTCCGGTAGCAGCGAGCACGTCTTAGGTACATTTCGCTAGATAAGCACGGAGGATGCCTGTCAGCTGTAAAGGAAGCAGAAGGTCCCAAACAGCTCTGACAGAAACGGGCTGCGTTACAGACGCTGCATTGTGACATGTCCAAGCGTACAGAGGCCATATTATGGTTTGATAGTTCCCAATAGGATTTCAGCCAGAAAAAAATTTCTCAAGAACTTCGATTGAGAAGAACATGTGTTCTTACTACTGTACTATGTTTTTGACAGTGACCTTCCCGGAACAAGTTTCCTTAGTTTCCTATCCACGAAGCTCATTCGCAAGCCACTGTTCCCGGTGTGCAGTGATGCTCACTTGCCTGAGCAGGCGAGGTGACTCAGCTGAGAAAATGAGTCAGGATCACCGCCCAAGAAGTCCACTGTAAGCACAAATTTTAAGTTGGAGCCTCCTATTGTTTTTCTCTTGAAAATAGCCATGTGGATGTTGCAATTAACCCCAAAGCAAGTCTGTATTTGTTTTAATATAAAAGTAATATATTCCTCACATCTTCACATAAAACAGCTGTTCCAGGGCGAAGGTCTGTAGTTTAGCCCGTGGTTCCCCCAGCAGGGCTCACACTCTGTCCTGTTTGCTCAGTTCGAGGGAGAAGAATTAAGTGGACGAAGTTTGCGTTGTTTAGCGCCTTCTTCTCTCCGCCTCTTTCCCTCCCTCCCCGCATCCCCCAGCCTCCTTTCTCTGTGCTCAGGGCTCAGAGCCCTCCCCTGACTGACTCAGTAGCATCTCTTGTCCTGGACCTCTGTGTCCCTTCACCCAAATCTCCCAGCTCTGTGTCGTCTTCCCTTAAGATGACGCCGAATTGCTGTCTAACATGGACAGTTTTATGTGTTTCTTCCTCCTAAGTAAAATACATGTAATTTCACGGAGGATCTCAGGCATCGTGGCAGACCTAGAGGAGAGATATTTGAGCATAAAGAGAACGTCACAGCGTCCCTCAATTCACACCATGAAAGCAGCATCCTTGGCAGGAACGCTGCTCTCGACATCCCAAAGCCCTGAGCGTGCTGGTGAAGTTATAGTAGAGATCCAGAAAGTTATAGGTCTTATTTATTCAAATAGTCTTTCTGGGCTTTCATTGCGGTATTGCTTGGACCTGTACTTGGTGGGGTTTAATTTTCAAATTTGGTGGAAGGATGGGACAATGACAGCAGGATTCAAAGAAAGGTTGACCTAAGCCTATGTTGGTTTCCATTTCCTAGGAGACGAGAAAATAGTGGTTATACTTCGTTTATCCTTCGGGTAAACTGTTGCTCATTGAGACGTGATTCTGTTTCTAATATGTCCTTTTAAAATTCTCAGGATCTACTCTCCCATGAGTAAAAGTGTTAATTATATTTTCAAAGCTGTAAACTCATCACAATGGTTTTGGGGAGGTGGTGGGAGGATGAATAAGTGTTTGGAGACACTTTCCATGCTGGCTTTGCTCACACATCCATTCCTGCCCACATGGTGCCACATAGATTGCACCTTTGGGGTTCTGTGGAGTTGTTTTCTTTGTGCATCCGTGTGTGTGTGTGTAGGTTTATATATGATGGAGACAATCATATTCTTTTTTTTTTTTAATTGCAAGTTAATTTGATCCTGAAAGTTGTGCTGTTGATACCGTTTGGGAAATCAAAATCTCTAGTGTTTACTTTTAATACCGAGACAACCTTCAGAGTCATGACGTCTCATATTAGCTGCATCATTCTACCACATGGAATAGACATATTTTTTATGGTGCTGGCAGAGCCCATCATCTCTCTAGAAAGTATCTGCCCCGTATCCACAGTCACTGTTTAAGCAAGTCCCTGCCTCTGACCCTCCTGCCACAGCTAGTGGAACCAAGAGTAGCGAATCCATTGGCTGGGCAGTGCTAAGCTGGTTCTCTCTCATCGTGGTGTGCACTAGAACCGAAAGGTACAGCTTGGTCGAGGTGGCCTGCCGAAGAGTCAGACGACATCCCCTTCAGCTTCTCTCTACTGATGTGGAGGGTTTACAATCTCTTTCTGTGTCCTTTTAGTAGTTATTCTTACTATTAAGAGATATAGGCAATGTAAGTCTATATTTAATTTAATATTTCCTCCCTTCCCTGCATCATTCAAAACCCTCCAATCTTAACATGTTAACATGTTATGTGCCCAGTATTTTTATCTAATATAATCATTTGTTACTTTTGTTGCTTGTTTAGATTTACCTATATGATTACCAATTTCTTTCTTCGCCATCCTTCTTGAGACTAGTGACATTTGGTTATAAAATCTCAAAGGGAATTACCTTACATTTGGTATGTGTTTCATGGATATAAACAAGTATATCCTCTACATGAGAGATATCAGATTTGTCTCCTCCTCTAATATACAAATCATTTTATCTATTTTGTTTATTTTATTAGTTACTATGTCTACTTTCTTCTTAACTGATACACCATCTCACAGGCTTTTGATCTGGGAATTAAATAAAATTATGTACATATACGTGTCAAACATCTAGCTCAGTGCTTTACTATTGGGCCCATGTGTGCTTGATTTTCTCTTTTCTTCTCTTTCTCCATAATGGCCCAAGACTTTGATGACCTATGGCATCATGGTACAAAATCCAGAACAGTATTATCTTACCTTAATATAATTTCCCTTTGGGGATCCAGCAGTGCCGGAAGATAGACATCCAAAATCAAGCTCTCGGCAGGGTGATGCTCCCTCCGAGGCCTCTTCCGAGTGGCTGGCAGTCCTTGGCTTGTAGCTGTGTCACTCCAGTCTCCACCTTTGTCGTAATGTGGCTTCCTTTTCTGTGTGTCTGCATATGTCCTCTCCTCTTCTTATAAGGACACCAGTCATTGGGTTTAGGGCCCAATCTAAGACAATATTACCCCATATTACCTAGTTACATCTGCAAAGACCTTTTTCCAAGTAAGGTCATATTCTGAGATTCTGGATGGACACAGATATTTGCAGGACACTATTCAACCCCCTCTAGTGGTGAGTTACAATGGTCTCATTCTCTGAATGAAGTCTGTCATTTACCATCACCTTTCCTGGGCTGGCCCTCACTGATAGAGGATTTTAAGGTAATCCGGGGAGTAAAAGTCTTGGTAGATTGTGTGGGGTAGAACGCCATGCCAGGAAATGTATTCTAATAAAAGACTGAAGTTCCTTTCTATAACTTGGAAAAGCACTGGCCAAACACCCTGCAGGGCCTGGAAGAATGAGCCTCCACCTCACCCTCCTTTGTGTGTTCCCGTTAAAGAGCTCTGACTCAAAGGAAGACTACACGGCCTGCCAGGGGCCATGTTCACATCGAAGTCCACGTGGGAGTAGCGAAAGCCTGCTGGGAGGAATAAAGCCTGTTATGTATATGGCAGAACTAGTATAGAATTGGGGCTCGCGCTTCTGTCTGTGGTGAACACATGGCCTCAAAGATCTGCAGAATAGCTGGCAAACAAAGGGATGTTAACAGGTGATAGGGAAAGGTTTGTCTTGGGAAGAATATTTGGATGACAGTTATTTATTTATTCAACGATCTCTTACTGAAGGTAGGCCGTGTACCCGGCACAATGTTAGAATGTGTGTCTCTCCTTCAGTCTAACTCAAAAACCATGTCAGGCATATTTCTTACGGTTATTTTCTCAGAAAACTGTGGGAAAGCTCATCTGAAGATGACATAGCTTTGCTTCAAGCTGAGCTAACTAAAGCATGGAATGTTGATATAAAATAGCTAGGCATTGAGCTCAGAGTTAAAAGGGAAATGTCAGAATTTGTATGAGATTCATAGAAAGAGTCAGACAAGATCAACATGAAATACAGGGAAGATGACACTCAAATGTACTAACCTGAGATGATTCCTTAGCCAGGGTCCCAGTAGGCATTGTGGAAAGGTCGAGAAAAAAGAAACAATAAGCTTTATCAGATATTCAGGAAACTGTGTTGCCTTTTGGGTTTACGTAAACGACAATTGCTAAAAAGAAAAATGTTGAAACATCTTCCACTAAAACCGTTTTGTACATATACCTCAATGGTGTGCTTCGCAACTGGATGATATCTTTCATCTCAAAAGTGTGTCTTTTAATAAAGGTCTGGGGAGTTCCAGAGGCCCGGAGACTTCTTTCTCTCCATAGGCACCTAACTCGTGTATTCACTCATTCTCCTACATTTTTGCAGCGCCCACCAGCAGCCAGGCATCAGCTGATCACGGAGTCATAGCATTTTGAAGCCGGAAGAGCTTGCATGGAATGTTCACTCTTTCCCACTGACGTCTCACGTGAGGAAGACAGACCAGAGCTCTTTCTCTCTGCCACGTAAGGACACAGCGAGGCAGTGGCCCTATGAGATCCGGGCAGAGGGTTCTCACCGGTAATGGAATCTGCTGGCACCCTGATCTTGGACTTCTCAGTCTTAAGAGCTGAGAAATAAACGTCTGTTTTTTTAAGCTACACAGCCTATGGTATTTTGTTATAGCAGCCCCAGCTGACTCAGACAGCCTTATTATCCCTTAGATTTTTTTCCTTTGTGCTACAGTCTTGATATCAGCTTGTTTTTCTGTTATTTCAAACAACCCCCTTGATCTGACTTCATTCTCTAAAGCAAAACAAGACAAAAAATCGAAATGGAATTTGAAATGTACTTGTAGAAGTCAAACCCAAATATGAAAAAATAAATAAGTACAACCTGAATGACAAAGACATTTGAATCCTTGTGAACCTGTTTCAAATTATAGTCAGCACGATGAAACTCCAGTACAATACAACAATTTAGGCAGTTTTGAGGATTTTGCCTAAGTTTGACAGACAGAATCTGGGAATAAAATGAATAAGAATGAAGGATCTCTTAGGTCTTTTCCAAGGTAGAATTTCATGATTCAATAGTTTTTGGCTGTTTGAAACCCATAATTTTTTCTATAACTGACCAATAAGGTTATTCTTTTTCAAAGGATAATTAGCAATAGATTTAATGAAATTCCAACAATTCATTCAATTCAATCCACTGCTCTGAAGCCCTATATAAACATATATATATATATATAATGATTTTACATCTTCCACACCAAAATGTATATCTATAAACCCTTAAGGCAAAGTAACAAAAGTTTCCATAAAACCCATATTACTTCTCATTACAACAGCCCTATAGACCAGGAGATAGAAAATCCATATCTTCTGCAATCTCAACTTCCAGCTAGGATACTGGGCTACCTTTCTCATGAGGATGGATGTCACTATTTCAAGGTTTCTGAAAAAGTAATGTCTATTTTAATATAAGCCAGCCTGGAATGAGCTTTCTTTGCTTGCCTGTGCATATATTTGATATTCAGGAGCTAGTAATTTCATATCAGTTATTCATTCATAAGCATTCTAGGTATCCCCTGCATAAAGGAAATATAGATGAGAAAACTGAGGTCATGTAACTAGACCAAGGGCATATAAGTAGCAGACCCTATTGCAGCTAGGTCTTCCTACTCCAGAGTGAGCTGGTACTCATTGGCATTCACTGAACCTATACCAATAGAGTCTAACCTTACTCATGAAGAAAGCTTCTGGGTGTACTGTGTTTCTCATAGAGTGAGGGGGAATCTGCTTGGTGAGGGGGTGGTTGTTTAAAACATAAACTCCTGGGCTTTATATCCATCCCCTCTGAAATCAGATCCTGGGAAAGCATCTCGGGAATAAACATTAGACATGCTCTGTAGTTGATTCTTAGGCTTATTAAGGTGGTAGAACTGTTTTTAGAAGAAATATTGACTCACAGCAGAGTAGTCACCATAGCAACCAAAGAACCCATCACCTTAATTGTATTCTACATGATTTCATGTTTACTGTCTTCTACTTCAAATGATAGAGCAGAAGGGGAAAAAAAACCCCCACTAAGATCGGACAGTAAGTCATCATTTATTTATTAACACAACTCCAAGTCCGGAAACAGCCTGATATGACAACTTTTCTATCTTGGTTTCGGTTTCCTCTAGACAATAGAGTGACAGGGTCATGGATCTCCTTCAACAGACCAGAGATGTGCCTGCCCCCAGGTGGCCTCTTCAGGGACACACCGTCATTCTGCCAGCCTTGCCAACATGTGACACAGGGGGTGATCCCTCGGGGAACTGCTATGTGCTAATTCTATCCCAACCCCTCACCTCATCAAGTGGGAGGATCCATGAATCAGATGGTAAGTCAGAGAAAAAAATTAAAAGGCATTCAGAATAATTTTAGGAGGAGAAGGGATGGGCCACTTTTAGAACTCCGAACATGAGAAAAGAGAGAGAACATAAATTTTCCATCTTCCATTTTCTGAGATTGTCTGCAGTTCACTCCTGATAAAGCAGTTTCGAATAAGCTCAGGTGATGGGTCTTCGGTTGCCATAGCAATTACTCAGCTGTGTGCAGTTGCCTGATGTTCTTCTAATTTCCCTACAGAAGTGAACACAAGGTCAGCAGAGGACACAAAGTGCCCATCCCAGACTCCTGGGGACAAAGTTAGTCTGTCTGGCACATGACCAAAATGTCTTTAAAATTCTTTAAAATATTAGTGATTGCTTTGACATAAAGTGAGGCAGGTTGGAACTACGGCATGCAAGAAAGAGAATTTTATTTTTACATAACTTAGTTATGGTTTCTACCTTTATCCCAGTGGGGTAGTGGGAAAATATAATCAGTCTTTAGGAATCACTCCACTTACTCCGGGTTATGTGACGGTTTTGGGGGGAGGGGTTGCTTATATACTGCCAGGTTTTGGCAGGGGACATCTGGGCACACAGGTTGTCACTGAGACCTCCTTCCTTTCTGTCCATGGGCCATCTTTGGTCCTGTACCTCTCTCTGCTGCTCTGCTCCCTCTCGGAGTGCATACATCTCTGAGATGCTATTCTGGATCCTGTCTGCACTGACCCAGCACCCAAGCAGCCCCACTCTGGGGTCTTGAAAGACCCCTGGGGCTCCTTCATGATGTAAGACATAGATTTCACCCTCCAGAACTCATCACACTCTCCGCTTTCATCATTTTCCTTCCATGCTCTCAAATATTTTTCTAGTATATGGGTAGGAAAGAATCCTTCTCCCTTTCAAGTTTCTTCTAAACATTTGGTCTGCACCCTAACCTTTCTATTGCCCAGAGGTTTTATGTTTTAGAAACTCAGGAAGACTTTCTCTATTTCTGCCCAGACATATTTCTCCCCTGAGATGTTCATTCGTTTCTTCAACAAATATTTATCGAGCATCTACTAAATGCTAAGTGCTGTTCTAGGCTGTGGGGATACGGTAGTGGAAAAACACACAAAAGTCCTTGTGATTATGTGGCTTATGTTCTAGGAGGGGAGACAGACGATAATCAATAAATATAACAATAGGTAAGTATATAGTGTATTAGGAGAGGACACATGCCGGGGGAAATAGAACTTGAGGATAGGGGTCAGGCATATGCAGGCAGGGCAACGATTCTAATAGAATGGGGTGGGTCTTGTGGAGAAGGTGACGTTTGAGCACAGACGCAAGGCAGGTCCAGGGAGTAAGCTGTGTGGATGTCTTGGGGAAGAGTGTTCCAGGCAAAGGGAACAGCTCAAGCAAAGGCCCTGAGATGAGAACGTGCTTGGAATTGTTCAATGACCATCAAGCCAGAGAAAGGGGGAGAGTGGCTGGAGCCGAGAAAGGGGGTGAGTGGCACAAGGTGAGGTCAGAGAGCAGAGAGGTGTGTGTGTGTGTGCGCGCGCGCATGTGTGTCTGTATGTGTGTATGTGTGTGTGTCTATGGGTGTGTGTGCGCATGTGTGAGTGTGTGAGTACATTTGTGGAGGGGGGTATTGACAGCTCACTAGAGTGTGGTAAACCATGAAAGGACTGCTTTTTTTCTGAGTGAGGTGGGAAGTCATTGGAGAGTTTCGATTAGGAACATGATCTGACTTAGATTTTAAAAGGATCACTCTGGCTGCTGTGATGAGAATAGACCATAGGGATTAAGAGTGAAAATGAGACACATTAGCAAACGATGGCAGAAACCCAGGTAAGAGATGGAGCAGTAGGTGATGAGAAATGGTCAGATTCTGGGGTACAGTATCATAACCCTCTTCCACTTCCATCTCCCCCCGCTTTTCTATTATGTTCACTAAATTTCTTCTTTTCTCTCACTGCTAGAGGCATCGCCACAAACCATGATGTTTTATATAACATGCGATAGGTTTGCCCAGAGCTTTGCTTCCTGACAAAGGGAGCACCTTTCAGGGATGATGCAGGCAGTGTTGGTGCTATAGCACTTCCTGGTAACATGAGTCAGTAGAGAGAGCTATCTAGTAACTTGATTTTGCAAATGGCCTCACAATTTGATTCAGGTAATCTAAACTTTATTAAATCCTAGAGGACATGTTCCATCACATGCTGCACCAATTAAGCACTTACATATTTTTTTACTTCTGTAGTAATTTGTCTCTTATAACTGCTATGTAACAGCCCAGCTTTTCTCTCTAGGGGCCTCCTATGACTTTTGAATTAAATCTCAGCTGTTTCTTGGGCATATGTTCATATTAATTCTACACAATGACTTGGATATTGTGACTCTGGTTTAAACCACAGGAATATGGGGAATACTGGAGCAGGATGGGCTGGCATTTTACTACTCTTCCAGCTGTTTGTTGTTAATGTTCATTCTGAATACAGAGATTTTTGCTTGGGAGCCTTTCGAAGTGTAGTTGCAAATACTATATACTTGGAAGAAAGTTTATCTCTATTTCCATTACTTCAAATTCTTCAGGTAACAGTTAAATATCATTTGTTTTTGTTTTCAGTCTTGTTTTGTAAGTCTCTTGACTAGGTGCTAAGCCAACAGGATATCTAGTTATGAACAATAGAAATCAAGTCTGTCCAGAAGGACAGGAGCAAGGCCACAGAAACGGTGAGATGGCTGGGGAAGCAGACTCAAAGCACAGGTAGGAGCCAGGGGAGGAAAAAGAAGGTCAAGGCCAATGCAATGAACTGAATGTTCACGTCCCCCAAGTCCATTTGTTGAAACCCTAATCCCATTGTGACAGTATTAGGAGGTGGGGTCTTTGGGAGGGAATTATTAGGTTGTGAGGATGGAACCCTCATAAATCAGATTAGTGCCCTTATAAAAAGACCTCAGAGAGCTCTCCAGCCCTCTTTCTGACACGCGAGGACACAACCAGAAGTTGGCAATCTGTGATCCGGAAGAGGGCTCTCCTCAGTAACCGACGGTTTCTTTTGACCCCCAAAGCCAATCTGTCACAAACAATTTTTGAGTCTTTATAATGTCTCTTGGCTACTTATTTTTTAATTATGCCAGCTTTGTTTAGATGCTAGTGACATATTGTCTGGGATATAGAAAACCGCTAACTCGTCTCCCTGACTGTAGTTCTCCTTACCCCAATCGTCTTACACAGTGTTTGCCAAGCCCATCTAATGATGGGTTTTTAAAAGTGCCCGTGGCTGATCCAACACCGAGTCTTCAGCCTAACGTTAAGTAACCACCCCACATCATCTTTATCTCTGCAGATTAGTCTACATACCTCGTACTCCCATCTCAGTATATTTCCTTTCACCTTTGGTTAGAACCTTTCAATCACTCCTCACTCCCTGCAGGAATAAGTTCCCACTCTTAAGCTTAGCACACATGGCCTCCTGAGCCTGCCTACCTTTGGCCTCTTCCACAAAGTGTCAAGCTGTTTTATTCCTCAGTGCCGATTGCATGGGCTCTTCCATTCTCTCGGACTACAATGCCTGTTCCCACTTTCCTTCTTTACAAAATCTTATTTATACTTTAAGATTGAACTCATTCGCCATCCAGTTCAATTTCCTTCCATCATCATATGTTTGACTGCCTTTATCCTCATCTACCCCGCTCAACACCTCCTTTCCCCCTGGTAACGTAGTATTGAATTGTACACTTGAAACCTATATGATTTTATTAACCACTGTCACCTCAATAAATTTAATTAAAAAAAGATTTAACTTATTCATTTAGTCCATAATTATTGAGTACCCAACACCACACACTGTCTTGGATGCAGTGAGCTGGTCAGACAAGATTCCTGCTCATGGATCTTATGTTCCAGGAGAAAATCAACAATTAATTGGAAACAAATAAATTAGGTAACTGCTGATAATGGTAAGTACTCTTTTAATTTTCCAGCCTTGCTTTGGGTTTGTGTCCTGCTGTGCTCACAGCAAGGTGGGGCTCATTGCCAGCAGAGCATAGGGTTCCAGGAGGAAGAAGAGGCAGGGCTAGGAGCCGAGTTGAGCCCCAGTTGGTTGCACAGTTTTACAGAGCACAGTCTAAAGGCCGTAAGTACTTTTAAAGAAATAAAACAAGATGTGCTAAAGAGCAGAGGGACGAGGTGGCCATTTGCCCTGGTGCTCAGAGGGTTCCCTTGCAGAGAGATTTCATCTGAGACTTGAATGAGAGTAGGAACTAGCCATGCAAAGATCAGGAGAGTAGATCATTCCAGGTAGAGAGAACAGCAAGTACTAAGGCCTAGAGGCAGGAAAAGTTAGTGCATTAGAGGAACAGAGAGAAGCCCAGAGTGGCTGAAGCATAGTGAATGAAGGAGAGAATAATACAGGTGAGGTCAGAGAATTGATAAGATTATACAATTTCCTATAATCTGTGGAAAGGAGTTTGGATTTTTTGCTTTCTCTATTGAACCTTCCCTAACCTTCTTTCACTGATTTTTAAGCACACTTATTTGATCCTGAGTGACTCTACCTATGGATCTGAGTGGGCTTAGCTGGATGTCCAGCATTCTTGTCTCAACTTGCTTTGTGGATCTCTGGTCATTGTTTCACATATTCTCAGAAAACGAAACGAACTCTGTTTCTTCATTTAAAAATGGTAGCAGATTAAAGAGAAAATATAAGTGAAAATTGAAAAGGCAATGAGGATATGCCCAGGAAACATATAATTTTCTATGAACACATTATCTGCATTTGAAAATTTGGGGACTCCAAAGGTCTCTCTAATTGTTGTTCTTCTGAATGTCAAAGCTTTACTCTACTGTCACTTACCATCCTTCGTTATCATCCAGTTGTCTATTTTCAACTAAATTATAAACTCCTTCCAACAGTAAGTTCTGTGTAAACTTCCACAAAGCACTGGACACATTGCCAGTTTCATGGTAAACTTCCACAAAGCATTGGACACATTGCCAGTTTCATGGTAAGCGAATATTAAGTCTCCGTTTTCACTGTGGAGAACTTTGCTTACCCTTACAGGGGTTGTATAAAGATGGTGTATAGCAGATAATGGTCAGGTTTATGACCATCTAGTATTTTCTTTTTCTTTTTGGGGGGTGGGAGAGACTTTCCCAAAACAAAATTCTTTCCTCCCTATGACCAAGGTGGAAGCCAGCCTTCCTTTCCCAGACTCCCTTGCAGCTAGGGTGTAGGCATGTGATTTTGACATCTCCAATCAGATGCACCCATGTGCACTTTAATTGGAAAGAAAGTAATATGAGGAAGCAGCTGTTTCCCAGAATCCAGTTTCAGATGATAGGGCAACCAAGACATCCAGCTTTCAATAACAGAGGAGAAAGAGGTCTGGCATCCAGAATGTGGGTATGAGCCACAGTATCTGTATCTAGTGACAGTGACCATGTCTTTGCTGGGACTGCCCTACTGCTTGGCTAACATGTTCATTGACTCTTAGTCAAACTCTAGCCCTCCAAGAATTTCTGTAAGTGACCTCATATCCTTTAATAAATCCCTTTTCTGTGTAAACTGCTAGGATGCCTTCTATTTTTCTCAACCAAGAACTCTGACTGATGCAGGCAGGGTAGAGGAAGCAAGGATACTTTCAATTAAGGGTTAGTGTTGAAAATGAATCAGGAGTTAAAAACCAAACCTCTACAAGTTATAATTTAAGCCAGTGGGGGCATTATAGCTGATTTACAAAAATCCAATTTACTCGCAACCTCGTGGAGAGCAAAACTATTGAAATAACATTGCTTTAAAATAGAAGGTAGGTATTTGGCAACTAGAAGCTTGTAAAGACATTTGACTGTAAAATACTCCAGTGGGATGCTGCATAGGCATTTAAAATGAGTCTACTCTCTCACTTACACTTACACCCTACACACTGCTTGATGGTATTACACGCTTTTCCAATATGAGCTGTTTTCCATTCACCCTCAGACCCCCCAGTGTGTATAATGCCACGGGAGTATGTACATTGAGTTTCTGACAACCGAAAGAGAGGTTTTGAACTACTTGGCAGAGCTGGTATTCTTGTATTATAAATAGTTCACATTCCCCTCTCCTCCCCAGACCATGTTCATACCCTATTCTTTATTTTTAATGTAAGTGCAGTACTAGGTATTAATGTAGGGAGTAGGTAAGAGAATTAAAATATTAATCAAACTACATTGAGAGACTGCAATGTGCCAATCAGCCCTGCGGCCAGGCCAGGAGGACGCCTTCAGAACAAAGGAAGGTTTCTGTTGGGATCCTCACAACCCATTCCCCCACCTGTGAAGGGGGAAAAGGAACCAAGAGTCATTCCCTATGGCTAAAACCATGGGGAACCTATGGATTAAAGGCTGAGAACTGGCAGCAGGCCGTTCACTCCACATATTCTTACCTTTTCATGCTACATACTCTTCCTCTTCCTCACTGTATGTCTGTATCAAAGGAAATGAGAACTAAAGAATGACATATAAACTAAATTCCCTGAACTCTCAGGGTCCCTCTCAGTGCCTTTACTTTTTCCCTCTCTCTGTCCCTCACTCTCTGCCTGAGAGGAGACCACACTCTGTCTGTGGAGCGTTACCCCTTTTCTAATAAACTTTCCTTTTGACTCTAACTTTGGCATATGTGTTGAATTCTTTCTACATTCTCCACCAAAGGACACTCTTCTCTCAGTGCAGGCTTGGTCTCCCCACCAACTCGGGGAAATTTGTCCTGTCCTGCCTCAGTATGATCTAGTTCTGCTGGTCAGGTTCTAGGGAGAAAGCTAGCACCAACCCTGGGCTAAATCTGGAGCTAGAATAAATCCTTACTTAATTCTATCAGTAACCTTATAGAAGAAGTATTATTTCTCACATTTTACAGGTGATGAAACTGAGACTCAGGAAGCTGATGTTGTTTGCCCAAATACTTGGGTTGTGAGATTGATGCAGTAAACCACTGTGTTAGTCTGTCCAGGCTAAAACAAAGACAGAGACCGGGCAGCTTAAACAACAGAAATTTATTCCTTGTAATTCTAGAGGCTGGAAGTATGAGACCAGAGTGCGAGCGTGGTTGTGCTCTGGTGAGAACCGTCTGGGTTGCAGATGCCGACTTCTCACTGTATCCTCGTTTGGCAGAAAGGAGTGAGTGTGAGAGCTCCCCGGGGTCTCTTTTATAAACTTATCCCAGTCACAAGGGTTTGATCCACATGACCAAATCATCTCTCAGATATCTCCATCTTCAAATACCATCATGTTGGTGGTTAAGATTTCAACATATGAATTTTGGAGGAATTTACACATTCGTTCCTTTATAATTACCAAGAATATTTTTAAAAGTAAATAAAATAAATAGAAAAAATCAGAGTACATTGTGTTTCTCAGGGGTCTTATTTCATGAAGCTTAGTTTTAGTTTCCTATATACATGCAGATAGATATAAGTAATGGGCAATGATGTAAAATATATTTCTTAATGTAAGTTGCAGTAAAACTGTTTGAAATCTAATGATTTCAGTCTACGGCCAAGCTAGCCCGATCTCGTCTGATCTTGGAAGCTAAGCAGGGTCGGGCCTGGTTAGTACTTGGATGGGAGACCACCTAGGAAGACCAGGTACTGTAGGCATAAAAAATTTAAAAAATAACGGATTATAAGCTGACAAAGTCCTTGCTTTCTGTGAGGTCAACCAAGGGTTGCCTTGCTTTAAAAAAAAATCTAATGATTTCAGTCCAATCTCTTTGTGTTACAGGAGAGGAAATGGAGGCATAGGAAGATTAAGTAAGTGAGCCAAAATTGTTCAGCTGTTTAGAAGAAAAGACAAGGCCAGCAATGACCCATAATCCAACATGACTGGTGTTTTTATAAGAAGAGACAATTTGGACAAGCGTATGCACAGAGAGGCAGCCATGTGAAGGCGTAGGGAGAAGGCAGCTAGCTGTCTACAAGCCAAGGAAAGAGGCCTCAGAAGAAACCAAACCTGCTAAGAAATTGATCTTGGACTTCTAGCCTCTAGAACTGTGAGAAAATAAATTTTCGTTGTTTAAGCTACACCGCGTGTGGTATTTTGTTATGGCAGCCTGAGCTGACGAAGGCAGGAGAGGAAAAGGCCAGCAAGATGGGGGCAGAGAGAAGCCCCAGGGGCCAGTGCACGCAGGGTCTTGAAGGTCATGGTAAAGAGTTTAGATTCTCTCTAAGTAGAAAGTGATCTGAGGGTTCTGAGAAGAGGAATGGCATGATCTAACCTGAGTTTTAAAGTCTCATTCTGGCTGTCAGAGGCCAAGGGGGGAATCACAAGGTGGAGTGGACCATGGGATCTAGGTGAGAGATGGCGGCGGCTCGGATCACGGTGGTGGCTTGGATCATGGTGATAGCAGTGGAGTCAGGGAAGGGCAAGCAGATCCTGGAAGGATGTCGGAAGTGGAGCTGTCAGGGATTAGCTGATGCGTCGTAGAGTCCTTACGAGTAAGGTGATTCACCTGAGTTGGCTGTCTTAGTTAATCAAGCTATTAAAAATCAAACTGCAGTGTGAAAAAAATGCAGGCTCAATTTAGGTGCCACGTCATTGAAATATTGGCCTTTATAGACTATAAGTAGGAGAGAAGGAGCCTGCAATGGATCCAAATGGAATAAAGGAGAGGGAGAGTAAGTTGAGGGCCAAGGGGACGGGGAAGTGTCATTGATGGATGCTACCCCTCTCAGGGTGCTTCTTTTCCTTCTCTCCCTTGTCGCTTCAGCCAGTTGCAGCCCCTACCTGTCAGGAGCTGCCTCCATCTTTATGAGCCAGGGTGGTTAGGGCAGGACCTAACGTTCAGTTCTGGTGTGAGTGGGCGAACGTGGGACTCTATTGAAACCACAGGAGCCTCTTCTACATTATAGTGGTAGCCTCCTCTACTCTCCCTCCCTCTCTACTTCCAGGACTTTGATCCAAACTAGAAGAGGCATCACTGAACATCAAGGTCAGCCTTCAGAAAAAAACAGAAAAGGGAAGTAGAAAACAACAAGGGTGGAGATAGTAGCCTCTTGTGAGACACAGCCCACAATCCTATAGAGTTGGCTCTAGCCATCGTCCCAGACATAATTTTTCTAAAAAGCAGAGAAAGTTGAGCTGAAAAGAAGCTTGCCCAGTGGCTACCATACCCACAGCTTCTTTTGAGTCCCCAAAATGACTTTCACGGCATTCTATCCAATTCCCTACCTCCTCCCCCAGGTTTTAGCAGAGGTGACTATCAACTAGTTCTTGAAATGTGGTTACTGCAATTAACAAACTGGATTTTAAATTTTATCTAATTTAAATGAATTCATTTAAATGGCCACGTGTGGTCAGTGGCCTCCGTAATGGACAGCCCGGCAAACAGCTTGCGACTCATGTTTTGGTCTATGGACCAGCAGCTTTGCCATTACCTGAGAATTTGTGAGGAATTCAGAGTCTCAGACTCTCCCTCTGACTACAGAAGCGGAGTCTGTATTTCATCCACATGTTTTTATACACACATCAATGTCCGAGAAGCTCTGCTCTAACAAACATTAGCACTTTATTTCATTAGTGAACTTTATTTCACTCGATCTTCATAAAAAATTTGCATTGTGGTTATCACTCTTCTCATTTCTAGATGAGAGAATGGAGCTTCTGAAAAGCTATGTGATTTGCTCATAACCAGGAAATGGATTGAGAGATCGGGTCTTCAAGCCCAGCATCTCTGTTTGTTCTGCTGGGATGGAAGGCAGCAGGCTAGTTCCAGGACATTTCACTACCCCGGTTTCTTCCAGCACTGCTTTTAAATGGAATAAGATTACAGCACTTTATTGGTGGGAATAAGAGCTAACGATGTACTTGGTAGTGGAGATGGGCCGTGGAATGGGATAGAATTGTAGGAGAGGGGCGGGAACGAGCTATTGGCTTTTGGTTTCTTCCTCAGGTATAGTTGAGTGAGGAGGAATTAAGACATGACCAGATGTAATGTCAGGCTGGCTTTCAGCCAGAAAAAGTAGTCTTTTTGTTGCTCAGGATTTATTTCTACACATCGAACAAGCTGCAGCTATCTGTTTTCTTTTGTTTGTTATTTCTTCTTGCGAAAGGGTTGGGGAGATTTTTAACAATTCGGAGATTAAATATTGATTGGATTGGTTAAAGTTTTTCCTTTGGGAAGTCTCAGGAGCATGTGTGTGTGTGTGTGCGTGTGTGTGTGTGGAGATGCAGAGAGATTAAATCACTTGCCAGGGTCACACAACTAGAACCAAAGTTCAAAATCTAGATTTCCTTCCCTGGAATCCCACACTCATAACTACGGGGAGTGGTTAAGACAAAGTTCCTGGGGCAACAAAATCCTGGAAGACACAGCTATCAGGGATGGAGGGAAGTCCATTGCGGTGCCTGATGCAGGCAGGAACAGGCCCGAGCTGTCACATGAGGTTAGGAATCTACATTCAGGGGGCTCACCTGAGGTCCCAACAACTCTGACCTGCAGGCAGGTGAAGGAGAATGTGGCAGCACCTCAGCACAGGAGCTGGACCGAGGGGGACATCACAGGAAAGCATATAAGTAGTAAGGCAGCCACCAGCTGGGGTAGGGCAGAAGCCAGGTAGGAGAGAGGGGGTCGAGGAAGGTGGTTGGGAGGAAGTAAGGTGAGGGTTGGAAGTCAGGCAGCCGGGATCCCCTTTCTTCCCCTTTCCTACCCTCTACCCGCTCTGGGTTACCTGCCTCAGTGTGACGAGGGGCAGGAGGCTTGTTAGGAAAGAGGGGAGATAAAACGGCTGTACAAAACAAGATGGATGACACATTCACCCAAAGACAAACCCCAGGTTCCTAGCAGCACGATTCAAAATAGGCCCAAACTGCAAACTATGCAAATGTCCATCCAATAGGACACGTCAGTAAATGGTGATATAATCACACAGTGGAATCCTACACAGCAACGAGAGTGAACAAACTACAGCTACATGCAGCAACAAAGAAGATGAAACTCGCAAACCTAACGTTGAGTGAAAACAGACACAGAACCACGCATTCTGTAAGATTCCATGCATGTAAAGTATCACAAGGGTCAGAACTAGTCTGTGCCCTTAGAAGTAAGGTCATGCTTGCGGGGTGGGGGAGAGGGACGATGGGGCATCATGATGGGGCTTCTAGGGGTCTTGTGATGTTCTTTAAAAAAAATTGGGTGCAGATTGCATTTATGCATTCTAACTATTTTTTCTAAAACTTGAACAAGGATTTGTTAGATTAAAAATAAGAAAAGAAGTAAGAGACAGAACTGAAATGAACAAAAGGAGCAGCAATGACAGAATAACCCAAGCCATTACGATGAAACATTTAATAGCATACTCGGGGCCATCTGTTTCTATAGTTACCTCCCAAAGTGTCCTTGCCCAGTGATCATAAGAGAATCTGCCACGTAAAAGTTTCATGCTACAATTGTTCCCACCCACTTTGGAAGTCTCAGAGCCCTGGGCTGCGGGGCATGCTTTCACGTAGCCTTGAAATGCTATTGCATTATTTCTAGGTAATGCAAATTGACAAGGTCTCTAAATTAAGCAACTAACTAGAAAATGAGGTCTGAATGCCAGCTTTATTAGCAGCGAGGAATCTGGTCTGAAAGACTTCTCTGTTCGTGGTCAGGAAACGGGTGGGGAGTACATTTTCCACTCTGGGAATCAAGAAGGAACGGGGAGGAAAAGATCAAATAGAGAAGCCAGGAAATAGATCTGAGGTTGAATTTTTTTTTTCTGGGCTTTATTTAACAAATATTTATAGAGTGATTTCTATGTGCCAAGCACTCTCTAAGTACTCACTCGTTCAGTCCTCACGACAAACCTATGAGGCGGGTGCGATTATCGTCATCATTTTAAATTTGAGGAAACTGAAGCGCAGAGAGGTTAAGTGACAAGTGTCAGCCCACGCGGCGCTAGGTGGCAGAGCCGAATCCAGTTAGCTAGGTGCTTGTGTCTTTGTTTTTAGCATAGTTTAGGTGAACTATGCCGCTTACCACCAAAATGGCAGCATGACTCTGAAAATGAGGACCGCGGGATTTCTCGACAGCTTCCCCATCTGCCGACTCTGGTGGCAGACCTGGCATCTGCCTGCGCGCTGTGATCGAAAGTTCGCTAAGAAGTCACCCCTTCCCCTTGGTGTCCCCCATTCCCAACACACTTTCCACACGGTACTATGGTAAAATCCTGAACCTTCTTCACTGATATTTACTCTTTTGGGCAAGATCTCTGTTTTCCCCAGGGTTCCTCATAAAAGTGCAGATATTCTCGTGAGACTATCTTCACCTATTAAAACTTCACCTATTTTTCTAAGAAGGGGTAAGTGAGAGCACTGAGGGTGCTGGAGGGTAAGCAGATACCCAAAGCGATGGTGGGTCCTGAAGGCCAATTTCACAGACTGCACTGTTCTGTCTGAACAAAGTGGGTCAGTTGCTGCCTGGGGCACATTTCTTCATTCATTCACTCATTCCCTACATTTGAGTTCTTACTAGATGCAAGTTCTCGTTTTAGGTGTCACGTGGTATATAAGGGCTCTATAATTCTTGTTATTCCTGATGTGTTGCCTATTCGAATTCACAAAACCATTTCTCACATGGTCCTCCAGGGTCACTGTTATTACTCCCAATTACTCGTGAAGCAAGTCAGGTTTAGAAGTTTTCGTGAGCTTCTCAATGTCACCCAGTTCATGGATAAGCAGCTCTGGGATCAGAACCCACGTCTTTAATTCATTCTAGAGGGGTAGCTGGGGAAGGAAAGTGGAATCATTTAACAAGAGCTCTTTGTTGTTGTTGTTCTTACTCTGGTCGAATGTACATAACATAAAATTTACCATGGCCACCATTTCTTCACATATATAGTTCAGTGTTAAGTACATTCCCATCATTGTACAATCAATCTCCAGAACTCTTGTCATTTTGCAAAATGGAAACTCTGTCCCTTTAAAGACAATTTTCCACACTCCCCTCTCCCCAGCTCCTGACAACCACCGTCCTACCTTCTGTCTCTATGGTTTTGACTACTCTAAGTACCTCATGTAAGTGGCATCAGGGAATGGGTGTAATTTTTCAATTACAGTGACATACAATATTATGTTAGACATTGATATAACTTATGGAGTGATCACCCCAATAAGTCTACTACCTATCCGACACTGTACAGTATTTGTCTTTTCATGAATGGCTTATTTCACTTAGTATAATGTCCTCAGGGCTTATTCATGTTGAAGCAGGTGTCAGAATTTCCTTCCCGTTGGAACCTAATATTCCATTGTGTGTATGTACCACATTTTGTTTATCCTTTCATCTGTTGATTAACACTAGTTTTTTATCTGTTGACAACTGTGAATAATGTTATGAACAGGAGTGTAGAAATATCTGTGGAGCCCCTGCTTTCCATTCTTTAGGGTCAACAAGTGCTTAACATGAAGATCATAAAGCCTATGATGAGACCTTTAGGATCAACAAGTGCTTAACATGAAGATCATAAAGCCTATGATGAGACCATAAAGAATGCATTGTGAAAACCAAAGTCAGTCTGATGAGTGTGTGATTGAGCCACTAAGGATCAGATCATGAGACTCATGGGGAAGTGGTCAGAGCAAGGTACCTTCCTCCTTTCTGTGCTGGAGTCCCCACCTTCCATCAGTACGGTCCCCACCCCTGGATTCTCTCCTCTTTATGGTAGGACTGCCCATTGCCTCTAACCCATAGTTCAGTGCTCTCTGCTGTAAGCAACTTGTCTATCTAAAGAGATGGTCCAGGACCCCAATTGCTTCCCTGGACTTCACGGCTGTGATCTAATCCAAAGGACCAGTTCTTGGTCTCTGTTTTCAGTCTTGAATGGCTGACCCATCACATCCATCCTGGCCCCCAGCCATGGTACACTGTTAGGGTGACGGCAGGTGACATTCCCTCAGTAAAAACACCAGAGCTCAAGCTCCAGATTAGTTGTGCCAAAGGGCCACCATCCAAGGGAACAACATTATAGTAGGATAGAAAGTTGGACAGAACTAGCCCTTTAAGTTGCAAGAGGAAAAGAATGAAAATAATGATTTCACTGAATCCTGTATTATCTATAATGGGCAAATTTTAAGACACCCCTTTGACACGCTGTGTCCCAAACACAAGCTGTTTATGGTGTAAATGAGCCAAAGTCACACTTTCCTTTCTTGCCTTGACCACTTAGGCTGGCAGGGAGGAAAACGCCTTTTTCATCATCACAGATTCCACGGAGAAGCTTGATTGTTGAGCAGCCGGCTGGCCATGGCAGGGGTGGAAAGGGAGGAGTGTGGATGGCTTGCCCACACATGGAGAGAACTTCAAGCACACATTCTCCTGAGAGCCAGGGATGCCTCTGTCATTTAACGAAGTCTTTCACTCATTTGCTTGGGCATGTGAGTTGGCCTACTTTGCGTATAGGCTCTTTACTCCATGGCATTGTATTAACTTAGAAGGCAGGGACCACACCTATTTGTCCTATTTCCTCTTGGGCAGATTTTTCATCTTGTCTTCTGACGAGATCCAATCTTTGTAGCATCTTTGTAGTATCTCAGCATGGCAAATGTCCCCAGAAAAGATATTCTATAGCATGACTCCCTTTTGGTTCAGAAGTCCCAAGAAATCACTTTTACTGGATGTCTTGATCAAGGCCTGGTCTTTGATGTACAAAGGCTGTAGAATTTAGGCTGCTACTTCCTCTCCCTCCAGCTCGTCTAACGCCTCAGAAGTGGATCATCAAGACCTCTGTGCAGGCAAAGGAAAGCCGGCGACAGGACAAGGAACTGGGAACCAGGGAGGGGAATTGTCTAGTTAAAGATCAAAAGAGTGAGGGCCCAAGGCTCCATTCCTCATCAGAGCACTGGGCTTTGGGTCCTCAGCCCATCTCTTTGTCTCTGACTGTTCTTTTATGTAGTGGAGATACAGTGCTTTGGAAGCAGCAGTTGAAATAATAGGCTGGAGAAACACTGTTCTGAATGGCATCTGTGCTATAGGAACTTGACCATGACCCCCTTCTATGAAATCACTGGGGTTGTTTCGTAGCCCGCTCCCCCACGTCTGTAGCTCTCATTAGTCTTCTAATTGAACACTCGGAGGTGGCTGACAGGTCCAGAATGTGTGTTATCACCACCTCTTCTCGAGCAAAACAAAAGTAATATTCAGGTCAAAGGGAGACAGAGCCTCTGCAGAAAGTGAGATTTAAATCAAAAGCGGAAATAGATACTTGGGGAAAGGGCACTTTATTTTTAGAAAAGAAAAGGAATTAGGAGAAGATAATGGTTGCCATGGCAATGGCAGAGCACTGCATATATTCTATAGGCCCGTCTTTAAACCTGGTGCAGGGAACAAAACAGATTCCCTGGTGACTTTCTGAGAAAAAACAGATATGAATAAAAAGGCTGCCCAGAAACAATATCGCACATTAGTTCAACTGCCATTTCATTGCCTTTTCATGGGCTTTCTATCCTATCACCCTCTATTAACTTAAAAACCCATTTTAATGTTTGGCACAAAATCCATGTTAAATGAGACTCTCCATTTCTTTTTTCTTCTCTGTCCCTAATTGTGCTTTAAAAATTGAACCGAGAGCCGCAGACCCAGGAACATGGCTCGGAAATCCAGGATTCTCAATTTAAATGGAGGGATGATGTAGGCAGCATTTGGGAGCCTTTGAAATAACCTAGAAGGACAAAGCAAATTGGTTGATAACATTTAAACATCACGTAAAAATTCAAATTTCTTTATTCTCTTGAAAATTTAGAAAAACCGATCATTCTGGATCTTCCTTTTCACGTGGTAAAAAAAATCAACCACAGGTCACTCATGTCTCCATCGCATTCTCGTCTGCCTAATCCCTTTGACATGATTGCCTGGTCTCCGTGGGCATTTGGGCGTGGAATGCCCATCTCGTTCCAGCCAAAGTACTCCTTCGAGATCAACGTTTCTCAAACATTAGTACACATGCGAAGTGCCCAGAGGGCTTGTAAAAATCTGATTTGCTGGATCCAACTCCCAGAGCTTCTGCTTCCAAGAGTTTGAGATGGGGCCCAAGAATGTGCATGTCTAGCCAGTGACCAGGTGATGCCCAGGGTACCTGGTCTAGGGATCACACTTTGAGAACTACCGCCCTAAAGTAATGGTTCCTATACTTTGTTAGCGAAGACACCTTTTCCTGCTGATGTTCCTCAAAGACATTTATATTAAGTTTAATAAAGTGGGAAAATTTTTTATTCATTGCCATTCTTCGGAGGAAGAGAGCCATATTTTGGGGGTGGAGAAGAAACCCAATGCTCTAGCTACAAAAGATGTTGGTTAGACTGCTTCGCTGCAATAAAGCAGGAAATGGGAAAGGGATGGTGGGAAGAGGAAGGACAGAGAAGAAAGGAGTTTTTAGTATGAAGTCGGTAGGACGAGTCCTTCCCTGTGAGCCCCATCCTGTGACCCGGAAACCTCAGTGACGTCAACTAAACCCATGAAATGCACGGTGTGTGTGTGTGTGTGTGTGTGTGTGTGTGTGTGTGTGTGTGTGTAGTAAATGGTGGCATAGCCACAGATTGAAGGGGAGTCAAAGAGAAGGCAGCACGGGAGTAGGTGAGGTCACCATGAGATTCAAAGCTCCAGAGATCTGTAGACACCTCAGTGGAGGTTTTGGCTTTTCTCAAACTGCAGAATTGAGAGACTTGAGCCAGATTTCCTAATGTCTCAGAGGAGCAGGGAGGCCCCAACTGACCTCTGGGTTCCACAAGAAAAATTACATCTGTGCTATAGACTGAATGTTCGTGTCCCCTCCAAATTCATATATTGAAATCCTATCTCCCAGTGTGATGGTATTTGGAGGTGACTAGGTCATGAGGGTAGAGCCCTCGTGAATGGGGTTAGTGCCTTTATAAAGAAGCTCCAGAGAGGTCCCTCATCCCTTCCATCACATGAGATTATAAAGAAAAGATAGCTGTCTAGGAAGAGGGCCCTCACCAGATGCAGATGTCTGTCAGCACCATGATCTTGGACTTCCCAGCCCCCAAAACTATATGAAATAAATGTTCGTATTTATAAGGTACCCAGTCTATGGTATTTTGTTATAGTCATCTGAATGTACTAAGACGATCTGAGTAAAAATGTATAATTCATGTTGCCCATTCTTAATCATCAAAGACCTGTACGGCAAAGAAGCTGAGCTCCTGTTCAACGTGAGTTAACACCTGGGCTGACTTAATTCCAGACAAAAGCAACAGCACTTGACCTTTTAGATAGTCTGTGCAGATTTATACAGAGAAAACTCTCTGTTGGCCTTTTCTTGAAATATCAACTCTGAGACTTCATTATTTCTTTTGAAGACTTTTGGGAACCTGGGAGCACCTGGGAATGCCTTGTGGACAGGAGTGAAGTCAAACACAGTGGTGGTGGCAATGAGGGGTCCTGTGTTAATGGGCCCTTGTTGAAGGCCTGGTCAAGGGATATTCAAAACGACCATTTTACTTGATGTTTCCAATATGTTTTGCTATTGTTGATTATATACAATTACGTATATGAAAACACTATGTAGATGGTAACATATTACTCAAATATCTTTCCTTGGTGAGCATCTACCATATGTCTAATGCTTTATGTGTGCTTTTTTTTTTTTTTTGGTTTAATATTTGCAACAACCCTGAAAGAGAAACATATTATCCTTATTTCATAGAAATAAAACCATGCTCAGAGAGTTTAATTAATTTCCAAAAGTCATTAAACTGATAAGTGATGGAGCTGAGATTTGAACCCAGATCTGTCCAGATCCAAATTTTGTTTTGTTATAACCACTCTGCTGCTCCCTGCTTCTCAAATGAAAGGGCTTGACTTTCTTAGTATTTCTACAGTTTTTGAATGTGACGAGCAATATTTTGGGTCGCTTATAATTGTTCAATATTTAAAACCCATCCCCCACCACGAAGAAAAGCACAAAGAAAGAATTTGTACATTCCTTTGAATGGTAATACTGCATTCTTGCACTTAAACCCTAAAGGAGTCTTCTCTACAATGGCGGGATTTGGAAATGGCCTTGTGTCCTCAGCCCTCTGTGATGTTTTCAGCAAGCGGTTCCAGCAGAACACAGATGCGCTTTGCAAAGTTTCATGGGCTCTCAATGAATTTAATCTCTCAATTTCCCTCGGTTGTTTGGACATGGTAGAATGAGATTCAAATGAGATGCTATGATAATAACTTTTCTTTCCTTAGCCTCTCTCACAGCTGGGCTTCATTTATGTGCCCATAAACCAACTCCTCTTGGCAACACGGGGGGGACTCTGAACTGGGAAACTGAGCTAAACCAAAAATAGCAGGCAAACCCTCACCATTCTGCTGTGCTCTTCTCTGGTTGCCATTTTGTTTGAAGAAAAGGAAGAAAAAAAGTCTATTTAGGGTAAGAACTGAGGAGGATGCTGTCATTTTGCCATGAGGTTTCTATGGAGAAAACTCTCTGGCATTGGGCATTCTGTTAACCAGAACTCCCAACTAATCAGCATTCCTGCCTGTCTAGAATAAATTATTTATGCTTAGAATGTGGATCCTGGGGAAGATTTTGAAGCATTCTAAAGGTCACACCTGGCTTTCTTGACAACAGTCTCATTCCACCACCCTTCATGTCATAGTCACTCTCCACAGCTGCCAAAGTGATCATTCTAGAATATAAACCTGAGCAAGTCACATTCCGGCTTCTATCATTTCCCTGTAAGGTCTTTTATGACCATACCTCTTGCTGACTTTTCCAGCCATGTTTTCCTGCTTCCACACGTATCAAAGACCCTAAATTGGATCATGTCAAGTCCCTGCTCAGATTCCTGCCCTACCCACCTTCATAGTATCCCATGGCTTGCAGAATGAAATCCCAGATCCTTACACTGGTCCAAGAGAGCCTTTTCAATTAGCTTGTTGATGCTTCTCTAAAGTTATCCTTTACTGCTCTCTCTGTCTCTGTCTCCCCATCTCTCCATCTCTCTTCTCTCTCTCTCGCTCTCTCTCTCTCTCTCTCTTTCTCTCTCTCTCTCTCGACCTGAAGTAGTCTTTTCCCAGTTATCTACATGGTTCACTCCTTTAGCCCCTTCAGGCTATGGGCCAAATGTGTGAGAGGCATTCCCAGACCTCTCTTTATGAAAACATCACTCTTTTCACTCTTATTCTTTTATTTTGCTCTGTAGTTTTTTTGCATCACACCTGAGATTACATATTTGTTGCCTATTTTTCTTATTCCTGTCCCCTGCACAAAAATGAGGTCTCCTTGAGTGGAGATTGTTCTGTGCCCCATAGTAGGCACCACATCTAGTACTTTTTAAATGAATAAATTTCCTCCCATGCTTTCCTCAATGCCACAGATTCTTGTAAGTCCAGAGCATTCACAATTCCCAAGCCTGTAAGGCAGTTTCGCATCTCTAGACTTGAAAAATGCTTCTTAAATTCAGGAATAACTTGAAATAAAGTACACAAATATTAATTGTGCAGCTTGATAAATATTTACATGCAGATATGCATACATATGTCTCCCATCCGTAATGAGATGCAGGGCTTTTTCATCATTTCCAAAGGCTCCCTTTAGCCTCTTGGCAGTCATTACCTCCTAAGGATAATCATTGTTCTGACCTCTATCACCATGGATTAGTTGTGTTTGTTTTTGACCTTGATATAAATACAACCATATGGCATGTATTGTGTGTGTGTGTGTGTGTGTGTGTGTGTGTGTGTGTGTGTGTGTGTTTTAATTCTTTCAATATTGTATAAGGGTGTCAGTGGTGTATTCTTTTTGATTGCTGAGTGGTGTTCCATTCCATGACTACACCACAATGTATTTATTCACTCTTTTGTTGATTGACATTTGGGTTGTTTTCAGTTATTGGTTGCCCTGAATAAAGCTGCCATGAACATTACTGTATGTCTTCTGGTGGACATGAGCCCTCATTTCTGCTGGGTACATACCCAGGAGTCAAGTTACTGTGTCGTAGAACATACATGTGTTTAGGTTTACTGGGTAATTTTCTAAACTGGTTGCTTCATTTTCTACTCCCAATGGGAACAAAAGAAAGTTCCAGTTGTTCCACTTTCGAACCCATATTTGATGTTGCTAGTCTTAAATGTTAGCCACTTAAAAATGTAGTAGTTTTTCACTGTGGCAGTGGTATCTCTCTGTGATTTTAATTTGTGCTTCTATAATGGCTAATGATGTTAAGCACCTCTTCGCACTTTATTGGCCATTTTGACATTCTTTTTTCGTAAAGTGCCTGCTTGATTCTTTTGCCCATTTTATCTATTTCTTATTGATTTGTGGGTGTTCTTAATACAGTCTGGATACCATTCCTTTTCTGGGTACATTCCAATCAGTGACTTGCCTTTTCACTCTTGCAATGCTTTGTTTGCTTTGCCAAAGTTTTAAATTTTAAATTCAATTCGATTTACCATTTCTTTAAAATTAGTGTCTTTTTTGTGTGTTTTGTTTAAGGAAACTTTGCTTACCCCAAAGTCATGAAGATATTTTTCTACTTTGTTTCGACATACCTTATTGATTTTAATTTTATATTTAGTTCTATGATCTATCATAAATTAATTCTTGTTTATGGTGGGAGGTGGAGATCGAAGTTCACTTTTCCCCCATATGGATATCCTATTGACCCAGTATCAATTATCAATAAGACCATCCCTTCTCTACTGAGTGGGATGGTATTTTGTCATACCAACTTAGCAAATGCTTTAACTACTGCAAGCGTCATACGTCTTCGTGGCTTTTCTATGTACATCCTTTTCCACCTCTGCCAGAGCATTCTCCCTCTACCTTTCTACCCAGTTAGCTATTTTCCTTCCTTCTTATCTCAGCTCAATGTCTCTTCCTCCGGGAATCCTCCCTGACCTCCTCGGATAGGTTTAATTGTGTTACTACTTGCTTTTCTAGCACCATTTTCCTCTTCCAAACGAGAAGCTTTATTATTTTTGGAATTTTTCATTTGTATATATATTTTGTGCTTAATGCTTATCTCTCTCACTATACCATAAGAGCTATGAGAGGAGAGACCTTGTCTTAATTTATTTGCCATAGTATCTAGAATAGCTAAGATGGTTTACAATAAGCAAACAATAAGCAGTTAATAAAAACCATACATTAAAAAAAAAAATTACCTCCCACCTTCATGGGAATAAGTTATCCCCTTTGTCATTATTCTTCATTACTCTTTAGAACATTGAGTGGGTTTAGTGTCTGAGAACCAAGGGTCACGCAAGGCCATGGTTTTATTATGTAGTGGGAAGAGATTCCCTTCTGTCTCTTAATTCCTAATTTTAAATGCCAGCGCATCAATGTGAAGCCAAGGCTGGGGTGCTAATTATACCTTATTAGCATTTTAGATAGCTAATGAAAGTCAGAGGATAGAATTGATATTCACTCTGTCCACCTATAAGAGCTCTGAATCATGGGGTGGAATTGGGTAATTTAATCCCTTGGTATCATTCTGCATCCAGGTCGACCAGTTGCTAATCTGGCCATCCCAGCCTTTAATGACATTTTCCTCCTGGCATTAATATCATTAGAAAAAAAAAATCTCTAAGGGTTTTAACTAAATTATATAGCTGCCAATCTCCAAAGTAAAAACATTTTCTCAGTGGTAAGATGCTGTTCATAATTTCTGCTAAATCAGATGGTGTTTCATTCTAGAAGAAAACTGTTTCTTTTCAAGTCCAGGTCAACCAGGCAGTGATAGCAATTGCTGTGGAAGTTCCCGTCTCCCTCCTGGGACATTGTGAAGGAAGAACCTGCAAATGTTGGGAGTTGAAACGCAATTTTGCTCAGCACTTGCCTACACCTATCATTTTTAGAAGTTCGGGGCTCTGTCTTCCCTACCATCTACTTGAATAATCTCACCACATCAATTACCTTCCAAGTGGCTGGCCTCTGCAGAGATGGGTCATATTTATGAAAACAGTTTTCATAGACTAAAAGGCTTTCTCTATGCTGTGCCAGGAAATCATTCCACACTATTGCCAAGAGAGGCTTCCAGAAGCCAGCAGCACCTGAGTCACATTAAAAACCTTCGAGCCCGAGCATTATGTTGGCGCTTGCAGTTGGCCCCTGTTGAAAGCCCATTTTTCTGTTTTATTACTCAAGGGGAATTATTTTTCTAATATGAAACTCCTCGAAGTGTCCTGCTTATTGAGATTCTCAAATCACTTTGGAAGTATGTGAAGAGTGTGAAAACCCAAATTTCATTTGCATTTAGACTTATGCATTAAGACCTTTTTTCCTTGAAATTCCGTAATTCATGAGAATAACAGTCTTTGTGTAACCCAGGGTCTAGAATTATTTAAAGGCTTTATGTAGAATCAGTATTTCAAAGAAACACCCCATAAGAGTGGTGAGTAAAAGAGAGCAGATACCACTGGCCTCCCACCCAAGAAATGGCCCTCTTCCTTCCATGCTTTGTGTTTTAAGCCCCAGTGAGGATGCAGAGGATGGGTTTTGGTTAAATTAAGACAACCATATGATCCTGACCCTTTCACCAGTGCTTAGTTTAAGGGCAAGTGTGTGACCCAGTTGCAACCACTCAAATATAGGAAGATCTCTCTTGATACTAAAAATAAAAATAAAAATAAAAAGCTCAAGGAAGAGACTTTCTCTCCCATCCTTGGACATTGCGTATGAGGAGCAGCTTGGAGCTGCTGCAGCTATTTTGTGACCATGAAGAGACAAAGATGAAGATAAAAATCATGCTGAGGAAGACAAAACAGAAAGGTAGACTGTATCCACCTCCTTGATGAGCCTTGTTGAATCACTGAACAAAACATTCCTCGTGTCACCTAACCTCTAGATCTCCTATTGTGTGAGCTTATAAATCCTCTTATTGTTTTCGTCATTGGCGCTCAATCTTATTTGTATGCCAGGCCAGATATCTTTTTAGAAGCTCTTCAGTGGAACTGAATGGACAGCCAGGGTTGAGAAACATTGCTTTAAGATGTTTTAGGCTGGGTCTCCTCTTGCTTGCAGCCAATAGCATTACAACCAGTGGCCTCAAGCAAGCTGCATACTCCTAAAAAGGTGGGATCATGGATGTAGCCATTATGGTGGCTTCTGGGTTCAGCCTGACTTAAGTGTCTGTGGCTATGGTTTAATTTTTCCCCTTTCTTCCTTCCTTCCCCCTACCCTTCCACCCTCCCTTTTCCTCTCCATCCCTCCCATCCCTCTTCTTTCCTTTCCTCCTTGTCTTCCCGCTTCTCATCCCTCCTCTCTCGTATTCCATGCTTCTCTCTTTTCCTCCCTTCCTTCCTTCCTTTCTTCTTTTTCGCTATCCCTCCTACTCTCTCTCCCTCCCTCTCTCCCCTTCTCTTCTTCTTTCTTTCTTTGAAAAACCGCGTCCTCCAAATTCAATCCACTCAGCTTGAGCAAGCTAGGAAGGGAAAAGAATTCCATATACCTAGAACTTTCCAGTTCACTGGAAGGTCAATTCCAACCCTTTAAGGGGAGGGCTGCGTCAGATTGCAGCCGCTGCACAGATGCTTGGGGAGTGAAGTGTCTCTGGGATGCAGCTTGTCCTTGGCCTTTGGTGCCAGACTCCTTGGCGGTGCAGCCTCTTCTCTCCTCAACACTGTGCTATCACAGAATAGGGCTGGGCAGGAGGAGACTGAGAGCCGCGAGTGCATGGAAAAGAATTCTCAGCACAACCACCTAAATGGCAACACTGCCTCCCTGAATGAATTCTTGAGGTACAAAGCTCCTGCCAAATGTGAGCTCATTTGATGGAGCTGGAAATGCCAAACCATGAAGTTGTGTAAATGGAGCCACCCTGAGTTGTGATTTGCCTTCATTTCTGGAGATGTGCAACCATCAAAAAAAGATGTTTATCGTCCCTTTGCTTTCTGCCAACCTGACACACAGAGACACAGAGTTTTGCTGCAGGAGGGTAACAGTGCAGTGCTAAAAGCTGCTTGCTCCCAAAGGCAGCCTGCAGGACATGGTATCCTTGAAAGGAGAAGCAAGCAGATTCTGGGGTGATTTCTGGGCTATCAGATTATGTGTCACAGTGAAAATCCTCCTGGGTATTCTAGAGGTTACAGCCTTGCAGAGAGTGAATTGGAACAGAACTGAGATCTCAACTTTGGACAGAAAGGTCTTGCTGCTGCTTCCTCAGAAACCAGGGCCACTCAGGCTTTCTCTGCTGTCTGAGGGTGCAGCAGGTCTGATGTGGCATCAGCAGGAGAGATTGACTCGGCTGCACCTGTCCCTATCCAGGAGTCAGGGGGTGTGGACTCTAGTCTCAGTTCCAGCCTTATAGCTGAGATAATAATTTGGGCAAATTATTTAACCTCATCTGTAAAGTAAAGATAACAAAGTTCCCCCTGCCTTGAAATCATGAGATGGTATGAGAATGAAACCAAATAGTACACGTGAAAGCATTCTGTAAGTTCAAAGCCTTGGGCAGATAAAAACCTTAGGTCAAAATAATGCATTTTATTATTGGAATAATAGCAATATTCTAAGTCTGTTCAGAGTGCCCTTCCATCATTTCCCTAGATAAGCTGATCCATGGAATACTCAGCGTTTACTTGACAACCCCCATCAGTGTCCCTGGGATTATCTACAATAAGTTAAAACAAAACAGTATGAATTCAGTGACGTGTATGTGAAACTGGCAAACTCTTCTTCTCTATTCTACCTGAGTCCTGACCTTATCGTATTAGTCAGGATTAGCTAGATAATACTGCAATCACAGTTAACCTCCAGATCTCCGTGGCCTAACAACTCTTCTTGTCCCATGTGGTTTGGTAAATTCTCTACTCCATCCAGTCACTCAGGGATCCAGGCCAATAGAAGTTCTCCATCTTATAGCTGTGCCATCTGGAATGTGCAGCTTCTTCAATTGCTGGAGAAGAGAAGAGATAATCTGAGAATCTCTCATGGGCTTTTCACTACCTTGGCCTGGAAATGACAGGTCACTTATGCTTGTATTTCATTGATTAGAATTAGCCATGTGGCTTCATCCAATGCAATGAGGCTGGAAAACAGAGGAGAGCAGATTGCAGATGAAATACCTGGAAAGTACACTTGGGTTGTGCCTGACTTACAATAGGGGCACACCTCTGTTCAGCTTCCTCAGGGCCGAACGCATGAGCTGAATGCACGTATGAGTCGTGGGATCAGGGTTGCTGTGTACAGTGATCGAGTACAGAGGCACAACTGTCTCTGAGCTTAAGGACTGAAATCCATCCCTTACTCTTCCTGTAAGCTGTGCACCTGTGAGACTGTGTCCTACCAGTTCTTCTTGGGGCACTTTACTTCCTGTCTATCTGGGATCCATCCATCAGCTTCACCATCGTCACCCTTGACCATGTAGGCACACTTTGCTTGCTCTTAACTCAGACTCACTGGCAGTGTGACCATAAACAAGTTACTTAACCTAGAGTTCTGCATCCATAAAATGGAGTTGATAATACTTTACTGGGTTGTAGGTGAAGAGCAGACAGTGCAGTATGAAAAACACAAGCCGAGTTTCTGGAATGCTGGATGTACAATTAGTAAACGGCGGTCATAACAACACTGATGGTGATAAACCAATAGCACAGCCTTCACTGAACAAGGGCCCTGCTTCTCTGGGAAGGGAAATGTCTCTTTACACTCACACCGCCAACTTGCCCTCCCCTTCTCTTCTCTGGCCAGAGAGAGACCTTTCCGGTCTTCTTTGGATCTCTCTCTCTGCTACTGTGTGCTGGGCATTTTTACAGGTGTGATTTCATTCAATCCTCACAGTCATCCTGTGACCTGGGGTCAACCTCAAGCCACATTCCTCCTCCTCCTCCTCCTTCTCTTCCAAGCTATTCCTTTCTATAAACAAAATACCTCTTGAGTGGGCCCAGGAATCAGAAATGCCTGGGTTCCAATCCCACCTCTGCCACTTCCTAGTAATGAGAGCTTGAGTTAATTGTTTAATCTCTCTGTTCTCCCAATTCCTGAGGTGTAAAATACGAATGATCACAACAATAGTGCAGCAGTCAGAATTCAACCAGGAAAGCAGAACCTTTATGAGGGACAGGGAGTTGCCTTAGGAATGAGACCCCACACGGGGTGGGAGAAGCTGGGGAATTGAAGAATAAAGTGGGAAGGAGGAGTTGGACCAGAAGGAATGGAACTAACCAGCCCTCCTGAAGCATCAGAGCTGGTGCCCAAATCGCAGCTTGCAAGGAAATGGGAGAAGCCGGGCTTGTCCAGCTGCCCAAGTGGGACCACAGAGGGATGGAATGGGTAGCCACCAATGTGGTCCTCAGCCAAGGGGTTGGAGTTGGGCCTGGGTGAGCAGGGCCTGCAGTTGGCGCGGAATGAGAGACAGCAAGGAGCAGCTGGAACCTGCCAGACCCCCTGCTGGGATGGTATCGAAATTTTTCAGATAATAATGGCTGTGGTTCGCTTCCGCCTTGTCAATCTCACATAAGTTTCTCTTTTCGGCTCTAACCTGGGACAGTGCATGAAAGGAGCTTTTGGAAAACAGAGACCCCATTTAACCAAGTGGAGACTGCACACCCACCACGATTACCTGCCTGGAGGGGTCATGAGATGCTCTGGATGATGCACGTGGGGCACTGAGTTCCCACTGGGCACCTGGTAAGCGCTCATTATGTTGTAGCTTCTGTTGTTGTTGCTGTGATTGTTATTCGTTTGTCCATGGGGAGAGTGACTAAGGGACTGTCTGGTGGTCAAGAACAGGAGAGAGACTTCTTGTAGTCTGCGTTCCCATGTGTACTTCGTGAAAGCTTTACTGTGTGCATGCATTGCTCTAAAAAAAAACACTATTCTAAAAATTGTCTAAAATAAAGTGTTTTTGCAGCTCCAGTAAATGTTCACATGTTGTCAGGGAAGCCATGAAACCAAAAGTGTAGGGAATTTTCTTCTTAACTTTAAGACACGGCTTCAGATAACCCACAGCTCCACAGCTATGTGGCACCCACCTCTTTCCTGAAGATGGAAGCCAGTGGCAGGGTGTTATTTTCAGATCAATCATTCAGGGGTACGGCAAGCTGTTTAATGGATCCCTTTCACTTTACGAGCCATTGCTTATCTAATTATATCTGGCTCCATCGGCTCCAGAGCATAACTGGGAGTTTCCACGGGGGTGCTGGGGTAGGTGAGTGTGGTAGGTTGAATTATGCATCCTTTCATCGAAGGTGTCCATGACCTGGTGCCCAAAACATATGTGAAATGTGCTTTTCACCCCTTATCTGGCTCCTTGAAGGAAAGTTTGTACTCTTACACCAACCTCGCCCCGTTTCCCTCATCCCCCAGCCCCTGTCTGTGACTTCTTTAGCGCTTCAAGGACAGAGTTGAGTAGTCTCAATGGAGACCATCTGTCCCTCAAAACAGAAAATATTTACAATCTGGCCCTTTACAGGAAAAGCGTGCCAACCCTTCTACTAGACACAAGAGATTGATGTCGACTGGCGACTAAATGATTGGATAAATGGTCTCCTGTGCTCATACGACTCAAGCTGCCTTGTGCTATGAGCTATTTTTATATGTGAGATCATGAGGGCAGGGACTGAGCCTTATTTTCCTTTTTTGGCTCCTGCACAGAGTCAGCAGGTCTTTAAAAAATGTTGATGTCGATTTGCTGCCTCAGACATCAGGGAGCAGGAATGTACCAGAAAGGTTCTGAGACACTGGAGCTCCTTCACGGCTGCTCTGGGGGAGTCTTTTAACCTTGAAGTCCGGCCTTCAGATGCTAAGAAGCATCTTCTCAGAGGACAGGCCGTCTCTGGTGCAGCAGGGGACGTGAGGCCAGCAGACCTGCTAAAACCATGGGAGAATGTTTCCGAGTTAGCAGTTGAACATAGAATTTGACTTTCAAGTGAAAACCAAACACGGAGCACCAAGGAGAAAGTGTGGACTTTATCTACCCACAGGGCTGAGTTTAAACCTCATCTGTGATTTATGCTAATTGTGTCTTTAACACAAGCTGCACAATCTGTGTTTTCTTGTCTGTAAAGTGGAGACAATAAATACCTATCTTATAGAGCTGTCCTATGAACTAGTGAAGACAATACGTGTGTGTAAAAGGATGTCGAGAATTTTTCCGTATCTCAGGAATTGGAACCAATACTCACTATTCACTCTATAAATATTTATCAAATACCTACTGTGCACCAGGCACTGTTCTACATTTGTGGGATATATCAATGAATAAAACAGAGAAAGAATCTCCCCTCAAGGTGCTTATATGTTTGCAAAAATAAACATAAAACAAAATAAAACAATAAACATAAAACACATGCAAATTATATAATACATTAGCAATAAACATAAACAGAACGTGAACGACCTAAGTGTCTGCCAACGGACGAATGAATAAAAAGGTTTGGTATATATATGATGGAATAATGTTCAGCCATGAGGAAGAAGGAAATCCTGCCATTTGTGACAATACGGTTGGAAACTTAAGGTCATTATGCTAAGTGATATAAACCAGACAGAGAAAGACAAATATTGCATGATATCACTCGTATGTGGAAACTGGAAAAAAAAAAAAAGTCAAATTCATAGAATTGGAGCGTAGACTAGTGGTTTCCAGGAGCTGGGGGGTAGAGGACATGGGAAGAAGTGAGTAAAAGGGCACAAACTTTCAGCTCAAAGGTGAATAAGGCCTGAGGATCTCACGTATCATATGATGACTGTAGTGGATAACATTGTGTTGTATAATTGAAATTTGCTAAGGAAGTAGAACTTAAGTGTTCTCACCAAAAAAATACACACACACACACACACACAAACACACATATATGTATACACTCACATACAGATAGTTAGATGATAGATGATAGATAGATAGATGATAGATAGATAGATAGATAGACAGACAGATAGACAGACAGACAGACATGAATGTGTTAATTAACTGGATGGGAGAATTTTCACAATGTATACATATTTCAAATCATCACATAGTGTTCTTCCAATATTATACCATCCTTTTTTGTTAATTATACCTCAATAACACTGAAAAAAATAAAGAAGCCACAGATGATATATAAATGAGTAAGCGTTGCTGTGTTCCAGTAAAACTTTATTTCTGGACACTGAAATTTGAATTTCATAATTTTATATGTTATGAAATAGTCTTTTGAGTTTTCCTCAACAATTTACAAATGTAATAACCATCCTTAGCCTTCAGGCCACACAGGAGGCAGTAGATGGGATTTGGCCCATGGGCTGTAGTTTGCTGACCTCTGGCCTAGTTCGGGGCCAGGCTCTGGACTGGGCACAGGCATATAGCAGTGGTTGAGACACAGTCCCTGTTGTCGCAAGATCACTGTCCATTGGGGGAGCAGACAAGCTTACAGGCTGGGACTGGTGCATGGTATGAGGAAGAGGGGTCTGGGTAGTTGGAGGCAGTTGGGGAAGACTTCTCCACAGAGGGAGCTGAGACGAAGCCAGTAGAGTCAGAAGCCCATCCCCACCCCGGAGCTGCCTTCTTGAACTGGAACTGGAAGGTGAGCTGTCTCCTGAGGGGTGAGAATTTCCACTTGGAAGCTCTGTGAGCCACTGCGAACCCTTACTGCCCTCAGATGTCTGCTGAGACCAAGGCCTGCGGTGGCAGGAATGTGGCTGGAGCTTGTGAGGGCAGCTTCAGCCCAGCTTTGTTCCGCTCCATGCAAAACAAGGATAAGGACACCTCTCCACGTAAAGCCATCAGACGGGTCCTCCCGGCAGACGCTGGCAGGTGACCACATCAAAGGCAAAGTGGGCCACATCCCTGGGTCTTCACTATGCACTTGGCAGGAGAGGAGTCCTGGGTCGTTATGGGGTCCCATAAGGAGTAGACTATCCGAAAGACCAGGTGAATGGGAATTGTGTCCCCCAAGAGTTCATATTGAGGTTCTAACCCCAAGCACCTCAGAATGTGGCCTTGTTTGGTAATAGGGCTGTTGCAGATGTCGTTATTTAGATGAGGTCACAGTGGAGTAGGGTGGGCCCCTGATCCAGCCTGACTGGTGTCCTGATGAAAAGGGGGGAAATTTGGAAACAGATAAAGAAACAGAGAAGGCGCTATGTGAAGGCCAGAGTTATGCTGCCATAAACCAAGGAACGCCAGAGATTGCCAGCAAGCCACCAGACACTGGGAGAGAGGCAAGGAACGGACTTTCCCTCAGAGCCCCCAGAAGGAGCCAAGCCTGCTGGCACCTGGATCTAGAACTTCTCATCTCCGGAGCTGGGGGGATACATTTCTGCTGTGTAAGCCTCCCAGTCCGTGGTCCTGTGTCACGGCAGCCCTGGGAGGTGAAGGCGATGATGCTGGCCAGGACGCACGCATCACTGCGGTCCATGCCCACATGGCTTCCAGCGCCCACTGCCAGTGCCACGCAAAAGCTAGAGCCAGCCTGGAGCTGACCTCTGCGGTAACTGCGTGCTCCAACATGTCTGTCTGATTCAGCAGCAACGTAGAGACGATTTTTCTAGTATGGATTTCGGTCTCAGATCTGGTTTTTGACACTTGTAGACATTTTCATACTCTGAATGGCGCTTCCATTTCGGAAGAGAGACAGTATACGACTAACCAAAAGAATCACAGGTAGGGGGGACTCGAAGGAAAGGACAGGGTGTAGTCATAAAGAGTGGGGGGGACAAAATGCCTTTTCGACAATTACTGTCAATTCGGTGCTTTAACATGTTCCTGCGTATAGGGTTCTCAGCTTCCACTTGATTATTTCCAAGTTTTCTGCTGGCCTGTGTAAGACTCTGAGCATCCTGAGGGTGAGGGGCTCTCAGCTAGCCCCTTGCACACTGCTAGACACATGAAACGCTCTGGGCAACATCCATTAAATGAAACACGACGACGAATCCCTTTAACTATAAATTATTCAACTCATTTTTATTGAACACTATATTAGTTTCCTATGAATGCTACAATAAACCACCACAAATTTGGTGCCTTTAAAAACAAAGGAAATGTATTCTCTTATAATTCTGAAGGCCAGAGATCTGCAGTAAGTCTCAGTGGGTCAAAGTCAAGGTGTTGGCAGCCCCGGGAGGCTCAGGGGCAGATCGGCTGCCTTGCCTTCTCCAGCTTCCAGTGGTCGCTTGTGTTCCTCGGCCTGTGGAATCTTCCTCTATCTTCCGAGCCAGCTGCATACATCATGTCTCTCTGACTCTGCTTCCTTTCTGCGTCATATTTCCCTCTGCCTCCCTCTTATAGTCCACTCGTGATAGCATTTGGGACCCACCGGGATTATCCAGGATAATCGCCCCATCTCAAGGTCTTTAATTCAATCACATCTGCAATGTCTCATTTAGTCACATAAAAACATCCACATGTTCCAGGGGTCGGGGCCTGAATATCTTTGGGTCATCGTTCAGCCAAGCTTTGTTCTGGATGCTCAGGAATCAACAGTGAGCAAAGTTGACAAGATCCCTGTATTTAGGAGACCACATTCCAGTGGGAGTGATTGATCATAAACAAAAAAAATAAAGGTTTTAGTAAGAGTTGAGGGAATTAAAGGGCATGCTGAGATAGAGAATAACAAGGTGCCTTATGTTAGGCCCTAGGAGTGACTTAAAGTTGGTAGTTGAAGAGCTGTGTGAAGAAGTTGGGAGGGTGGTCCTTACAGAAGGGACTGGAGGAACAGAGAAATCAGAATGTTCTGGATGCTCGAAAGAGGCTGCTATGAGTGAGGGAGAGGTGGCAGGAGCAGGGACAGGAGCAGGAGAAGGGGTGCTCTTGGAATGAAAGCAAATTTAATTCAAGCGCGGGGCCCTCCTAGCTTTCCGATACTCGCCTTTGATTAAATTGCATTTTATCGTGTCCTTGGTGACTGTATTTCACTTTTTCTCCTCTTCTGCCGATTTCAGGCAATTATCAAGGCCAATTTCCCGGGTGTATGACCTGTGTTGTCACACAGGCTCTAGGAAGGGCCCAGAACTTGGTTTACTGATTTCTCCTGCCGACTTGAAATTCTCCATCATCCTGAACGAGGCGGATGCGGTT
This sequence comes from Pteropus medius, assembly GCF_902729225.1. Taxonomy (NCBI): domain Eukaryota; kingdom Metazoa; phylum Chordata; class Mammalia; order Chiroptera; family Pteropodidae; genus Pteropus; species Pteropus medius. Next base: position 13,264,836 of record NW_024349797.1, read on the forward strand.
TCATTTTGCACTGGGTCCCACAAATGATGCAGCTGCTCCTGGTGGGAATATCGACAAGCCAAAGCAACTGGCCCCCTTCCTCCCGGGGGCCTTACACTGAAGGACAGGAGCCTACAGTTCAGTCCTTAAGTGGACAGTGGCTTGGAGCCTTTGGGGCAGTAGACTCTCCCCCACTGGGACTGCGCATTTGAAAAAGAAAAAAAAAAATCCCAGAAAGTTAGAGTGGTGTAAGTTTAAATAGAAATTCAGGGTTTTAAATAATTAAAAGCTATATTAGGAACCAATAGGAAGCCCTTGTAATTTGCAAAGATGCATTTTGGACAGCGAAGGCAATTCTGCAAAGGGCTAACCTGGGCTGGTCTGAACCATCGCTCAGGCCAGACATGGGCAGAGAAGACCAAGTGTCTGCCCAGAATCTCCGAGGTGAACCAACAGAGAAAAACTAGAAAAAGAAGGACAAGGCTGGATAGAGACTTTTCTATATGCCCGGGGTGGGGCAAGGCTTCAGGGAAGGCTGTGATAGATAAGACACAGTCCCCACCTCCAGGGGGAATTCATAATAACGGCGACAGCAAGAACAAGCAGAAGTTTATTGAGCACACGTAAGAAGACGTGACCTTTGTCATTTCATTGAACCCTCACCACAGTCCTATGACGGAGGTGCAATTTTGATTCTTATGTTTTTCAGTGAGAAGACTAAGGATGAGCGACTCGTTCAAGGTCCCACTGCGTGGAGGGAGGCAGGCAGGACAGCGCCAGCTGTGGGATCGAGGGCCAGCTGGGCCACAGTGCTGCTCTTTGAGCGGAGCTGCCAAGAAGGCATACATTGCAGGGCAGTTTGCCGGCTGGCATTGCTCTAGCGACAGCACAAAGGCACAGAATAACAGAGCGACACATCTAACCCCGCCGGAAGTTGCGGGGACGGGAGGGAAGGAAAGGAAGCAAAGGTTCCCAAGACAGCTTGCAGCAGGAGTTAAATTCCAAAGAGGAACTGAATTTAGTCCAGATGGAAACAGGGTTGCAATTGGGGCCGGGGAGGCCTGTGAGGAGAGAGAAAGCAAGGTGGGTGGAGCGATGGAGTGCCTGGGGATGCACGATGTCTGCATCGGTTTCCCCCATTGTGTAGAAATGAGTGTGACAGACCCGTGGTGTTGCTGGTTTTGAATCATGGCTGCAAATTCTTCAACATCCCTTCCATCAGGAGGTAGAGTCTATGTCCCCCGCCCCTGGACCTGGGTGGGCCTTCGTGACCACCTCTGTGAATAGACCGACCCTGTATTCCTTTAGAGGCTGGGTTGTCAAGGGCCACATAACTTCTATGAATCTTTTGAGCCCTTCAGGTGCCAGCTAAATCCAGGTACCTGTACAGAGAAGAGGGGAAGAAGAAGTGGTGGGAGGATGAGGAGGAGGAGAAGGAGGAGAGGGAGAAGCCGGAGAACAGGTGCCCAAGGAGCCCAGCTGTTGCAGCTTCCGGCCCAGGTGCCAGGCAGTGAGTGAAGAAGTCCTTGAGATGACCCCACCCTGTAGCCATCTGACTGCCACTGCCTGAGATACCCCAAGTGATTGCTGCCCAACTGCGCCCTGTCAGCCCCAGATCTGTGAGCAAATTCAGAGGAAAAGGAATCAATTAGCAAATCCTTGCTGAATACCTTCAGCAGGTGGGGAGAAAGCCATAGGCCACCCGGCTCCTCCTTGAGCCACACTCTGGCCTCAAGCAATGTCCCTCCCAGCCTCTCCCCACATCTTCTCAGGACCTAAGTGCAGATGTGTATTTTCTCTAAACCAAAAATGTACTTTTATCGTAATTTTCTTTTTTTTCACAAAACATTGATGGTAGACGTAGAGGAGCACATGAAAAATACAAAGAAAGAAATAAAAGTCACTCATATTCCCACATGAATGGCATTCTAACCATGCATGTTTTAACCTGAGTTTTTCATTTAACAATATACAATACATTTAACTATATAATATACAGTCATGTCAAAGACACTCTTTTGCAATTTCCTGTTTAATAACCAGCGAGCGGTCATTTCTATGAATGGGCAGCAGTGTCTCCCTCCTCCAGCGCCTCAGCAGCTTCTTAAGTCACACAAAAAGCTGACGAGATTGTGGAATCCTAGAAAATTTTACATACATGCCTTACACATTTTGGTTCAAACAGAAACATATAACTGCAACTTCATTCCCCAGTCTTTTGCATAGAGCCCAGGGTCTTTTCTCTACATTTGAGCTAGTTCCAGCCCCGTGTCTTGCCTAAACCACACCCAGAATCCATCACCTACATCTCCAGTTTCTGTGTTTTTAAAGTGGGGTGAGAACTTAAAGACACAGCCAAACAATCCTGGTGAAAATCTTCATAATTTTCCCCACTCCTTTATAGAAATCTCACCCACTTCTCATTTCACAGCAAATCCCTTAGCAGCTCTGAGTTATAAAGTCTTTCCTAGGCCCTTAAGGTAGTTTTCATAGAAAAAAACACTTTCTCTTTGCACCCATATTGCATCAGTTTGCACAATATTTAATTATATTATGGGATGAAAATAACAAGTACAACTAACTGCCAACCTACTTTGGGACGATTCCCACAGGCTCTTAGAAAGCACACGCCTCAGCTGGTGGGGGCCGGAGTATTGAATGCACTCACCTGCAGAGCCCACCGGCAGGAGGGACCACAGCCGCAGTCAGTGGATTTTATGGAGAAAAAGGTCAGTTCAGTTAGGTCGATTAAGAGCCTTCACTCTCCCATGATTGATCCAACCCTTTGATTGGAGACTTTCATAGGTTCCTATTATATATTTCTATTATAAACAATGCTCTACTCTACATTCTTGTTACTCAATCTTAGGTTTCGTGTTTAGTACAAAATGAATTATTTCTTAAGATAACTTTATAGAAGTAGAGACTCAGGGTTCAACGGTCTGTATGCTTTTAACGCTTGTGGTAAGATTTGCCAGATGGTCCTGCACATGGTGCCCATCAGCTCTAAACATGAGTATCTGTCCACCCCTTTCTCTGCTCTGGGTAGCATATGGGAGCTGCATCATGCTTGTACTTAACTTTGGGGAATTCAACTCCATGTGCTCAGCAAACTCTCCCCAAACAAACAACCCTTTTTAGTACAAGCCAATACTTCTACTGCTGTTCCAACTTTGTTGGAAAGGTAGTCTATAGAGATTTATGGAGAGGTTGTCAGTCTGTGCAGGCTGACACGGAGGTGCCCTGTTTCTGTCCACAGAGGTCTTTCTGGTCCTTCGCACTGAGAGATCACAGTCGGGTGCCTTCCTCTAAAGCTTACCAACCAGCCGTTGGTAAGCCTTGCAGGCTCTAGCGGAAAGCAGAGGGCGAGGACCCCTCTTTAGAAACCTACTGGCTCTTGTACCCTCATCCCTTCCCCTTCATTTCCCCGTCCTGCAATCCAGGGAACACTCAATTTGTCTTTGAGAAAGACTCCCTTCCTCCAAGTTTGGGCTGAGTCCTTGTCTTAACCAGCACAGGTTGCTATAACAAAAATATTACAGACTGAGTCGCTTATAAACAACAGAAATTTGTTTCTCACAGAGGGATGGAAGTTTGAGATCAGGTGCCAGCATGATCGGGTCCTGGAGAGGATCCTTTTCCGGTTGCAGCCGGCTGACTCCTCGCTGTGTCCTCACGTGGGGGGAGCAGAGAGAGGAAGCAAGTGGGCTCCTGACGCGTAAGGACACTAGCCCCATGACGAGGGCTCCACCCTCACAATCTCATCTAATCCCATTTACCTTCCAAAGGCTCCACCTCCTAACATATCACATTGGGGGATGGGGTTTCAACATAGGGATTTGTGGGAGACACAAACATTAAGTTCCTAACGGTTCTTTTCAACACCCTCCTGGCTTGGGCCTTAGGCTTTTAAAAAGCAAAGCCAGGAGGAGGCTCCCGGGTGGTTGTCACAGCCTTCTCAGGCTGCTTGAATGAGGAGGACACTGAAAGAAATATCAGCATTAAAAAAAAAAAGAAAAGAAAGAAAAGGAGTTATTTTTAAAACACAATGCTCCACATCTCTCACTCACAGCAAGCTGTGAATCCCCTTGGCTGCTTTACGACACGTAACCTTTTCATGGGGGCAGGGGAGGTTGGAGCATTAACTTTATCGTCACTTGGAACCTATTATTTCCAATGACCTAAAATAAGTTAGACTATTAGGCAAGCAATCTTTCATTCAAATAATAATTACTCACCAAATTATATTATCTACAGGCTTTACTGCGTTGAGCTTATGATAAAATTAACACAACTGGAATTCTTACTGGTTTTCAATATTGAATAGGGATGCTGAATAAAACTCATTTTTTGAGCATTGATCTATTTATTATGGAACTTTTAGTGTACCAAAACATAACAAATCTTATAGGGGAAGAAGTTTGCATGAATTCCCTGCCACTTCCTTTTGTTCCTTTTTTCAATTATGTTAAAATACACATAACATGAAATTTACCATCTTAACCATTTTTAAGGATACAGTTAAGCAGTATTAAATACATTCATGTGTTATGCAATCATCACCACCATCCATCCCCATAACTCTTTTCACCTTGTAAAACTGCAGCTCTATACCCATTAAAACAATAACTTCTCATTTCCCTCTTCCCTCGGCCCCTGGCAACCACCACTCTATTTTCTGTGTCAACGATTTTGACTACTCGGAACACCTCATATAAGTGGAATCACATAGTATTTGTCTTTTTGTGACTGGCTTATTTCACTTAGCGTAACATCCTCAAGATTCATCCATGTGGTAGCATATGTCAGAATTTCCTTCCTTTTTTAAGGCTGAATAATATTCCATTTTATGTATATGTAACATTTTGTTTACCCATTCAGATGTCAATGGACACTTGGGTTGCTTCCACATTTTAATTATTGTGAATAATGCTGCAGTGAATATGGATGTAAAAATATCTTTTCAAGACCTTGCTTTTAATTTTTTTGTGTATATATCCAGAAGTGAAATTGCTGGGTCACACAGTAATTCTATTTTTAAATTTTTGAGTTTTCCAGAGTAACTGCACTATTTTACATTTCCACCAGCAGTGCACAAAGAGAACTCAATCTGATTCAACAGAATTGTATTGTCCACTTACTGTATGCAGGGATCTGGGCTAGACATGGGGGGCCAAAGAGATGGGGAGAACATGGCTTTTATCCTAAAGAGTATGCAGATCTTACTAATTAGATTAATTGAGAGAAGTCAGTTGAAACTACCAAATGTTAAAAGATTAAGTTTTTAGAGAAATATACAATTAAAATACCTTTTAAAGAAAATACACAGAGTATGACCATCTGGTTGTCTGCTTCCCCCAGTCGTGGAGGCAACATGCCAGCACTCTAGGACGTCTTCTGAGAGAGAAATCTAGAGTATTTTGCTATTTCTTCTTGCATCTTCAGCAGCCAGCTGAGATGGGTTATAATTCGGAAAAGGAGATGCAGACAAATGCTACATTCACCCCTCAAGGCATCGTAAGTTCTAATCTGGACCCGGGCAGACCACCGGGGTGCATACTTCTACCTCATTAATTTTGCCCTTGCACAAATGTCTTCATGGAACGGAAGGAACATTAGGAATGTTTTTGGAGTCAGATGCACAGGGATTCCCATTACAGCTGCTTTGCCTACTGGCTGCATAATCTTATGTAAAAAAAAAAAGCCAGTACTTCCTGTGAAAACATCCCTGAGTCTTGCCCCAGCTGGAATGAATCATCCTTTCCTATATGTTACTTCTTAATATAAATACCTGCTACTGCAATGCTTGTATCTTACCATGCATGTTTATTTGATCATCGGCTTGCCTTCTCCTAGCGCCCTGGCAGCAGAGAGTATGGCTAAATTGCACCTGTATTCCTAAGACATGGCACAGAGCCTGGCACATTGGGCAGGTGTTGGATGCGTGCCTACAGCCGACGCTCTGCAGAAGCCACCACACCTGTTGGGCAACCCACCTAACTGTAACTGTGACGTGGCCTCTGTTAGTATCATTCTATATTTAGAGATCAAAGTAATAAGGGGCTTATGAAGCAGAAACAGATTCTAACCTCAACCCCATTGTTCTGAGAGCTGCTTTGTGACTATCTTTCTTTAGCTTGCCCGGGATGTGCTTCTCTGTGCTGGTCCCTGTTTAGTTCCACTGAGGAGGAGGCAGTCCTGGTAGGGGGTCCACCTAGGCACCAGGGGGTTATAGAAGCAAGAAACTCACTTTTTATTGTTCTCTCCAATGTCTTATCAGTGAAAGAATGCTAGAAGTTTGGAGGCAGGGGCTGTAGGCAGTTTGGTTAGTATGAGGCTGAGTACATCCTCTTTTAAAGTTCACAGGCTCTAGGTTCATTCTCTACAAAGTAGATGCTACCCTTCACTTCCAATCCCCATGCATTCGCTCTAGCTCCCAAATTACTCTTTGAATGTTCTGGGTCAAAACCCAGCCACTACGTAGTGGATCGAACAGTGGCCCTCCAAAAAGGTATGTCCGTGTCCTAACTCCCCAAACCTGTGAATACTAGATTACTTGGGAAACGAGTCTTTGCAGATGTAATTAAGTTAAGGAACTTGACATGAGGTCGTTCTGGATTACCTGGGTCAACTCTAAATCCAATGACAAGTGTCCGTAGGAGAGAGGGGAGAAGACCCACAGAGGAGAAGCTGTCATAAAGATGGAGGCAGGGATTGGAATGATGCAGCCACCCTAGACGCTGAAAGAGGCAAGGAATGGATTCACCCCTAAAACTACTGGAGGGATTGCAGCCCTGCCGACACTGTAATTTGGGACTTACGGCCTCAGAAAGGTGAGAGAATACATTTCCGTTGCTTTAAGCCACCAAATTTGTGATGATTTGTTATGGCCGGCCTAGGAAATGAATGCACTTTGCAAGTTTCAGTTTCCTTCGCTGCAGAAGAAATAATAAAATTTCCCACCAGATTTATTGCATGAATTTAATAAGAAACTACAAGCAAAACTGCTCACATCAGTGGCTGACACAGTAGGCCCTCAATAAATGCTAAACACTAGAGTCTGATGCTATGCCCTTGACATTCATGGAAGGTCATTTGAAGACCTGTACTTGGTTAATAATTTTTTCCTGTTTGTCCTGGCTATCAAAAACCCAGTATTAAAGCTGCTGTTTAATTACAGGAACCGCATAACTTCTTTTACTTTCCTTGCTCCTTGTTTTCTAGTTCTCGTCCTCAGATTATACCACAGTTTCAGCTGCTCAGAAGGACAGCTGTTACCTATTTGCGGCAGGTTGGTTCCGCCTGGTTCCACCCCGAATCCATTCTCCAGTTAGGGATTATTAACAAAAACTCTCTCCATCAAAGCGTGGCCATGTGACTCAGTTTCGGCCAATGAGCTGTAAGAGTTAATTTTGTACAGGATTTCCAGGAAGGCTGCCTAAAGGGTGCGGACCCATTGGAGGGGACTCTTTTGTCTTTCCTCTCTTCATCCTACCTGTTGACTGGGTACTTTCGCTTGCACACCAGCAGCCATCTTGGACTATGAGGTGTCCCAAAGCATAGAAGCCAGCACTAGGATGATGGAACAAAAAGATGGGTACTGGGTCCCTGATGCCTGGAAAGTCACCCTATCAACTCTGAGCTGCCAAGCTAGAGGTTTTGCTTAGGTGAATCAGAAATACATTTTTACTTTGTTGAAGTCACTCTTATTTTGGCTTTCCTGATAAAATTGCTACACTATCTTTCTGCAGCACTTCCCAGAATTCTTCAAAACTGAATTTCAGACTCACCCCACTTTTGGAGACAGACCATCCCCCCCAAATCCTCCAAATTTAGTGAAAATCTATCTCAGCATTTTTGTGTGATATGGTAATCAGGCAAACATTACATTTTTCCTATATAGATGTGCCTTTTGTTGTAGGCTTGTTCAAATCCTTTTTGGAAGGGCTACCTTCCAAATAAGCAACAGTAATGGTGATCAAAGTAGAAAAATATTGTCAAGCGGTAGCCTCCATCCATCTTCTTTAATGAAAATATGAAAAAAAATAAAATTACTATAGTACTTGTATATAAAAGAAAGTATCTAATGAATATTCTATCAAGGATATAGAATATCCCCCATAAGAGTTATTGATACCATTCACCTGCAGAGAAAAATCACTTTTTCATAGATTAAACCAAGATAAATATCAGCTTGCTCTCTGTCCAAAGTATCATAAATTTTGTATTAGTGAATTAATGAGATTTAATAAAATCTAAATGAAGTCTTATAGTACTTTGGAAAGAATATTTCTTTCCTCTCAACCCTAGGTCCTTCCACTCATCTTCAAAGAAAACATTAATGAGAAGCAATAACTCCCAGCATGATTGTGATTAAATTTCATGAATTAAACAGAGGCGCTTTTGCAAAATGGTAAATTCAATCAGCAGAACAGATATTTTTCTTTCTCAGCCAAACTAAGGGCCAAATTTGTTTCCAGATCTTGGCATAAATGATGACATTTTTGTTCTTTGTATAAGTGAGTATGTTTTTAAACACCTTCAAGAGTAAATTACAAAATTATAGTTAGTGCCTTTAAGAATAGGGTCCCCTGCTGTCTTTCTTCGACCTCCTTTCCCCCCTACCTCCGCTCCCACCCGCAACACACACACATAAAGATGGTGGCTATGTGGGCAACATCAAAGAATAATCATGGTTCTGAGCATAGAATCCAGCTTTAAAAATCTCTGTTTTAAGTGAGAAGCAGCAGCTTGGAAATAGTGTCTCCTAGTTGTTACAGGTTTTCCAGTGTCTTGGCAATAGGAAACAGCAGCGTGCTGACAGCGTTCTAAATGACCTACATTTGTGTGGAAAGCCATGTGGTCCAGCCCAGCAGGATTAGAGAGAAGGAAAGATGCTCTAGTACTGATTGCTTATCAGGACAAGCCAATTCCAGATTCTTCCTGCTTGGTTTCTCCATCTCACCATCTGTATAAATGCTGATTCATTAAGCAGGTGTCTCTCCTGCTTCTGGAAGGGACATTTGTTCCCTATAATTTGCCACGTTTCCAAATGGTTAAGGGAAATTGGACTCATTGCTGGATACCAGAGGCGGGCAAGGATGGGAATGATGTGGGTGAGTGAATGCCAGCCCATCTCCATGTAGATGCCATTTGTGAGGGTCAAGGCTAAGTGACAAATGGCTTCCCAGCTAACTTGGAGTGGACACCTGTAAGAACAACCAGCATCCATTGTGACATTTTGGCAACAGTCCTAATTTAAATGTTGCATCTTGTTGTTCTCATATTTATCAGACTACATATTTGAATTTTGGTTGGGAGACTATTGTTACTATAGTCAAGATTTAAGTAGATAACTCAGAGCATATCCAAATGACTATAACTCCAAAGCCAAGACATTGAAGGAGACAATGCCCACACATTTCCAAGGAGAGTTCAGGACCAAGACCACCTTTCATTTAGCAGGGTTTAAGAGACGACTTCTTAGATCCCACTTGCCCTTAATGTTGGCCAAAGGGCTATTTACCCACAGTTTTTTTGGGTCTCGTTTTTTGGTTCTATATCTCTTCCCAACCCCCAGACACAGGGACATGACTCAAGATGAGCCAATCAGATTACCCAAACCCCTGGACACAGTAATTGGACTCAGAGCTGGCCAAATTGAGACAGAGTCCTTGCCTAGCTCATGAAGAAGCCATTCATTCGTTCATAAAATTTTACAAAGCTTCCACTTAGAGGCACTATTCTGGGTGCTGGGGAAGTAGCAATGAACAAGACAGATTGTAATTCCTCTCTTTACGGAATTTACATCATGGGGGGTAAAGGGAGGAGTAGGAAGGCAAACAATAAACAAGTAAATGAACAAGATGATTAGTGAGAGTGTTAAGTGTTAAAAAGCATGTAACTAGTGAGTAATAATGAACAGGGCCAACACCCAGTGAGAAATGAAAACTGGAGGAGGAGACCTAGGGGCACTTGAGTTGCTGGTCGTCTCTGTCCCATAAGGCCAATCCCACCCCTGCTTTCCCTGGTTTTTTCTATCATGAGCCAATAAATTCTCTTTTGGAGCCAAAGCAAGCTCAAAGTCCCTGCTCATGAGATTCCTCACCCATCTCTGACACCACCAAGGTCTTGACTTAAGGACGGTCTTTCAGTCAGCAAGTCTGTGCTGTTTAGCACTGTACCAGGTGCTGTGATGGGTTCCAAGGTCAGTAAGTGATGCTCATTCCCTGAGGAGCTTTTAATCAACTGGGGGCTGGGGAATGGGCACAATTGCATATGAATAATATCAAACTGTGTGTGGGCCACGATATTCATTGCTTAGGGGCTGGAGTGGTCGCATAAGAATGGTCCTTGGAGAAGGTGGAGACTGCATTCAATTTGATCCTCATTAAATCCCCATTGCTGAATAAGAACAGTGAAACACAGAGACATGCAGATAAGATCTCAGACTTAAAGCCATTCATTAAAAAATGTTTTTAGTTTACTGATTTATTAATTAACTGATTAAGGGTAACTATGGGGGAAGACTGGCAGGGGAGAAATTGGACTGAAATCTAGAAGGTCTAGAAAATGGGGCAATGACACATTTTTGTCTCTATTCTCCCTCCTTCAGTGCTTTATCCAGTTCAGAAGTTTTAATTACAATCTGCATGCTGATGATTCCCAAACTTGTATCTTCAGCCCAGATCTGTCCTCTAGACTCCAGACTTATTATATATCCAACTTCTTGACATTTCTAGCTGAAACTCAAGCTTAACATATTTAAAACTGAACTTTTGATTTTCTGCCATTTACCAATCTGTTCTTCCCTGGTCTTCTCTCTCAGTAAATAGGTCCACCATCCACCAGGGTGCTCAGACCAGAAATCTAAGAGTCTTTCTTAATTCATGTCTCTCCCTTGTCTCTGATTTTTCAATCCATCGAAACTACTTCTTGAGTCCATCTCATTGTCACCACCCTGGTCCAAGCCATCATTACCTCTTACATGGGCTATGGCAAGAACCTCTCAACTCATCTGAAGTAGAGTCAACTTCTTTGGAACCACGTGAATCTCCAGATGGAAATTGACTACAATAAGGAAGGGGATAAAGGCGGCGGGGAAGACATCCATTACACATTCGTCACTGATCCAAAGAAGCCGCAAATTCTAATGCATTCCTAGAGCAAATAGAAATAACACTCGGAGCTTCTATTGCTTTCAATAATTTGTGATAAGACTCTCATTAGCGTAGGCATAGTTAGAGCTGAGAATACCTGATGACATGTTAACATCGGAAAACACTATGAGGTTACCCGGACCAACGTCTTCATGGCCCCAGTGAGGAAACTAAAGCGCAAGGAGGTTAAACGACATGACTGAAATCACCACAATTAATTATATGCATAATGCCTCATTCCAAAATGCACTTAAGAAATTTTATCTGCAATCTAAAAGACTGTATGCATAGTAATTCTTCAAGACATCTTTCATAAATATTGCTTGTACAAACTAGGATTTTGATAAGAATCAGATAACAGGGAGTTTAACGGTGTGCCTGATGAGTACTGGAGCACATGCGCTCTGGTGTGGCTTAAGTGCTGAGCCATATGCTAATTCTTGGGGAGGGCGGATATCCTTTTGTAAAAATGAAGCCATTCCACCTCCTCAGACCTCCCTGTAAGTAGGTGCCCTGGATATGGCCAAGATTTTCCTTAGGAAACATCTTTGATCCCATACTACCCTGGACAAATGAATGACTGAGGACCTCAGCTTTCTGCTAGAGAAAACAGCTTAGGTCCATTTAGATTAAGAATATTCAAATTAGTACCATCTCAGCCATAAAAACAAAGTACCCATTGAATATATAATATTAAGCAGTTTAATCGTGCAAGATAAACTAATTGTAAAATTTGTGAATATGCAAATAAATTGATTTTCTCTTTGGAGCGGAGAGCTATAAAACAACTAAAGTTGGGAGTATCTACTCCAAATGAAAAATTTTATTTTGGAGTGGTTCTTTTAATGTTATTATTTTCCACTTATTTGTTTATGGGACAAATAATTGATCTCTCTAGCCTTAGTTTGCCATTCTGTACAATGGGTCAGTAATAATACTTATGTCACAGAGTTGTTGGGAGAAATAGATGAGATGATTCGTGTAAAGGGTTTAGCATAGTTTTCAATAAATGTTAGTATTGCATTATAGAAGGGCTAGCTGTCTCTTAAAGTCACTCTGTTCATGACAATAAGATCTCGTAATCAGTACATAGAAGTTTGGGGTGAGGGATGGGAATGTTGGATGAGGGATCTAACGCATGCTAAAAACTTCTAGGCACTAAGCAAGCTCTAGTCAAAGTCAAGACTAAAGCTAATTATCTGAATAATGCAGGAAGTTTGTCATCGATTCAGCAATATCGGGGTGACAATGTTGAGTAGGACACATCCTTGCTTTCGGTGTCCTCCCATGTAAAAGGAAGGTAATAGGTTAGTAAATAGAGGTCTTTCCCTACAGAGAGAGTTTTCATGATTGAACTGGATATTGATCATAAGGTCAGGAATTAAGAAACACAGTTTTCAATACTGATTGACATTGGAAACAATGAGCTTGTCACCGGGGATTGATTCTTGATGAGCGGGATGACAGGTACTAAGAACAAAGGTCCAGGATGCACAGTGGTTGTGAATGTGTCTTCCTTTGTATACCTGTTCATTCTTGTGTTCTTGTTTACTGTGCGTTAGGAATTGTGATGCCAGCAAAGGTGCAAGGTCAAGGACAAGATAATTGAGGATTGAAAGACTCATGAGTGTATGGCTTATGAGGCAAATGAGATGTTGGGTTCAATTTTGTCTTTCTTGATCAAACGACTTGATATTTTAGCTTGCAATTACTCTGATAGTTATAAAAGCATATTTATTATTAAAAATCCTGCAGGAGAATTAACTTTGTTATTGCAAGCCTGAAACATCCTAACCTCAAACCCCTTTATCTCTCACTGAATCAATTGGTTTTATAAATCAATTTTGATAAAGTAAATATTCTTGGGAACCCAATTATCTTTTTATAGCATATCAGACTATATAAAAAAAATACAATGTAGGAGCTGCTACAGCAGAGGAATGCATACAAGAAAATGGTAACCCAAAATAATTCTGCCTTGGGGTGTGTGAGTAGGTAAAGGGAGTATCAAGAGAGGCTGTGAAGAAGAGGTGATATTTGAGTTGGAGATTTAGAAATAAGTACCTGTTTCCCAGGTGGACGGAATGGGAAAGCCTGTTCCTGGTAAAGGAAGAGGCTTGAATGTACAAAGCATGTAGAAGCGTAAACACATGTGAAATGCAGGAGACAGTGACTGGAATGTCTAGTTAGCATTTGATGGACAAATGTAACTGAATGCATAGCAGGTGCGGTGCTAGGCCATTGCCACTTGCTTCTAAGAAGAGAGGTGACCTGGAAAGCCAGCCTGGAGCCAAAAGAAAGAGGAAGACCTCATGCATTGTAGCTTTCGAGTTTGCATTTATTTCTGGAGACAATGTGGTTTGTAAGTAGAGAACTGGTGTGGTGAGAACCGGGTGCAGAGGAAGAAAAGCAAACAGAATCACGGAGGATGGATTAAAGAGAGGAGTGACTGGAAGGATGTGTAATAGTCCAGGTTGGAGTAGTTGGGTGCAGTACTGACGTGTGGTTTGAGGGAGCCCGTTGACATAACTGGCCCTATTTCTTGGCAGCTACAAGATCCATTTCCATAGCTTCCCAACTCTTTGTTAGCACCTGCTCCAATTTGTAAGGAATTAAAAAAACCAACCTAGAAAGCTAAATTGGACTCTCTCTCAGAGCTGAAATTACTTTAGCAAAGATAATGGCTTCTTTTAGTTTGCAGGGGCTCATCTTCTCTTCTAAAGGTTAAAAATAGAAAACAGATTAAAATCCTGAGTATGTACCCTAAAAAAGATTTCTACTCCCTCCCCATGGGGTGATAAATTTAAAGGGCTGTGGGATCTAGAGACTGTCTGCCAGACACTCTTCCGCTACATGCATTCTTTTTTTAGTTGAGCCAACAGTCAAAGACATGGCCATGTGCTCTTTTACAGAACTGGTCATTGTTATGAAGCAGGTTCACTCTGTCTTGCATAGCAGACCTGCTCCTGATCGCTTCTATGTTAGATTAGGCATGGGGTGGAGATCATGAGAAAGGAGAAAAGGGAAGCCTATTTTAGCTTTTGCTTCAAAAATGAATTTGGTTTCCTATAAAGTTGTCTATTCTATTAGCTTCATTCCCTTGGGGCATGCCCAGAGCAGCAGCATCTCTTTTCCACTCCCTCAAAAGTTCCTCCGCCCTAGAATCGCAACCCACTTTGCGCTGCTGTCCACTCCGCAGGATCCTACCCTGCCAGAGGCACATCCAGGACAGCCACTCAGGAGCCCACGGCTGGGAGCTCTAAGTGGGCCTGTGGGCTCTCATTGGGTGAACCAACTAATCCGGCCTGGAAATAATGAAACTCATCCAAAAATCTCTCCTAAGCCTTCTTAGCCCTGAACCCAGAGATATTAACAGCAGGATGGGGGTGGGAGAGAAGGGCATCAGAGGCTCAGGACCATTTAGCCTCAGTGGTTATGTAAATCAGAAAGTGAATCGCAGCATACACCAGAGCTGGAGAAGGGGGGAGGGGAGAGAGAAGAGAGTGGGTGGGTGGCAGCCCTGTTTCCTTGACATCCCCCTGAGAAATAGTACTTATGCTAGAGATGACAAGACACATGTCAGCGTGCCTAGAGTCTCCTTTATCATTCTTTCTGAAATAGCTGATAAAATCATAAGTTGTCACCGTCTATTATCTTGGAGAGGTGTTATTTTAAAAATAAGTTGCCATTGACTTCACTTTCCAAAATTCTTCTGAGATATTATTATTACTTTTATTATTATTATTATTATTATTATTATTATTATTATTATTAAAAACAGGAGACGGTTTTTAAAAAAAATTATGTCCTTAGGACCAAAGACTTTTAGAGCCAGAAATAGTCTATTTAAAATTGCAATAAAAGTTGCACAACGAAGACAAGGATTAGAGGGGCCATCCGTTCTTCGGTATTCCTTCTGTGGAGAGGTGAGTCTATGTCCTTTCTCCTTGACCAATAGAATAAGCAGAATAAGTGATGCTGTGACAGTTTCCAGGCCTGAAAGGACAGTATCTCCAAGCTTCTGTCTCTGGGAACATGTGCTTTTGAAGCCCTTGGCTATGATGTAAAATGTCTGACTATTTCTCTGGAAAGACTGTGAGAGAGGCCGTGAGAGAGGCCCAGACACTGCATGGAAAGAGGGGAAGATCCAGTTGTACCCATCAAGGCCCTAGACACACAAACGAAGGCTTTTTGGATGCTCTAAGTTAAACCATGCACCAGCCCAACACAACATTGAGCAGAATTGCTCAGCCAAGGCCCACCTACATTCCCCTATAAATCATGAATGTAATAAAATGATCATTATTTAAATCTCTGCATTTGGGGGTTTTGTTACATAGCAATTGATAATCAGAATAGAACATCACTAGACAACTAAGACTTTTATGGAGAAAGGATCAGAGAGGGGACCTTTGAGGAGTGTCTTCATTTGAGAGAAGGACATCAACATCACTCCACTCCTCCCTGAAATAGTCACAGATCCAAAAGACTGCCAGAAAGATGTAATTAGAGGCTTCTCCACCTCCCACCCTCCCACCGAGCAATGCAGAGAAATTTGGAGAGGAGGAAACCTAACTGCAGGTGCCCTGGAAACGAGCGTGTCTGCACGTGGGTTGCGAGAACTTCTGTCATTTTGAAAATGCCTTCTTCCCTGGTGCCAAAAGAGTGGTTGGATGGAACACCAGCCTGAGGCTTCTGCCATCCTGTGAGCTGAGCTGGAGCAAGGCCTTTATTGCCCCATCTGAAAAATAGAATGCATTCCCCCAGGCCCCTGCAGCCTGTAGCAGGGACACCTAGGGATTGGCGAGAGAAGGCTCTGGGTGGGACCAGACTCTTCTTGGCATTCACAAGAAGAGAAATCCTCTTCCCTGAGGAGGTGGATTTTGATATACAATGTGCTTTGGAATCCTGGGCAAAGATATATTCTTCCTACAAGGCTGTCAAAATGCATAATTATTAATTCATTCCTTCTGTAGATATATACTGAGCCAGCATAGGGACTTGCTAGCTCCCAGGGAATTATGGGAAGCAGAGGTCAGAGCAATGCAATGCTGGCTTTGAGACAAAAGAGAGTACTGAGCCAAGGTGGTGGGCTCACCACTGAGTGCCCAGAGTACGGCCTTCGCTTCAGCAAGGGAGGCCAGTGGCTGTGGCCAGCCTCACTCATGGACCAGATGAGCCCAGGGCCCCAGCACTGGCCATTGTGCTTTCCTTGTTTCTCCAAGTTGAGTCTCATATGCTCCTAATCCCTCCTGAACTGAAGTCATGTCTGTCTTTCCTCTCCCCCAACCTCTGGGCTCTCCAAGGACCACATCCTGTCCCTAAGTCTGGGACCACACTCCTAGGAGGCTTTGCGATGTTAACAGCAGCCTGGTTTGAGTCTTGGTTTTGTGACTTACTAGCTGCGTGACCTTGAACGAGGTGCTTCACTTCCTTCATCCATACAACACGGACGCGATACCTCTTTTGTGGATGAAATAAGAAAATAGAAGTAAGGCATCCAGCGCAGAAACCGAACAGAAGCTAAAACAGGGTGTTATTCCTTTCCTTTTTTCTGATGCTGGGCTCTGCCCATCCACAGGGATAATTTTATGTTGCCAAGTGTGGTCATCTCCGATGTCTCCCATCTTCCCCAAGCACTACCTGCCACCTGTCTGATCCAACTGCAGGCTACCTCAGGCCAAACACGGTTTCATAACTTGGGGAATAATGTTGAATTCCAAGGCCCTGACCTAGGCAAACCCCTGAACAAGAGGTCTTATAACTCCTCAGGTACACTTCCCAAGCACAGCCACTCACTGGTTTTTGTTGTTATTCAAAATGTCCCTCAAAATAGCAGGGAGAAGAGAAGAAGCCCTCCTACAGTGAACGGGATATTGACAATGGTCTCAGAGTCAGACCAAGTGTTCATTCCAGTTCCCAGCTGTCTTTGAAGACCATCGGCCATGTCGGCTCCTCTGGATGAAGATACAAGTCCCCAGGGACACACTCACCTACTGAAGGAGACAGCATTTGGTCCGGCAAAGGGTGTGGACCTCGGAGTCAAACAGGACATGGAATCACAGAGCTGAGGTGGAAGACAGTATGAAATCCCATTTCTCAGATATGGGAAGTGAGGCCTGTAGAGAGGAGAAAGGGATCTAGCTGGTTAGCAGGAGATGCTAGGTCTCCTGTTTCCTGGGGCAGGGCTGGTTCCCACTGCAGCTTTTGCAAGTGTAGGAAATCATCAGTTTACAAAAATGAATTCTAAGTGACATTGGCTTCAGGCACGGCTGGATCCAAGAATTCAAGTCATGCTCCAAGTCTCTATCATTGTGGCCTTCTGTGTATACTGACTCTGCTACCTCTCTTTCGCTTTGGACACCGGCCTCATCCTCCTGCCTCGGATAGGATCTCTTCCCAGAGCCCTTTGGAGGATGGGCCAAGATGGCTCTCCTTGGAGGTCTTTTCACCCGGGAAGGTCTTTCTCACATGAGGCCTGGGGAGGTCACGTTTCTTAGAGGATTCTGGGATGGGGGAGGGTGATGGTAGAAGCAAGAGAGAGTATTCCCCACATATCAAATCACTATTTTCCACGTTTTTAGTATAGGGTTCTTAGGGTTATTTTTTCCAATACAGCTGTGTATTTCACGAGCTTTTAAATTAATTATTTAAAAGTGTTGCGTGTACTGATTTTTAAAAGAACCAAGTAGTATAGGATGATATATGAAAAAAATGAAAAATCTCTCCCCTTCTCCTCTTAATTCTCAAGCCTCACTCCCCAGAGATGACATTGTTAATAGTTTCCCACCTACTCTTTCAGAAATTTTTCTACGCTTAAAAGTACATCTATTTTTTACAAAATACGAGTGGTATCGTACTATGTATATCAGCCCAAGTTTAACTATGTTTAAGCCATTGCTAGCTAAATCTATTTGCATGGAAAATTTGTATTAACATCCCTATGAATATTCTAAAAGACAGCTTGGGAAACGCCAAGCTTATTCATTAAACAAACAACTTCCACTGTGTGCCTGGTGATACCGAATAGGGTGCCTGTTCCTATTCAGATTAGCTACGTACTAGAGGAGTCCGAAATAAAAAAAAAAAAAAGAAAACCATGCAACGTGATGTGTTCGCATATAAATATGCACTATGGACAAGATTCTAGAAAGCAGAGTACATGAGGAAGTGCCAAGAGCCCAGTCTGGCTGCAGAGCAGGAGCCTGGGTAGATGAGGCAGGACACCGACTCAGGAAGAGGCCTTGAGGCCGGTGGGTGGAGCACCTGCAGGAATTTGAGCTTCAGCAAACCTTCTGTCACGTGAAGTCACTAAATGTGGTGTTTTTTTGTTTTTTTTTTTTCCAAGTAGGGGAGACATGACTGAACTTACGTTTTAGAAAGACTAATCAGGCCCAAGTATGGAAGCTGGATTGGAGATGGGGTGAGCCCAGAGGCAGGGAGGATATTTGGGGTGGAGGGAGAGGTGGTGGAAGGGAATCACGATGGTCTAGGCCTGAAATGGTAACTGTTTAACCAAGACATTGGTAACGGAGGGGAAGAAGCTGGGACATACGGGGGCCTGTTACGATGTACAATCAGTAGGACTTGCTGGCAGATTTAAAATGAGGTTTCTGCCTGAGCAACAGGTACGTGGTGGTTCCACTCGTGGAGGCGCAGGAGCTCTGTCTCTCCAGGGACCTCGTGTTTCTCTGGGCCACTGGGGGAGCCTCCTGGATGACCTGTCCCATGAAGGCGAGTATCATTCCTTTCTTGTCTTCATAAAACTTCCACATTTTCCAGGGCAGAATCACATAAAGACTTGCTGTGTACACGTTGCTTAACAAATGAGGGGCCACGGCATCCTCATTTGCTGAATGGGCAGAACGAATGAACCTGGATGAGACGGCTGGAATGAAATCCAAGCTGCTGCTTGTGCCATCACAGCCGGGCTTCGTCTGGCCCGTCCTCCCTCACTGGCTCCGTCTCCTGCTGTTCCTTGCCCTGAACACACGCCAGCCACATTGGTCTGTCCTTCTTCTTCAAACACCAAATTCATTCCCTGCTCAGGGAATATATTAATAATATATTAGTATAATAATATATTACTAATATTATAATTTTATCATATATTAAGATAGTATGAATATCTCATGTCTCTCTTACTAATTTATGAGCCCCATGAGTGAAGGACCTCACAGCTCTTGTTCTCTGCTGTATTTTCAGTCCTGGAACAAAAGCTGGTGCACAAAGGTTAAAAATGTTGACTGACAAGTGAGAGGAAAGGTTGACCTCTTAGAGATGGCAATCTCTGAGACGCCTTCCAAGTGTCCCCTTTCTTTCTTTCTTTCTTTCTTTCTTTCTTTCTTTCTTTCTAGCTTCTTTCTAGCTTCTTTCTTTCTTCATGATCTTCACAGTGTCTTCTACCTGGGAGGTTTTTATATATTTGTAAGCTTGCCTGAAGGTTAAATTTTAGACACCAAAAATTTTAGATATAATCTATAAGTTCGCTTTGGCTCCCTGCATGGCTGTTGCTGTTACTTTTTATTTCCAAATGGCACCTTTTCTCTTGGCTCTGCATGAAGTGTCTTAAGAGTTTATCAGAGAGTGCTGGGTTGAGCTGCCTTGCGTTCCCTGCTTGCGTAACCCTTGGGAGCCCACCAGGCGAGGAAGGGAGGGAGGGGAAAGTGCCTATCTGCGTGGGTCGAGCAGTGATTGTTGGCTATCAGTCCAGGTCTCCAACAGCTGGAGCCTGGTGTTTGTACAAAAATTCACTCCTTGTCAACACCGCTGCCCTCCTTCTCAGACAATCACTACCATTTTCATCATCTTCCCTGCTTTACACAAACACTTGACCTTTTCTGGCCTATCTCAATCTGTAAATCCACTCTGAGTGTTTTAGACTGACTTATCACTCCAGCTGATTACCAGTTTTGTCAAACTTTGGCAGCAATTCCTTGTATCATTTCTCTATTAAACAGATCTTTTTGGGGGTAAAGTCACCAAGACATCATAATGTGGACTTTGGAGTCAACTGGATTTGAGTGAGAATCCTGACTCAACTACTTTCCAACATTGTGACTTTGGCCAAATACATTACCCTCGCTCATTTCAGTTCTTGTTAAAATGTAATTTTTAAAAACATGATTCTCATACAAGTATTTAATGAATATATGTAACAGATTTATTTAACTCATTGTTCTAGTTAATTTTATGTAACCATCTGACTGGATCATGGGGCACCCAGATATCTGGTTAAACCTTATTTCTGGGTGTGTCTGTGCAGATGTGCCTAGAAGAATTTAGCATCTGAATTGATAAACTGAGTAAAGCAAATTGCCCTCCTCAATGTGGGTGGGCATCACCCAAGCCACAGAGGGCCAAGATAAAACAACAAGATGGAGGAAGAGAGGGTTTGTGCTCTCTCGCTGCCTGACTGGTTGAGTTGGGACATTGATCTCTTTCTGTCCTTGGATCTCCTGGTTCTCAGGTGTTCAGACCCAGACTGGAAACTGCACCACTGACTCTCTAGCTTCCAGGCCTTCAAACTGCACCACTGGCTTTTCTGTGTCTCCAGCTTGCAAATGACAGGTCATGGGACTTCTGAGCCTCTACAGTCACATGAGCCAGTTCCTTATAACAAATCTCATTTCCTCTCTATGTCTATACTATAGGTTCTGTTTCTCTGGAAAAGTCTAACTAATACACTCATTAAGGAGGGAACCTACAGGATGGTAAAGCTGGTTCAAAGAATTCAAAAACAGATATTTATTAAAGATATATAGGAACAGATATTTTGTCAGGAAAAGAATATTGATATAAAATTGCTAAGTTAGATATGAAACTGTTGAATGTTCTACAGGGCAACAAATCTAATTTTGGGAGCTATTTTTTCTGCCAGACAGAAATAATTTGCATCTTTACCAAATACAATTATTTGCAGCTTATCAACATTTCTCAAGCTAAGATTGAATTTTGCATGGTCTGGGACCTAATTAACAGTAAGTAGTAAATAAAATAAAGCAACATTTTCCTAGAAAATTAGGTAATCTTTGGTCTTACATCTAGAACTGTTACTTTTACTACTTCTGGAAAACATTCGTTGAATTTTTTCTACAAACAACACACCCTCAAAGCACTATGCATACATTATCTCATTCAATCCTGAAAACAATTTTATAAGTTGTTTATTACTCTTATACTCACTTTTAAGATGGATAGATTGAAGTCCAGAAAAGCTGGATAGCTCTCTCAAGATCTCACCAGCAAATGGTGGGTCTGGGCCCACCTAAAACTCGGGCCGCCTAAATCCACTCTTTTTCATAAATTCTTGGGTCTTATTTGTGTAGAAAGGGCAAACTTTTCATCAAGATGAAAAATAAAACAAAGAAAACCTGTAAGTAGCAGGAACATGCAACAAGAATCATTGGGGACCCAGAGATAGAAGACACAATGTCCTCACAAGCAGTGATTGTTCAGGACCATGGACAGTACCTCCAGCGCTCCTTAAACTGCCACCACCATCTGCCCCCATGGGAAAGCAAAGTATATTTCATACCGTGCATGCTACCCTGTAATGCTCTGTAAGTTGTACCTTGCTTAGGGGTGTTTGATTAAGGGAATGAAAGTAGGCTCTGATTGTCAAGCTGTGCAACCCAGAGTAGGGCTTTGACTTCCCCAGGGAAGGATACTTTTTAAAGGTTCTCTGATAGAATCCCTATGGGGGTTAATGCCCTGTTATTGTAGGTCATGGTCAAGAAGTTTGGAAATAATTCTAAGGTTAAGTAGCCACAAGCCAACATAGCAGGAGTACGACCCAGGCAGGCTGAGTTTGGGTGAAGAGAGGAAGAAGGGATGCTATTGGGGGAATTTGGAAGGCAAATTTGAGAGAGAGCCTTGGAAAGCATGAGGATGTTAGGTGTTTGAGGAAAAGGGGGATTAAAGAAGAGAGTAGGCTACTTAATGGAAGCAAATTTCTCAAACTTGCCTAAGACTGGCTCCAGCCCTAGATCTGAGACAGCAAAAGGAGACAAGGAATTGCAATCAGATGACCTGGGTTAAATTCCTAGCTCCACAATTGCTAGACCTTGAACTTGAAATGAGAAGTTGCATTTAATTCACCTTTGTGTCCTTAGCTCTGAGCTCATCATACAAGGTGATTGTGTATTAAACCAAACTACTTACAGATTCTATGCAATCTTGAGCCAGTTCTTCCAGACTGCTCCTCACATGCAAAATAGGGTACTGTTTTCTTCACAGGGTTATTGTGAGGATCAAATATAAGAACTGAGTTGTTTTTTGCATAATTTCCATGATGCAAATTGACTTGCCCCTGTTTTTATTTGTGCAGAGCAGAATATACTGTGGAATCCATAGGAAATGTTTGGGGAAATGGGAGTAGATTTCACAGGCTGCCACTATAAATGCTGTATTTATAGAATTATATATTGAAAGAAAAATATTTGTGATGTATTTTTAAATTAAATATTTTATAATTAAAAAGGTGTAAAAATGCATAATTAAATGGTATAAGTACACCAATTTAGTAAAAGTAACTTCTATACCTTCAGAAGGAAAGTTGTCTGCTCTTAAATTTTTGATTTGTATGAAAAGTCACTAGTTGACACTTCTTTAAAATCCAACATTCAAAACAAACCCACCAGGAGATGAAACCCTTTGATATCTAAATCCAGGCCAAGATACTAACAAGATGCAGAAATTATTTCATAACTATGAAGTAATGGTGAGACTATGGCAGGTGATTAGGAAATAAGAAAGGAGAGAGAAAGAGAAGGAAAGAGAGACAAGACATCAAAAGCGTCTCAAATCCAAGCAAATTTAGAAGCTTTTCCATATCAGGACACCTGCTGTTTAAGACTAAAATATCCACTTTGAGGCTTTAAATAGATGAGCGCCAAAGTGACATCATGCATGTCACTTTGGAAAACATCGATCCATTAGGGTGATTTTTTTTTTATAATGTTCTTTCCAAAGATGTAAATATTATTTGTTTCAAATGAGGAAAGAAACAACACCAGTCTAAGTCACGCTTCCCCAGCCATTCTTTTCCAGCATAAATTAATGATCTCGCAGTTTGCACTGACAGATACTCAGAGGTGTTTAATCAGCTGTCTCTGACAAAACACGGCATTTTTTAGGCTGGCACATTTACAAATAAAGAAAAACCAATCTGTAATCCTTCATAAAATGGAGCCATGGTTCAGCTCTATTTGATGAAATGACATTATCTTGAGCACTTGCTCATGAATGCATAAACAGCGCACAGCTTGAGAAGCTCAGGTATGGGTAGAGCATAAATATTGCATGGAATACATTAGCTAGGGCTCACAAGGAAGGGCATCTCGACCTTCTTATCCTAGGTAAAAGGAGGAAGGGGAAGATGGTATAGCCAAGACTAGAGATCACCTATTGGCTTCCGATGAGTCTAAGTCAAAGCCTTCAGCCCAGCAGGGGAAGCGGGGGGTGGGTGAATGGAAATAGTGATGATAGACGTTTCCTTGAGCAGGGGAGCATCTGTGCACACAAGACACAGATGATTATTATCTTCCCTGAAGATCATTGCCTCCTTGGAAGCAAAAGGATGAAAATGCTAAAATGCATAATGTCTCTTTGAGTTGGGCTTAGACATTATTGGCTGTCTATGCTCAAAGGCAACAATTATTTGGATGCGCACTGTGTGCTGGGACTGTGGATACAAAGGCAATGAAGATACTCCCGCCTTTGAGAGCTCACAATCTCAGTGGGGATGAACATAGTCAGGGCTCTTGGTGGCAACAGAACCCAGTTCTGGCAGAGTTAAATAGAAAAAGCATTTCTTAAAAGGATATTGGAGGGCTTGATGAACAGAGCACAAAATAAGACTACAGCTTGAAATAATGCCCCAGCTTGCACCGCTGGTACACAGCATCCTAGTCGTGGCACTGGAATAGCTGCCAGGGCAGCAGCCACCCTTGTCAGTATGGTGGCCCCAGGGTCCCTGTCTCTCCATGCCACAAATTTCTGGGTCAGACCTGGGGAAAGGTATCTGACTGGAGGAGACAAGTCAAGAGCCCTCACTTTAGTGAAAGGAAGACTGAGAGACCAAGTATCTGGCATTTTCTGTTTCTGGAGTGGCATGTAGGAATATAAGATGTGGGGGATGACCCACTCATAAGAAGGGGGTTCAGATGCTACGTGGTCAAAAAGAAAGACTAATGTCCACTGCACATCAATAAAATGTGTATTTCAGAATATATAGGAAATGCTTGATATAGGCACACACGGGGAGTTTGGGGAGCATTAAGTAAGAAGGAGGGGAGCTTATGCAGACTGGTGCTGAAAGGAGACTTCCTGAAGGGAACAATGCAGAGTCTGAATGATGATGAAGAACGAACACAGTGGGTACAGTGGGGAGGGCACTGTAGACAGCACAGAGCACAGGGAATTTGGTTTCCAAAGTAGAGAGGATTGGGTGGGGATCGATGAGCTGGAGTCTTACAAGGAGCATGGGGAGGATCTTGTATGTCATGGTGAGAGCTTAGAGTTTATTTTATTGGCACTGGAAATAATGGGAGGGCTTCCAGTAGAGAACAGATGTGGTAAAATTTTCACTTTAGGAGGACCATTTTGGCAGCAATATGGAAGTGGGGGGGGTTGAAACAGACAAACTTGAAGACAGGGAAGCCAGTAGAAAGCAGCTGCAGTTGCTAAATGTGAGATAATAAGAGCCTGAGATAGAGTCAAAAATACTGGGTGGATTTGGGAAATACTTGTGAAGCCAATGGAGCAAGAATGTGTGGAGATGTCTATTAAGCAGTTGGCTATCTTGAAGTTTAGGATGGAGGTCATCTAGTGGTCTTCTGGTAAACTTGCTCTCTGAAAACAACAACAACAACAAACAAAAAACAAAACCCTGATTTGTGGCATTTGCTAATTTCCATGGTGTAAATATGGCTACTGTGGCTGACTTCAAGTTACCAATGGCTTAAAAGTCGGCTTGCAATTTTCCTAAATACTTAATAATCAACCTTGTGAGTATATCCAAGGTAGCTTGAACACATTGGTAGAGATTGAGATTAGAGCTAGAGATTTTGGAGTCAAAGATGGCAGACAAAATCCTGAAGATGTTTAAAACAGAGAGTGCATGGCATATAAGGAGAAGAGGGTCAAAGATGTGCACTTGGGTTCCTAGGGGGAAAAAAGTTACACTATGAGAATGAAGGTTCTAAAAGTCAACATCAAACAGATGATAACAACCACCTGCAGAAGATCCCCCTCCTCAAGGCATAGAGATGTCATCGAAGCAGTCTGCCACTCAACAGCTGGATGGCAGCTAGATGGCAGCTAGATGGACTGAAGGAAGGATGCTCCCATGGAAAGGCAGGGTCTCCACAAGGTCCAGAACAAAGCACGACGAGGAAAGGGCTATCGTTTGTCTATGTAGAAGACTGGTCAGTACCCACATCTTTCTCCCTGCAATGGAGATGGTGGCATTGGGCTATAAAGTGGCCTATTATCATCCTCTTTAAAGAACAGCAGACACTTTGCATGGGTTTGCAACACACTGAGCTCCTATGCAGACTCGCAGGATTCCCTTTTGTGGAAAAAATGCTATAGCACTTGAATATTCTAGACTATCAGGCAGGTATATTTCTTATCTTTGACACTCTGGTCTGTCAGTTAGCCAGCACCTTTTGAGTTAGGAGGAATCTGTTCTGCTTCAGTTTAGTAAACTATCCCTACCATCATTATGACTTCTACTTCAGCTAAGCATTTGTCTGTCACAGGTAGTACCAGGCACTGGGCCAAGCACTTGGCATATAGGATCTCAATTTATCCTTACGACAACCTTATCAGAGAGGAATTGTGAACTCCATTTACAGATTAGGAAAGTGAGTTTAAGTGACTTGGACTCTGAAAATGCAGTCTTGAAGATCAGACCATGGGCCATGAGATGCCACCAAGGCCAACCTAAGGCCTTGCCAGAGCACCAGCAAGGCTAAGCTCCTGCTTCTTCACACTTCTTGTTAAAGCAGGAGATGCTATTGCTCTGGGTCTGGGCAGATGGCCTTGCCACCTCCTTCAGAAAGAACACTAGGAGGAGACAAATGAAGGAGAAGCTATGGAACAATGAGTGATGAGACTCTATCGAATGAAATGGATTCTCAATTGCAATGGTTGCTCTGTGTTTAAGCAGAGCCCTATACCTATCTTTGTTTAACTTTAACAGTATAAGTTGTCTCCTTCCAAGGGCTCTATTTCCCAAACCGTCTAAGACTTGTTATTGCATTAGACATCACTTGGGCATTCTGGCATGCTGAGGGCATCTGGCTTTCTTCGGGGCTGAT
Source organism: Pteropus medius (assembly GCF_902729225.1). Classification (NCBI taxonomy): domain Eukaryota; kingdom Metazoa; phylum Chordata; class Mammalia; order Chiroptera; family Pteropodidae; genus Pteropus; species Pteropus medius. The sequence goes on from NW_024349797.1 coordinate 13,291,300, forward strand.
ATATACCGACAGGAGGAGGGCAGGAGGGCCAACAGAACTAGCCAAGACATCCAAGCCTTCATAGCAGTAAGGAAGTAGACCTGGTCCTACAAAGAGTTAGATATTTGATATTGATTAGTAATGGTAAGAGGGATAGTAATAGTAATGGTGGTAAGAAAGAGAAGAAGAGAGGGTACAGTATATGGAAAACACACTAAGTGCCTGATTCTGTGCTGGGGGTTCTGTGGACATTCACTGAGCTGACAGCTCAACCAGGAAGTCATGGATATGTCTCAAACTGGGCAGGAAAATACTGAATTCAGTGGTTCCTTTTCTTTATGAGTTGTGATCTCCTTCAACTGTGTGACTTAGGAATTTTCCTCTCGAGCTGGAGAAGTGCCAAGGGGTTGAGCTGCAGACATCCAGAGAGAGTGCTCAGGGGTCATCTAGAGAGCACTGCAGTGAGTCAGAGAGGAGGGAGGTGGCCGGGCACCAGCTCGCTACCCCACTTACATCGGGACCTTGGCCCAGTTCATGCTGTAGCCAAGGTGAGACTCTCTGAGCCTCATTCTCCTTGGCTCAGTCCAGTCTCCATGGAAGGCCAGAAATTGAAAGGCCTGATTTAACTTCTATCATGATGGTGCCTTCTACCTCCTCATGACAAGACCAGCAGACAACCTGAGTTCCAATCTTTCCACCCTCCCATCCAGAAGGTCATTAATTACTCTCAAGAGTGACCCACACTCGCCCAGGAACACCCATGCATACAGCACACATATCTGGTTCCCAACCTTATGCAGCTTCTTGACCCCTGGCCAACAGTGACCTCTGCCTTGAGGAGTCTATTCAACTTACTTTTCAGTGGCCCTCCCTACCTACAGCCCCAGCTCGTACACTGGTAAATGCTTCTATTTAGTCTGCTTTTGCAGGGGGAAGGGGTCTCCAACCTGGATGGTAAGTAAAGTGATCCTGGTTTATATAACCTATTTAACTTTCCTGTATGGGAAGAACCTCAAGGTCTCCACGAGTCCTCAAAGTCCCTCTTTCTCTGGTATGCTCAGGGGGAGGAATTTGTCTCACGTCCACTCCTGAGTCAGGGTTCCTGTCTCCATCACTTCTCCCCAACACTGGCATCTCACTTTGGACCTCTGCTCACTTGGCTGGAGCCCACCTCCATCCTTTCCCAAAGACACACAGACTCAAGGCTGAGTGAGGATGAGCAGCACTTTGCTGACAATTTGGGGAGCAGCAGAGGGACTTATGTTGTAGCAGACACAGCAGATATCTTCGAAGTGATTCATTAGAACCCTGTCCTAAAAGGTCTTTGCCCCACTGCCAGGAATCCCTTTCCTTTCTCTGCCAGTTGCTGCCCCTTGCTCAGTGCCATTTCTCTCTCAACTCATTTTTCTTGAGCTCTCTCCCCAACACCCCCCCCTTTTTTTTTGTATTATGATGAGGAGTTTTAGTTCTCTTTAGGCCGTGGCTTTGGGGTTATATGCTTGGGACTGTCTTTTTACCACCAAATCACTCACAAAGAATTTTGCTGAATAAATACCCTACTGATCTAGAGGAAAACTATGCCACTCCCTTAAGGAAACAGTTGTGACTGCAGGCAATTGTGATCAGAGTCTTCTCTACCAAATCACTCTTTCCTGACAGGTAGAAAAATGGGTACATGGAGACATGCCCAATAAATATTCATCCATGTGAATATTTTTGCTATCATTGTATTTTCTCGGATCTCTTTGGCTGAATTAACAGGATGGAGGTACCTGGGTATTTGTCCATCCTAGGGAGGCCTCTCTGTAACAAACAGCTCCCCATATCTCAGTTACTCAACACGTAAGTTTATTTCTCACTAATGTGTAGCTCACGTGTAAATCAGGTAGGGGATGCTCTGCTCCATGCAGTCATTCAGGGAACCAGGTTCTTTCCATCTTGTAGCTCCACCTACCTCTAGGATCTCAGAATCCTCTTCATTCAGCAGGCAGATGGGGAAAGAGCAAGGATTGCTCGTGGGATGTTTCTATGGGTCATGCCTGAGAGTGGCAGTCATCATTTTGGCTCCTATACAATTAGCCAGAATTCAATCACGTGGCCACACTTAACTCCAAGGGAAGATAGGAAATGTAGTGTGGCTGTCCACAAAAATAGTTTAAAGTAATAGATTTAGTGAGCTCTAGCAGCCTCTGCCATATTCTTTTAGGGGTAGCTCCCCTCTACTCTATGTTGGAGCTCCTTTTATTGGTCCATTTAAGTTTAAAAAGAAATGCTGGCACCTTGATACCAGAATAGCCATACAATTGAAGCCTCCTGAATCTTTTTCTGGATAAGTCCACTGGAGTCGGAGGCAAATGTATGGGCAGAGAACAAGTCTCCTAATGTTAGAAGGAGGACTACTGAGTCAACAAAAACAAAAATTAAAAACCCTTGCAGAATCATAGCAACCTTAGCGAGAGGTGAATGAAATGTTCTCAGCTCTCTTTTGCTACTGAAGATGTGAAGAGAATATAAATAAATGGAGACAGTACAATTTACTGTGCCGAAGCACAAAAATTATAGGATTTCAATCTACAGAAAAAGACTTAACACTAGCTAGTATGTTATGTGTAATTGGCTTCTAATTCTCCCGGAAATGAAACTCCCTGGAGAGAAGACTTGATATCGGGAGAGAGAAGCAAGAGGAAAGGCGGCGATTCATTCTGGTGCACCTAAGACAGCCGTGGATCATTCCAGTTCTCCCGGCGTAGTCACCTGAAGATCCTTTGCTTTCAAAAGTGTCCCCATGAGATGATAAATTATATGGTCGTATGGGGGGCATTTGAATACAGAGCAAATGTTTTCACATCTAACACTAGGCCAAAACTATGCTTGTAAAAAACATCAGGAAAATGGTTAAGTAAATCGTGGCTCATCGCTACGAAGAAAGCCACCCAACCATGACTATGTCTAACATTTGAAAACTCTTTGGACCCACAGCACTGCCATTGCTTCCTAACTGGTTTCTTTTACTCCAGTCTTACTCTTGCTAGTACATTCAGAGCCAGTGTATACAATGGCACGGATTGTACCCTGCACAATCTAAGGAGTTTCTATTTCCATAAAACAGAGTGGGAAGGGTGGCTACACTAGAATTGTGTACTACCCAATCCTCTCAAGTGTACAGGGCCATCCTAAACATATTTCCCACACTGCAGCCTCAATGCTTATTCTTAAAACGAACACACTCAACATGACAGTCTTTGCTTAAACCATTTAATGCCTCCCCTTTGATGTCAAGATCAAGTACAAACTTCTTGTTTTGGCTAATAGGGCAGCTCATAATGATCTCTGGCCCCGTTGAACTCCCCACCCTCTCCTCATCATGGAGGCTACGCTGGTTAATTTTATTTGTCAACTCAACTGAGCCAGGAGATGTCCATGTAGATGGTCAAACATTGTTCTGGGTGATTCTTTGAGGTTTGAGGGTTTTGGTTTTTTTTTAATGAGATTAACATTTAAATTTGTGGACTGAGTAAAGCAGATTGCCCTTCGTAATGTAGGTGGGCCTTATCCAATCAGTTGAAGGCTTGAATAGAACAAAAGATCGATCCTCTCCAGAGTAAGAGAGAATTCTCTTGCCTCATATTCTTCAACCTGGGACATTGGTTCAGCAAATTTTGGACTTATCGGCCTCCGTAATTGTGTGAATCAATTCTTTATCATAAATCTTCATTTTTCCCCTCGCTTCCAAACTTATTGGCTTAGGGCCTCAGCCTTAGAACCTCATTTTACCATGATTAGCCCCTTAAAGACCATATCTCCAAATATAGTCATATTGGGATTAGGGCTTCAACATTTGAATTTGGGAGAAGGGAGAGACACAATTCAACTCATGAGTCCAAGCTCCCATCATGCTGAATTACTCTCATATCATGTTCTTCAAACATTAAGTGCTTACTCAACTTGGATCTTACCCATGCTGTGAAAAACATTCTTCCTTCTGCAGACACCACTACTTTCAATTCCACTTATCTAAACTCACTCCTATGCATCTTTGGGTCTCGGATTACAGAGCACCTCCTCCAGGAAGCCTTCCAGGAAGCCACCTACAAGTCTAAGTTGAGGGTTCTTTAAATGGGTTTCCATAAGGCTTGCTATACACTTCATCGACTTATTATATTTCCTTGTCTTCATTTTCTGTTTGTCATTGTCTGCCTTGTACTCCATTGAACCCTACCATCTAACTCTGAGCCTGGTGCCATAAGATACACAGTAAATACTTCCTAAATTAAGTTTTTTAAAAAGGTAGAATAAAAATAGTTTTCATACTATGATTATAACTACATAAAACACTTGAGCAAAGGAAACATGAAAAAATATCCCAAATTTTCTGTAATGCGATTATATTATTTTATAATTTTAAAAAGTATAGTTTAAAAGTACACGCAGCATAACATTTTCATTTTCAGCTAGAAGATGGCTGGTTTCAGGCTATATTCCAAAGGAAATGTTTTCCTCGTAACAAAAGATTTTGAATGGTGTCCTGGAGTTGCCCCTAATGGGACTTGACATACATGTAGTTAATTTGGGGCCGTGACCTCCCTGGAGAATGGTTCATTACTGCTCTGTGGGGTTTCAATAATGAGCACAATAGTCACCTTGGCAAGTGGGAATTCTCCAGATGGCAAGCCTGCCCTGGAGATCTGCATTATAAAAATGTCCTATAGCTCAAATGCTGAAAGACCAGAGAGGCCTGGATATTTTTCATTGAGATGAAGGTACCTGGCATTATTCCCTAGTTCTTAGCTTCATCCAAGGGGAGAGAAGCCAAGCATCTACAGGTATTTATGGGCCAGCGCAATGGCCTCTCTGGGTCTAAAGAGAGACATTCCCCTACGGGTATTCAGTAGCTGAGCAGCAGTGCTATATCTTTGGTCTTGAGAGAGGAGCCAGTTCTGGGACAAGTTAGAATTAGCAAAGATAAAGGGATAATGTGGTGGGCTGGTAATGAAGGCATGAGAGGATAAAGGGCAAAAGTAACTAACAGGTACTGAGCACTGTGTGTGGCAAGAACAGTACAGGGTCCCTTAATAGACCTCTTTGTAGCCTCCCCAATAACTCCAATGGATCCCCCTCTTTGGCTGCACAGCCTCCTGCCATTGAAAAGGCCGCAAATGCCAGAAACCTGCTTCCTCAGGCTTTCCTGCAACTAGAACATGTGACCTCATCCCTGTTAGCCAATGAAGCCCAAGGAGAAGACTGTTTGGGGCTTCTAGGGTTTTCCTCCCCAGTAAAATGTGACAAGGGGAAAAGTGTTTCTTTTGCCAGACATTGCCATATCTATATGCAATGCCTGGAACTGTGGCAGCCATCCTGTAAGCTGAGGAAGTAAGCCTAAACGCAAAGTGGAAAGACCCCAGGGATGTCAGAGGAGAAATGTGGAAAGAGCCTGAGCTTTTGATGTTATTGTGGAGCTGATGAACCAATGATAGAACTGCCCCACCGCTGAAATTCTAGCCATGTTAAATAATAAACCCTTTTTAGTTAGGTCCTCTGTGGCTTGTAGCATCCTACACTCCTTTAATCCTCATGAAAACCCTATGGTGATTGCCATATTATGCCCATTTTACAGATGAGGAAACTGCAAGCTCAGAAAGTTTTCTGGCACCAAAATCTGTGTTCCTTCTACCATATACGACCCTTATCGTGTTCATCGCTGTGAGTTGGGTCTGTTTATTAGAGTAGCTAGTCTTTCTCGACTATATGAAGGTTGAGGAAGATCTGTGAGTGCACTTTGAGAACCCATGCTGTAAAGACATCAGGCACTGTGCTTGTATCTCCAGGCCAGATGTTCTCCTGGCTTCACTACAGAATCACTAGGGGTTCAAAGGTTCTGGCGCCCAGGCCGCAGGCCAGTACAATTAAAGCAGAAGCTATGGGGAGTAGATCCCAGATAGTAGTGCTTTTTCAAAGCTCCCAAGAGATTCCAATGTGCCGCCACCACAACTGAGTTACCCTGTTCTGTATAAAGCTTTGAAATTACTAAAATTCAATATTTAAAAAGATTGTAATCTCATTGAAGGCAAGAAATAGGTCTACCTTTGCATCTCTCTTATTTCTTGTCTCTCTTCTGGTAACCCTTAGCCAGTTGAGTGTGTGTGTGTGTGTGTGTGTGTGTGTGTGTAGTATTTAAGGTGGTAGTGGATCTTTTGCCCCAGGGCGAAAAAAGGCAAGATTTGTAACATTTGCCAATTTCCATGGCGTAATATTCCTTCTATGGTTCATTTCATCCTACTAATAGGATATCAACTGGCAAAACTCTGCAAATGTATCAATCAATTCTCATTAGTCAGTATGAGCTGGCTCCGTCTACCACTAATAAAGTAGGGGTCATGTACCACGTGACTTCAGGATACACACAAGTAATTTAAATGGCTGTGGTAGACCAGATGCAAGACATTGGGAAATGGTGGGGACTCTGGCAAACTGAAGACCAAATGCTCACCTAATGACATTCAAATTCAAATATCTGGGGAAACAGTGTCTGAAAGAGAAAACTACTTACAGATTGAATTCAGCCCCTATAATCCTCAATTTAAGTGACCAAATAACATTTGATTAATGAATAAATAAAATGAAATTCCACAACTGGATTTTTCTCCTGTCACATCTTTTCCCCAACTATTTGGTTTATAATTCAGGTAAAGAGATTTTACTTCAAGGATTTACTCTCCAGAAACTGCTGTTGATCCTCTGGCAGTTCCCAGAGAGTCCCTCCAGCCAAAGCAGAGGGAAGATTCACTTGTCTTGAGAAATGGTCAGATGTGGGGTACACTTTGTAGGCAGAGTGGGGCGATAATGGAGATAGCTTCATGAGGGCCCCCCTCAACACCTGGTGCTTGGATTGGCTGAGCGAAGGATCCATTGGCACTCTCCATCCCTGGGTGGGCCATAGAAACAGATGATTCCCGTAAGTCCTCCTACCTCTCAGACACCTCCTCAGACAAAAATTGTGACAAAGTCTTTGCAATTTCACCCCACAGTGAAAAGCAAATCAGGTCAATGCTTTTTGAAGTCTGTTGCTTATAGCCAAAGGCAGCCAACCCTCCCTTAACCCTCATGAGAACCCAGTGATGTCTGCCTTACTGTTCCCATTTTACAGATGATATAAATCTCTCATGCTCAGACGCTTCAGTCCCCACCTTGTTCCTGATCCCCTCCCCCACTGACCTCACCAAGTGTGCAGTCCTTGCTGGTGTGCACCAGAGTCCCCTCTAGACATCTGGAATGCAGCTCACTTCTCTCTTGGCCAGAGCCCACCTTCTGGGCCTGCCCTTGACCTGACGAGCAGCCCTGGACAGCCCTGGTGAGCATACTCCCTCTGCATGCCTAGTAACTCTGGGCTTTGGCTGCACGTCTTAGCATTCTTGGCTCCCAGCAGAAACAGGCTAGTGCCCTTTGCCCTGAGGGTCCAAAGAGATAACTCCGGACAAACACGATCTGTTTCATGATTCATAGAAACTCCTGACTGCCTGGCTCCTGCTTGGCAAGACCTTACAGGTATTAAACCTCATTAATCCTCATTACAGTCCTGGAGAGAGGAGCTTATTTATAACTCTGCTTGGGTCCAAACTCACAGACACATGGGTCCCACAGGTGTTTTACAGGTGGACAGGCAAGTTGCTGGTGTGAGAATCAGCCTCCAGGTTTGTACATAGTTGGCTCCTGCTGCCTTCTCTCACCTCCTCTCCTGTCACCTTTCCCTTGCTCTCTGTCCTGAAGCCACATTGACCTTGTTACAACTCTTGAAACCTACTGATTTTCCTCTGCCCAGAAAGCTCTTTGTCCAGATCTCCCGCTGGCTGGCTCCTTCCTGCCATTCAGGTCTCAGCATGAAGACCACGCTTCCCGCCCCATCGACCACTTACCCCATTGCTATTACCCCCTAATGCTATCAGATATTATCTGGTTTACGTACCTAGTTACATCATTTTTGTACTGGAAGGTCTGTAGGATGAGGGTTCTCATCCGGTCAAGTTTATCCCTTTGTCCCACACCTAAACAGTATCACCTCATCATAGGTAATCAACAAATAGCTGTTGAATGAGTGAATTCTGTGGGGATTCAGCCATATGGCAAGTCAACATGTATTCTCCAAATTTCATACAGTAAAACTCATCCATAACCTGTAACAATATTGATGACGATAATAATAACACATATAGCAGAGACTCACTGAACATTCTACCTGCCCCTAACATTTTCCAGGCTCCTTGGCACCTCAGTAGACTAATTCTGAACAGTGAGACATGTTAGAAATCACTTGTGTCACTTACCGAGTGGGTCACTACTGACTCTCTCCCCCTATTGCCGTGTGTTCCCCTTGGCGTAGCTATGGAATGGTAGGGCCTTGAGTAGCTATGTGCAGCTCAGCCCTCTTTCCCCCTCCCCCATTGACTCATGGTGGGGACATAGCTTGAGTGAGAAATGAAGTTTATTGAGTAAAGCCACTGGGATTTTTGGACTTGTATGTTACTGCATCATACCTAGCCTACCCTGACTAATTCCACGGCTAACACATCATGAGCTCGTACTGCACGACAGGCACTTTGCATATATTATCTCGTTTACTTTTTACAATACCTTACAATGTAGATATGATTATTATTGTCATTTTACAGATGAGCAAAGTGAGACATGGAGAGGTCGAGTAGCTTGCCCAAAGTTATACAGTTAGAAATGACTTGAATCCGGGCAGTCTGACCCTAGAACCCATGCTTTTAATCACTGCACTATTGCACTTTTAAGAAACATTCCATTTTATGGATCAATTTTTTCCAATAGCAAAGATAAAATATAAACTCCGTTGCCATTAAGAAGTCTCTCTTTAATGGTTATCATAAGAATATCTCTGAGATGAAACCCGTTTAAGGCGATGTTGTTCCTGACGTGCTTTTCTTTGTCTTCTAATAAGCACTAATCGAATGATGCTGCCGGCTCGTCTGCTTTATGGAGCCAGTCTGCTATTATGCCCACTAATTTAAAAATGCATGGATCTTGCTGCTGCAAACTCGAGACCATATCGATTCTGGAAAACGCACCACTAATTGCTGAGAGACCGATGCTAAAAAGAAAATGAAAGAAAAAAGCACTCATGTCAATATTTGTTACTAACCTTGACAAATAAACATTTTAAGCGATGGTGACTTTTTCCTCTTTTAAAGCTTTAATTACTGGCTTGCACACACTACAATCATTTTGTTCTTGTTTGTGTTTAGTAGTCTGTAATCCATTTTAATTATATTCTTTGCTCATCAAGATTAGACTCCTGAACAAGGATAGAACAAAATTTAACTTCTGCCTCTCCCCCTGCCCCATTCCTCATCCAGGGCCTGAACAATGTTCTGGGATTAGAAAACATCTTAAAGATAAAACTTGCTCTTTAAGCAGAAAACCAACAAGCAAAACTATGAAAGAGAAGTTTTTCTCTGCTTTTTCCAATCTGTCAGTCCGTTGACAAAAGGAGATTGGACAAAACTACTTCATCTATTAAGCTTAGAATGTGAAACTTGTCAAGAATTTTCAGAGGGGATATGTGATGGGCGGAGGTGAAGGACATCTAGAGTGAGAAAATGTTTTTTCTTGGCCTGAATGGTGAGTACAGGGGGGTTTCGCTCTGAAATAATTCATCGGTCTTATGCATTTCTCTTTTGTGCACCTTTCCATAAATGTGTCACATTTCTACAAAAATGTGACTTAAAACACTAAACATAGATATCTGGATTTTCAGAGTTGTTCTGAGCTTCTATGAAGGGCAACCACTTAGACAGCTGCCATAGACTGAATGTTTGTGTCCCCCTAAAATTTATATGTAGGAAACCTACTCCCAAATGTGATGATATTAGGAGATGAGGCTTTTGGGAGGTGATTAGGTCATGAAGGCAGAGCTCTCATGAATGGAATTAGTGCCCTTATAAAAGAGATCCCAGAAAGCTCCCTCGTCCCCTTTCCCAGATGAGGACACAACTTAAAGACAGCCACCTATGAATAAAGTAGTGGGCTCTCACCAGACACTGAACCTGTCAGCACCTTGATTTTGGATTTCCAGTCTCCAGAATAGTGAGAAATAAATTTTTGTTGTTTGTACAGACACCCAGTCTACAGTATTCTGTTATAGCAGCCCAAATTGACTAAGATAATAGCCAAGCTCTTTAAAAAAAAAAAATCATGTCTAGTATTTTTATTTTTAAGACATATATATTTATCAGAGTAAGAATTATAAGGAAGTATGCTTGTAGTGCAGAAAGATACCACCACAGATTCTTTATTGCTTTCTTAAAAGTCCAGGGTGGGTGTTCCTGGTCAGTGGGAGGCCTTCCACAGAGTGATTCAGGGATCAAGCCTCAGACTGCAAAGCAGACCTGACAAAATCTCAGCCAAATTGACAGGGAGATCCAGAACAAAGATTGCCCATTATATGAGTCCTGCACTGGGCAGAAATGGCCACCTCTAGCACCACCCCCATCCCCATGCTCACTAGCTGGGGGATACCCTGGAAGAGTGTGGCTTTAGCTCCAAAGCTAATTGCGCTCCTTGCAGCTAACTGGCAGTTATTTTTTTGTAACAAGACATGAATAATACACCTCCATGACTGCCACAAACACTCTGCAATGGAACACACACACACACACACACACACACACACACACACACACACACACATATATATCTAGTGACCACTAAGCCTCTCTCCATGGTAGTCAAGGACAATTCAATTTGACTCCAAAACCCTGTTGGCCTGAATCTTTTCATGTGCTGAATTACCTTCTTCCCCCTGAGATGTCCTATTGCCTCATTGTCTCTGGGCCATTGTGAGGCCACTTAATTTTATTCCCCAGCATTCACTCCCTTCACTCTAATAAAAGTCTCCAATTTTTGTGTGGAGATCTAAACCTCCCAGCTCTAAGTCCATGTGGTTTGGTTGGGCCTCTCCATCTCCACCACCTTGCTCCATGGTTAGACACATGATGCAGACCTGAGCTAGTCACTTAGTCCTCCTGCGGTCACAGTGAAGGTTTCAGAGTCAGGCACATGACCCAGCCAGAGACTTCTGCTAGGCATGTGGGCTGGAGGAAGGCTACTGAGAGAATGAGGGGCTGCATCTGCACAGCCCTCCTGCCGCCATGAAGAAAGAGCTTGGAAAATTTAGAACCATCTTGGGGAACATGAAAGTAAAGCCAACATGGTGGAAGCCAGAGTCTAGAGATGGAGTAAAACGGTCTCAATGAATGTCTGAGCCTGAAATCTAACTGTGTCTGAAGTCAGACCCAGACTCCTCGGTTACCTCCACCAATACCTTCTCTTTCACTCAAGCCAGTTCGAGTTGTTTTCAGTCCCTTCAAATGTATCCTAACTAAAGTTCAACCATCAGACTTAAAAGACACCCAATACGGAAATATTTGTTTTCATTTTGTTTACCAAAGTCCCTAGAGTCAACCATCAAATCAGTCCCAGATGGTTAATGGATATCAGCCAGTGCTTTCAAAATAAAAAGCAGGACTTTTGCTTTAGTTAAATCCACATAGTCGGATTTCTTCTCCCTACACCCCCCAACCTTAGTATTTCAGAACTCCCACCTACACTTTAGCTGAGGTCTGCCTTGTTAAAAACAGTGAGTGACTGAACTGCTTAAACTCTGTTTCCCAAACGGACTCTGACTCCTTGGGACAGGGACGTGGAGCATCTCATGTTCCCAGAGCCTAGCATGGAGCCTGACAGGAAGTGGTGGTTCAATCAGTTAGACCTAACGATGCCCAGCTGGCGTCCCCGGCTGAGGGGCAGAAAGGCAAACACCCTCCCACACCCTGTCTGGCTGTGTGTATGACTCGTCAGGTTCCTACAGAAAGAGGGTCATCCTGCAGAAGTGAGTCAGCAAGATGACTGGGCTATCCTAGGCTACCCGGTTTGGACCTCCAGCCTCCTCAGCCATATGCTCCTCTTCTCCATCGTCTGCTCCATCTTTTTCTCTTTCTAGTTCCTTTCTCCTCCTCCTTCATCTCTTCTTTTTCTCCTTTCCAAGATCCACCTGCTCTGTGCTTCTGCCACCAACATAGGGGTGTTCCCACAGGCCTCGTGTACTCTGCAGTGGTCTCAGGCCTCTGCTGGAACCACTCTTGCCCCACAAGTCAAGACATGTGACACAAGAATTCCAAGGGGGTACTAACCTGTATGAAGACAGATGTCATAAGTAGCGACCCTTTAATCCGGAAATCCTCTCATTTGGGGCTGGGGAAGATTGGGAATTTGGACAAAGCACAATGGAACAGTTTGTCCCTAATCCATGATGTCTGAGGCCTCAACTGGGAAACTCCAAAGATGGTGGCTGGAATCATCTGAAGGCTTGTTTCCTGTCTGCTCATGTGGCTGGAGGTTGATGCTGGCTGTTAGAGGAGAGCTTATCTGTGGCAATTGGCTGGAACACCTACATGTGACTTCTCCAGATGGCCTGGGCTTCTTCACAACATGGTGGCTGGGTTGTCAGGGCAAGTATTGAGAGAAAAGACAGGGGTGGCGGGCAAGGCAAAAGTTGTATACTTTTAATGACCTAGCCCAGAAGTCACATGCATCATTTCTGCCATACTCTATTAGTCAGAACGACCCAAGTCCCTGCCCAGATTCAAGGGAAGGGACATAGAATCTGTCCCTTGGTGGGTAGAGTGGCATGGTCTGAAAAGCATGGAGGTCCTTAAATATTGCTGTAACCACCTTTGGTAAATACAATCTGCCTATACTAATATATAGATCTGGTACGAATTTCCTCGGAAATGTGGAGCACTAATAAAAGCTAACTTTAAGTGAGCACCAACGAGATGTGTTAAGCACTTTACTGGTAGTAACTCCTTTAATGCTCCCAACAATCCATTGGGTTAGGTGTTATTTTTTATGTCAAATTTGCAGAGGGAAAAATAGAAGCCAAGGCCACAGAGCTGATGAGCAACAGAGCCAGGATTCGAATTCAGGCTGTAAAGGGGAAGCACCGTCGCAGAAGTCAGAGCGCCAGGGACAAGCTGAAATAGCTAAGGAGCCGCTGCGTATCTTTCCATGCGGGTGTTTCAGACACGTTTTAGACACCTTACCTCAGATCCCTCATATCACTGGTCTCATTCCAACCACCACCGGGATGATTAGCTCTACACAGACTCCAGCCAGCTTCACACAGAGGCTGCCTCACAACCTGTCACTCAAGCCTGCGCCCCCCACCTCCTGCCCTATGTCTTCCCTGTCGGTGCTTGGGCCCTTGCAAACATAACCTGGAGTCGTGAAGTTCAGGCTCACGGTCCATTCTTTGACCCAGCGATGCATTTCATGTCACTTCTCGGGCAGCCCAGTGGGATGGGGAGGCTAGTCGCCTGGAACGCATCCTCGCTTTGCCTCTTCTTCCGTGCGCCCCACCCCCTTTTCATTCTCCCGTTCGTCACTTCCTCTCCCTAGATTCTCACTTCCTCACCGAAGTCCCCGCACAATTCTGCTTTACCAGGGAACTTAAACAGCAGTGACTTTAGGGAATGCAAACTTCTAAGAGGTGTTAGAGACCAGAGTTTCATTCATTATGCTAGACTATTGGAAACGAACGTCACTTTGGAGGTCGTCTAAACCAGGGATGGAAGGGCCATCAGGTAAACAGTTGCTGGAGCTGGCAAGAGCTGGGAATGCATCTCTGTTCCCAAGCGTGTGCTCGGTGGCTTCGCCACAGAGGCTTGACGTCAACCACAGTGGGAGAATTTATACCACAGAACTTGGCAAACGTGACCAGCCAGGGCTTTCTGTCCACAGAGAGCCAGTTGTTGATGTTCACAAGCACACCGTGCTGTCCATTCGCATGCAGCTCTAGCTGATTAGTGATGGCTGCCTGGAGTGGGGCACCAGGAAGGACGCCAAGGCTACTAACAACGTCCGCTGGCCATCTCACCTCCAAACCGAGGCTCATGTCTTTACGACTGAGGTAATGGAGGTCCAGAGATTTGCTTAAGGTTCCCCAATAGTGGCAGAATCAGTCTAGAACCCAGGCTTTTCCCACTGTGTCACGTAAGTATATCTGTAGATAATATGTCTGTCACCTGGCCCGGGGCACGGGCCTAACCACTTGGGAGTAAGAGCTTGAAACTCACCTGTCACCTTGAGTCAGAGACAGTCCTACAACAGAGAATCCTGTTCTTATCCATGGTGGTTCTTCTTCACCTTCTCTACCATCAGACGGGTAGAGGAACACTGGCTGCGGCCATGGTGGCCAGGTCATCTTGTCACCTGTCACTTACATGCCAAAAAAAAAAAGAAGAATGAAAAAAAATATAGGAGGAGGACTGTTATTTCCTTTAAAAAGCAGCGGTAGCCACAGTCCGTCCCAGTTTTTGAACACTAAGCCTGAAATCTGTCTCCTGCTTCAGGGAGATTAGGAACATGAATCATTTACCTTTCCAAAGTACAGGGATAGAAAAAATCGCAGCCACCAGACGAGCTCCCACAGCATATTAACTATTTTAAATGGCACCACAAACATCTACTGTATGTTCGATTAAGTCAGCCGTACCTGCATTCCCTTCCTCAGTGTCCTGCAGCTGCCGAAAGCCCCTGGCAGCCGACCAAAGCCTCCTGTCTGGTTCTGGAGGTTGATGAGGTGCTGCTCTTCTCTCTGTTTAAAAGGCAGGTTGTACTTTGTTGTGGAAAGAAAGGTGGAGGGGCTGGATTTATGTTCCTCCTTCCTGGATAAGCCCAGCAGGAGTGAGGGGTCAAGGGTGCAAAGGTAAGGACCCTGCACTTGCACAGTCCCAAGCATGAGCAATCACCTCCTTAAATTATGTGTCGTAGGCTCCTCACCTGCCTCATCTTAGTCCCAGCCCTGCAGCCCAGCTAGAAGATGGATAGAACTCGCAGGTCCCCCAAGAAGCAGAGTTTCTGAAGCCAGGTCCAGTGTGGGGACAACGAGGATACTTGGCTGTGTCACAGAGGCCCTCGGAGGCATGAAACCTAGACTGGGATCCAGGTTCTCTTTGTCAGCTTTGTAACTTGGAGAAATTCATTCAAATTCTCCTGGCTCCAGTTCCTCATCTATAAAACAGGGGTGATAACTATAATGCTTTTCTTGTAGTGGGCGTTAAAGGAGTTATGGATATAGAAGCACTATGTGAATGTTGGCTATTACTATTCATTTTAAGTTAATATAAATAATGAATCACCCTATGTAATTGATAGGAAAAATTATTAAAGTGTGATTGTTCCCAGATTTCTTCTCCTCTACCAACCTATTAATCCCTGAATTTTCTCACTGCCATTCTAAAAATGAAGTATTTTTCATGTTAAGAGAGAGCCCATACTAATTCCATAATAAGGAGATGGAAAAAGATGCTGGAGGGGAGAGAGAGAGAGAGAGAAAGAAACCACATAAGACTATTGGTGGTAGGGAGTTTACAAAATATTGCTCTCTCAGAGATGCAAATAGAGGATTTTAGTTACATTATAATTATTTTTATTTTTTGGACAATAATGTAACACCGTTCTTAGCCCCGACCACATGGGTTTCCAAATATATACAGAAAATCAACATAATAATAGCAAGAGTGGTTGGTAAATTCTACCTCATAGCTCAGGATGTTCAAGGTCAAATCTATAAGATAAATTACCCAGAACTAAGTGACAGTCACTGTGAGTTTTACAGGATGAAATGATGGAGCCAGTGACTATGCATGGCTGAGGAGATATCTCCAGTCTCCACGTCCATCTGGGACCTTCCAATGTCCAGGAGAACTCTCAAGGTGACGTTTAAATGAAAACAGCTTACCCTTTTTGCATAATCAATTTTATGGCCATGATGGAAAATTTTGAAAGGGAAAAAATTCACTCACAGTCCTCCTGCCCTGTTTACATATTTGATCTGCTATTCAGCCCAAGATGATATTTTTAACCTGACACTATGAACAAAACTTGGAAGTGTTTTTTCACAGCTGGACTGAGGATCAATGTCTGAATGTCTTCAGACCAGAAAAGAATGTTTAGAGATAAAGAAAAGAAATGGTCAAATGTTGCTCAGCCTCTGGTGAGATTCACTCCTAACCCAGTAGGACTTGTCATTGTCCTCCACATATCAAGTAAGGACATAGTCTAGACTCCAAAAAGGGAAAAAATTATTGCCCAAGACTCAATTTCGATTGCACTGTCTGAGCTGTCGGACATTAGAACATACTCTAAGTGTCAATAGTGCTGCTGACTAAGCATCTTTATTATTTTGGTAAATTCTTCAGTTCTTTGTCATCAATTTTATAAGCAGACCTCAAATTTCTCACAGCTGGGAGGTATTCAGATTAATTTCGGATACTGGAATTTACATTCTTCCTCCAGACTAAGTTCTACCCAATGGGATATGAATGGGGGTGACGAGTGTAACTTCAAGATCCATTCCTTAAAGGGGCTGACTCTCCTCTTCCCTTATTATTCCTCCTTGCTGAGTGGAATGTAGACATTAGAGGAGTCAAAGTACTTGTTTAGGGAGACAAGTGAGAAGCCCCATTTAAGGATGGCAGAGCAACAAGATAGAAAGAGCCTGGGTCGTTGATGGTCGTAGAGCCACCATGCCAAGCCCAGACTAACTCCTCGGACTTTTATGTGAGAAAACTAAATGACTATATTATTTAAGCTGTTACTATTGTGCCCTCCCCCCCTTTTTTTAAATAGCAGCTGAATTGACTGTTAGCTAATACAAATAACTTGCCTAAGATTATAGGGTAGTTAATGGTGGAGTTAGTATGAGTCTAGAACCTGAGCTCTTTCTAATAGATAATACTGCACACCTTTACCACAGAAATTTTGGTCCTGAATACACACCTTTTCTTCCTTTTCATATCTTCCTCCTTGCCTCATTCTAAGCACCTTGCTCATTTATCGAAAGACTATTTACCGAATGCCTGCAATGTACGAGGTGCTGTTTTAGGAGCTAGGGATACCATGGTGATTAAGACAGATAAGGTCCCATTCTTATGGAGCTTACATTTTGGTGAGAGGAGAAAGACTACAAACAAACAACTAAAAAAACATACAATATGCCAGGTAGTGTTAAGTGCTATGAAGATAAACCAGATGATATGCTAGCGAATGACTCAGTGCAAGCAGGGGCTACTTTAGCTAGCGGAATTATAGAAGCCTCTGTAAGAGGGTCATCTTCAGGCTGAGACCTGAATGATGGGAAGGCCATGTGATGATCTCAATTACCTTACTCAGCTTGAGTGAGAAGGGATCTCCTTGCCCTGTCATCAGAATGCCACTCGGAAGAGTGTGGGCCATCCTCTTCCATGTCTCTCCTCCTTCCTCTGAGGAAAAGACCAAACTGCAGTAAAGAGTGGCTGAGGAAGGGAGCAGGGAGCCAAGGGAGAAGAAGCCAGCAAGTCAAAACCACAATATTACACTACTTCACATCCACTAATGTGGGTATAATAAAAAGGACAGATAAGACCAAATGTTGGCAAACGAGTGGAGAAATTAGAACCCATACACTGCTGGTGAGAATGTAAAATGGTACGGCTCCTTTAGAAAACAATCTGACAATTTCACAAAATGTTAAGCACAGAGGTACTATACAACCTTGCAATTCCACTCGTAAGCATATACTCAAGAGAAAGGAAAACAAACATAAGTGCACACGAAAACTCGTGCATGAATTTCATAGTACCATATTTATAATACTCCAAAAGTGGAAACGGCCCAAATGTCAATCAATTGATAAATTAATAAATATGGCATATCCATACAATATAATACTATTGGATAATGGAAAGAAATGAAGTACTGATACATGCTACGACACAGATGAACTTCGAAAAGATCATGCTAAGTAGAAAAAAGCAGTCACAAAGGACCTTATATTATATGATTCTATTTATATGAAATGTCCAGAATAGGCAAATCTATAGAGACATAAAGCGGATTAGGGTTGCCTAAAGCTGGAGGGATGGAGGGATTGTTCAGAGGATGGATAAGGGGTCTGTGGGGTTCCTTTTTGGGGTAATGAAATGTTCTAAAGTTGATTGTGGGGATGGCTGCACAACTACGTGAATAGATCAAAAGACAAGACTGCCTGAGATGAAAAGCTCCTATGGGAATGAAGTAAGAGATGATGTGGGAAGAGAACAGATTGTGGAGGCTGAGCAGCTGAGAAGGTTATATTTTATTCTGCAGGTAGAAAGCCATTGGAATGCCAGGATGAAAGGAATGCTCGGGAAAGATTAATCTGTGCATGCGCTATGCTGAGTGGTTAGGTTAAGGCTAGCTAAATTTGCCCAGGGGGAAGAGAGAGAACAAATAAAGTAATGAGCCTAGATGTTAACTGTTCCAGCAACATAGATTAAGTCACAAACAAACTGTCCTCAAATTGACTCTCAGAGAATCCTCAAAGAAGCCGTTAAGAGCAAGACACATTTATTTACACAAATGTGGAGAGAAGGGGGTGTTTTCATTAGACAAAATGATCCTTCCTTTCAGCCCATGACCATCACAGCCTCATGAGAGGTGAACGGCTTACAGTCTGCATCCTAAACCATACCCATCACACCACAGGTTTCTGGCTGGCTCTTTGTAGGTCTTAGAAGAAATCTATGCTGCTGCCATCAGAAACTGGCCCATGTGGACTGGTTATCTAAAAGTAAAGCCGATATTTCTATTTCTGCTTCCCTCCCTCCCCCCACAAGGGCTTCAAACCCCATTTTTTATTAGCCTATCAGGTTCTTATAACTTTTCTGGAAAAAGAATGGAGCTAAAAGGTATCCCATTTCTCAGATGTTAAAACCTAGGTGTGATACTTAACATGACTCTTTGGCATGGCTGAGAATAAAACCCAGGTTTCCTGAGCCTATAACTATTATCGTTGTACTATAATGCCTTCTTCTCAGGCCATACAATTCAACTTCGCCCCAAGTTGTAGATACCCAAGTGCCAAGGGGTTTCCGTTTGGGCTTTTGCCTCCTTATCTATCCTCTCTGGGTTGGCTTTCCACACCTCCTCCCTATTTCTCATAAATAAAGCTTGTCCTCTTCCTCAAGCTCTTCTGGAGATTTAGAAGGCCACCATGAATAGTAATAAATTACTCAGTATACTCAATTTATATGGTTTCTTTTGTTTTTAAAAAGTGAGATGCACCTGGGGCTATAAGTGTGACTTCTGGCATCAGACCAATCTGATAAGTTACCCTGTGCCTCAGTTTCCTCACTTACAAATTGGGCACCATAACGCTGCCTATGTCATAGGTTGTTTCAAGGATAGTGAGCATATGTATATACATATCAAGCAGTTAGCGCAGCACTAGCTAAAGTAAGTGTTCAATAATATTAGCTAAGAGAGAGGAAAGGGAACATAGAAGTAGTCTTCCAACATTTAAATGGCTACAGAAGAAAGCGAGACAAACCTGTGTGCCAGGCAAAACGAGAAGATGGATGCTCCAAATAAAGAACATTATAACTACTGGAGATGGTTAGCAATGCAATCAGCGAACCAAAGGCTGAGCTCCCCATCCCTTGAGGTATTTAAGATGAGATCACAATGACCTCTTGATGCTCTAGCAGGGACTTCAGTGTGTGGAGGGAAATGGACCAGGTAACTTCCATGGGTCATTCTACCAGGAACTGTAAAGCACATATGAGAAACTTTAAGTAACCAAGAACCAAATGTTCTTTACAATTTTTATAACTGCAGCAGGCGATGATCAAATAAGGGCCGATTTCGCTTGAAAACAAACTCCCAAAGGTTTTTCCTCCCTCCTCCAGTTCAGAGAGTCCATTGAATACCCAAACAGGGATAGGGGAGAAACCCCAAACGAGGAAAGGTTCTCTTTGGAGCTTACAAAAGGCGAGAAAGGAGAAAACTGCCAAGCACTCACAGCCTTTACGTTAGACATTCCAGCTGAGGTTGGGCCAGTGCCAGTCAGACTGTCAAGGAAGACAAAGCATGGGGAAGGCAGGCCTGGCAGGGGTTGCAGATGGATGAGGGGCCAGCCAGGGAGGCTGCCACTTCCTTTTTGGGTTTATCAACTGCTGTCAAGGAGCCTCCATCCATTGCCATTCTCCGTTGGGAGCAAGAATTGAGTCTGATCAGTGAGGTCTGGTGACTGAGGCAGAGCAATCTATCCTTTTTTGCCAGTGCCAAACCCTGAAAAATGGGGAGGCTGAACTAGCTTTTGACACTGGTTGTCACAACGGGCTGTACTGTCAGACAAAGAGGCTATTCGAAGGAAAAAGTAGAGACACGGCACCTACTAGGGTGACTTGATTTGAAATAATTTCGATTCTAATGCCTGTGGAGGATTTTTGTTTTCTTGCTCTAACTAGCCCCCTCAGTCATTGGGAAATGACACAGTACCTGCCTCCGTCTGGTCACATGACCAGTTCCTGGCCAGTCATAGAACTCCATCCTCCTGTGCCCAGTGATTAAGCCAAGAGGAGGGCACATGACCCAGGCAGGACCAATCAGAGCCTTCCATGAATACTGTGCTACTAGGAGCCCTGAGAGAGAGGTGTTCTCTTCTCTGGGAGGTGGACCCAATAGGGCATCTGAGACTGGCAGTGCCAGGGTCCATCTTTCCCACCCCACGAAGAGAAGACTCTCCTAGAACAAAGTCGGGACTGAGATTTGGAAAGAGAATGACATCCTATCCATACTGTTTAAGCACTCAAATCCAGCTATGACTCGCAGAAGCTCAGCTCTTGGACTCCTAAATTACAGGAACAACAACAAAATAACAATTATATTTCTGTCACTTACAACCAAAACATTAATCTTGAGGGGACACAAGTATTCGGACCCTAGCAGTCTTTTTCATAGCACTATTGAAAGGGAATGTCAGGTCAGCCAAGGCTGAGGAAACTTTTGGTGAAAGGTAAATAATAAACACAGAAAGCGACTTAGTTTTCTTTCCCTGACATTCTTGCTAGTTACCCAGGATCAGAGTAACTGCAAATATCAGATTCTAGACCATGTTGGGTGCAAACTAGGTCTCTGGCATCATATAACTGTGCTAATTTTGAAGGCATGGGTTCTCCTCAATTCTTAAAATAAAAATCCCCCACACTGGTGTCAATCATGCAGCCAATTAAGAAGCCTCAAAGTGACAAACCATCAGATTGTCAAGGTAGATTAAAGACACAGAAGAAGTTTCTGATGGTTGTGATAATTAGATTGTCATCCTACTGCCTGGCCTGATTCACTTGCCTGGGAAGGGGATGTGGAACAACACAGGATTATGCTAACAGGTAGCTTAGGGAGCAAACTTCCCTGTATCTCTCACCTGCGTGGCCCAGAGCAGGAATTGGTATGCCGGAACCAGGAGACTGGTTGGGGGGAGGCAGAAGGCGGAGGGATATTCTTGATATCTAAAAATGACCACGGTAGACTTTAACCAAACAGCTCCATCTATTTGCAAAGCACAGGTACCTTCTATAACTCATCTGCCCCAAAGAGCTTTGTTTGAGATGGAGTTCATTTGCTCAGCAACTTCCTTCCTTCCTTTGGGGAGCCCCCACAGCCAGATCTGAACCTTTGAATGTATGTAGCAGATTTCTGATCTGATTCTTTCTACCCCGCACCACTTCCCAGCCAGTTCGCAGAAATCCCTAAGAACCTTGATTGCCTTATTCACCCCAGAATCCAAGAGAGACCCAACTGAAAGAGTCCTTGCAGCTTCCAGAGACTGAATAGCTATGAGGTCCCGAATTTGTATCGAATTAGGCTCCTCCCACTTTCCTTACTGTTTTGCGGCAAAGCTCGCTCTGTAAAAATCCCATGTTAATGTACCTCACATGAGATCTGCAAGGGCAAAGAACAGGGGAAACTAAACACAGCTGGACATGCAGGGAGATGAAGAAAGTGCCATTTATTTGTATCTTCTCAGTGAGATCTGTGGGCGATTGGAGGAACAATTTTAATATGCTACTTGCAACAGACGCTAGCTTCAGCCACCCTCTCAAGAGAGGAGCCAATTAGCTGCAAGGCTTTTGTTCTCTTGGGTGAAGGGTACAGGCTTGGGGTGAAGGGTACAGGCCTGGGGCGGAGAGCAATTGCTTTGACCTATCGAGGAGGTTAGGGAGCAGAAGTAGGGGTGAACCGCAGCTCCCCTATCGCCTTATAACACTAAGCCTTCCCTCCTATATAAATTACCTATTTCTGCTGTAACAAATAACCACAAACCTAGAGCCTTAAAATAACAGAAATGTATTTTCTTACAGTTCTAGAGGCCAGAAGTCCAAAATGGTTTTCTTTGGCTGGAATCTGTGCTCTCTCTGCAAGCTCTAGGAAGAGACTCTTTCTATACCTTTTCTAACTTCCTCAGCTTCATTCCGTGGCTCATGGCCCCTTCCTCCATCTTCAAAGTCCGCAGGGTAGAATCTTCTTTCTCTGTTTCCTTCTGCTCCCACCACATGGCCTTCTTTTCTTTCGTCTGTAGTTAAATCTCCGTCTCCCTCTTATGAGGACACTGGTGATTAAAAGGGGCCCGCCTGGATAATTTCTGGGGGTAATCACCTTATCTCAAAATTTCTAATTTAATTACATCTACAAAGACCCTTATTCCATGTTATGTAACTTTTACAGCTTCCAGGAATTAGGACCTAACATTTTGGGGGTTCATTCTTCAGTCCATGACACTTTCTAATACATATTGAAAAATTATGCCATACTAGGAGAAGCAAGCACTCTCGTAGAGAGCTCAGGATATTTTTTCCAGCATCATTTATAACATCCTACATTTGTAAACTATCTGAATGTGTTACCCAGGATAAGCAACAGGGGCCGGTTGGATAAATTAAAGGACATTCGTCAGGTGAAATATTGCGTAATTATGACTGAGATAGAGCTATGTGAGCTAGTAGAGAAGAGCCTTCAAGAGAAGGGAATAAAATAAGCTATATGACAGTACACAGAGTATTTTCCCACTTGTGAAAATAAAAGAGGAAAAGTGTGTGTGTGTGTGTGTATCTAGAATATTCCTGAAGGGGACAGAAGACAGGTTGTCCTTTCTTTCGAGGGTGACTGGGAGGTCAGAGGTATGGAATAGAAGTAGTTTTAAATTTTTTACGATGGACATTTATTACTTTCCCAATTAAAAAAAAAAAACACAGTTAATAAAAAGAGCAAGAACATTGGTTTGAAAGAGCTGACAAATTCTAGCCTGTCCAAGGCACCCACACTTTTGGTCTCGTCCCCAATAACAAGGCCAAGGTTCTGCCTCTCTCTTCCCCACACATCCCACAGGCTCCCGCTGCCCATTCACATCTCCTGTCTCTCTCCAGGTGTCCTTTGTAGCTAAGTTAATTTCATCAGGTTACAAGTGGGGACATGAGGGGCAGTTGAGGTTGGGGGCAGGAGAAACATCAGTGATTTTCTCTGGCCACAAACCAAGGCTGGAGGTGAGGGCAGGAAAAGATTCTCAGCCTAGAATTGAACACTTCTGGGTTCAAACACTGGTTATGTGATCTTGAACGAGTTACCGAACCACTCTGAGCCTCAGTTTCCTCATCTGAAAAACAGGAATAATGCCATAAACTCAGGATTATAAATTTGCATTCTATCGAAGTAAAAAATGAGAATATAGGAGATGTTGCTTTGGAAGCCCCACAGCACTCTCCAAGTAGACACTCTTCTTGGAGATAGTCCTGGCCCCACGCACAGACTCACTGGTAGGTAGAAGGTGTAGGTCTGAGGAGTGTAGCCCCACAGAGTTGGTAGTGTGAGCATCTTGAGAGCTTGTGGCAGCTGTGTTACCCAGAAGAAGACACATGGCCTGTGCACCTGGGTTTCTAGTCCATAAAACAGGGAATTCATAAAACATAAAGTTAATAGAAAAGGCAATACAGGGTTTAATTAACCTTGCTGTACACTGAGAATCTATTTAAATTTAAAAAGAAAGGAAGAAAGAAAGTCTATTAGAAACCCATGGCCTCTCGCCTACTGAGCCTGAACCAACCACCAGCTCTGCTCCAACTCAAAACCAGCCTTTCTCAGCTCACACACCGAAACCCAGTGCAAAACAGCGTACTCAGACTCGGGAAATAAATGCAGAAGACAATCATGAGGCACATAAACCAGCCTGGCCACTGGGCCAAGAGGCTGCGTAAGTGAAATGCAGATAAAGCCACAGCCACACAGGCAAACAAGCTCTGCCTTGGGCCTGTGGGTGGGCTTGGGTCCTCCAAGTGTACGCCTGAGGTGCACAGCCCTTCACCCCAATACACTGTACCCATCTCAGACACGATGCCAAAGCAGGCAGAGATGTCTGCCCAGGTTCCCTGCATCCATCATTCATATTCAAAACAACAATCCAACAAAACCTTTAAAAAGATAATGCTGTTCATTTTCCTTAGACTAAATTCAAGATGAAGAATTCACCTCCCTGGAGTTGACATTCCAGTTGTTGTCCTGTGCCTGAGCCCTGGCCTTGACATTTGCCTAACTAGATAAGCTTGAGCAACTTATTAGACTCTCTCAGACTGATTTTTTTGCATCCACAAAATGGGTAACAATACCAAGTTTCTTTAGTTCTAAGACAGCACATTGCAAGATTTCTGAAATCACGCTCCATCTTCTGATTAAAGGCTATTTAATTTGCTACTGCTTCTTTTATTCCTAAAGACTCTCGTAACATCACGGATATTTTTTTTAACAGCTTTATTCACATCAGCAGCTTTATTCACATACCTTACAATTCACCAATTTAAACAGAACAGTTCAATGGTTTTTAATATATTCATAGAGTTAGGCAACCATCACCACAATCAATTTTATCATCCCGAAAGAACACCTATACTCTTTAGTTATCATCCCTCAGTCTTTCTGTCTCTACAGATTTGCCTGTTCTAAACATTTCATATAAACGGAGTCATACGATTGACCTTGTATAACTGGCTTTTTCACTTGGCTTAATATTTTCAAGGTTCGTCCATGTTGTAGCATGTTTAAGGACTTCTTTCCTTTTCGTTGCCCAATATTCCACTGTATGATGATACCGCATTTTATTTCTCTACTCATCAGTTGATGGCTATTTCTACTTTTTGGCTTTTATATGAATAATACTGCTCTGAACATTTGTGTACAACTTTTTGTGTGGACACATGTTTTCATTTCTCTTGGGTGTATAAGTTGGAGTGGCATTTGAGGATCATAGAGTAACTCTACATTTAGCTTTTTGAGGAACTGCCAGACTTTTCCATAGGGGCTGCACCATTTTGCTTTTCCACTAGCTGCGTCAGGGTTCCAATGTCTCCACATCTTGCCAACACTTGTCCTTATCTGTCTTTTTTTTTTATTTTTATCATAGCCAGCCCAGTGCGTGTGAAGTGATATCTCGTGGTTTTGATTTGCATTTCCCTGATGGCTCAGGACAGTAAGCATCTTTGCTTATTGGCCATTTGTAGAACTTCCTTGAAGAAATGTCTATTCAATCCTTTGCCCATTTTAAAATTGGGTTATTTGTCTTGTCGAGTTGTAGGATTTCTTTATATATTCAAGATACATGTCCTTTACCAGGTATATGGTTGCAAATTTTTTCTCTCATTCTGTGGGCTGTCTTTTCACTTTCTTGATGATGTTTTTAGATGCCAAAAAAAAAAGTTTTTAATTTTGACGAAGTCCGATTATGTCTTTTTCTGTTTGTTACTTATGCTTTTGGTATCATACCTAAGAAACCATTCTCTAACCCAAAGTCACAACAATTTATTCCTATGAGTTTTTTCCTAAGCATTTTATAGTTTTAGTGCTTACATTTAAGATCCATTTGGGGTTAATTTTTTGTATATGGTGTGAGGTATAGATTCAAATTCATTCTTTTGCTTGTGGCTATCCAGTTGTCCCAGCACCATTTGTTGAAAACACTATTCTTTTCCCTTGATTTGTCTTGGAGATCTTGAAAAGCAACTGACCATATATGCGACGGTTTATTTTAGATCCTCAATTCTATTCCATTGATCTATATATCTATCTTCATGCCATTACCACACTGTCTTGATTACTGTCGCTTTGTAGTAAGTTTTGAAATCAGGAAACGTGAGTCCTCCAGCTTTATTCTTTTTTTGTTCAAAATTGTTTTGACTATTCTAGGTTCTTTACCTTTCCATATGAGTTTTAGGATAAGCCTGTCAAAATTTGCAAAATAGGCTTCTAGGATTGTGATGGTGATGGTGTTCAATCTGTAGATCAGTTTAGATACTATTGCCATAGTAACAATATTAAGTCTTCTCATCCATGAACCTAGAATATCTTTCCATTTACTTAGGTCTTCTTTAATTTCTTTCAATAGCTTTTTTGTTTGTTTGTTTAAGACTATAAATTTTGCCTTTCTTTTGTTAAATTTATTCTTAAATAAATTTCTCAATTCTATTTCTTCAGATTCTAATTATTTTCAAATTGTTCATTGCCAGTGTATAGAAATAGAATTGATTGATTTTTGTATATTCATCTTGTACTTTGCAACTTTACTGAACTTATTTACTCTTTTTAATAGTGTTTTAGTGGAGTCCTTAGAATTTTCTGTATACAAGATCATGTCATATACATCTTCTTCCTTTCCAGTCTGGATGCCTTTTATTGCTTTTTCTTACCTAAATTCCCTCACTAGAACCTCCAGCACTCCAGCAATGCTGAGTAGATGCAGTGAGAGTGGACGTCCTTCTCCCGTTCCCGATCTCGAGGAGAAAGCAATTAGTTTTTCACTGCTATGTATGATAGCGCTGTTTTTGTTTTTTTTTAAATAGATGTTCTTTATCAGATTGAGGAAATTCTCTTCTTTTCCTAGTTTCTTTGAGCATTTTTATTATGAAAGAGCATTGGATTTTGCTTGGGTGAAAGGTCTTTGAACCACTTTACTTTTAGCATCAAGTCCAAGCAAGGAACACCAAAGCTCTGCCTAGTTGCTGATTTTGAGACATCTGAGAGAAGATGAGGAACTCTTTCTCATTATACTTTTAATCCCAGCTGGTCCTCCACTTGACCCTATTTGAGCTGGCCTCTAGGGGCTTAAATGAGGTTCAAGGGCTGATTCTTGCTTCTGTGGATGATCAGGGCCTAAAAGATCAAGAATTGAGTTTCATGACAATCAGATTAGATTCTTATTTGTCCTGTATGAGGGATGATGGGGTTAAAATGGGAAGTCTTTTTTTCCATCTTGACCAAGCCCTAATTTCTACTGATGGACATTTCAACCTGGGTATAAGATATACTCTGAACTCAGCTGTTTTGTGAGTTTTTCACAGGTTTCTGTTTCGCTCGTGCCGTTGGGCGGTACTCTCTTCGAGAGCAGAGACCAAGCCTTGAATTTTCCTTTCACAGAACCAGGTAAAATATTTGTCACGTAGCACAGTCTTGGTATATACAGTTTGCTGTTAATCTCTGCCTTTTAGCAAAACTGTCAGATGTGAAAGTTGGCCTGTCTCCCACCACATTGCCTGGTGTTTGGAGGATGCTGAGCAGCAGAGAAGAGGATGACATCAGCACTTGGAACAGACAAGAAATGGGGACGCAGAGCCCCGAGGTCACCTGAGTCTCCGGTTTCAGCCGTCCTTGCGTGGCTGCGCAGCTTCCTATGCACAGCATCACAAGAGGGTTTACATGAGTGAACCGAATGTGGAGTCGGAAGAGGAAGCCATGACATGCCAGCATTCTTTCAAAACTTCACGAGTGAAATGAGGCTGATAAAAGAGACTTTGTCACTATCTAAAGTCACACTGCAGATCGTTCCAGACAGTATTGCCCGTCACACCCTGATGCAGTTTGAAAAGAGATATTGACAAGCATGGCATGATGGCATCGTTAAGTGGCACTGCCACACGTGCCCCCAGGATATGACAAACGCCACCCATGGTTCAGAGAAGCTGCACTGTTGGGAGTCTTCTCACCAGGGAAGATAACATGACAAGGTTTTGAGTTAAGGCATCCCATCCCTTTCTTCAAAGCTCCCCCTGAGAATTCTGATTTGGGCCTTCACTAACACAGATACCAGAAAACACTACTCACTGAACAAAGAAAAGCAATAATAACTTTATTTCCAAAAGATAAATCCATGGCTATCACTTAGCAGAGTCCCAGGCACATGCTAAATGCCCACTACACCTTCACTCTTGCTCTATTATTATTATTATTATTATTATTAAGCTTTTGGGGATCCATCCATGAATCTAACTTCTCAAGCTGGGCAGTCCTTTGGGCTGGGTTTCTTCAGTAAAGATGAGCGGGGATTTCTTTTTGTCTGTTTGTTTTAGAGAAATAAGCAGGACGGCTGTGAGCCATTTTGCACGAACTGTGCCCCGTGCACACAGGTGAGAAGAGGTGCTCGGCAGAGTTAATGGGCGTGTTTGTAGCTCAGGGACTGAGCGAGGCAGGTGCTAGTCAATATTCATTTCTGAAAAGACGGGGTGTCATAACGCATCAGGTGCTCTTCTAGGCACTGGGAATACAAATGTGCAGAGGCCAGCCTCTGCCTTCGAGATGCTCACCGACTAGCAGCTGAGAAGAAGGTGGGGTATAAACACCCTTTCAGGGTGCAGTGTTGTGGACTGCTCGGAGGAGGCTCCCAAACTGGATGAGATTCCAGTGCACTTGAGAGATGAATAATTCATCAGGCAGGCAAGGAGAAATACACTCTCAGAATCCGTTTCTTTGCAATTTGAGAATAAAAAGCACAGCTTTCTCATCGGAGACAGGACACTCTAATGGCCAAGGGTGTCGACTCTGAACACACCTGGCACTGACTCTTGCTCTGCCACCAAGATATTTAGGCAAAGTTGTGTGTGTGTGTGTCTGCAAAAAAGGACAACGATGACAGAACCTACTTAAAAAAGAAGACACTTGGAAAGCATTGTGCACCCCGTAAATGGCAGATTGTTATTACCGTCACAGGGAGCTGGTGAGGATCGAATGGGACATGAGGTGTGACAGTGATTTCTGAAACTAAGTCTCTGAGATTATTATTGCAGGCAGAGGGACCATCTCATGTAAAGGCAGGGAAGCTAATGCAGCACTGACTGCTTCTTAAAGGGAGAGACCTTGAGAGTGGTTGGGATGACAGGTGCATGATGGGAAGGGTGTGATATTTGGATAGAATGATCACCAAAGGTCGATCAATCAAAGGCCAGAGGTCTTGCTTTAATCTATCGGTTATGTGATCAAACATACGAAACACAGAAAATCACAAGGGAAAAAATTACTGTGACCACAATTTTATTCGAGTTGAAATTTTTTTACACTTTTAAATAAAGAAGCATTTACGTAATTACAGATAACATAATATCAATACATAACATATATAAGAAATATAAAGAAAAATTTACAATAATAACACCCATATATCCCCATATCCAGATTTAACAAATGTCAATACTGTAGTATTTGCTTCGGACCTTCAGTTGGTTTATTTTAAGAAATAAGATATTACAGATACTACTAAAGCTCATTTATGTGTATTACTCTCCTGTATGTCTTCACACTTTTACTACTGCATAATTCCATGAACAAAATATAGCATTATTCTGAGTATCTTCAGACTTTTACATAAATGATACCATCCTGTATCATTTTACAACTTGCATGTTTCACTTGACATCGTTTTCAAGATGGCCGCACCTTGTTAGATGTGGATATAGTTGATTCACTTAACTGCTCTATAGTATTCCCTCTGAAGTTGACACTGTGGCCCAGCCATAATGCTTCTAGATGTCACCTTGGGAAACATTCAGGTATATACAGAAGGCAATAGGCCTGAAGAAGTTCACCGCAGAATAGTTTGTAACACGAAAAAGTGTGGACAACCTGTTCCTGTCATCTATCACTGTGTAACAACAAGCCTCCCAAACTTAGCGGCTTATGGCAGCAATGAGCTCTTATTCTGTTCATGAATCTTTGATTTGGGCAGTTTGGTGGGTCTCAGCTCATCTTCGCTCCATGTGGTTATTAGCTGGGCTGGCTGGAAAGCTGGAGGCTAAAATCATCTGAAGACTCACTCACTTGCTCACACATCTAGGGACCTCAGCTGGGGCTGTCGGACAGAGTACCTACATGTGGCCTCTCCAAGTGGCAGATTGGCTTCCCCACAGCATGGTGGCCAAGTTCTAGGGACAATTGTCCCAAGGTGGACATGCATGGCATTTTTATGCCCCAGCCTTGGAAGAGGTATACCATCACTCCTGCCACAATTAATTGGTCGACCCCGTTTCAAGAGGTGGACACACAGAGAAGTCAGGTTCAAAATGAGTGTCACAGATATATTTTAAGAGCATATGAGATGGGATGTATTGGGGTGTCCACTTTTGGAAAATACAACCTGCCACCCAACTAACTGCCCATGGTGTGGTGCACATAAATCCACACACACATAAATTTTATATTTATTTTTTCGCTGTTGCTTTAAAAGTTGTAAAGGGTAGGTATTTTTTCTCATGACAGCAACATATCTGCATGCAGAATAAAAAGAACAAAGTGTTTGGGAGGGTATAACAGGGACTTTGCTTTGGTCTCTGTGCAGGATGAAAAGACATTACTTCCAGGCACAGAGCAGATTCCTCCTCCCAGAAAGAACTCGCAGGAAAAGGCACAAATGGGAATTCAGTTTTGAGGTTCTTCTGTTTTGTTTTTGTTTTTTCTCTTGAATGGTGTGAACATAATCTCCTTATTCTACAAACTGAAGACTTTGACAGAACATTTGCAAAAACTGTATTTCCTTGAAGGCACGTCTTTGTTCTCCCTGGCTCCAGAAAACCCCTTTGGGCGGTTCTGATGTCTACTGTAGCCGCACAGTGGGTGCAGGGCACCCCGCACCAAGGAAGCTTGGGTTTGACTCCTGACTCTGCTATTTGCTTTCTTTGTGACTCTAGGCAAAATATTTAACTTATCTTGGCCACCAGTTTCTTTGTATGGACGATGAGACTACTAATAACGCTTATAATGTTTTTGTAAACACTACTGTGTTAATTCACGGTTTCTGCTTAGATTTGACCAGTGCGTTAGAGCATCAGCTGTTATTAGCAGTCAAAGGGAGAGCAGATTCGGGAATTTGAAAGTAACTTGCACCAAGTCCAGATTTAATCATGATCACTACCCCCGAGAGTAACCCTCAGAGTCTCCTCAGCGGGCTGGGTAATTAACCTCATGTTCTCAATAGAAACCTCTGTCTGGTTTCCTTCACGTGTGGGCGTTGATATAGCCAAGATGGAAAATCGTAGGAGGAAGGATGCGTGGTAAAACAAGTGGCGGGAGAACTCCTGCGTTCCCATTTTAACGACGAAGAACTGCCAGGGGAGCTTCTCCGGGGGCGTGGGGACTAAGGGAGTGGCGGGAAGACCCATCCTTCAAAAGATGTGAGTTCTCTTCCCAAATCCCCAAGTTTCCCTGAACGGGCTCAGTAAAAAGCTCCTCGCCTCCCCCACCCCCACCCCAAAACTGATGGTGGAAAAGCAAAAACATCTCCTTCTTATGGTGGTGGGCTGGGGAGAGGGACAGACCTGGGTTTTCCGACTGTTACTTATTAACAGGGCGGCCTTGGGCAAATTACTTTGTCTCTTTTGGCCTTAGATTCCTTAGCTAGACACTGTAGAACGCCCATAATGTTCCTTTCTGGGGCGAATTCAGCACAATGGCTGACCTCAAGTTTATTGAGGGTGAGCCTCAATAATAAGAGCTTAAAGTAGGGGTGGGGGAAGGGAGCCGTCCCACTGTAACGACGGATGGATGCTCGAGATGTTGTTAAATCACCTTCCTCTTGCATCATTCCTGAGCGCTTGAAAAGGCCCAGTGTTAGCGCTGGGGGCTGGGGCGAAGCCCTCTAGAGTGATTCTCGGAATCACGAACCTTGGGACAAGGTGCCACCCTTGGACCCTAGTGGCCGTTGTTGCCCAGGTTAATGCCCGCGTTCCTGCAGCTGGCTGCCCTTCACCTGTAACCAAGTCCGTGGGACACCCTCCTCGAGGGATGCTCGTTATTCCTCCTTCCCGTCCAGATCCAAGAGTAAAGCAGCACCTGGACCCGGGATGGGGCGATATGCTTGCCAGGGAGGGAGAAAGGCAAACGCGCGCTGGGGCCCAGCGAGACTCGAACCCGTGACCCCGCCCTACAGGAGCAGTGCGCTCTAATCACTAGACATGCAGCTGGCAGCTAGACGCCGGCCTGTATCACTAGGATCGACCTCCAGATGTCCTCCGTCGGGGGCGAGTGGGGATGAAGGGACAGTGCCTGCCAGAGTTGCCCTCTGCAGCGGCGCCCGCCGGCTCCACGAGAGCATGAAGCGGGCACGGTCCCTGCGCCCTCCACTCTGTACTCGGGGGCACAAACACCTCCACGAGGGTGGATATGCAAGAAAACGGGGGAAGAGGGGCTGGACGAGATGTGCTGCCTTCCTCCACCCGCGCTGGCCACCCTCCCAGTAAATCTCAGGCTGGGCTAGATTGCGCAGGACCCACGAGCCGGCAGAGCGGCGGCGCTTTGATGTCTTGCGGCCACACGGTGGCGCTGCCGCACCGCCCGCTGGCGGAGGTCGGGGAAGAGGGCGCCCCGGGCATCCCAGCGACCCACCGGCGCTCTTCCCTAACTCTTCCTGGGGCTAGTTCGGGAGGAGGGTGTGTGCATGGTCCGGAGGCAAGGTGAGGGTCATTTCACCACCTCCCCTCCCACGCACCATGCACATACCTTCTGGTCACCGACCCAGGGGCTGACTGAGCCCCTTAGAGGTCTCTTGGGCAAACGTGCCTTCCTTTATAGCAGAGAAACCAAGGCCCAAAGAATTGGGAATGTTGGATTTAGTCTCAGCTGCGAAGCTCCAAGCAAACCACTCTCTTTTTCTAGAAAGAAAGGGGGTACGAGTAAGGGGAGGGAAAGGATCCACAGGTCCCAGTCTTAGTATCAGCTGCAACAACCCAGGATGTTGAGGTTAAGCCGTTTTACATGTGAGAAAATGAGACTCAGTCTTGGCTAAAGCCTCACTGCTCAGAGGTGATGTTCATCCTCAAGATGATTTGCTACCGAGTCTGTGAACTTCCTGCCACAGACCCCTGCCTCCTACGACCGTGGCTTGCAAACACCTTTTTGGTTTTTTGACAGTGAACTACACCCATACACGTACCTATAACTGAAAACAGCACTTGTCCTTAGCGTGGTGCACTGTTTTCTTTTGTTATTCTATACTACGTCTTTTCTACCTTCCTTTCAATACTGGGTCTGATCTGCTAAAATGATATCACTACTCATTCGTGGGTCCATAGTCACAGTTTGAAAAACATTGTCATGGGTGCTGGCTGGGCTTTTCCGGCTGCAAAAATCAATGGAAAGTGTCTATGTAAGAGGCCAAATAAAGATATAGGAAGATTGTGCTTCTCCATGAATCACCTGCAGGTGCTGATAAAGGACAGATTCTGACTCAGCGGGGCTAGGATGGGACCGGAGTCCTGCAGTTCTAACAAGCTCCCAGGTGGTGCTGATCGCCCACCTTTGCTGTAACAAGGTCTCCTCCACGACCTCTCCATCAAGTATGTGACAATGAGACCAAATTCTGCTGTATAAATAAACATTTATTAATAAGTAGGTAGGGAACCTGGATGCAGCCTGTTCTTGTGAGGTCCCTACTCTCTGTCCTTTTAAGCCCTTCACAAGAACCTTGAGGACGGGTTCTGTGGCAGAGTGGCCAAAACCCAATCTCCCCTTCTTTCATGGTAATAGAATTGAAGGTGATGCTGCCGAGCCAGGGACCCCACTTCTTCTTCCTAGTCTTCTTCCACCCAGGGTGCATTTGGGATGAAGTCTGAGTCAATGGGATGTGAGTAGAAGGGATATGTGGAGGTCTCAATCTATCTCCTGGGAGATAGCCCAACTTATCCAACCTAAAACTCATACTCCAACTTAAGGTTCAATACATGCACTTGAGTTTCCTTCTTTTCCCTTCCTACCAGTGGGAAAATGGAAATCCCATAACTCAGCTCAGACCCTGAAAGGCAGTGCCCTAGGGGATGACAGAGCACCAAGATAGAAGGAACCTGGATCCCTGAATCACTGCATGGAGTAGAGCGGGCCATCAACCTAGATAGCTCATCTAGAGATGGTTGTTTCAGAGTAATCAAATTCTTCAAGCCACTGTAATTTTTTGGTAGGAGGGAGGCTCTTTGTTACAGCAGTATGCCCTAATGAACTTGGGTTCATCTGAAATGAATGCAATAACATTCTTACGGAGGAACCAACTAACTTTTTCATCCAATTAGGTGGTAGAATGCTTTAATTGTGAGAGAGGGCAGGGAGATGGGGTTGGGGGTGAGGGATAAGACCAAAGTTCTAGACCTAAAGCATTATATTAGATTCACTTTGGATCTCCTGCCCTGTGGTTGGCCCCTCTATCTTTGACCCACATCAACACAGAGTCACTTTTGGTGAGGATTGGCAAGCAATGGGGGTGGGAACAGTTACCTTGATGTGTGGTGCTGCTCATGATTTAAAATTTAATTTTGGACATCCTTACCTGCAAAGATCCCTCAGCATTCTCACTTCAGGCTAGTCCTCACTTCCGTGCCTCCTCCTCGCTGTCTTCTCTCGCCTGCTAGTTACCTGCTCTCTTCCGTGGGCTTCTCATACCTTAGGGTGTCGCTTTCTCTACCATACCACCCCTCCCGCGGCTCTCTGGCCACTTGTCCAGAAAAAAAACGAAGTGCCCCCAATTAGTTAAAAATTCTCTATTATCCCGTTGTCCCTCCTCGTCCTGTCCCAGCGCCTCTAGGCCTCTCTCTTCTCTTCTTCTTCAAAATTTCAGTGGTGGTGGTGGTGGTATGGTGGTGGGGCGGGGATAATATTTAACACAAATAAACACACCAACCAAAATAAACTCTCCAAAAAGGGTCTCTTCCTGTCTGGCCAGCTCACAAAATAACTTCTTTGTCTTTCCAACTACACACAAACCTGATCAAGGTCTTCCGTTGCTTAAATCTCTGCAGTAGCTCTTCGCTAGCCTGTGCTCATCTTCATCGCCATGGTTACCAGGCCATTGGTGACTGGGTCCTGCCCGCTCCATTTCAGCCTAACATCTTACTGCTTGCCCACAGCAGCTCCTGTGCCACTCCTGCCCAGCCACTTAGCATTTCCTAAATACGCCCAGCTCCGCTATGTCGCCTTCACGCCTTTCTTCCTTTGTGCTTCTGGCTGCCGATGCCTAGACTGCCTCTCCCTGAAATCCATCCCGTGGCTGCTGCCTCACCTCCTCTGGGAAGCCCTCCCTGACTTCTCAGACTTGGAGGTGAGGCTCCTTCTCTGTGGTAACCCCCTCTGGATTGTCTGTCCTAGCACTTAAAACTCGCCTCATGAATTTTAGTCTTACTTTGCCCTCTGCCCCACTAGATGGAACAACTCAAGGTGACGCAGTTTTGTGTCCAAAGACAGGCACGTTGGAGGCTTTCTATGCTGTCTGCTAACTGCCTGGTGGACGTGGGGACCTGCCACTCGCCCGGGGAGGCAAAATCTGACTAGAGCACAGCCTGCAGGGGGCTGGAGGAAGAGGGCGTCTTGGGCAGCAGGTCCAGGGTCAGTCGAGACAGTCGTTGGCTCTAAGCCCTTAGTTGTCCTCAACGTCCATGGGCCAGACCCTGTGCTCCTCTGTCTCCTTCTCTGGGACAGATGTCTCCCCCGTCCCCCTTGCAATACCATCATCGCTGAGTGCTGACTACGCCCGTGTGTCCATGAAATGGGCTGGACAATGGGATGAGCTCTGGAGGGGAGTTTGTCCTGACCCTGAGCCTCAGTTTCCCAGGAGGCCCTTACATTATAGGCGACCATGGATGGGGCTCCCCCCAGCAGAGGGAGTAGGGCATTCCAGGGGTTCCGAATGTCTATTTAGAGACATTACTCTCCTGGCCCCTCTTGCAAAGCCACCACCACCCCAAGAAGATTGTGTCCCCTCTCAATGGAGGGGCTGTATCACCCAGGAGAGGACAGGCCAAATCATGGAAAGAGCACCCGTGGAATGAGGTTTCAAACCACACTGATGTATCTCTGTCTCCCGTGACACGCCCAGTATGAGTCAGCAGACAGGCTCAAATCATTATAGGTACCGATGGAGCAGCCGGCATCTCCAGCCAGTTCTTCAAAGAGCCCTGGAAGGTGGCCTGAGAGTGACTCACTCCACTTCTACTCACAGCTCACTGACCAGAACTAGTCGCACAGACCCACCCGACCATGTGGGGGCCGGGAAGTGCAATCCCACCAGGAGATGGGGAACTAGGAAGATTTAGCACACGGCACTGGTGGCTACATGAGGGATGAGGAAAGGAAAGTCAGAATAGAGGGCAAACAGGGGAAATGGCGGCTTTCAGAGAACTGGGCAAATCTGACTTCCCCTGAAGCATGGCAGGTCCAGTTTCCGGCTGCATGGCAACTGCAGGCGCCAGTCCAGGCTGAACGAATGCGGAGGAGGGAGGATGCTCACTGGGCCTCCACAGGACATTTTCTCTTCCCCAAATGCCTTTCTTCTGGGCCTTCTGGAATCCAAGCCAACCCTGCCCTCCCCTCAAAATCATCCCCGGTAAACACGGCCACCATTGGGCTCTCTACTCCTGCCCACATTTCACCTTGGCGTTTAATCATGTTTAACGTGACATTAAACTCTGCACTGTTTGGTGGCATTCTCCCACCATTTTGTTTTGATATAGCCCCTTCTTCCTGATGGCAAATTCCTTGAGTTCAGAGTCGATGGCAATTCGTTTTTTCGTATACCTCTCCCCAGCACACGTGGCTAGGGGGAGGTAGGGGGAGTATACAAAATGTACTCACAATGTACTCCATCCTGGGAAGATGAAAATGGACACACAGTCTATGGCCATGCCACCCTGAACAAGCCCGATCCCGTCTGATCTCAGAAGCTAAGCAGGGTCGGGCCTGGTTAGTACTTGGATGGGAGACCACCTAGGAAGACCAGGTGCTGTAGGCATAAAAAACAAAAGAGAGAGATTGTAAGCTGACGAGGTCCTTGCAATCTGTGATGTCAGCCAAGGATTGCCTCGCCTAAAAAAAAAAAAGGACACACAAATGAATGTGAAGAGAGGATAAGGATGAGAAAGGTATGATCCCTACCTCAGCCTATCAAGGTGCCCAATAACCACTTACATTGAATCAGATCATCTTTCGACACACAAAGCAACAGTGTCTATTTTTTTAAATGACCATATTATCATTTCTGGGTGAATCTGTCCAGCATCCTATATCTCTGTGCCGGTCAACCTATAGGCCTCTAGTCACATGTTGCTAGTGGGCATTTGAATCGTGGCTCGTGAGACTGAGAACTGAACTGAGAGATGCTGTAAGTGTAAAAAAAAAAAAAAGTCAGATTTCAAAGACTTTGTTTGAAGGGAAAAAAATGTACAATATCCCGTTCATATTTTTTCTATTGCTTATATTTTGAGAGGATAGTATTTCAGATCTAGTGACTAAAGTGAAATTTATTATTAAAAATAATTTCCCTGTCTTTTTACTTTTTAAAAATGCGGCTCCTGGAAAATTTGAGATGACTGATGTGGCTTGCAGTGCATGTCAGCTGAGCAGCTTGACTTAGGATTTGGGTACAGTTACCCACTTTCAAGTCGCCGTTTTCACCGCTGCACACTGCAATGTCTGATCAAACGCTGCTTTGGGAAAGTTCTCGCGAGGATGGCATCTGAAGTTCGAGGTGCTTCATTTCTGTTCCTCTTTATTCACCTTTCCGCTCTTCTCCCAAAGCTGTGACTACAAACCAAACGAAAAGCATCTTATTTATTCCACAAACTGATCTCCAAATCCCAACTCAATAGCAACTGCTGCTCTGTATTTTACACACACGCACACACGCACGCACACACGCACATACACACACCCCGACAGGGACCAATGTTCTCCCATGTGTAAAGCGACATGTCTGATTGCCGAATTAAGCAACGGAAATTAATTATTACAGTAATTACTCGGTCACTAAATATGTGAATGCCAGACCTGACATTGCCGTCCTGCGAGCCACCTTCTGCTTCCTGAATGCATTAGCATTGACAGCGTATTTTTAAAACCCTTTCTTCTGCTGCACTGCGTGGGGGTGAGCCAGGTGTGTTTGCTCGGGGTGACAGGGGGCTGTACACCGTATGCCACAGGGAACAAAAGACAGCCGGCTTCTCCAGGCCAGAAGAACATCAAATGCCTGCAAAGGAGAATCTTTAGTCTTCAGGGTGGCCTGTCCCTAGGGTGTAAGCGCATGCAACGTGAAAACACTAGCTGGGCCACGGTAGACACCACATGCTCAAGCCACCATCCCAAAGGAAGGGACCTGTCCCCTGGGAATTCTAAAGCTGCGGGAAGCCATGCCAAGGAGCCTGAGGGTGGTCCCGCTGAATTCCTTCTAAACCATCTTTTTCGTTTTCTCTGTCTGCTGTACCCATGGCACACAAGCTGCCCAGGTGGTGTCACCAGCATTCTTTTCTGAGGCTGAGTCTATCCAGGGTTAGAAGAGATTTTTCTTCGTGAACACAACCGGGCCGAGACGAAAGATCCAAAGAAGCACGGCTTTCTCTAACAGGAAATTATGAGGTCCCACGTGCTGGTCACTTGTCTCTCCATATTCCGCTCTTCCATGGGGCACTGCCTTCATTTAGGAGGCCTGTGATGGTTGACAGAGTTGAAGCTGGTCCAGGTGATGTTCAAAACATAGATTTACAGAACGAAAAACATTTCAGCCACTTTTATAAATTTATTTATTTTTTTTTTACCTTGGAGTAGGGTTTGAGTCAATGACGCGGAGGTGTCCACATGAATTTTGGCACTTTTTCCTCCCATAAGTCATCCGGTTAAACCACCATTTTAGGACATCTGGGGTCACCAAGTAATTCTCCCTGACACAATCCTATTGTTCCTGCTTTAAAACTGTCAGTTTAACTCAGAAAACTATTAAGCCATATGTCAGGGAATATTAGAGGCAGTGGCTTCACTAAAAGCCAGATGAGAAGCTCCAGGGTACTCGGACGTCTGTGAGGCTGGCAGAACTCATCTAGAGTTTTCATTTCTGTAGGTCAAGGCCAGAACTATTTCCATCTTCTCCAAAACCATGATGAGTCCACCAAGCAAATACATAAGCTCAGAAGTTACAGTGTTACCCCGAATGATTCCTGTTTTTCTTAAAAAGTGCCATTGTCTATTAATAAAGAAAATTAATGACAATAATAGAAGCTATCTGCAGCACTTTATTTTCAGGTACCATGTTAAGCATTTTAGAATATTATTTTATTTAATCTGTATAATAAATGTTCATTCAAAATATATTTATTGAATGACTATGGTCTTGACTGGTCCCTCCCTCTTGGAGCTCCCATGCCATTTATAACCATGCGGATACTCAAGTCGGACACAGCACATTCCTCCACCCCCCATCCACCTCTGACTGCAGGGATGGTTTGGCTGGATGGACAGCCCTGATTGGTTAAAGATGGAGGGAGGGGCCTCATCCCATGAGCAGTGCAGCCTGGAAGAGCAGGGGAGTTCACCTCAAAGGATGGGGATGGGAAGTGGCGGAGAGATGTCAGGCCTTCCACCCTTCAGAGAAACTCTTCGCACGTGATTCTTCCCAGACTCCCCAGTAGGGGAGAGCCCCACTTGCCTGGCGAGGCTCAGTAAGGTCCCTGTGATGGGCATTTTCTTCTCTTCTGTCTCCTCTCACTGCTACTTCCCTCCTGCTTCCTGGACCACCTCCCAAACGAACCACTTGTTCTCACATCCTTGTCTCAGGCTCTGCTTTGAGGGAACCCAAACTGGACTGTTAACCCCGATGTACAGATGTGGATCCTGAGGCAAGTTTCCGTAAAGTCTCAGCCGAAAGTAACAGACCCAGGACTCGTGCCAGGTTTGTCAGACCCCAGGACCCATGGACTCAACATCCATCTCCCATTCCCAACCACTGTGGCACTGCCCCAATCTGACGAGAATTTATACTGATGAAATGCTGACCCCAACTGGTCCTTTTCAAGGCAGCCCATTCCATCATCGGGCAGGTGTAATGATCAAGAATTTTGATTTATATTCAGCCCATATCTACATCCACAAAGCATCATTCCTGTATTTATACCTCATCAGCGAACATAAACAGCTCAGTGTCTAGGGGCATGGCACTGGGCACAGCTCCTGGTCCCTTTGCTCACAGAGCTTCCTGCCTTTGACCAAGGAGCACTGTGCAGGGGGCGGTGCTTGCAGGATGCTGTGGGAGCATGGAGTGAGCACCTCGCTCAGCCAAGTTGCCCTCTGCAGCATCCTAGGAAAGGATGTCTCTAGTCCACACCACAGTCCTGCAGAGACCGGCTTTAGATACTACACTCCCTGAGACTTCTATCGTTCACGCATATCAGCCCACCTTTGGCTGGACCTTGATAGAAGAATGGCGCCCACACCTTGATACAGCCCAAAGAAAACCAATGCAACATGCATTCCCATCATGGCACAAGAAACCCAGCCCTGGGCAGGAAGTGTGGAAACCATGGCTGAATCCTTGAACTTGTCCCCAGGTTTAGTCTTTGGCAGACCCCTTTGGGCTTTTCCTGCAGCTGAGTCATTCAAACCCCGCTCCCTAACTCCCCTTCCACCGAAAATTTGGCTGCACAGACCTAAGATGCCTGATTAGATCCTATGGAGCCAAAAACAATATTCTACTCCATTTTCCCTTGTGTTTCAAATGATACATGAGGAAATAATTTACATAGCCAATTTGTGGGTAGAAAGAAGTCTTTGGAGTCTGCTTTATAAAAAAATAGATTGTGAAACTGCTAGACTTGTTTGCTTTCTTAGATTTTAGAAGGTTCCCGGGCAGTTAGGTTGCTGCGGTAGGCTGGGTTGGCTCAAGAGCAGTCACAGAAGTGACTTGTTTTCAAAAAGCATCGCCTGCAACATAAATGAATGCTCAAAGTTTGATTTCCTTCCCTCTGATCTATCAAGTTCTCATTTGGAAAACATTTTTAAATAATATTTTGAAGAATGGAATTCTAGACACTCATCCTTGGAAGTCTTGGAAAGGCGGGGCTCAGATTTCTGGAAAATGAAGCTGCCATCTAGAACCACTACCCATCCATACATACAGTCCCTCCTCCTTCCCCATCTGCTGCCTTTCCTGATGATACCAAATCCACAGGCTTTATCTCCTCCACTATGATTGCCAAGGGGTAGAAATCGACTTCAATCTCAGAAAGCCTTATCCATCCATCCACCCATCCATCCATCTCTCTCTCCATTTATTAATTTATTCCATAAATATCAAGCACCTATTACATGCCAGGAGCTGTGTTAGGGGACGTGTAAGTAATCGAAACACTGCAGCAAAACATAGTCAGACCTATTCTCTCAGGCTTACAGTCTAGCCAGGAATTATGCAAATTATTTTACAAATAACTGCTTATGATTGCAATTGACATCACTAAGGACAGTATAAGGTGCTATATGAGCCTATGACAAGAAGGACCTAACTTAGCCTGGGTTCTTCTGAGAAGTGGCATCCAAGCTGAAAGATGGAGAAGTAGGAAGTGGCTGTTAGCAAAGTAAGGAAGAAAAGGAAAGAAAGGGCAAGTGATTTAGGTGAGAAGGGTCTGTATACGGAAAGTGGTGTTAGTTCAAGAGGCCACATATATGTCAATATGGCTAAAGGGTAAGAGCAAAGGGGAGTGAGGTATGGGGAATGTGAGCTGGAGAGGGGGGCTGTGGCTCCGTAGTGCAGGATTGAGGAAAAAAATGGGAAGTCCCAAATGGGAGAACTCAGCACGTGATGATAGAGTCAGATTCGTGTTCAGAAAGATCATGCTACTGTTTGTTGTTTGCAGAATGGACTCCAGAGGAGAAGGGGACCCGAGCAGTAGGGAGCCAGATGCAGGGAGAGCTGTTGGGACGCCCGTGCATTGTCCAGGGAGAGGTGACCGTGGAAAGTTCAAGGTACATTTCGGAAGGAACGTACCAGAATCCATTGGTGCTCTGTGGCAGCCTGTGGGGACCCTCTGGACACTGTGCCCAGCATCGGGGCTGAGCCAGACCCTCGGCATCTCTCCTTCCGAACCAGGGCTGCATGAGGGCCTGCAGAGTTGGAGGGAGATGGCTTGCTGCTTTACCTTCTGCCCACCCCTTCCTCTTCTGTTTCCTTTGAGGTTGTGGTGTGTCGGCAACAACACTGTTCTCTAATTGCCTCTTGTGGGCAGAGTGTACTTACATCAAGGAGAGTATAAACTTAGGATTTTTTTGTGCCCACCTCTTTCTCCACACATCATGGCACTTACCAGCCTA
This sequence comes from Pteropus medius, assembly GCF_902729225.1. Taxonomy (NCBI): domain Eukaryota; kingdom Metazoa; phylum Chordata; class Mammalia; order Chiroptera; family Pteropodidae; genus Pteropus; species Pteropus medius. The sequence goes on from NW_024349797.1 coordinate 13,333,558, forward strand.
CTGGGTACACAGTCAAAATGCAATTAGTACTCGGGAATTGAGCCAACTCTCTCTCATCTCAGGAAAGGTGAGAATCAGATGTACTCTGGCCTCCATCCTGTTTTATTGCATATCAGCCTGCAAGTCAGCCGAGAAGCTATACAAATTAAAGAAGGAGAAGGTGGGAGCAGTAAGGTCTCTGCACCCTAGTAGAGGAAGTTGGGAGAAATCACAATGTCATTACAATCCCTAAATACAAGAAAGACCAAAAGCAGCATCCAAAGGTGAGATGGCTTAGCTTTCTTAATAATTTCTTATAATTAATATACTTATAATTCTTACAATAAACTCTTATCTTCTTGCCTTGTTGGCACATACACCACCACTCCTATGTCCTGGGCACATGGCAGACATCACTAATCGATCATGACAGTTTTCCTTAAAATGAACCTTCAGGAGCACACTCGACATGGTGCTTCAGGTCCTTCAGTTGCCTGAAGTTGGTACATAATATCAAACCTATTTGCCATCCTTGTTCTTGACTTTTTAAAAAAACAATTTTTTTAAATTAAGTTTTTGGGGGTAACATTGGTTAATACACATATAATTTTCAGGTGCGCATTATAATTTGACTTTCGTATATTCTATTGGTGTTCTCGACTTTTTAATCAAAGTAATCAATCTGGGAAGATTCTTAAAGTGACTATTTGGTCAAGGCCCCAAGCATCTCGATAGGTAAGCCTCCTAGTTATTCTCATAGGTAATTGTCAATTCATCTTTTTAAAGATTTCCATGGTTCCTAATGCCTACTTCATACTCTAGTGCCGATCCTGCCTTGGTTTGTCCTGAAAACAGATTCTTTTTCACACTTATCTAAATTCTCTCCTGCATGCTTTTCAGAGAAAGATCTACATCGTGATGAGGATACAAGGAACTTGCTTGCTGCTCAGATCTCCTCAATCTTCCACAGCTTGTCTGTTGTTTGGGAATCATTGTCCTATTGTGTCTCTCTAAACAGAAGTAAATACGCATTTTAACAACAGTAGCAAGAAAAATGACCTTGGAGTTTCAGACTTTCTCAGTTTATAACAATTAGGCTTCTGTATCTATCAATCACAAGACAGGGTTATTCTATAGCTTCTCTATGAGATTAAAATATTTTGAATACTTGGTCCTCACTTCCGCTCAGTAATGGAGACACAAAGAGCCTCTTGCTTCATTGTAAGCAGAGGAGAGATTAGTGTCAGAAAAAAAGCATGAGAGAAAAAACTGAAGAAGAACGATTTCCTCGGCCATGAACTGAATCAGAAATGTAATCACGTTTCCTTTTACTGACCTAGACCTCGTGGAATTAGACCTTCCTGCCCCATCACTCCGATAAAGGTCTACAATCCCACTTGCCTGGCCGGGCCTCCCCCAGACACAATTTGAATGGTGTTGGGCTCCTGTGTACACTAGGGGGTGCAAGCAGGCTTGTTATCCAGCTTGGCCCTAAAAAATTCTCCCCAGCGCAGAAGAGAAAAGATAGACTTGCTCCTCGAAGTATTGGGAGCGGAAGTGGGGTTTGGAAGGGGTTCTAGAAAGGAGAACAACATCCTCAGTAATTCCTCTAATTGGTTTTCTGGTTTTATTTTCAGAACAGACCTAGCTCCCGGGAACTGGGGTCGCGGGGAGGAGGGAGGCGGGTAGGGATGGTTATGTAAGGCGGGGGCCTGCGCCTCCGGTGAGTCAACACCTGGGACTCAGCATCCGCGGGCGGCCCTTTCAAGTCTGCCAGAGTCTTTCATCATTACGCCGAGGCCACCATTTGACCCATTCCCAGGCCGGGGAGGCAGAAGCCGATCATGTCCCTGGGTAGTGAGTGCCTCTTTTTGGCCTCAGTCCACGGAAAGAGGCTGAGAAGTCTCTTTCCAAACTTTACTGCTGGCGCTGGGAACACGGGGCAGTACTCTGCCCCCGGCTCGGTTCGCATAATGGTCTTCTGCTCCACTGGCCCGCTTTTAGCGCTTTTAGCGTGGAATGGAAGGAGGCCAGCTTCCAGGAGAGCGGGGCCCTCCTCTCCACCCTGCTGTCCACCCTGCTCTTCCAGAACCTTCAACAGAGGCCTTGTTCTCTGGAGCCGGAGACCTGCGGGTGGTCACCACAGTTTCTCAGCCCACCGAGGGGAAGTGAGTTGAGGAAATCAGAGCCGGCATTTTATTGCCAAATATTTCTTTCCCTAGGAGGACAACGCATTCAAACCGCCCAGTGGAGATTGGAGTTGGTCCAGCCATAAACCAACTTAATGAACACTAATAGAGAGCTGCAATTACTGTTGACTTTAAAATGCAAACAAGAACTTTAGACACTGATCCCTATCAGCCGGTTAGGCTGGGCACAGATGCTGCGCGCTGTTTTTGCCCGTTGCTTAGCAATGGAAAATGAACTGTTCCTGTTTCTTATCGCTGGAGGTAGAGGTAGCACAATGAGCTTTATTGGACTGAATAGGTATGAAATTAGTTTATTCGTTCTCACTTGGAGAAGGCAACTGGCAGCAAAGAGAGTCACTTGGATGATGGGTGGTTTAGAGGGTCACAGGTGGCCTTCCTTTCCTGTGATCTCGGTAAATCCTAACCGTTGTGTTTTTCTCTGCAGGTCAAGTTTGGACTTTTGCTGGGAGCATCCATCCAAAACTACCATCAGAGAAAATAGCTACAAATACAGACCCACAGACCAGAGTGGGAATTTAGGTAAGGCGAGTGAAGTCTAAGGTATAAAATTTAAGAGGGTAACAAAAAAATCAGTCATCAAGGTAAATATTTTAATACGACATTTAAAAAAATCCCAATTAATGCAAAAAGATCCATGGTGAATAAAATATCAAACATTTAAAGATAGGATCAGTACCACTGATTTTTTTTCCCCTTTGGCGTCAGGTGCCAAGATGGCGTGGCTGGGCACTGCCACAGACTTAGTTCCTGCCTCACATACATTCGCAGCACAGGAGATGTGAGGAGCTGCTTTTTTCTCAAAGGAGTGTTTATGCTGTGGGGTGGAGGATCTTGCAGTCGGGCAGAGGGATTCTCTCACTGCCTGGGAGCAGGATCTTCCTTTAGTCCTTGAGCAGGCCTCTTCCAAGGCCGTGGGGAGGTACTTGGCCTTGGGGAGGGTGACCTACCTGTGTTTCCGGGGACGTGACCCAGGAAGTACTTAAGATCCAGGGCTCTGCTGCAAGTTGCCTAACCATTCCTAAGACAACAGGGACAGGCTTAGAGCCAGTAGTTTATGATAAAATCATCTCCCCTTTGATGTTTAGTATTAATAGAATCTTCTGTATATTGAGAACCTTTAGGTTGAATCGCTCACATGGAATTGCCAATATTCAACTAGTTTTTTTTAATTGAATACATACCAAGAGTGTTAAACTGAATAATGGACCCCCAAGATGTCCTAATCCCTAGTACCTGTGGATATTACCTTATATGGCAAAAGGGTCTTTGCAGATGTCATTAAGTTGAAGGTTCTGAGATAGATTACCCTGGATTATCAGGGAAGGCCCCATCATTGACAAAAATCCTTACATAGAAGGAAGAGAATGTCACAGTGAAAATAGAAAGAAAGGGTTTCAAGGTGTTATGCTACTGGCTTTAAAGATAGAGGAAAGGGCCGCAAGCCAAAGATTGTTGGCAGCCTCTGAAAGCCGGTAAAGGTGTGAAACAGGTTCTTCATGGAGCCTCCAGAACAAACACAGCCCTAACACCTTGACTTTAGCCAAGTGAAAGTGATTTCAGATTTCTGACCTCCAGAGTTAGAGGACACTAAGTTGGCGTTTTAAGCCACCAAGTTTGTGCCAATACGTTCCAGCAGCAATAGGAAGCTAATAAACCAGGCATTGTGTTAAGTACTTTATATGCATAAAGAAATATATAAAAATCCGCCCTCAGCCTTCTCAAGGACTTGAGTGTTTAGGTCATGTTCTCTCTCATTTGCATCCTCAATTTCTTTCTCCTTAGTGAGCCTTTTCTGTTGACACATACACATATTCTGGTATCTGTCACCTTAAACAAAACAAAACAAAACTCAACTATACCTATTTATGATTTTAAAATAAAATTGATGAACTATTAATAAAACTTAACACAGAAAAACCATAGTAAACATCACACTTAGAGGTTAAAGTTATTTAGAAATCACTGTTCTTATTCAACACTGTATTGTAGGTACTAGCAAGTGCAATAAAACAAGAAAAAGGAATAAAAGATATGAAGTTTGAAATCAAAGAAACAAAACAGATATCAATTGAAAGTGATTCAATTATTTTCATAGAAAACTCAAAATTCTATAAATGATTAGATTTAATAAGTGAGTTTAATAAGAATGAGGAATAAAAGAGCAGTATTCAAGAGAATTGATTATCTATATATCAACAATAAAGTTAGAAAATATAATTAAAAATCAAAATTTCCAACTGTAACACCAGCAAATAGGCAGGTAGGGGGAGAGAGAGAGAGAGAGAGAGAGAGAGAGAGAGAGAGAGAAGAAGAACCTAACATTGATTGCTCAAAGATGTACAAGTCCTTCATGGAAAAAATATTAAAATTTTTTAAAAGGCATAAATAAAGGGTCTGTAGACTCAATGCGGTTCCAATCAACATCCCAATAGTCTTTTTCATGAAATTTGTCAAGCTGTTTCTAAAATTTACATAAGGAAGCAAAGGACCAAGAGAAGCCAACGCACAGGTGGGGAGACTTGCCTTCTAGATGTCAGACTTACTTCAAAGTTATAGTAATTATGACAATGTAGTGTTTACAATAGATCAATAACTAGATCAGTGGAATAGAATAAAGAGACTAGAAACAGTCGGACCCATGATAAAGAAACATGATTTAAGCCAGCATTGACATCGCAGATCAAAGAAGATTAATAAATAAATTAATTATAACTAAAAAATTAATAGATTAATTATAAGGGGGAAAAGAAATATTATATACCATATAAAAAACAAATTTTGATTGATAGAAGATAAAAACATGAAAGATAAAACTTTAAAATTTTTAGAAAGTGCTGTACAGGAGGAGTCTTAAACTCAGATTCCACAAACCTCTGATGGGTCAGTGATAGAATCCAGTAGGTTCATGAAGATGAATGGGAAAAAAATTGGTGTTTATTTTCACCAACATCTAACTAAAACTTAGAGATTCGATTATGAACATAGATAACAGAAGGTAATAATCTTGCAGTATCTGTGACTTTGTTACTAAGAAGAATACAAATATTTTGATTCATATTATAGTTGCTGCAGGTATCTCAAAATATTATTTGTGCTCATCAGTACTTTGGAGTATTAGATTTTCTGGTAAATCTTGTTATTTAATGCATTAAAAAGAAGCACGTTTATTATATATTATAATTTTAAATATTTTGATACATCCCATGAGTTTTATTTTTTATACTTAAAAACATGCCAAAGGGTCTGTGGCATAAAAACGGTTAAAAATCCATGCTATATATAGATATATATATTTTTCTACACTAAAAATTCATATATATACAGATATATACTTTTCTGTATGATCTCAGAAGTATAAACCATAAAGGAAAAGAATGATAAATTTGACTAGATTAGAATTATAAACTTTTTCCATTGAATATTCTATAAAGAAACTGAAAGATATTCCATGAACTGGGAGAAGCTATCTGCCTCATCTATTTAACGAAGGATTATTACTCATATCTAAAATCTCCTACAAATCGGTATATAAAAGACAAACAATTTAAATTTTTAATGGACAACAAAAGACATTTCACAGAAGAGAACACAGTGGCCAATGGACATCTGAGAAGACAGTCAACCTCAGCAAACAGGAAAATGCTAATTGAAGACGAGGAGCTACCATTTAATACACACATTGACCCAAGTGGTTATGAAAACTATCTTTCCATACCAAGTGTTTCAAAGGGCACTTTTACATGCCACCAGAGGGAATATAATTGGTTCGGTGACTTTGGGAAAATGGTTTGGCATTATCTTTAAAGTGGAAGACGCACATGCCTCACAATCCAGTAATTCCGTTCCTAAAGAAATGTCCCGGAGGAACTCTGACTTGTGTGTGCATCGGGACTCGTATTCAACCCAAATTGCCAGCAGTGGGAGAATGTCCCCCGGTGTGATTCTGCTCTCCTGAGAGAAGGAAGGTCCTGCAGACGCCTCCACGACACGTACGAATCTCATCGACCTGATGTTGCGTGAAGAAAGCAGATTTCAAAAGAAAGCATACGACGTGATTCCATTTACATGAAATTAGAAAAAGAAGCAAAAATAGGCAATATGTTATTCGAGTTTACACAGAAATGAGTAAAATTGTAAACGAAGACAAAAGAATCATAAATACAGCCTTAGGGGTATCGTGTCCTGAGCCCCCCGCCTCCCCCAAGAGAGGCAGGAGGTCTTTGATGTGTAAGAGGGGCCTACAAGGGGTGTCCACAGGTGGTAGGTCTACGAGATTATTTATCTTATTTATTTTAGTGAACTAGTTTCTTACTAAAAACAAAAATTAAACCACCATAAACAAACAAAAACAGAAAACAGAACTTCCCCTTAGCATGAAAGAAGTTTGAATCCCTGTGCTATTCTTGGATAGGAAAAACCAAAATTATAAAGATGTCGACTGTTCCTTTGTTAATTTACATATTTAATGGATTCCCGTTACAACTCTTAAAAGCTGTCCCCTACTCTTTTTTTGGTTCCCAGAGGCTTTTTCCTGCGCTCCACCCAGAGTAGGTCCACACGGCTCCTCTCTCCACCTTTGCCTTCGCGGCACTTGCCCTGGGTTGCAATTTACTTGTTTAAATCTCCTCTCCCCACTAGACTGTTTCATACCAGAGGGCAGGAACTATGTGTATTTTGTTCAACCCGTGTATCCAGCTGGTATAATGAACAGCAAATTATGGCCATTAAATAAATATTTATTAAGTAAATGATTTACTTCATCCAATCCCACCCTCTCCCCGACACACACACATCTAAAAGAGGTGGGTTTTATTATCTCTGTTTGCAGATGAAGAAACCAGGGCCCAGGGAAGTTTGGTGACTTTCCCAGGACCAGCTGGCTGGTCACCCTTTCCAGGGACGGCAGGGATACTGTGGAGCAGAAACAGCGTACCAGAGGGTGCAGGCAGCAGTGGTTTTCCATCCCCAGATTCCTTCGGAGAGGCCATTTCCGGGGGCTGCCACTTCTCAAACAAAATGAAAGTCCCCTCTGAGCTCTGCACCCACCTCTGTTGGCCTGAGGTCAGAGGACAGATGGATGGACTCAGCAAGCAAGTGGTGGCAAATTCCCCCATGTCCCCTGTGGTAGCCTTTACCCCACTCAGATGCGCCCAGCACATTCTGAGTTTCGAGTGGACGTGAATTTTGGGAGGACGCTATTCATTCCCTGCCCCCCACCCCACACACAGATACTAGGGTCGGAAAATAAGACCCTCAAGGTCATGGAGGGAGTGGAAGGACTGGGATTCCAGCCCAGGTCTGCTCTGCTGAGCCGAGCTCTCCATCGCCACCACCACTGCCTCTCTGTCTCCATTTGTGGAATTGAATCAGTCTTATTACCTTCAAATTGCTGGGCACAAGCACCCTAACATCATTTCAGGGACCAGAGCCCTGGCAATCTCATTTCTGCGGGTCCAGGCCCTCCAGGGAGCAATGTTTCAACACGCTCTCCTGCAGATCCTGGGGTCTGGTCTAACGAAGGCCCCCTCGCTGGCTCGGATGGGAGTCTTCCCACGTCGTACTCCACAGCCACATTCCCTAGTTAAACTTCCAGGGCCTGATGTCTACCTTAAACCTCCAACTAAAAATAATTTCACCAATGTTTAATAGGGAAGTTGGGAGGCTCACTTACAAAATACTGAAGACAAACACAAAAATCCATCAAAACGGCCGACCGACCCCATCCCACTCCTTTTATTGGGCCGATTCATTATTTCTTCACATTCGCCTAAAAACCCAAGTTCCATTTTGTCTTCCTGATTGTTTTCATCAGCTTTGCCTATCCACGGGTACTTCTACTTTCCCCGAGATTTCTAACAACCCAGCAGAGATTCCCTCTCTTCTTTTGGGCAACAATTCACCATCTAATGAGTGCCATCGAGGCTTAATACCACCAGGAAAAAAAATTCTCTCTTAGGTGAATGGTTTCCCTCTGTTTACCAGCTAACCTATAAACTAGTGACTCGTTTGAATCCGTTTGCCGACCGGCAGCTCGCCCAGCAAGCCGTCTCTCTAGGCCTTTGCACTAGCTTTCCCTCTGCCTGGAACCCGCTTGCCTGTGGAATCTGTGGCTCATCCCCTCCTCTCCTTCGGCTCTCTACTCACATGTCACCTTCACAGAGTACCTCCCTGGGCTATCTCTAAAGGAAGCATCCCCCAATGCCCACCACCAGCCTCTATCCTCTCAGCCTCTCACTTAAATCACCTATGTCCCTACATGTTGAGGTTTTTTGTGTTTTTTTTTTTGTCTGCTCCCCTCAACCAGAATGTCAGCTTCATGAAAGCAGGACTGTTTTGATGTGTTTTGTCCCCACTATATCCCCAGTGACTTAGAGTAGCAGCTGACACATAGCAAGTGCTCAGTAAATATTTGCACAAATAAATGATCTCTAAATTGTAATATAAACAATAGGATTCAATATTTAAATTTCTAGCTTTTTCTCTGTTCTTTCGAGGGAGGCAAAGAATACACCTTTCATGGGTTTGTTTGTTTGTTTGTTCTCAAAGTTGGGGCTTTGGGAAGAGGGTCACTCAGCCTAGGAAGAAACTTTGGTCATCAACATTTATAGCAAAAGTTCTTAACTTGGGGGGAGCATGAACCCCATTCAGAGCCTAATACAAACAATGAAACTTCTCTTTAAAAAAAAAAGTGCATGTTTGGAGTATTTTGCATACGACTGAGGGGGGTGGGCCGGAATCATGAGCATCCCCCGCCCTCTCCTGCTTGCCTCCCTGGTTCGAATGTGCCACTTCATAGCAAATATTTGTTGAATGCATAAATAACGTATATTGTCAGTTCTCAAATGTATAATGTATTCGCTTCCTAAGGCTGTAACAAATTACCTTCGCTTTGGTGGCTTGAAAACAGAAATTTATTTTCTTACAATTCTGCAGGGTAGAAGTCTGAAGTCAGTGCCCGTGGACTGAAATCAAGGTGTTGGCAGGATGTGCTCCCACTGGAGGTCCTAGGGGAGAATCCCATCCCTGCCCCTTCTAGCTTCTGAGGGCTCCCGGCATTCCTTGGCTTGTGGTCGTATTGCTCCAATCTCTGCCTTTGTGGTCACAAGACCTTCTCTTCTACAGTAGTTGAACGTCCCTCTGCCTCCTTCTTATAAAAATACTTGTTACTGCATTTAGGTTTCATCCTGAAAATGTGGGGTGAAAATCTCCCCATCTCAAGATCCTTAACTTAATCACTTCTGCAAAGTCCTTTTTTTTAACCATTTAAGGTAACATGTACAAGCTCTAGGGATTATTACCTGATAGCCATTATTATTATCTATTAGGGGGCCATTTTTCAGCCTACTACACCAGATAAAGAGGAATGATGGAATAAGCAAACACACACATGCACATACAGTTATTTGGGGATTTTCACTGTGTTTTGAATCTGGGTGTGCATAAATTTCCAGGATTCATAATACTTAAAATAAAGAAGCCAGAGTGTGAAAGGCTGACTCCATCCCCACCCGCCCAGCCCACACTTCCTCCTCCACTCCACCCCCACGGAGACTTTGTCTAAAAGTCACTGGAGGAATTTCAGGTTGCCTGGGGACCCAATGTAAATAAGAGAGAACAGTCAGAGTTGTCTAAATTGCTCTGTAACCAGGTGTCCACCACCGAGTCAACGGGAAGGTGAGAACCAGTGGGCTTTAATGCACCGGTGCCCAATTCCATTCGGAGTTAACAGTAGGCAGAGTGTCCCCACCTTCCAGTGGCCCAAAGGCAGCACTGGGAATAATCCACTCGCAGCAAACTTTGCGAGTGTTTAAGAGGAGAGGCAGGACTTAAAGCCGCAGTCTGAGGCTGTACCAGCAGTCAAGCAGACTGATTCGGACTGGGTCACAAACCTCTTCCTCAAAGGACAGCTGGGAGCCCGTCGGGTGCTCTCCCACGCCGGTGTCATCCATCCGGAGGGCCCCACCCCCGTTCCCTTCATGGCAAGTGAATGGGGCCTCATATTTGTCTCAAGTTCGCCTGTTCTTTTAAATAAATGTATTATACCATTTTGTCACACAGGGTTTTGGCGACTGTCATACATCCTTAATTTCTCTAAGCGATAAAGCAGGTAGCATTTTTTTTTTCTCTTCTGGCATACACACAACAGACTTTTGCGGAAGGCTCACTGGCTCTAGGTATGTGGCTGGCACCAAGATTCCACAAATGACAAACAGGCCGTGCCCTTAAGGATCTCACAGCCTGGAGCAGGAGGGGATGCGCACAGAGCCGGTGTGCGGAATGTGACTTTTCTGGATGCCAGGGATTCTGGTTACAGCCTTAAAGCTGAAGGCAAGGCCATGAGTACCCCATATTGTAAAGAGAGCGGCCCCTACAGGAGTCACTGAAATATGACAGAGCCCAGCCTATAACCACCAGCTCCCGTCCTCCTTCTCCAGCCTAGATAAGAAGAAAGGACTAGAAATCTAAAAGAGGGACATGGGAGCAATGGGATGTGGTAGGATAACGCTCCCCCAAAGATGTCCACGTCGTAATCCCCAGAACCTGTGCATATGTGCATATAACCTTACATGGCAAAAAGCACTTGGTCGCTGTGACTAAGGTGAAAGACCTTGATGTGAGATTATCCTGCATCATTCAGACGGACCCGATCTAATCGCACGAGTCCTTAAAATCAGAAACTTGCCTGGCTTTGTCAGAGAGAAAGTGTGACTGTGGAAGGATGGGCAGAAAGATGCAACAGTGCAGGCCTCAGAGACAGAAAAGGGGTCACGTTCACAGCCAGGACGAGAGGGACCTGTAGACACCGGAAAAGGCAGAGAGATGAAATTTCCCCTCAAGCCTCCAGAAAGAAAGCAGCCCTGCTGACACCCGGATTTTAGCCCCCGGGGAGACCCGTGCCAGACTCCGCCCTTTAGAACTGTAGGAGAGTGAGTGTGTTGTTCTGAGCTACTATGTTTTTGTAAATTGTTATAGCAGCAATAATTCAAGGGATCTGTAGGAGAAAAGAGCACTTTGCATTTCTGGGAGAACCTCCATCCCCCGCCAAGTGGACACGAGGAGAGGCTTTGCAGGGGGCGCTGAACACTTAGTCCTTGGCCAGAGGTGGTTTGCTGAGCTGGGGAGACTCAAAGGTCTGTCTTCTGTCTCAGAGAGGTCACCGGCCGAGGCACAGAAAGATAGTTCTTTGGAGAATGTGATGTATCCCCAGGAGTTGGGTGACGTGAACGTGCAGTCAGGTGCCTCCCTATTGGCTGCGGGATGGTGAAGACAGGAGGCTGGAGGGAATTGCCCGCAGGGACAGAGGAAAGAGCCAAGGGAGCAGGGAAGCAAGGCCCAGAGGCACCCATGGAAGGACCTTCCCAAGGTCGAGCACCCTAAATGTCCTGTGGGTGCGGCAGGGGAGGCGAGCATAAGAACTGCAGGCAGTTGCCGCAGGTGAGAGAGAGGGCGTATCAACCACAGAGTTTGGGAAGTCCCCAAGACACTTACAGTGAGGGCTTTGAGGGAGGGCCTGGCATGCAGATCTCAAGAGCACCAGCCCTGTCCCTGGAGTTCCCTGTCCCCTTCCCTCCCCTGGGGGAACCAGCAGGAGGGAGGGAAGGAGTAGAAGAGCAGCCTGGAGGAAGAGCGAGCCGGGTCGTGGTCCGTGCCCCATCGCACCCTCCAACCACTGGGAGGGGGCTCCGTGGAGCTGGATGTGAGGTTGGAGTTTTGATCTAGACTGGACTGGCATTTTCATTACCCACCAAATAAAACTGTTCTCATGGCTGCAAGTGATGGAAAAGCTACGGATTTGTGTGAGATACAATTAAGGGGCAGGGAAGGGAGAAACCACAGAGCGTGTCAGAAGGCAGTGAGGGGAGAAAGTAAAGCTGTCTCCTCTTGTACCCCATTGAGCTCATCCAGTTAGGTAACCTGGTTTTGCTGCAACCTAACATAGTAAGCCTCATAACAGATGTATCTTGACTTCTGCAGGAGACCAAACAGGGAGTCCTATAGACTTCTTTGCTCTCGGTATATTAGAAATTAAAAAAAAAAAAAAAAAAAAAAGGAAGGAAGGAAGAAAAAATGCCAAAAAAGAGTTATAAAATTTGCGGGATGCTTCAAATATTTACATTTGACAAATTAATGGTTTTAACAAACAATACAATGTGATATGATTATGTCAGTCATTACATACTCACAGTTTGTTCTTTTAAAATAACCATGAATTTACAGTGCACAACACCCAATGTGGCTGGGTAATAAGACACATTTAAAGGCAAATGATGAATCTTCTTTTTCAGTGCAGTCATTGTATTATCCTGTGTGTGTGTGCGCACATTCATCAACAGTCTAAATTTAAGACCATTTCTGAATGTGTGACCCAGGTTAAACAACCCTCTTCCCCCCAACCCCCGACCCCTCCATGATTGGCCCTAAGAGAGATAGGAGAGTTAAGGCAAAGGTACCCCAATGAGTGACATGTAAACTAGGTCTTGAGAGATCAGGATGACTTCTCCAGGTGAGGAAGGGCATTCTGAGACAAAGGATCAGCCCTGTAAAGACACGACAGCTTGAAAGAGCCCTGCGTGTTTGAAAAGGAGTTGGCACGTCGACAGTGCTGTGGAGAGCTGCAGGAGGCGAGAACAAAGCAATGAAGACGTAAATGGCTCTTGCCTAACGCTGGGGACATGGACTTGATCCTGGGACCACAGGAAGCCAGGGGAGGCTTGAAAGCAGGGAAGGAGTAGGATCAGATCGGTTTTAGAAGGTTACTCTTAAGAGTGGGTGGGAGGATGATGGAGGAGAGGTGAGGTTGGTGGCCCGGAGAGGAGCAGCCAGATAAGAACAAGATTTCTGAGGTAGAGTCAATCAGTGCATAATGGACAGACTCTGTTTAGGAACAAGGGAGCAACAGATGTGACCGTGAGCTTCCGTTTAGGAACTTGAGAAACGCTACTGACCGAACCTGGACTAAGAATCAAGATGGGATAGATGATGAACGCGATCGTGGATGTTTAAGATGTTTATACTCAGTGTGCGTTACCTGCACAGAAAAACCACCAACAAGGTCCCTAGTGCTTTCTCACGTCTTGAAATTCTACAGCCTCAAGAGCTCACGCAAAGTCACTCATTTTCTTCTCAATTTAGTCCTGGTGAGGGGTCAGTGTGGATTGGAGATGAGGAGGAGGGAAGAAAGAGAAACAGGCTGGGGCTGCTTTTCTCCTAAAGCATCTAGAAGAAAACCAAGTTTTTATTTTCAAAGACCATTCAGTTGAATATAGAAGAAAGAAGTTGTTCTGGGGATCGAATGTACTTCATGGTGGCTATATCAATACCATATTGCATACTTGAAAGCTGCTAGGAGAGTAGGTCTTAAAGATCTAATCACAAGGGAGAAAAATCATAGCTATGTGAGGTCATGGATATTGACTAAACTTATTGTGGTAATCATTTTACAATATATACCTACATCAAAATCATTATCTCGTACACTTAAAACCAAATCAATGTTATACGTTAATTATATCTATAAAAAAATTTGTGTGTGTATATTTACTGGCTATATGTGTATGTGTATGTGTATTTCTTCTAAAATGATTATAGTCTAAGTTCTTTAAAAATAATAATAGTCTTGGCACCAGGCTCAAGCTACCTCTCCTGACCACTGTGAATCAGGAGAAGGTGGTGAACAGGAAAGTAGAGACGCTTCAATCCATCCTATTATTACCTGCATATTATACAAATCTGTAGATAACCTGAACGGGACAATAATATGTTAAGAATGGTTATGTAGGTGGTAGAACTTCTGGTAATTTTAAATTTCTCCTTAATATTTTATATACAATTAGGATTTTCTAACGAACACCTTTTTCTTTAAAGGGGGGAGGCAAGGGGAAGCGGAAGGCAGCAAGACTAGGGAACAGCAGGCCCAGTCTTTCAGTGGGAATCCTAGTGGGCAATTTAGCAATACCAGAAGCTGCAAGATAAAACTTCCATTTAAACTAACAATTTTACTTCCAAGAATGCATCCTAAAGAAATACTTTCCATCCTCATACAACACAATAATCACATACCTGACTTTACAAAAATTGCTTTATTAAAAAAGTTGTTTTAACAATTTAAAATAAAAAGGAAGTGGGGAGGTACAAATTCACATTCACAGTAAAAAGTTATTTTTTTCTGCAGAAATTTTGGTAATAAAATATATTTTAACTCTATAGTATGTTCATTTTTATTATTGCAAAAGGAAGCAGTCGATCTGAACTGACAAAAAAAAAAATCTGAAATCACTAAGCAAATTTGAACAGAACACAGGCGATCAAAATAATTCCCTTTCAAGACCACTTTTGCTCAAACCCGACTGCACATTAAAATCATCAGGGAGCTTTGTAACAATACTGATACTTGAGCCCTGCCCCCAGACGTTCTGATTTAGCTGACCTGGAGCAAGGCTGGACAGTAGTATTTTTAAAAAAACATCCCCAGATGAATCGAATGTGTAGCCAGAGTTGAGAACCACCAGACCATCAAAATAAATTGCCACACAGAACATAATTCATAACTGTCTTTAAAAAAGGCAATGTCAACTGAGCAATCAGCACTCAGAGTTACTATGTTTTTCTGCTGCCAGCTTATCAGGTTCTCTCAATTTTTATTGAAATATACTATCCATGCAGAAATCTGTGTATATTGTAAGTGTATATCTCAATACATTTTCACCAACTGGATATAGCTGTGTCACTAGCACTAAAATCAAGAAACAGAACATTATCAGCACTCCAGAAGCTCCCTTGTTCATTCCAGATTGTTCCATAGTTTTTTTCCCTTACATATTTGGTGCTACCTTTCACTAGGTATTTGAGTTGTAATCAATAGAGATCCCTATAATGCAAATGATTTACCTTAGTTCATCTATCATATTCTATCTAATTTGAATTATGAAAATTTGTTAAGAGAAAATAATTATGAACATGTATTTAGCTGCAAAAATTTATTGTTCAGACCGTTTATAATAGAAAGGACTTCGGGGAAAATACAACTAAATATGGCACCACAGGACTCAATTAAACAAATCAGCTACCACCCATATGAGCCTATCTGGTCATATGCTATAGCATAGAGAGAACAGAATAAAGAGAAGCCTTCTGCAAAAAAAGAGAGATTATTTTTCCTAGCAGAATCCTAGAATAGCAGTGTTATGGGCTAAACTGTGTCTCCCCAAAATTCATATGAAGTCCTAACCCCCAGTACCTCAGAATGTGACATTATTTGGAAATAAGGCCTTTGAAGAGGTGATTAAGTTAAAATGAGGCTGTTAAGATGGACCCTAATCCAATATGGCTGGTGTCCTTATATGAAGAATGATCAAGTGAAGACGCAGGGAGATAACCTGTGACCAGAATAGACAAGCAGTGCCCCAGTCATCCGTGGACACCACAGCGGACAGGAGACCTCACATTCACAACACAAACCCCTTACAGAGGCCCCTCCCTTCCCTCACAGAAGGGAGAACCAGTTTCTCTACTTGGCACCTGCGTTTATGTCCAGATGGACAGGGATTCTCATGTGAGCTGAGGAATCCACTGCAACCAGAGCAATACGGAAGAGCAGACGGCCAGGAATCACCAAAACTTTTAGAAAAACAGAATGAAAGAAGCACCAACTCACCTCCAGAAAAATTTACATCTGAAGAAATAGAATTCATAAAATAGGGAAGCAAGGAAAAAAAGAAACCCTTTATAATAAATATAATTAGTATCATATCTGGATGATAGATGATAGATAGATGATAGATAGATATAGATAGATAGATAGATAGATAGATAGATAGATAGATAGATAGATAAACAAAACTTCTATGAAAAGTAGTTCTTAGAAACTAAAAGAGTTCTTGGAAACTAAAATTGCGATTAACAAAAATTAAAGCCCAATAGAAGATACAATTTCCACCCCTCAGCTTCCCTAAATGAAGTTTGACAATATCTAGGGTTGATGAAGATGTGGAGAGCCACAAATTCTTAAATGCTGTTGGTAGAATTATAGAACAAGTACAAGCATCTTTAAAGAACAACTTAACAGTTTTCTAATAAATTGAAGATGTGCGTATCATTTGATTTATCACTTCCTTTTCCAGATATAAACCTTAAAGAAATTCTCACACATGCACAAGCAGACAAGCACATTGTGTTCTCTGCAGTGCTGTTTCTCATGGCAAAAGCAAACAACCTAGAAATAACTTAGATATCCATCATTAGTGGAATAAGTAAATACATTGCATGTATTCCTATAATGGTCTATTATACAGTGGTTAAAATGAATGAACTAAATATACAACGACCTACATAAATTTCTCAAAAGTATTGTTGAGTGAAGAAAACTAGCTTCAGAAAGGTAAATCCAGTGTGATACTATTCATCTTAAACCGCTAAAATACTGGAAAAGAATGAGAGACAGTGAAATATACACATAATCACATAATGTTTATCATAGTAATTGTTCTGGGGAAGATGGAGATAAGAAGTAGAGAGAGGACTAAATTTAGTAGGGAGAGGAATAAACTGCAATTTACCCATAATATTGTATTTATTTTATTAGATAGGAACCAGAGTAAATATGACAAAATATTAATGTTTTTATTTCTGAGTGATGAGTACATGGGTGTTTGTTACATTATCTCCTGCAATTTTCTATGGTTTATAACTTTTCCAAATTTAAAAAAAAATGGATAGATTGATGAATTAAATGCATACAACTGAAGAGCACAAAAAACTGAACTACTGAGGCAAGCAATTGACATAGAATATAGAGTAAAATTCCAAGTGAAGACAAAATCAGAACCAGGAGTTCCAACCTCTGTCTCAAAGAATATCCCAAAGGAGAATGGATAGAGAAAATAATCAAATAAATTGTACAAGGCAAACTAGAGTCTCAAGTCTTCATACGAAAAGAGCCTACAGAATATTGAAAAGGAACATGGGAAGATTTGGCACTAGACATATTGGTAGAATGTCCAGGAATAAAGAAAAAAATTCCAGAGAAGGAGAAAAATCCCAATAGTTTAACTTCAAAAGAAGAAGAAACAAACGGACATCAGACTTCTCAAGTGAAACAAGTATAAAATTCTATAAGACATAGTGTTGTAAAGTTCTGCAAGAAAAAAATAATTTTGAATCTAGAATTCTATACTCAGGCAAAAAATTATTTAAGCACAAAATAGAAACTAATTTTAGGTGGGCAAGGACTCAGTTTCTCTCCAAGAACCCTTTCTGAAAGATCCTCTAGAGGATATGCTCCAATAATAGGAAAAATGTATCCAAGAAAGAGAATGATAGGTGTTCATAGAAACTAGTAAAGCCCAAATGACCACCAAAAATATGGCTATGAAGTTTAACGAATTGTTAAGAAAAAATTCCATCTGTCAATTTCAAAAGATTTTCACAAAACTTAGGAAGGGGCGGGTGCATGGAATGGGAAGAAAGACAAGATAGCATCAAGTTTTAGTCTTAATGGGGATAGGTAATAGATACTGATGAATTCTCAGCATTGATGGAAATACATACATTCGAAAATGCTGAGTAAAGTAAAAAATAAATGCTTGAAGAAAGAATAAAACCAGAATGTATACTTAGCAAACTACTAATGGATACAAAGGAGGAAAAAAAATAGTCTATTATAGTTGGACCCCTTCTACCTTCTATCTGCAAAGTGAAAGCAAATTTTCAAATCCAGAGTGATTCTACAAAGGTAACTCCAGCTTGATTTTAACCACTTGACAGCTGTCTCTGTAGTAACCATGAAAGAAGAAACCCCTAAGCCAGTGGTTCTTGGGGTTTGTGAAAATAGAGATGGCTGGGTCCCACCCTCAGAGGCTTTGACTCAGGGCCTCTGGAGTGGGGTCTGAGAATTTGCATTTCTCAACAAGTTCCTCAGTGGTGCCAATGCTATGGTCCAGAGACCATGCTTTGAGAACTAATGCCCATAATGAATGAAACTGCTGCCATCACACATCCTGATTGTTGGGGTTTGCTGATTTTCCTTTGTAGAGGAAGTTATCAAGCGGCACGGTGCTGGGACACAGTAATGGGAGGGCCTCTTCCACCTACTTCTGATTACCACAAAGAGGTAATTTTTGATTCAGAAGGATGTCTTTCAAGGAATTAAATAAAAGGAAAAGGAGGGCAGTTGCAGAAGCAAGATCATGAAATACTGGTTGAAGATACCTGGGCATAGCCTTCTGTTACTCCACTGGGGCACGAAACAAACATCCTCTGACATTCTTATGCATAATTCATAAAACATTAAAAATTTTTCTGGGGTTGCCAAGTATTTTAGACAAAATTCTTCATTTCGATTTTTAAAATTCTCAATTTAAACAGATTTAAGAAAAGAAGGAAGGAAGGAAGGAAGGAAGGAAGGAAGGAAGGAAGGAAGGAAGGAAGGAAGGAAGGAAGGAAGGAAGGAAGGAAGGAAGGAGGAAGGAAAGTTATTGGTTCCAGTAACTTAACTCCCAAGGCCAACTAGCTTCAGGCATTACTGGATCCAAGTGTTCAAATGATACTATCAGAGCTATCTCTCTCTCTGTCTCTTTGCTGTTTTCCTCTGTGATGGCTTCACTCTTAGTAGATATTCACCATTCAATAGCCCCATGAGCTGGAAAATCATAATTGCCTTTATATCCAGGAATCCTAGTAGGAAGAGAATAACTCTTTCCCACATCACCAGGTTTGACTCCCATTGGACTGTCTGGAATCAGGTGCTCATCATCATTGAATCAATCAGTGTCTAGGAGAAGGACTGCTCTGATTGGCTAGGCCAGCTCAAGGGGGTGTGGCCAGCCCCACCAAATCAGAATTACGGAGTGCGGGAGAGGAATGGCTCAACAAAGTAACATCATTACACAAAGATGCTGTGAGGAACCTGAGCAGGCAAAAGCAATATGTGAACCAGGGCTGTTTTTATCTCATCAGATTAACACATTAAATACAATACAATACAATAAATAAAATAAAATAAAATTACTATGTAATTTCAGGATCATTTCCTAAAGGAAAACCCATTTTAACCAAGAAACAAAACAAAAACAGAAAGGAAAGTTGTCTCTTTTATTGAAATAAAGGTGGCTCGTGAAAACCTCAATGTATTTTCCAGTTTCTATAAAGACTTCGCTTAGGTAGAAAATACACTTACTTTCCATGCCCCTGACTCCCACCCACTAATAGACACTATGCCTAGAGGCCACGGAAATGTTTTAACTTCTTTTAAAATCAGAATAAAAAAAATGATTATTATTGTGAATATATAATAATGAATCCAGGCTAAATATAATATATTCAATCATACTATATAATTTTTTATGGAGGAAAAGGTCTCTGAAGACATGTGTGCCATGAGCCCAAGAAAGTTATAATGTGGTCCTACTCCAGTCTCTCTCTCAAAGCCCTTTTCTAAATTTCTGAAGGCGAGTGTCATGTTGGGATCTCCAGAAAATGCAGCTCTTCACCTGCATTAGCAAACCAACGTGTTACCCTGGCCAAGGAAAGAAACCCTTAAGCCAGTGAGAACAACCACGTCATCAAAGGGCTTACTGAGGGCATTGGGGCTGCTACAAGGAGGCGATGCAGATAAGAAAGATGCTTGGTTATGTGCTGGGAGGGAATTACCTCTCCCACACACATGACTTTGTTCACCGCATTCATTTCTCCCACTAATATCCAAATCTCACGTGCTGATAGTTACCTCTATGCCAGGTACAGTGCTAAGAGCTTGACTATGCCTCTGGAATTGGATCATCCCGACACCCAATGACCAGCCGAGGCACCAAGAGGTGCGCGAACTCCAATGGTCACATCGGAAAGAAAGGAAACGTGAACCTAAACTTGAACCCAGACCTACTTACTCCAAAGCCATGATCTTAAATGCTACACCACAGTGCTTCTAGCTTCTTTAAAGTCCTAGTTTCCGTGTTCTTCTTGAAATGAAGAGGGGGCAATGGTAGGTGGCGTGGGGAGACCCCTCTTCTTGTGCCCAGTAGCCTCTGCCCTGAAACCGATGGATGCATTCCATGGGGAAGAACAAACTTCTTCAGAAAAAGATTACTCATAAAGTTGAGATTTCCTGCATTCACAGCCTTATTATTTCCACTTACCTTTTTTATCCTTTCACCTATGATTTAATTTTTCTGTCTAGCGACTCCACAGCAAACGCCCATTAGCACCAAAAACCGTCTACCCACTCATTTGAGCTTGACTCATGCACCATATGTGCCCCAATTTATCCACGTGGCTTCAGGCACTCACATTTTTCCTCAAGGTCTCATCCGCAGGCCTCTGAGACACGGCAATGGCATCCTGAATTCCCATCAGTACCCTCGCCACCATCACCCCCTTCCCGGCTCATAGCGCTCAGCCTGCTATAATTAAACAAACAGGGTTATTTGTGACATCCTGGTTTACACATCAACAAGTTATTTTCTCTGATTTTGCTATGGATGGATTTTCTCTGCTTACATTAAACAAAAACAGCTCACCCAAAAACGCAGAATAAGCAAGGCGGAGGAAACGCAGCCCAGCAGCTGCCTCTTCCCCCGTGAGGCAGGACCGAGCCTCCCCTTTCCCAGACTCCCTGCCTCAAAGGAGCCAGCTGGGCGCCTCGGAGCAAACAGCCTTCCCGAGTCAGACCTCTGAATGGGAAGAGAGGGCTCCAGAAACATGGAAAGGTCAGATGGGAGTTTCTTTCAGAGGGTCCCAGACTAAACAGCATTGGAGAGTAGAGGAAGTATAAATGTGGAATTATCTAAGCAAATGTGTCCTAGGAAGGACCCTCTGGTCTTGGTTTCTGGCAGATTAATTGCCTCATAGGCTGCATTGTGAGGTCCACGTCAGTGGGTAGGAATGCGGGGTGGGGGCTCAGGTCCACCAGCTCTCTTCTGGTCAAACAAGCCCCGCCTGTCCACCTGCTTTGGGGCATGCCGCATTCCACCCACCCCCGCAGCAGTCAGGAGGGGCTTCTAAATGGCAAAGCAGTGATGCTACTTATCTATTTAGATGGAGCCTCTTTGTCCTCAAGCTAAGTCCCAGCTCCTTAAAATATCTCTCTCCACCCTTCAAGATCCAGCCCCTGCGAACCTCTGCATCTCAATCTCACCCCACCCCACCCTCTGCCCCAGTAATAGGAATGTTTAAGTTTTACAAATATGCTGCATGCACAAGCTGTTTTTTCTACCTGAACACACTCTCTCTGGCCCCCTCTGCTTGATTTCCTTCAAGCCTTCACTTTGCTGGTTTCCTCTTCATCAAACTCGGCCTCTCTGCGTTCTGTCTACACATTCATCTCAATTACAGACGGTCAGCTTCACAAGGGCTGGGTCACAGCGACCTTGCCCTCTGTTGGGT
The DNA here is from genome assembly GCF_902729225.1 of Pteropus medius. Taxonomy (NCBI): domain Eukaryota; kingdom Metazoa; phylum Chordata; class Mammalia; order Chiroptera; family Pteropodidae; genus Pteropus; species Pteropus medius. Next base: position 13,355,124 of record NW_024349797.1, read on the forward strand.
CTCAGACACTGCCCACATGCCTGGCACATCAGTGTATCACACACGTGTTTGCTGAGTGGGCGAATGATGCTCTTTTCCATCCAGCTTCTCCTTCTTGTAACTGGCCTCTTGCAAAGGTTCGAAACCAAAGGCCTCATGGTTCCAAACTGGAAACAACTCACGTGTCCATCAACAATAGAACAGATAAATAGTCACACATTAATTACTGCAAAGAGGATGTACTATGTATGACTAAACTCAAAAACGTGGACGCATCTCCTAAGTAGAAAGTTGAATGAAAGACACCAGACCAGGTAGACTGCAAGATTCCATTTATATAAAGAACGAAAACAGGTAAAACAAATCTATGCAGTTAGCAGTCAGGAGAGTGCTTCATCCGATGGGAGGGGAGTGACTGAAAGTGGGTGCTACTGGGGTGCTGCCATGTTCTGCTTCCAGGCCTGGGTGCTGGGCACATGGGCACATTCAGAGAATTCATTGAGCTGTACACTTGTGACAGGCGAGTTTCTGTCTCTTATATATATATATGTGTGTGTGTATATGTATATATACACACACAGCTCAATGAATACATATTATATGTTTAATTTATATGTAGATAAGTATTATATAAAATAGTTGAGTAAAAAGTAAACAAATAAACGACTAGAGAGCAGAGCTGGGTTCTGCTTCCCTCTGTCTTTCCAGTGGAGCCACCTCGGGTCTGTCCCTTCTCTCAACAGGTTATGGCACTAGTGGCCAGAAGGTATGGTCCCCCCACTCTCTTGGCCCCAGGCTGACATCCCTCCTCCTGAGACCTCTCCTACTGAAATCTGCCTCTGTTCGGAGACATAGGGTTGCTGCGAACAGCTTCCTAAAGGCCCTCTGGTTTCACGTGCCCCCTGATAAGTCTGGAGATGCAGAGGGGACTCTGGAAGTGGGCATGGGGACAGACATGGGAGAAAGGGATTGCTCTGCAGAGAGGAAGGCAAAGAAGTTGGATCCCAGGAGATAATCTGAGGCAAAGGGGTGAGGACTTGTGATGAGAAGCAGAAAAAGAATCAAAATTGAGCGAGATGGGATGAGGCCAGGGCCCCATGTGGTGACATCCTTGGTGTCACAGTGGCCAAGAGATATTTTGATGCAACCATTCAACTTAAAGTTGTTGTAGTTTTGCAATGGACACCCCTCCCAGTCCCCTTCCTCCCAAACCTCCAGTTAAGCCTGCTACACACACACACACACACACTCTCTCTCTCTCTCACTCACATGAGCCTTGTCTGAGTTGGATTTTGAGGGGAATCCAATAAGAGGCTCAGTTCCATGTCTGGTTCACTGAGGCCATGAGCAGGGACAGGAAGCTGGTCCTTAAACTGCTCTACAATTGGATACAGCAGGGACCCAAAGCCAGCTGGGTGACAGAGCGGCTGTGGTCCTCTTGGAATGTCTCACAAATCTTGGGGGTGGTTTCAGACTTGCATGGAATACTGGCTGAGAGCTTTAAGCAAATCTTATTTAGATCTTAAAAGGCTAAGAGATCATGGCTGACATCAGGGTCATATATTAGTACATTTAAGTAGCTATTAAAGGTCTTAACTCCCCTGCTTAATTATAAATCTCTCTAAAGCAGAAACAGCATATTTATCTTGGTGTCTCTCAAGAACCCGGGAGCCTGGTCTGGAATGGATACATTTCTTGAGGTCCCTGAGAGAGACAGGTTGACTACACACAATATTTTGCACACTGCACCCTTAAAACACACCTGCAAGCCAGCACTGGCTTGTCACAGTGGCAGCCCGGCAAACGCAAGCCAGCCCCAAACTTCCTCTGACTTGACGGCCTCACCATATTTTCATATGTGTAACTGCACCTAGTTTTCACAAGGAGGGTAAGGGGTGACGCCCACCCTACCACTGAGGAAATGGAATTTTGGCAAGAAAACAGAACTTCTTCCGGGCACCTGGTTAGTAAATGGGGGCAAATAGGACTTGAATTCAGACCATCTGAGACCGAACTGGCCGTCCTTTTCCTGCCACTCAGAATGCAAAGTGGGCACCTTCTCCCCAGACTTACTCTTCCCATCGGTAAACATCACATCTCTGCATTACTTTCCAATCACTGAAAAACCCACAAGATGACAGCTCCCCATCTGTGACAAGGCTTAGCTCCATGACCAGGGCACCACTAGGGAGAGCCATCCCTCTGCTCTCCTGCTCTACCCCCTGCTGTTTGGGTTCACTCACCCTGCTGGCTGGGGGCCAACTTGCCTAAGGGACGACCAGAGCACAGCCTTCCTAGGGTGTGACTGCCAAAAATGACCCCGTCAATGAGCATGCTGGGGGTTCGTTCACTCACTTGTTGAGTGTTTGCTGCAGATGAGAGAGGCCCTGAGGTGGGCTCTGAAGAAAGCGGGGACCTGAACTTTGCCCCTCGTCTACCGAGTTCGCAGTCTGGCTCGGGAGCCGTCCAAAATGGAAAGGCTTGAATCCTATTGAGCCCAGGAGGGAAAGCCGAGTTCTCCGTGGGGCTCCCAGGGAACGTGCCATCTCAACCCCCACTGGAGGGCTGGTTCGAGGTGGCCAGGAGAAAGGGCGAGGTGGGGTTTCCCAGGAGGGGCAGACAGGTGCAGCAGCCTGGGGGTCAGAGAGAGCCCAACACGTAATGAATTACGACTGGTTCAATTTGAGCTCAGAATGGGGAGATGTGAGGGTGGAGAGCATGTGGCCTGTCTCTTACCTGGCCCACCCGTGGTCCGTGGGACACACACATCAGGTGAGAACACAGTTACTTCCTACAGCACAGCGCCCTCTTACCTTCGGCTCTCTTAGGCATGAGTGACATTCCAGTCCACCATGTGATTCAGCCTAAACCCTCCAAAGAGAAACCCCCTCCCCATCACCTCCAGGGCACAGTGCTCTACAAAGAAATCCTCTCCTCACACTCCTGCCCTCTTTTGGAAGTGATAGTCATCAAAGGGTCACCAATTGGTTTCCCATTAGCCTTTTACGCTCCTCCATGGTGACCCTGGAACACAGCAACTATTGTTTATGGTATCATTTCCATGTGAGACTGTCGCTGGAGTCCAGAGAGAACCACAGAAAGGAAGGATAAGAGCTGACAGTGTCGGGAGGCCACGGAATGAGCCTCAGAAAGGGGAGGCCAGCGGGTGAGTGCCTCCAAGGGCTCTGGGAGGGACAGCGTGGTGTGGTGGGAAACAGATCCGCCTCTGGAGTCTGCGAGGCTGCGGTTCAAATCCATACTCCCCAACAACTGGCATAATCATTGAGTCTCAGTTTTCTCATCTGTGATATGGGAATAGTGAGACTTAACTCAAAGGGCAGGAAAAATGACAAAAGACATGTTTGGGACCCTTTGCACAGGGTCTGGCACACTCTAGACACTCCCTAAATGTTAGTCCCCACTGCAGGCATCCAAGGATAAATGCTCCTCCTTTGCAAACTCCTAATCTCCTAAACTCCTGATCACTTTAGGACAAAGTGATTACTCTTAAACTTAAGAGTTGAATCTATTCTCCATTTCTAGGCTTGATTGAAAACTGGAAATATAGAACTCCTCATAAAGATAACAAGATGCAAAACCAGCAGCCAGCCCTCTGTGCAAGCTGAAGCTCCCAGGGCCTATGGTTTAGGCCTCGAGCCCACAGGGTCTCCTTTAGTAAGGCATAAGGAGGCTCTGAGATGACAGCCAGCCAGCATCCCGAATCTCATCCCACTCAAAAGGTGTCAGGCGCTTCCAGGCCAGAAACATTATTTGCCTTCTGCTCCTGATTTACCAGGAATCCAAGAAGCTGGCTGAGGACACTCTGAAGTGTGAGAGATAAAGAAGAGAATCGTGACACAGCGGAGGGAGAGGTGCAGAATGACCTGCTTCGTTCCAAAACCGCCTGGCCTTGCAGCCATGGAGGGACAGTCTAACCTCTGGGCCTCGGTTTCCTCCTTCTGTAAAATGAGGAGGCATGTTTGAATGTCAAGCAAGTTACATGGAGGGAGGCAGCAGGTGCCAGGGCAGGTACTGACACTGCCTGCACAGACAAGACTTAGACTCAGAGGAAGCCAGTGGCCCTCGGCTTCATAGCCACGTTGTATTAATTTGCGAGGGCTGCCAGAACAAGGTACCACAGACTCGGGGGCTTAAACAACAGCATCCATGGTCTCATGGTTCCGGAGGTCGGAAGCCTGAGATCAAGGTGTCGACAGGGTTGGTATCCTCTGAGTCTGTGAGGGTGAATCTGCTCCACGTCTCTCCCCTAGCTTTGGGGGGTGGGGATGACTGGCAATCTCTGGCGTTCCTTGGCTTGTAGAAGCATCATTCCGATTCTTGCTTTGAGTGAGGTTCACTTGGCTTCCTCCCCGTGTGTGTCTGTCTCCAAATTTCCTCTTTTAATAAAGACATCAGTCATATTGAATTTGGGGTCCATTCTACTCTAGTATGACCTCATCTTAACTAATTACACCTACAATGACCCTATTCCCAACTAAGGTCACATTCTGAGGCCCTGGGGACCGGGATTTCAACATATGGATTTTGAGGGCACACAATTCAGCCTGGGAGAAGTAATTGACCTCTCTGACCTCAGTTTCTTTGCCTCTAAAACGAGTGACGATCCTGAGGGATAAATGGGACAATGTGCGTGTAGGTCTCTAACTCACAATAGATGCTGCACGGAGTAGGAGCTCAGGTGACATTGATTCCTTCCATCAGCACAGACGCCCAAAGTCCCCATCCTTGCTCCTTTCCTTTGGCTTTCGTCACACCCCACCTCCTTCTTGCCTAGTGGAGCGGACAAAGTGATTACTCTTAAACTTAAAAGTTGAATCTATTCTCCAAAAGGAAGTTCGCTGGTAAAGTCTGTTTGGGGCCATTGCTTTTATTCTCTCAAAGCTGTGACACACTGGTGACCTGCGAAGCCCAGGCTCGCCATGAAGATAAAGGATATGACAGCAGCGTGGAGGGTGACCGCTTTTCAAACACTGTTCAAGACTGTCAGCAGAGTTCAGTGTGAATAACTGCACCCTCACTTCTCCCCCTTCCCGCCCCCGCCCCCGCTTGTCGGCTTCAATTCGCAGGCTATATAATTCAAGTCATTAATTTTTTCCATTCAGTGCACTGCCAATTTCTTCTCATTTTGTTCCTGGAAATCTCTTGTGTGCGTCTTCTAAATTTAAAATAAACACACTGCACATAATTGGATGCTAACCAGACAACACTGAGCAATCATACGTTTTCATTGATTCCGCAGATGTATTTGCCTTGAACATGAGTAGGAAAAGGTCTCTGCGTGTTCCGGATGAAATGCTAAATGGGACAAGTTGCCCTCATGTTCTTCATATCAGGATTGGCCTTTAGAATATTCCCCCTTGTGATCTTGAACAATGAAAGTTTCTTGCACCAAAAATAGACATCCGAATTATTCTAGTTACTACCATTTTGTGCTCACAGGGTGGAATGGAAAGAGCTTAAGTTTAGGTCTCAAGAGACCAGAGATGTGGCTGCAAATCTACCACAAAGAGGGTATGTATTAGCAAATACATGCTCACATTGTGGATTTCAGTTATGCAATAAAGAGATTGGCCCAGATCTTTCCCCAACCCCAAACCATGGAATGCATCCTTGAGATGTACTTGAGATTTTTCTAGGGACAGGAATTTGAATTAAATAGCATCCGATCTTGTGGAAGAGGAAGAATCCATTTGTTTGCTTACATTCTCTGGTCCTCTTGCTATTAGGTCATGTGACTAGTCACTTCCCCAGACGTGACAACAGAGGGTGCTATGTACTCCAGATGACAAAGCTCCAAGATGGTGGCGCCTTCATCAACCTAGAGCCCTGAGTGACTGGGTGGAAGAGAAGCCCCGCCAACCTGGGTGAGACACATAGCATGAATGAGAAATACACTTTTAATGTGTTAAAACACTGAGATTATTTTTAATGCAACCTAGTCCAGCCCAACAGATATGAATCATTTAGTGAAAAAGGCATTTCCTTTTAAGTTCTACTTAATTCTTCTGGTTTTGTCAAGGAGAAGGTCTCAGTGACAGGAGGTCATTAACACCTCTCTTACCCTTATAATCTCATTTTAAACGAAATGAGAGCAGACTTTGGGCTCAGCACCTTTAGCAGGCAATAACCCTCAGTGCATCAGTCTGCTCGGCTGCTATAACAAAATACCACAGACTGGGCTTAAACAACAGAAACTCGTTTTTTCCCACAGTTCTGGAGTCCAAGAGCAAGGCACCGGGAGTCTTGGTTTCTCTCTCTCTCTCTCTCTCTCTTTTTTTTTTTTTTTTTTTTGCTTGGTCTCTTCTGGGGCTTCTCTCCATGGCTCGTCTTCTTGCTGTGTGTTCAGCCATCTCTGTGCGTGCTCGTGTCTAGTGTCTCTCCCTCTCTCTGTCCTAATATCCTCTTCTGATAAAGACACCGGTCATACTGGATTAGGGCCCGCCCCACAACAACCCGAATTTAACTTAATTTCCACTAAGATCCTATCTCAAAATACAGTCACATTCTGAGGTACTGGGGGCTCAGGCTTCAACATAGGAATTCGGGAGGAACACGTTTTCGCCAATAACCCCAAACTAGATTTTAAGGACACTATTTAGCTTTCACTGGATTTCGGAAGAGTGGGGATTGCTTTCTACTTATGGAAACCTATGTCGGTTTTCCATTTATGATTCTGATGCAAATTTTTCTTAGAATATCAATGTATTTAAATAGTGGAAAGGTTGATTTTACAGAAATTTGTAAGAACTAATAGTACGCCAAAAATCGAGATGGGAGATGCAAATGACTGAATTTTGGGAAACATTGCCTAGGTGATTTCTAAAGCCTATCCCAATTCTTAACAGTTTTTTCTTATATAATTTTTATTTTATTCATTTATGCATCCATTTAATTGAGTGCCTATTAAGTGCCTCATTGGGGTTGGACACTGGGGTGATTATAGAGTCAAATGAATGGTACTATGAGAGCAGAAAGAGAAAAAAAAAGCTCGATTCTGCCTGAGAGAATCAGAAAAGACTTCCCAAAGGTGGGACCCCAAACCCACAGATTGCAAACATGGTCTGCTCGTCCTTGGCTCAATATTTTCTGACTTTTGAATGTAGCCCTGTGATCAGCACTACCAAGATGATGCTGTAACTTTAAGAAAAGGGAAGAGGCTAATTAGCAGCAAAGAAGACCATGCATAAAATCTATAACATGCATTTAGGGTTATACTTCCCCCAGAGATGATTTCAAACATATTTGTTTTTTCTCCCCTTGATCAGAAGCCTACATGTTCCTAGAGTATAGTTGTCTGATGTGAAATACAGATGGAAAAAATTCAGTCATAATTGTGAAAATAAATTTCTTAATCAAATGTAACCACAGGGTTAGAAACCTTTCATTGAATAAGCATCTCTGAAGAGAGAGAGAGAGTTTATTGGGGCAGGAGGAGTAATTAATTAGGTATTTTCATTGATAGTCCCTGACTTGGTTATTCAAAGAGGTACAAATATTTACTGAGCTCCTAGTAAATGCATGGACTGTTCTAGGTGCCGCAGATACTGTATGAAAGCAGACTGGCTAGGTACTCTCTCATGGGGCTTACGTTCTAGCAGGAGAGACCATCAACAAGCAAACAAGTAGATAAATGAGAGGAAATCAAATAGAAATAAATGCACTGAGAGAATTAAAATCAGGGGGCATGAAAGGGGGTAATGATGGGGCATGGGGGTACGGGCATGGCTGGCTGCATTAGACTGGGTAGTCAGAGAGAATCTCCAAGGGACTGTTTAAGGTGAAATGAAAACGACAAGCAGCAGCCAGCAAAGAGGATTTCAGATTTAGCGGAGAGCTGAGGAAGGGCCCCAAGGTGCAGATGAATGTGTGTTTGGGGACTAGAAAGCAGATCTGTTTCCGCAGCCCGGTAGGCAGGGAAGAGTGGTGGGAGCTGAGGTCAGGGAGGCAGGCGGAGCCTGGACGCGGCCCCAGCAGTCTGACTTTGACTCCAGCAAAGCACACATGAAGCAACTCTCCAATGCTTCCAAAAACCATCGTCAGACATTCTCTTTCCTCTCACACTAGTCTCCTAACCTTTGGCTTATTTATTTTTCCAGAAGAGAAATGTGTTTGAGTAATTTGCCCGTGCAACTAAGATGTGCAATCCTTTCCTCTCTAGAGAGTTGTCAGCTATTAGAAACAATCTTGGAAAATACTTCAGTTGTCTTATTTCTAACTAGCGGAACAATTACTCTTTTTTTCTTATGAACGTTCCTTAAAAAACAATGCTATCACTTTAATAATCCTTTCAGGGAAGATGGTGCTGATGGAGCCATATGAGTAACCTGGTATCCATGAACCTCTGGGCTTTGGTAAGAGCGGTTGATAAGCCGGGCACAGGGATCCAGTGCTGCTCCCTCATTTCTGCAGTCTCCCCTGCTCACCTGTTTCTCTCCGTTCCCATTGGCACCATCCCAGGCCAGGCCTCTTTATTCCACAACTGGATTGTTGCAACAGTTGGTCCCTAAGCCTCTGAGCTATTTTTTCCCTCATTTCTTCTGTGTGCTACTCTCAGATTCATCTTCCCAAAACACCTCCTCAGTCATATCATTCCCCTACTGGAGGACTTCCAATGGCTCCCCATTGCCTCCCAAATCAGGCTGCTTGGTCTGGCATCTACCCTCGAAAATGTGGCCTTTTAGATTTATGTGAGTAAATATGGTATTTCTTTCAAGGCGATGCATTTTAGGTTCCAGCAGAGTACCTCTGATTTGTGTAAAACATTCTTCATGCTGAAAATGTCAGCATCACCCCTAAGAATTCATGAAAGTAGAGAAGCAAATAAAATTAATAGTATATAAAAGCAAGCAGTTCCAGCAAACTCACCAATCAGTTGTGACACACAGGACCCACGAAACAAAGGTCCTACCAGGTGGGGGGAAGAGAAAATTGAGCCTAAAGTTCATTTCTCACAAAGCAAATAGTCCATTCTATTAAAAGGTTGGCTGTGTGCATGTGTGAATTAGGAAAACACTAAATCCATTACAAAATATATATGTTCTATTAATCAATGTAATACAGCTGCTATAACAAATAGGCCCTCAGATTTCAGTAGCTTGACATAATTGTTTATTTTCTGCCCACGTAACAGTGAATGGGTGGTGGACAGCTTTCTTCTAAGGGGTCATTCAGGGTCCCATTGTTGTCAGCTTCATCTGCTGGGGGAAGGGAAAAGCACCAATGTGGAGAAGGAATATCTGCTTCTTAACGGGCCTGGCCCAGAAATGGGGGTGCAGTTCCATCGGCAGTAACAATGGCATCTGAACACAAGGGAATCGGGCAAATGAGCCTCTGGTTGGGCAGCCGCTTCCTAATAACAGCCCTATATCACGGGAGGGGGATTGTGGGTTTTGATGGACAGCTGGGTGCCCCTGCTACATACAGAGGTGGTTAAGAGCAAGATCAGTGGTAATTTGGCCCTCAGGCTAAATATTACCTGTTAATATTATGGCGGTCAGGCAGAAAAATAAAAAGTTATTTTTCCCAAGAGCTTTTTTTTTTTTTTTTTTTTTTAAATCACACCACTTTACCTAGTTAACTCCTAGTCATTTTCCAGATCTCAGCTCAGTTGTCACATCTTCAGTGAAGCCTGTCCTGGTATTTCTGCCTAAGTCACATTTCTGTTCTCTATATGCTTCTAGCCCCACTTACTTCCCATTTGCTACTTTACATTTATGTGTGTAGTGTGTAGACAAGTGCCTGTCTCCACATTAGACTTTAAGTTCCATGAGGACAGGCAGATCAACTGTTTTTTCACCAACTTATTCCCAATATCTAGCACCAGGACAGGCATACATTAGGTGCTCGATATATAACTATTGACTGGATAAATTAAATAACATTTATTCATTGTAGAAAAATTGGAAATACAGATATATAAAAAGAAAATGCATTTTAAAAGTCATCTGAAAGCTTCTCTATTAGTCAGCAATTGCTTAGTTAATGCTGTGTAACAAATCACTCCAAAGATTTCAGTGAACTGCAAGAATGAATGTTTATTGCTCAAAGCTTTGTGAGTTGGCATCATGGCTTGGCTTCAGGTCAAATCCAAGTCTGCTCCTCATATATAGTTTGCTAGAACCTAGGCTAAAAGATGCTAGAACCTAGGCTAAAAGACGAGCCACTAGTAGGAATGGGTTCTTCTTCGCACGATGCCAGGTGGGATTGCGAGTGACCAAGTCAGTCAAACGCACACTGAAAACTTCTAGTCAGGTGTGATGTATGGTCTGACTTTTCGCATTCTATTGGCCAAAGCAATATGACCATGTGACATAGGGAAAGAATCTGCTCCAGTGACATTTGGCAAGAATGGAGAGAGATGGAAGAATTATGAAAAAAATAGGGCTATCTACCGCACCTACATCTTCTCCATATATGTTGAAATATTATGTGTGTGTATATTTATATATGTATGTATTTCAGACCAAAGATATTGTCTTTTTAATGATAGAATAAAGTTAAAGAGATCCTCAGGTGAGGGGCATTCAATATATGAACTCCAATGGACATAAAGTATTTTATTAACCGCTCTAGTAATTTTCCGAAAAAAAAAATGCAAACGAATCTTTCCATCTAAACAGTGCTATAACCATGCCCTGGCTTTATTTATAGCTTCTTTTAAAAATAAATGAATCGTGACTCATTAATAAGTGTAGCAGGAATAATGAAGCTGTGATGACTTCCTGTTTTCAAACATTGCTACCCCCAAGCCATTCTAGAAAACACACACATGCAAATATTTCATCGCCACTCAAGTTCAGTGATGAGAAGTCCTTTCATCTCTCGGTAGTTTCTTTTTCGGGAGACACAGAAACAACAGGTCATTCCTACCATGAACTCTTCTTTTGAGTCACCTTTATGTATCTCATGAGTGACAGGAGCTGATTTCTTCTCTAGATCAACAAGAACCTCTCTCTCTCTCCCTCTCTCTCTCTGCAAGCTTTTGGTATATTCAAATATAATTGATGCCTGAAATCCTGACTTATTAAATAAGAAGAAAATGGTTTACTGTGATCTTATATTGAAACTGCTCAGATGTCAGGGTGAAATGTGAATCAGAAAATCAAGGAGAGAGGACGTTGTTAACGTCTCTTGGTGCACTCATATTTGAAGGGGGAAATGTACTTGTTCAAACATTTATGTTGCACCATTTCCACTTCTGTCAACGGTAACAAATATTACAACTGAATTTTTCTACCCTGTTTCCCTTGCATTATTTTTGCCATATTCTTTCTATCTTGAATTTAAAAGGAGCTAAATTAAAATAAACATGACACAAGACTCAAGGCTCAAGTTGAGAACTATAAATAGAAACTGCAGTTTTCAAGCAACCTGAAGCCAGTCTGGGTGACCCGGTCTCTGTAGAAGTGTGGGAGACAGTATGTGGCAAAGCATCTGATCTGAAGCTTGGCATATATGTTCCTGATCCATGAATGTTAGTCCAAACCATTCTCCTTTACTTCCAAGAAGAAACTGAGATTAAGGTCACATAATTCTGTTTCGAGACATTGTCCAGCAAAATGATGTTACAAAAACAGAAAAACAATCACCTGTCTTCTCACTCTGGGCCTGTCTGGTTAGAATCTGGCCCCTTGGTTTCTCCTGCTTGACAAAAGACCCCCTTTTGCCTTCTTTACCAGGAATCAGGTGTTTCACCCTGCCTGCCTGCCCCTGCATTTGACGGCCGGTGGCCTGAGGTCTTCCCGGATGTTAGTCCAAACCATTCTCACGCAGTTAATCTGAAGAGACAGAAGTTTTGAAAGAAGCCACTCCTCCTAAGCCTGTTCCACTGCTGCGAACTCCTTTAACATAGAAGAGGCAACATGTGGAAAATCGAGGAAGGGCACAGTCACTACTAGAGCAGCAGTGGGTTGGACAGTGGCTGGAAACTGTGTCTTAGTAAGTGTGCCTTCTGTTTCTGTGTGTGCAGTGTTTTGATGATCTCTTTCTACATAATGAACCACCCCCAAAATTAACAGCTTAAAACAATAACAATTATTTTTTTTCTCTCTCTCTCTCAATTCTGTGGGTTGACCAGGTGGCTCTTCGGCTGGATATGTGTGTGTGTTCTCTCATGTGTTTGAGCCAGATGGCAGCTGAGTCTAGAGTAATCTGGATGCTCAGCCCTGGAACACTGGGCCTCTTTCCCTCTCCATGGAGTCTCAGGACTTCTTCCCGCCTCTCCAGCAAGGCAGTCGGACTTCTTACCTGCAGTTCAAGGCTCTCAAAAGGCGCAAAGGGGAAGCTGCTGGACCAACTAAGGACTCAGGCACAGAACTGGCATGGAGATACTACTTGGCTAAAGTAGCCCCAAGGCAGTCAGTGGAGGGGAAATGAACTCCATCTCCTGATGGAGAGATAGGGGGAAAGAGATTGACAAAGAATCGCTGGCCATCTGTCATCCGCCACAGGTAGGATTTGGAAGAACCCCCTTCCCAATCCACATCTGCTTCAGATTTTGCGTAGTCTTGGTCCTTTCGGCTGAGCACAATTCTCCTGGGTTGCCTCTTCACTCTTGGCTTGGCATTCTTTAGCGTGTTGACGTCACTGAGCACTTGGCCTTGCTAACCATCTCTACAACTCCATGCTTTCAAGTTCATTAGCTGACATTTCTTTTTCTTGGAAAATGGCAAAACATGTGCATGTGTGAGTGTACCTGTGTGTGTGTGTGTGTGTGTGTGTGTGTGTGTGTGTGCATGTGTGCGTGTACACATAGTCACTAGGGAGCAAACTAAATGAGAAATAAACCAAGAAAGGAAAGGAGTTAAGTGATATATAGCCTTATTTGACACTGCAAATTCTGGGACTTCAAGCTGTTTTCAGAGGTAATGTTTGTTAGGTCCCTAAGAAAGAAAAAAAAACAGCTTGAGAGATATTGGGGCATTTTAGTCAATAATTAACGTGGCCCAGTGGTTTCAGGGACTGTTTAGAGTGGAGAACATATTGCGAGAGGAAATTCCCATCTCGCCACCCTTTTCATCAAGCCTATTAAGCTAATGATTTTATTTTAACAATAACTTTCCCCATGGCCAGCCTATCTTGGGTGTAGACTGCCAGACATGGTTACAAAACACCCAGAGACTCAAATGATTACAGAAGATGCTATTTTTAAGTTCTCTTGTATAGTCTCCTGAGCAATAAGCTGGCTCAAATCAGGCCCACAGGTTCTGGAAGCTTCTGCCCTCACCAGTGTCAGCACCCTACTTGTTGCCCTCAAATTGCCCCCTCCAGCCCCCCTCCATTTTTATATGAGGTTATATGTCCCTCAAATGCCATCTGATCCATTCCGTCACAGTCCTCACCACTCTCTGTTCTTCTTGCACTCTAAGACCCAGTTCGTGTATCTCTGCTCCTCCCCACCCTGCCCCGCTACAGTGGGCATTTGAATTTGCAACTGGAGTTCAAGGCCAATAGCCAGACTTCCTGCCACTCCATTTTGATCCTACTTATACACAGGTGATTGGTTGGTTAAAGGAGACCAGGGACAGAGTTACAGGGTGGAAATTCAAAAGGGGGCAATCTGAGTGGGAGGAGAGAATGGCATTCCTCCTCCTGTAGCCTAGGACTAGCTCCACCTGGCAACTAGTCCAGAAACAGTACCCATAATTCCAATGGGAAGTGGTTATCCCAATCAGCTCCATTTAAACTAATTGTGATGGGGAAATTCCCTCAAGAGGGAGTTAGATTTGTCTTCTCTCGATCCTCTGAAGCTATACACAAGCTTTGTTTATCAGGTCAAGTTTTCCTCAGATAAACAGGAAAAAAATATATTGACATATTCTAGAACTTATTTCTTACAGAATTTGAGTAGGTCCTTTCTCACATTCACAAATAGGGTGTCTATAGGGGCAGCTACTAGTCCAAAGGGTGTCTTAGAGACAAGGGCACACTCAGCCTGTACACAGGTGCATGATGGGATTTCAGAGCCCCTGCACCCCCTCCGGTGGGTACCCTCATACAGAGAATTACTTTCTCCACTGAAATCACACAGCTCCGAACTGCTTGCCATATGGCTGGAACATGAGTTAATCATTTTTGTCTATATTTTATCTTGTTCTAGAAAGGACTTGAGGCAATTTACAAAAATATACAAAATTAAATTGAAAAAGTAACACATAAATAAAAATTAGATCTAAGGAAAATGTAAATAAAGGTAAGCAATTTTTTTTTTGCAAGAAAAAGTCAGAATTCAGACATACAGACTAGAATGGTATTCTTAACCACAGCCGTACACTGGAGTCACTAGTGATCTTTAAAAATAGGGCATCTGGGTCCCCACCTCCAGAGATTCTGACTTAACTGATCTCAGGGGTGGCCTAGGCATCAAGTTTTATAAAAGCTGCTCAATTGATTCTAACCTGTGGTCAAGGTTGAGAACCATTGTTCTCAAGTGGAGGCTACCATCATTAAAATGAGAATACAAGTTTAAAGGTGAGCTTCCCAGCAGCTGAAGCAAAAAAAAAAAACCTGATGAGTTTTATAAAGCACATTGTCTCAAAGAAAGCTTTTTCTGCAGTTTGAAGGAAATCACTAAAATGTGTATTCTTCCAAGATTTTCTATACAATTGTGTGCGTACACATATTCCTTGCGTGATTTATATGCCTTTTTATATGCCTTCCTTTTATGCAAACAGAATCATACTGTATTTGCTGTTCTGTAATTTGCTTTTTACTAGCATGTCAGCAAGTACATATTTTAAGGAAACCTTTAGCAAGCTCGATCTCAGAATAACCCAGAAGAGCATAGAAGGCATCTAGTCTCCCTCTGGGTAATTTTTTAAGAAAAATAACGCTGCTTCTGTCTCTGTAAATGGAAAACTGCATTCTCTGCTTCCTCCTGTCTTTCTCTGCATTTCTGCCTCCTTGGTAGCATTAGCAATCCTCAGAACAGAGGGTACTCTGAAAGCCAGGGTAGATTAATGGGTGCTGTGTCTACAAGGTGCCTGCAAAACTTCTTTTATGTATGCGCAAGGGAGGTCAACAGTAAGCATGCGATAGTTCTTACTTTCCAGAGACAAAACTGGACTCATAATCTATGACCATTATTCCAAAGTGAGGAACCATGTGAGAAGGAATTTCCTGTCCATAGATAAGAGCTTTCTATCAGAAAGAGACCCGGTAGAGAAAACCAGCCCCTCGGTATGGCAAAGGATGTCAGAAGTTGCAGCCGCATGTCACCATAGCCCATTATTTTGGCCCTCAGAGAGACAACAAGAGGGGACAGAACAGGTTTTTCTTTAGAAGCAGTTTCCCTGGGGACCTAGACATTTGGGCAGATTCCCCTTTACTCACCTCTTTGAGGACGGGGGACAGAGTGCTGGTGACAGCTGTCTAGATGCACCTCCAGGAGAAACAGTGAGCACATGCTCCAGTGTCACCCAATCTTGCCTTTAACAAAGACCAAAGGATTCTGCCCTGGTGGCCTGAAACTTTTGTCTCATCATTTTTTAGAGTCTATACAGGCATAGCACAGAAAATGGAACTGCTCAAACTTTTTGGCAAGATTTTAAAACAACATCCCTATAATAAGCATGGAAAAGACAAGCTTACGTCAAGAAGGTAAACCCCACATGGGAGAGCACATACAGTAAAACTAAGACCATCGACAAGATACTGAAATACTTCCAGACCACTGTCCTGAGGCCCCACGTGCCCGCTGCTGCCCTCACTGACCCGCCCTTCCCTAGGCTTCCTCTGGCCTCCTTATGATCCAGCACTTAAGGGGTCAGTGCTCGGCCTGCCGGCCTCCAGGGCCCTGTTCCAGCCCCTTGACCCATGTCTTTCTAGTTGGTCATCCCCAGGCCTTTGACAGCTGTTAATATTCCGCAGACCCTCCCTGCTGCAACCCCGGCTCTAACGCTGCACCTGACACCGGATAGACCCTCCGTCGATATCTGTTGAGTGAATAAATGAAGGCACAACTGTATTCTCCCTCCATTTTGGTAAGTGGACTCCCAGTTGGAGCACAGGCCTTGGCTGGGGAACTGACTGTTCTGTGGAGCAAAGGACCTGAACGGAGACACTTCATTTCATCGTGAAGACTCGAGACAACATCTCTCTGGACCAGAGGCTGCCGATGGGAAGCCCAGGCCAGCCCCACCCCAAAGAGAGCCAGGATCTGCCTGGGCTTTATCTCGGGGGTCTCAGGGGTAGCCCCTATGTGTCTCCATGTTGCCCCCACCCACATCTCCAGGCTGAGCTGAGGGCGAAAGGCAGGCACCGACGGTGCACTAATAACCACAAACATGCTGATATTAAAATCCCGTCTGATTAAAGTCACTCTGGGAACATCGATATTGGCTAGGAAGTGGGAAGGACGCCTGTCTTTCCCTCCACCCCTTTTCCTCTTCTTTTTCTTTTTTAAAACACATTCAGAAGTGTTTTAATGGCTGTTGAAGGAAATGATTGCTGTGGCAATCACCGCTCTCTGTGTGAAATGCCTTCAACAGTCCACGGCCTTCCTCGTGGGGGCGCATTTGGATATTAAAATGCCACTGAGCTACATCTGCTGACAGGCAGCCACTAATCATCTCTTAAGGCAGCGGGGGACGTACCCCAGGTCCTCAACTCACCAATCCCTTCCTTAGGCGGGTTGCAGCCAGATGGTGGCTTCTCAGGCAAGGACGACAGACAACGAAGAATCAAGAGGTGGAAGAGGATCTGGCAAGAAGCCAGCACAGAAAGAACCATTTGCTCATCTTCTCTGCTCTAGGTGAGAACAGACCTGCATGCCCGATGTCCAGGAGGTCCAATTTTTAGTTAAGCGGCACCTCGGAAGAAGCATGTGGCCTTCTCGTTTGCAGTTACATGCAGAAACTGTAAATTCTTTAAAATAATAATAATAATAATAATAATAATAATAATAATAATAATAACAACAATAATAATAAATGCCCCTGTAAGTCAGGCAGCTTCTATCTGCAGGGTCGCGGGGGCAGAGTCTTTGGACCCACTGGGTGTCTCTCCTGCTTCTCCATCCTCCTCTGGGCACAGGAGGCCGACAAGCATTGAGGGGCTCCTTTTTCTCTGCTTTCCACCAGAGTCCGGCCAGTGGGAGGCAGCAGCAAGAGTTGGGAGGATGGGAAGAGGAAGAGAGCTGAGATCAGGGTGTTGATCCTCCAGCTCGCTCCCAGTAGAGAATCCACCAGGTTGGTGGCATTTTTGTCTTCGCTCTGGCTGCCATTCCTGCTGGATGGCACTCTCCATCATGCCACCTGGATGTAGCGTGGCTTCTGGATTCTGATCATTGCTGCTCCCTCACCGTGTACATGCCATTGCTAGCCGGGTACTCTAACTATCCCTTGTTAGTCTCCCTATCCCTGCCACACTTTTGTAAATTACTCCTTATTGTACTCTCTCAAATCCCCTAGTTTGAATGTGCCATCTGGTTCCTGCCTGGCCCTAGCCAGCACACAGGTGCACTCACGTCCTTATGTCCCTTCTCACAGGGCTTCGCAGCAATCCCGCAATGTCACCATAGCAATCTTTCACAGGGAGGATGCTACATGACTCGCCCAAAGCCACTCAGCTGGAATTAGTGACTCTAGGTATCCAAATCATTTTGGTCCCACTTTAGGCCCTGCTCACTGTCTGAGGGTCACTCAGACCTCATGGGGACCTACCTGTGGCTTTCTTAATCCTTACTTCAATCTCTCTCATTTCCAGCTGCTTTATAAACTAAAATTTGTTTACCATCCTTTTTCAAACCACTTCAACACCTATGGTTTCATTTGAGCCTCAGAACACGGATTTACTTGGACCCAAATCATCCCAAGGTATCCCAAGAACTTTCGGATTATAAGGCACCTAACAAGGGCGCTGCTGGCAGGAAACCGGTGACCCCTGTATCATCCTTCGGTATATGGACAGAGTGGGTGCTCAGGAGTGTCATGTGGAGGTATGGGACCATCCCAGCAAGTGAAGCCAACACATTGAAAATGTGGGCTATCTCAGGGGGCATTTTTCCTGGTTTGAAAGCCCACTCTTCCTTTTCATACATGGCATGACCCATCTGTTCTAGGGTAAAAGCATACTTCCCTAAGAAAGCGATCCTAAAATTAGTGGCTAAAGAATATGAATTATTTTTACTGCTTCTCCACTCCATGCAGCCATCAGGAATCCCAGTACCTTTCATCTTGTCTCTGCCTCCCCTGGGGCTGTGCTACTTAAAGTGTGAGCAGCAGACAGGTCCAGCCCGCAACCCACTTGGTAACAGTCCCAGCCTGGTGGGAGATCACTTTCTTCTACTCACATTCTATTGGTGAGAACCTTTCAACATGGCCACCTCCCTGAACCACAAGGCAAGGTGGGAAATGTAGTCTCTAACTGGGCAGCATGAGTCCACAACACTATCACTATAGAAGACAAGGAGAGTAGATTTTGGTGGACAGTAAGTTATTTTTTATCACATCATCCTCCTCGACTATCCATTCCTACATACAATCTACTCCATTTCAAATCAATGCCACCTTTTCTACAAGCCTGTCTACTAGTCTCTCCCTGTACTCTCAACTCTCAGCTGGGACGTACTGGGAACAAAACCAGGTCAGCATCCAAAGACCTGCACCCTATTCCTGCCTCTGCCCAAAACTGGGAACAAAACCAGGTCAACATCCAAAGACCTGCACCCTAATCCTGCCTCTGCTCCATGTTGTGGAGGAGGTTGCTTCTCTGCTTCAATTTCCTCCCGTCACCCACGGATGGCGATATGTATCGAGTAAAAGAATTGTCAGCTGAGCACACCATACATTATTTAATAACAATAGCTAACATTTATTGAGTGTTTGCTATGTGCCAGGCCCTGTTAAATATGTTACATGGATTAATTTATTTAACCTTCTCTAAGCTTATAAGAGCGATACTATTATTATTTTACGACGGAATAAAACAGTGAGGAACAGAGCAAGTAAGTAACTTGCCGGGGATTCACAGCCAAGTTCATGATCACTTTCCTGCTCCTTTCATAGAAAGGTCAAGGGTTTTCTGAGTATTTACCCTATTTTCTTTGAACTTCCTGAATTTTAACTTTAATTCATGGGCCATCTAGCCTATCCCCATGTGAAATAAAAAGCTCCTTTTGTGAAGGGACCATTTATTTTTCATCCTCATACCATCCACCACAACCTTCTCGGCCTGGTGATTTCCTGTAGGAAACAATCAGTGAATGTGTGTGGATCTATCTAGGTAGATATAATATGCGATTTTTTATTGAATTCATGATGCTGTAGTGGAAATGACATAAATTCGCATCATCACACCCGGATCCAAATCCCCTCTCCCCTGAGTACTAGGTGTGTTAGATCAGGCAAACTATGTATTCACCTAATCTCACAGAGCATCCATTTTTTCATCATTAAAATAGGTCTAATAAAGATAATGTAGTTCTTGAAACCGAGGCTGGCTGTGGTGGCTTCTCCTGTCTCTTGCAGGTGGTAGAATCATTCATAAATAACACTGGGGAATAGCTCGCTAATCCACGCCTCCCCTGGCAGAGATCGAGGTGGCTGGGAGAAGGGAAAGACAAAGTGTAAAGCTGGGCTGGTACCTCCGTGCTGCATGAAAGAGGGACCAAGAGTGACGGTCCCACTGGTGAGCAGACTTGCTAACGAGGCGTCATATAAGCCCAGAGCTGAGTAAGGGTGGACGACCAGTTTCTCTTCTTTGCAAAAGTGACTGGGAATCGAGTTGGAAAGGGGTGGGAAAGAATGAGAGGAAAAGGGAGAAAGGGAGATGAACCTGGAAAAATGAGGAGCAAGGCGTTTAGAAGAAGAGAGAGGGCTGAGCCACACGGCTGGGATGAGAAGGGGCATAAGGGGAAGAGTCTTGCTGGAAAGAGCCAAATAAATCAATGCAGGGTATGCGAAATGTTTGATTTCTGTGCTACTATGATGTAAATCTCCTTCCATCACTCTAAGCCTTCAGGAAAGT
This sequence comes from Pteropus medius, assembly GCF_902729225.1. NCBI lineage: Eukaryota > Metazoa > Chordata > Mammalia > Chiroptera > Pteropodidae > Pteropus > Pteropus medius. Next base: position 13,375,089 of record NW_024349797.1, read on the forward strand.
CTTCTACATGCAAACGCCTTGTGTGACTGTGTGTGAATAATAAGGGTGGGAGGCGTTCCATTCCCATGCAGTGTGGTTAGTAATTCAGTGGAGCCTGAAGCCAGGGGAGAACAGGAAACTAAGCCACCACCTCCATGTCGCACAAAACCATGCAGAGATTGGAGGAAATCTGGCTGCCTGGGACCACACAAGGAACAGCATTAGAATGCATTTAATTTTAATCTTAAAGGGCGGGGGACTCTGCTGACACCTGGGACACGAGGAGACCATAATATCCAGGAATCATATCCAAAAACTTTCTCAGCCTGTGGGGCACGGGCACCAACCACTAGAATTGGATGCTGGAATTGGACACGCTCATGATAATATCAGGTGACTGTCAGAGCTCCTAGAGGTACAAAAATTGCAAAAAAAAAAAAAATGCAATAATATATGTAAAAACTCAACATGTGTAAAATCTGGCAGACATGGGATCCTTAATCAATGCTAATACCTTCTCTTTCTACTTCAGGTGGGTAGGAAAGGGGTCATTTGACCCAACAGGGTCAAATGATTTGGGGGGATGGAATGAAAGGGAGTAAATGGATTTTGGAAAGGGGTTCAGAATTCTGCCATCCCCATTCCTGCTAATCCAGGTACATTCGCGAGGCAGAGAGAGGGTGTCCTCTCTTACTCCCATGGATGTGAGTCACAAAGGACTTTCCTACTTGTGAGGACAGAGGAGAATCGGACTGTGCCTTCAGCTCAATACAGAGAGAGAACGGGTATTTGGGTTACATGCTCTACCACTGGAGTTAGCATCAAGAGGTAGGATTCTTATGGCTACAATACTTATTTAGAAAAACAGTTCAAAATGGTTCAGGCAAAAAGGAAGATTTATTGGCTCCCATAAATTGAAAAAAAATCCAAATGTTCTGGAGTTTTCCAGCTCGACAGGATTCAGAGCCTCAAACAATATCACGTATCGCTGGCCTCCACTAGCCTCCATTTCGGCTTCGTCTTCAGGCTCTGTGTGTTGACAGATAGCTGCTGACTACGCAGTGCACATCCTTCATGGTTCATGTCACTGGTCCATACCGGAACCAATCACCGTGGCCACAGGAACTAAATGCACTGGTTGACTTTGGCCCCCATCCGTCCCTTGTATCATCTCTGACTTCATGTCATCCTACCTTCCTCTCACCCACCGGTTCCAGCCACGCTGGCCTCCTTACTGCCCCTTGAAAACTTCAAAAATGCTCAGGGACCTTCGTACACGTTCTTCCTCTGCCTGGAGTGACCCTCTCCTAGAAGTTTATGGTGGCTCCTTCCCACATCTCCTCCAGACCTCTGTTCAAATGTCACCTTCCCAATCAGGACCATCGGTTTTAAAATTGAAGTCCTACTGATACCGCCACATGCACATACCCACACGCTCCCCATTCCCTGGCTCCTGTCTTATTTTCTCCAGAGTACATTTCGCCATCAGCCTATCACCCAGTAAACACATTCAAAAGACAATGCATTAGTATTCTCACATCACAGCCCAGTGGGAAGTGAATTCCATGAGGCCAGGGAGTTCTGTCTACCCTGTTCACTGCGGTATCCCCAGGACCTAGAATAAAGTCGGGCACATAGCAAGTCCTCCATAAATGAATAACTAGGTCATGGGCTCCAGATCTGGGATGTGGCTGGGGCCATACTCAGAAAACAAGACTGAGGTCGAGGAGTAGTAGGTCCTTGACTAAATTGGCATGGAGGGGCAACTACCAATAGGAGGGTGACTGGCATCTTGGCTTTCAGAACAGCTGATGTCCAGTTCCCACGCCCCTGCCACAATGCATGTGCACACATGCACGCACACGCACACCCGTGCACACCATCCCTCTGGCTTCCACAAAACTAGTCCTAGGGGCCAAGGGCAGGGCCAAGGGATGGCAGCGCACAGGGATATTCCAGTCTTAATCAAACCAAATCCCTTTGTTCCCTCCTTCCCTGCACCCCACTCCCCTTTCTGTCTTTTTACACGACAATCGATAGAGGCCAGGCTTTGGGGATATTATCAGAGCCCTGATTGCAACCTCTAACATTATAATCCACGGGGTTGCGGGGAGCATTAGTACATCCCGGATAAATTAATTCAGTGTAAGTAAGCGCTTTGAAGCCGGGCACATCGCTCAGCTTTTGAAGCTTAAGCCCTGTTTAGATTACTTGATTAAAGTGGGTCCAAAGCTTCAGCGATCAATATATTTTGCTTAAGAGCAGTGTTGCTACAGAAGCAGATTTAATTGCATCCACGGTGCCCTGCCTTGTGGATAGCTCTTTAGAATATAATGAGATATCACAGAGCCAAAAATCAGGGCTCAGAGGGAAGGTGGAGGGACAGTCATTCGCATCACCACCCTGGGAATGCGGGGGACACATATTTGCAGGACGTGTGCATAAATAATCCCTGAAAATGAGAAGCTGGAGAAAATAAAGATGACGATCACTGCTTATAAAATCTTGGCGATCAAGACAGGAGAGAAATCTCGGTTATCTAGATGTTCTAGGATGGTTTCCTGCCTTGCGAGTGGGGATTCTATTAGGTCCCAAGAAGGTGACATTTTTAGGAGGACAAGGTGGCACTTAATCAAAGTCATTGTGGTTAGAGAGGAGGTTGGCCAGCCTGGCCCCCACAAGGCAGGAGACCGGCAGTGTTTCTAATATCAGGCACAGTCGCACCGAGTCAGCAGCAAGAGCAATAGACTGAGAGTCCAGAGGGGATGAGAAGAGAGGAAGGAGCATGGATGAGGTGCCTGCGGGGTGCTAGCTGCTGCTCTAGGAGTTTAGCATGTTTGTGTCATCTGACCGTCAAGTAACGCTATGAAATGGATGTGCCCGCCCATGTTACAGAGGCGGGCTGCTTGAAAATGGGGACGAAGGCAGAATTTGAACCAGGTCTGTTTGATTCTCGAAGCCATACTCTGTGCAGGTCTGGTCTCCTTTCTGCTGCTCCCTGTACAATCATTTGTCAGGCCACTTAACCAAGCTGGGCTATAGTTTTCTTGATCATGAGGGGAACACGAAGGTTGCTTCTGACTCAAAATCTTTGAGTCCAGCCTGGGAGGTAGGCAACCCGGGTTCCCATCTCTGCACCGTCAAGAACCAGCCAGGTGACAGGAGTCATTTTCCTGCTCTGTCAGTTTACCCGTTTACGATAAGGGGTGATAACTCTGGGATAGCAGCAAATGAGATGTCAGGGAAGAGAGGCCTCTGACATGTCACAAATACCACATAAACGAATCTACTTAAAATATTTAAATCAGGTAGGGCAAAAGCTCATGTCCTTTGAAGAGTAGGAAACTCTCTAAGCTGTCAGTTTGTCAACCCAGAGCATGGGCCATGGCAGAGTCAAAAGATTGGCTGATGGGGCAAGAAGTGCCCTAGACCAACCAGCAGGGTGGCCTTCTCCATCCTAGCTGTTCTTTCTCCTCCAGGACCCAGGGATCCTCTGCCTTTTCCTTTCTAAGCCATGCCCAGTTGCCTTGGGGGTCTGAGCTGGTGGGGTGGGGGAGCATGAGGAGAAAGACCCAACGGGCAGCAGGAGAAAGGCAGCCCTTCCTCAGCCAGCTTCCCACGGAAGCAGTCTGGACACCAAACACATTCTTCCCTTCACAGCCTGAGGCCGCCGATAGAGTGTGGGGGCTCTAGAAGCCTCCATCTCTTACGTTTTCATGTAAAATATTTTTATTTATGGTACAACAATATGACACAGCGCCATATGCCCATGAATCAGACCCAGTATAGAGGCTGCAGAATCGCCTCACAGAGAAGCAGAGAGCTGAGAACTACAGACTTTAGAAAACTCGGTGGAAGGCACGTGTCCCAACTCCTGGGAAGCAGGAAAGGAACTGATGGCATTTGCTTTTTGGCTCTTGGGGTGGGGTTGGGGAGCAAACTAATATTTTCTGAGATCTCATTTACTCTCATTCAGAGTTTTAAGAACACTACGTTTAGCCTTCAGATATGATAATCCCCATATGAGGACTGGTAAACTCATCAACTTTTTGAGTACTGGTGGGTGGTGCTGATGCTTCTCACTTTAAAATCCAAAATTGCCAGACACTTAATTCCAGTCCCCGTTGCAGCTAGGACATGGGCACATGACATAGGCATACCCATCGCATGTACCCAACATGACTTCAAATTCAGGGTTAGCAAGACAAAGAGGCAGGAACAGTAGAATATGCAGAAAGATGGAGTTACAGGGGATGGGGTTGGGAGGGTGACAACAGCCAGGGCTACGGTGGCCTTCAGTGCTGGTAGTTTTGGTGCTACCAACAGTTGTGTATGGTGCTGGGAAGTATTGAAGGAGTGTCTTACGGGCCAGTTCTGCAGCATGATTGGGCATCGCTCCTGCATACATGACCCCAGCCTGGTTCTCTAGGAATTCTATAAGCTCTCCTTTAATGTATTCCTTTGGTTTGCATTTCTGTGGCTTTCTTTTAGAAGCTCTGGCAGATACAGAATAGAAGTCAGAAAGCAGAGCTAAGTCCTGGCTCTGCTGGGCCTCAGTACGATGGGGCGGCGGGACCCTACACTCTCTGAGTCCCATCCGGCACTAACGTACCATGTCGGGCAAGGAGAATCTCTAGAACGGAGGTAGCAGCCCCAGATGTGATTCATGCAGGATACTTGGTCAGACCCGAGTATTAGTCTCCTGCCTCTACAACCTGCTATTGTGTCCCTCGACAGACTTACTGGCATACATAAAACCTCAGTTTTCTCACCTTTCAAATGGAACTAATAGTAGTGCCTACCATACAGAGTTAGCTAAGGATTAAATGAGATAATCCACATGAAGTACTCAATAAATACTAGGTCTAAATCAGCAAAGAAATAGACTTACATAAAGAGATGTCCTAAACTCGTTTCCCAAAATGAATTCTTGCAAAGTAAATTAGGCTTTCGTGCTTACTTAAACCAATAATATACATGCCACCCATTTGCATTTAAATTGCATTTTAAGGCTAGTAGAAACTTTTCACAGTCTTACCTCTTTCGAGCTTTCAACCACCCTATGCAAAGTAAATATTCTTAGCCCCATCTTATAGAGCTGAAGCCAGGACTTAGAAAAAAGTGACTCACCTAGGAAAGGCAGAGCAGGATGAGAAATCCAGATGTTTCTGATACTGAAATTTAGCTCCTTCCCACCCCTGCAGAGGTGTGGGCCCCAAACAAGTGAAATTAGGTTTTGCTCTAATGCTTTGTGCATTCCTGGCTTCCTAGGGGCCCCGGAATCTAGCCATGGCTGAAGCCAGCTCCACCACTAGACTTCTTAATTATGTGAAACGTAAACTCCCTGTGTTTGCTTAAGCTAGTTTGAGTTTCCTTCTGTCATTTGCCACCAAGAATTCTAACTGGTATGAAATTATCACCAGTAATGTTTTTTTCCTTTTTTTCTTCCATTTGACAGCCATTCGCTGAATTTTTGTGATGCTCCAGAGACCACGCTGAGCTCTCGGATGCATCGACGAATAGGGCACAGTTCCTGCCCTCAGAATACAGCCACACTGTGAGCTAGCAGTCGCCAGAGGCTCCTGCTTTTGTGTTCTAGAATGGGAAACCTAGACTCAGAGAAATGGAAGGACTTCGCTCAGGGTCATAGCTTTTTAGCAGCAGAGCCTAGGAAAGAACTCCAGCAGAGAATTCTGTACAGAGAACATGACTCCACAGTTGCAGACCACGGCTGATGGATGAGGCCACAGCTCAACCACACGTCTCAGGGGTTGCCTCCATGCTTTGGAATCCAAGAAAGGCTCAAAGAATAAATAAGGTCGCGAAGGGCTTAGAGGAGCTCTCGTGAATGGCGGAGCCGGAATGAGTTATCAGGGGCAAGTCGAAGAGCTCCCATCCCTAACCTGAAGAACTTGACTTCACTGAAGGCAACCACTGTGTGTCTCCCAGAAACCACCTCTTATTACTGTTGTCAGAGACAGAACAAAGGGAAAGACCGCATTTTATTTTGTTCTCATTTAGTGGGTGTTACATTTCAGATTTCATTCTCTGCCTCCCTCAAGACATAGGACCCAAGTGCCTCAGACTTCCTCTCTAAGGAAACTGAATTCTTTGGAGGATAGAAGCCATGACAAGAGAGGAAGAGATATGCTCCTGAGGTGAGTCAAATAAGCACAGAAATTCCCTATTCAGGCCCTTTCTTACAACCCCGGAGGTAGTACCTTACGGCTAGGTAAGCTGAGGTTGAATACCACTGCTGGGATGAGAATAAAGAAGCTGGTCACAGCGCAAAGCCACACATCACATCACCATGGTAACGGCAAGTCTCTGTGAAGCTGGGAAGAGGAAGCTGGTACCACCACCATTTTGTGCCTCGCAGTTTGAGTGACAGCCTCTAGGTCATAGGGAAACTGCGGACAGAGCTGCCCAAGCTCCCAGGCTCTCTCCTGTCCCGAGATCCCCTTATTTCCTTAAGTGTCACCCGACCTGCTCTGTCCCTTCTCCAACCCTCCCAAACATGAATACCTCAAGAGAGGTCTTCGTCCTTCTCCCTCCCAGCAGCCAGTCAGCAACCCAGTTTTCAACTGCATCATCTCCCAGAATGTCTGGACTGGATGGAGCTTTAGCTGTCATCTATTTCAGACCCTTTCTCCCTTTTTCCAAGTAGGACGTGAAAGCCAGGTATGCCACGCGATATCCCAAGGTTCTACTGTGTCTTGTCCCTGGAGAATGCGACCAGACATACTTCCTGGCCTCTGCCACGCTGCGATCAAGACCTGTAACCTACATGCCTCCCATTTTCATACTCCCAATAAATTCCTGTCTGCAAGCTTTATCTTTCACGCTTTCTTCCTCTAGCAGGTCTCCTGAATGACAAAAGCAGAGAAGCGATGGCCCAAAGACCTCTCCCTCCCACACCTGTTCCCTGTGTCCTGCACCAGCTCCCCGAGACTTGACTCCTGCTTCCTTCCCAGGCTTCTCCATGGCAGTGATTTTAGAAAAGAAGCTCCTAGTGGAAAGCCAGCCAGACAATATCACAGAATCACACTTTTCGAGTCTCTAAAATAACTCTCTAAAAAGACAGGCAACAACAGATTTTTAAAAATATTGACTTACTAGAATCAGCTTTAAAGCATTTTGACATTTTAAAACTTTTCCTATATTCTCAGCTGTTTAACGAAGTAACTATTTCCAATTCTTCCAGCCCTTTTGCACATCCATGGAAGGCCCTGTAAGCGGGTGATGTAAACCACAGGCCTAACGGATCTCGGTCTTGTGACCAGCCCTCTCCACTGAAGGACCCGAGAATCCATCCAAAACAGACAGATGGGCCTCCATGCATCCTTTCTAAGGAGAAGCCCCTTCCTCACTTACTGTCAATGATGACAGACACCTAAGTCTGAGTGTAGACACCTAAGCCAGAGCCTAAGTCTGAGTGTGCCCTGGACCAGTGATTCTTAACCTTGAAAGCATCTTCAAATCACCTGAACATTAGTATTTTTTAAAACTGCACACGTGATCCCATGTGCAGCTGAGGTTGAATACCACTGCTCCAGGGGTTAGAAATGGTTCCACCAATTCCTGATTTACGGGTGATAGGAAAGGGCTTGGGGGCCAACCCTCACTCGTCAGACAACCCCCCTTTACTACCCACGACCCTTGCAAAGACTCTGCCTACAGTGAGAATGATGTTGATGTACGAATTGCTATGTGGGAAGATTCCAATGTGACAGATGTGTCTATTAGCTTTCTATTACCTTCTATTTTTATAGATGACAATACTTTTATATTATATAGAGTATAATAAAAAAAATATAAACATTAATGAACTTAATGTATTTTTAAATTTTTATGTTTTTGTTATTTTACCTTCTATATTACACACACGCTTATAAATAAGTTCATATTTGTAAACTGTCCCCCACAAGTCCTGCTATTGGAAGCGTGGACACAAGACCCCGTCCTGAAGTCTGTACTGCTGGGTGGGGCCCTGCATGGCCTACAAACCATGACGATTTGCACAGAACCTGTGAAGATGCAGGAGACTAGCTGGATTTCCACTGCCTTTGATGTTCCACTGGAAGCCTCCTATTATTTCCGCATCCCATGCATCTGCCTATTTTATTACTTAAGTCCTTTTCTTGAAAGAGGAAGACCAGGGAAAGGTTTGTAGCTGAAATGTCTGGTGCAATCTACATTTAGCTGCTAAAGATACAGAGATGAATTATGGTCTACACACTCAGTGTAGAGGGAAAAACAGACAGTCATTCCCCATTCAACGCATAATCACCGAGCACATGTTAGCTCATTTTATCCTCACAACAGCCCTAGGCGAAAAGTAGTAGTAGTATCCTGTTAGATGGATGAGGAGACCGAGGCAGACGGATTCATTATTTTGTCCAAGATCACGTAGATGAGAAGCGGAGAAGCAGAAGTCGGAGGCCAGGCAGCCAGTCGGGTGACACCTCACATAAGCAGAGCGTTTTCATCTAACAAGGTAGATGATGCACTGGCTTCCAAGGTGGCATTTTAAGGGAAGGGGGACACAGGGTCTCAGAGTCGAAGAGACCTTTGAGAAGATCTGAACCGATTTCCCATTCGGATGCCTTTACCAGTCAGGAAGTTCTGCTTCTTATTGAGTGACAAGTTCACCTCCCAGAGAGGGATATATATTTGGGACCGAACACTCTGCCAAAGCAAGAAAGCACCCAGGTAGCAGGCCTGCGGCCAACCTCCCAGTGAAAGCTCTGCATTTGCTGGTCTTCTTTTTTCAGCCCCACTGAGAGGGCAGGTGTTCCTGAGTCAAGGCCCCATATTGCCCAGGATGGAGGAGTCTAATCCAACACCAGTCACTGCGCACCGATAGGATCCTGCTACCACCAACGGCTCACCCCACGCCCCATCCCTAACCTTTTGCCTTCTGCGTCAGACTGTGAGGCAGCCAGTGCTCATCCTGAAGCACAACCAGCTCTCCCGTACAGCCCTGATGGGTGAGATGCATGTGGGGGCAGGCGAGGCAGAACTGGGCAGCATGCGGAGGGGCTGGGCGCCAGTCACAGCCTGAACTGGAGCGCCTCCCTCCTCTGCACGGTGACCTATCTTTCCAAGCACCTGGGTCCCAGCATCCCTGCTCCTTTCCTCGGGGTGAACTCCTTAGCTATCACTACGTTGAGCCTCCTTTACAATCCAAGGAAGGCTTAGGTGAAATGTAGCCTTGTACCCACTTCTTCAGCATCTCTAAGACTGGGGGTTCCCCCAGAGCAGGGACCAATAATTCTCAGTTAACGGCTTTTTAATGGCTGCATTGTGCTCTGTCATATTGTTGGTATTTGAATTATTTCTAATTCTTTGCTCTCATGACTGCTTCCGTGTACATTTTCATTGTCTATTTCTTATTTCCCATACATAATTTCCTTAAAGTAGAACCATCTCATCATCCTTGGCCTCTGCGAACCAGCCCACACCATTTTTTGAGCATTAACTCCTTCTCACCGAGTAACCATGAACTCCCGAGTTCCTCAGAATTATTCCACCCTCCGTCAACCGCCTGGTCATCCTGCAGCTCCGGGTCTCCCACACCTACCTCTCTCTGGACTTCTATTTCTGCCACCTCAATGTGGCTCCAGAGGGCGTGGGCCACTTCTTCAGTGAGTTGGCTGAAAAGCACGAGGGCCCCCAGCATCTCTTGAAAATGCAAACCCAGCAGGGCGGCTGTGCCCTCTTCCAGGACCTGCAGAAGCCTTCCCAGGATGAGTGGGGTAAAACTCAGGATGCCATGGAAGACACTACGGTCCTGGAGAAGAACCTGAACCAGGCCCTTTTGGATCTGCACGCCCTGGGTTCTGCTGGCGCAGGCGCCAACCTCTGTGACGTCCTAAGAGCCACTTCCTAGAGGAGGAGGTGAAACGCATCGGGAAGATGGGTGACACCTGACTAACCTCTGCAGGCTGGCCGGGCCCCAGGCTGGGCCGGGTGAGTATCTCTTCCAAAGGCCCATCCTCAAGCACAAGTAGGAGCCTTTGGAGACCTGAGGCCTATGAGGCGCCCCGCTGTATCCCCCTGAAGTTGGGCTTCTGCCTGAGCCTCTCCCTTCAGCCACTAGGCAGCCTTCTAACCACCCAGGAGCCTTCTCCCATGCCCTGACCAAACTGAAACAATAAAGCTTTTGCAGCAAAAAGAAATTATATATATATATGTTTACAACATACTGGTAAATTACAAGCAGCAGATTATAAAGCAGTGTGCCCAGGACAATCCTGTCATTGTATATACGTGAATGTATCTGGGTAGGTGTGCTCCCACGTAGGTACATCTGTGTGTGTGTGTGTGTGCGTGTGTGTGTGTGTATTAGGCTGGAAGTAAATGCCACAAATGAGCAGATTTTTCATAAACACACAGAGAGATTATGGGTGATTGTTCTTCGAGCTGTTCTATATGTATTTTATTTTCATCAACGAATATGTATCATTCTGGTAATTTGAAATAAAAATGTGTTTTAAAAAGCACCGGCCTATTTGCCGCCTGACAGATGGGAAACTACTCAAGCACAGAGAAAAACAATTGCTTTAAAGTTTTAAAATTAATATTTTTAAAAAATCAGATTTGAGCTCAAAAAATGGGCTACAGACAAGATAATCGAGGTGCCCTGTGGTTTTAAAACTCGTTGTGTAGTTTTCAATAAATATCACTAATTTCAACTCCCTCTTTGCCAACATGAATGTTTTTTTTAAAACGAACTCTTTCAATTCCAAATCACATTGATTGAAAGGAACACCTCGGTTTTCAGTTCGCTCTTTTCATCGGGTTCTGATCAGACGGGCCCCATCTGTCATTGCGCATCAGGCCAGCTTAAGGACAATTGTCTATAAAACTTGTAAAATACTTAATGAAATCCGATTAACTGAAAATGTTAATTTATCGGACATATGGAGCTTTGTTTTTTAGGAGAAAGAATCAAGGAAAGAGAAAATAAAATATTAGGGGATTAAAACCCACAGAAACCTTAAACTCAGTTTTGCATATGTGCTTCGTGCTTGCCCCATTTTCAGCCTAATTTCAAAATTTAGCAAAAAAAAAAAACAAACCTAAAAAGCAAATAAAATAAAAGGAAACTAACATTGCTAACATTGCTCACAATCTCGCCATCTTGCTTTAGTCATCATTTATGATTTTGTACGCAAGGTACCAGTCTTTAATGGATACACAAAACACACGTTTGCACGTGCGCGCGCGCGCACACACACACACACACACACACACACACACAAACACCTGATAGCAGGGCGACAGCTGGAGATGTTCCCTTCCTCACAGACGTTTGTAATGGGGTTAATAATATTTGAAACATGTTGGCAACTTTTGGTTTCTGGAGGTGAAGATGTCATTTCTCCTTTGGAGCAGATTTCTAATGTTTTTAGAAGTCCCAGTCTGGGCTCTTTAGTTACACAAATGTAAAGGACTTGCTTATGATACTGAAAATGGCAAAGTCGCCATAAATATATCTGTGGCTGTATAGTGTGACATGGTTACTAATGGAAATGGAGCAATTCTTTAACCTGACTGTGCCCTTAATGAGTTGGATAAATAATTTTTATCTAAATGAAAAGTTGGGTTGGACCCTTGGTGTTCCTTGTGTTGTGTCATTTACAGTTATATAACTGGCTTTGGGGATTGTGCTGACAACTGCTGGTTTTGCTTTTTCTAAATCAGAGAGGTCAGACCAAACCCTCTGTGCCAGTATGCACGTGGGATGCCTGTCTGCGGGTGGGAGTCTTTCCTGTGAAGGAAAGAGATCCTCTCTCTCTCAGTCTCATAGGGTGGGTGTGAGGGCCAGCTCTTGTGCCAAGGAGGGGCCACCTTACTGCATTAGGGCTAGCAGTGGGCTGGGATGGTGCTGCCCTGTGGAGGCTTCCCAGGCTCAAAGCACAGACCCTGAGGGTGACTTTGGGCTTGTGAGTCCCAAACAAATGTAAAGTACTAAACTGTCAAGGCATTCACTGCACTTGACTCTGGGTTATTCCCCCAAGCAGTCAGCAAAGATTTGCTAAACACCTCAGCGCGGATTTAGGCAGTCGAGGCAGCTAAGGAAGGGCCTAGCGGTCTGGAAAACAAGAGCTATTCCCCAAAATAGCTGCCGGAGGTGACCTGCAGGGCGCTAGAGCCTTACTGCAGCCAGGCTGCTAGAGGAAGAGCAAGCAGGTTGAATTTGTGAAACTGCCAAACGTTTCCTGCACTTCCCAGAATTACTCTGGACAGGAACTGTAAGAAGAATGAATTTCCTGTGATCTTTGAGGTAGGGAGTCTGGCATCATTATAATTTGGATGTAAAATAAAATATAAACTTACTTTGTGCTCCAGCTAGGAAGCGGGTGGCATGTACTAATAATGTGCATATTCTTATATAAAAAAGAGGAAAATATAATACGGTGTGTTTTATAACCCGATTGTTTCACTTAAGAATAGGTTAGGAAATTTTTCCTGTAATATTAAATTTTTCCTGTAATATTAAATATTTTTATGCAATATTTAAAACTGGCCGAAAGTCATCAACAGTAACAACAAAAAGCAAGCAATAAACAAAATGCCAAAAATTCGAATGCATGGATGTACTGTGATTTATTCAACCAATTTATTTCCAGTATTATTACAAGCAATACTGTGAGGAATATTTTACTGCTAAATATTTAAATGCGCCCATGTCCATCTATTTAGACTAAAATCCTGAAACAAAATTTCTGCGTCAAAGAATGTACACTTTTGTCATTTTGCCATGTTGTCCTGCCTCCAAATTGTATTTCCAGTAGCAGCCCTGAAAAAAAGTTTGTGACTTTTGATGGCAAAATAAAAAGGGTCTCTCTCTGACCAGAAGCAGGCAAACAAGGGGTACATCATTTGTAGAGAATTTAAGAATAATAAAATGTACTAAAGTTGGTCTGCTTTTTGTCAGCACCATATGTCAGCAATGTTAAACATTATTGGTGATAAATACTACTGAAAGACAGTCTTGTTTTGTTTTTGTTTTTTGTTTTGTCTAATTTCTAAATAGTTGCTGTGGTTGTTGTTGAGTTTCAATAAGAATATGTAATCTTACAATTAGTGCATTTTTAAAAACATATCCTTTAATACAAATTGTATTCTGCATGGGAGTTAATTTGAAGATCTCTCAGTTCTGAGGCTGCCCTCGGTTTGGGACACAGGTTGGGCAGCTTCTCAGATTCCTTTCAAAATTAAATTCATGATGGCTTCAAGTCCTTCAGGTTTATGTGGGACACAGTTCTTAGCCCTCACCACCACATGCCCACAGATAGTTGCGTTTGGTCAGAAATTTGATATAATTAATGGTTCGAAATAAATAATGATAGCGCAGAACTTGAATGACTTCATTCCATGTGACCACTTGGAATTTTTATTTGTGTCTAAATTTAAAAAGAAACAAAGTAAAAACGATGAGGTGTAGTAGTTTTATTTTTAAAGTACAAATTTTAGTTCATGCATGAACTATTTTACTGAATTTATTAAATACTACCTTTAAAATTGAAATTTGTTTCTTTTAAATTATTGATTGTTTAGAAACTAAAGAACAAGTCAAGAAAATGAAACATTACTGTATAATTATTAGTTACTAAACAATTACTTTTGTAAGATATTATTAGCTCAAACTATTAGGTAAATGTAAAACCTGTTGAACAAATAGTTGAGTTTTTTTTTTCCTTTTTGTGCTGTAATCGTTATTTTATTTTATTTTTAAATATTATTTCTGTGTCATGCATACAAAGTTCGATAAAAGAAATTTTTCGATGTCTGCATTTCTCTTCTGGCCATTGTTATTATTCCTTTTCCTGATTATTACTGAAAAGAATTTTGTCCTGTAGAGGAAGAGGGAGTTAAGCAATGATCCACTCCAGGCAGGACTGGCTTTAGAATCTGAAGTGCCTAGTGCAAGTTTCCTCGTTCAAAAATGATTAAGAATTTCAAGATGGTGACAGCAGAGCATTAAACCAAGCTTGGTTGGAGCCTTTCTTAGTGTGGGGCCCTGTGTGACTGCACAGGTCACGTACCCATGAAGCTGGCCCTGGTTCTGAGTGTCCAGTATGCTGGGAAAGCCATTGTCTCCAGGTTAGTTCCCTTCCTTGACTGCAGGTGAGGCTGCCATCTTTGCTGCCCCTCTACCCTAACCATCGGAGAAGACCTGCTGCTCAGAATGAAGGCTCCAGCACCTCAGATTCTCCGTCATCCTCCACAGGTGACTTCGGTTCCATCCCTGCCACCCCAGCTGCAACCAAAGTGCCGAGACAACCGTGATACTCAGTTCACCAGAAAAGTTGATTTCCCAGAACTGTCCATTTTTAGACCTTTTAGAAAAAAATTATTATTTAACCAAATTAATACTTCTTATTCTATTGGCTCTCTGGAAAAACTGGGTAGTTGTTTCCTTGTCTGGGGTCTTTTTGGGGTTGAGTTTTATGCCGAATCTGTGCTGGGCAGACAGAAGTAAAACTTGGCCTACTAATTTCCCTGCACACCATTGTAAGCAAGGACTAATAATGGTTTGGATGCCATAAAACTGTGATGGTTTGAAGATAAAGCAACGGTGATGAAGGTTGGCTGTTTTTATTTAAGAGCATATTGGGTTCCACACCCCACACATAGGAGGGGAACAAAGATGGAGAAGCACACTCTGGCCTTCCAGGGCTGAGAGGGCTCCTCACACAGTGTGAGGAGCAGCCGGCCTCAGGAGCCGGCAGAGACTCATGGGGAAATTGCAGGGAGGAGGTACATTGCCCTGATTTGACAGGAAAGGCTGTGAGACAATGGATGTCCCTCAGCCCTAATACCCCTATCTGTAAAATGAGCATCTATAAAACACTCCAAGTTTCATAGGTCACTAGTGAAAAATACTAATAAAAACCCACTTGTGATTCTTAGAGTATATTTCACACAAACTGAAACCATATAAAGGAATGTGCTTCTAGAGTTTTCTTATGAAAGGCTGGGCGTAAACGACCCACAGCCTTTGCAAAGAGGCCACCAGAGTATTTCCGAGACAAGAGTCTTATTTTCATGCACGTACGTAAAGGAATGGACTCCTGGAAGGCAAGAATCCCTGATGCGCCGGATCGATGGCTGCTAATGTGCCCATCTGGAGATGGCAAAAGTTAGAGATTTCAGAAGATTTGTAATTGTAATTTAAGATAAGCCAGTGATGCAAATGAAGCTGACATGTAACTCCTCGTGGCTGTGTACTGTGGTCTCAGGGTCCCACCAGCCCCACAAGCATACAGACTCTTAGTGCACCCCGCCTTGTACAGCACCTCAAGGAGGGAGCCCCTCCCTGGATCTATCCTGGTTCACAGGTGACAGAGACTCTATCACTCAGACATCAGTCTGGCCCCAAGCCTAATGTTCCTCTGGTATATGCATGAATACCCTCTTGTAGCAATGGATTGTGGGCTGATTTCTGGGATGTCTGCTCCAGGCCAAGAAATAGCTTTCCAGTAGAAGTCCTTATAGACAGGCAAAGGCTATGTGATTTTAGGATCTTTTCTCAATGAAGCTCATAGCCTTGCTGTGTGGGATTAAATACTGACCACACCACCCATTACCCTGAGACCTTGGGAAAACTACATTCTAAACCTCACATTTCTTTTCTTGATAATGGGTATAACCATAGTATTTACTTGAACACCTAGCACCTAGTAAGTGTTTAATAATTATTAAAAGAAAAACTAAGCTCTTTTTTCCACTTAAAACTAAGGCAGAGGTAATTTACTTAATGCCACTGAACTATACATTTAAAAATGGCTAAAATGGTACATTTTATGTTATATATATGTAACCAAGGTTAAAAAAATTCTTTAAATTAAAGAAACATATGGGGAATTATGCTCTCAGCCATGATAGTATAACAGAGATTGAATTTACCGTCCTGCCTTAAACAACTGAAAAACTGCATAAAGCAATACTTTATAAAACAATACTTTTCAGATGTTAGATAACAGGCAGGACAAAAGTGATCCCTGAGAGGAAAGAAGAGAAACACGTAAGGGGAAATAATTTCCAGGCCAAAGCACAGGGAGGGAAACCCAAATAGAGCCCGATAGTCTTTCTGAGTCGAGAAGACAGAGTTGAGAATTTAAGAAGGCAATGGCAGCGAGAATCCACAATGCAGAATACCCAAGAAAGAGAGCTGCAGGGAGAGGAGCAAGTTCTAAGGAGAGACGGCACTGAGATCTGCAGAGGGATCCTCCTTAATTGACTATTATTAATCAGTGCATGCATATGAGCAAACTACCTGAGCCTGGAAAAAGAACCAACAAAAAGAATGGGCTGACTAAGCCATGGGGCTCACCCAGGGTTTGGAGCAATTCATGTTTCCACCAGAACAACAACAACAACAACAACAAAATGTCATATCAAACAGGGCACAGATAGAGTCTTTAGAAGGGTATTACGTTAGCGGTGGGTAAAAATTAGCTCTAGACTAAAATCTGCTCTGGTTCCAAGCAACGAAGCTTAAAAGGAAGCCTCAAAAGAACTAAAGCAATTTAACTACATCCCAGAACAAAGGTCGAGAATATTTTAAGGATATGAAAATATCTAGCACTCAACAACACAGCATCCAATAAAAAAAAATTACCAGATGTACAAAGAAGTAGGAAAATGTAAACCAAAAAAAAAAAAAGATGGAAAATCAGTCAACAGAAACAGACTGAGACCTGACACATGGTATAAGTAGTCAACAAGGACAATAAAATAATTATTTTAAGTGTATCCCACGTGTTTAAGAAGGTAGAGAAAAGCATGAGCATGCTAAGGAGAGACAAAGAAGATATAAAAACAGCAAAATAAAAATACTAGAGATGAAAAATCCAGTGTCTGCTATTCACTGGGTGAGATTAACAACAGATTAAACACTGCAGAGCAAAAACGTCAATCAACTTGAAGACATAACAGTAGAAACCATCCGAAATGACACAGAGAAAAATGGCCAAGGAAAAAAGTGAGCAGAACATCAGTGAGCTGTGGAACCTAATTTATGTGTATTGGAGTCCCTGAAGGAGGGTGGGAGAAACAGAAATAATATTTAAATAACTATTTCCAAATTTGAAGAAAACTATAAACTTATAGATCTAAGAAGTTCTGTGAATCCCAAGAAATGAGAAGAAAATGACACCAAGGCAAACAAAAACGGAATTGTTTAAAACTAGCTAATGAAAAGAAAATCTTAAAATCAGCCAGAGGAATATACACATTACACACCGAGGAGCAAAACTAAGAATAACAGTAGATTTCTCACCAGAAATAATGTAAGTTAGGAGACGGTGCAGATGCACCTTTAAAATAGTGAGAGGGAGGGGAAAAAAGTAATTTAGAATTCTATACCCAGCTGAAATCTTTCAGTCAACAAAAGCTGATGTACTAAAGCTGAAGGAATTCATCCCAGAAGACCGGCGAGGCAAGAAATGTCAAAGGAAGTCCTTTGGGCAGAAGAAAATGATACTGTGTGGAAATATGCATTTAAACAAAAGAAACAAAGAGCCCTGGAAATAGTATATGTGAGTAAACATAAGACTTTTCTCCTTATTTTAAAAAATATCTTTAAAAATGAAAGCAGAAGCTCTTCTTCTCCTGCCACTTAAATTGTCCATTTTCTGGAGTGGACAATGTACGGCACCAGGACCCACGATACAGGTTGTCCTGCTTTGGACTCTAGAAAATGACTGAAGTCGATTACCCACCTCTCTGGACTTTACTTTCGCTCACCTGTCAAATAGGTGATACTATTTCCCAGCCTGTTTTACGGAGTGGTTGTGAAGATAAATTAATAACTAATTAACCCTTCATTAAATTAAAACAGCCTATCAACATGACTGGTCTTGTTTCAATTTTACAGTCCCCTCTAAGAAAATGGCTTCTCATGGTGAGTCTGAGGCCTGCCCAGCTGATGGTAAGGCTGAAAGCTATTTCTGGGTGGCAGGCTCTGTGTTTCCTCTCTCCCTTGATGGATAATCTTCCTTCATCTTTGGGATAAGAGAGATCCCTTGAGAACATACTTTCCCTCTCAATACACTCCCTCATTCTGGTCAAGCCTACCCAATAATCCTGCCCGATCCTCTTACAAAGAACATCTTCCTAGCATGAGACCTGCCTACTGGTCAGGGCACAGCCACAGGTCTAGGCAGTCACAGAGCCGTCCTCGGACCCGGAAGGGGATTGCACAAAGTCTCCCCACATGAGAGGGCACAGGTGGCAGGATACCGGCCACTTTGTTCAGCTCTGGGGCCGTGGATGAGGTGGGGCTGAGCCTGCAGGTGGAGGAGAGTCTGCGTCTATAGGGAAAGCTTTTAAGGCACAGGTGATGAGGCAGGGGTGACAGCTGGGGTGAAGGCCCCCTCACTGCCTCCTTGCTCTTAAAAAAATGACTTGGCCACTTTTCTTTTCAAGCCTCAACTCTGCCCCCTCAATACTGTGAGGCCTTGGGCAAGTTACTTAACCTTCTATATCTCAACTTCTTCATCTGGAAAGTGGGGACAGTGGTCCCTCCTCTTGTAAGGTGACGCACTTAGCACAGGGCCTGCATTGTGGTAATATGTAATAAACGTGAGTTGTTATTAGGGAAGAAGAAACCATTCTTTCTCCTTCCGACCTAATTTTCTCTTCCGTGCAGGGGACAGAGTTCTTTAGCAGAATGAAGTAAATCCCAGATTGCTGGCCTGGGAGTTCTGCTCTGATAAGAGGTCCATATTAACCAAGAACCATGTTTGTTGTGTAAAAGCTCCACCAGGAAGAAAACAGGATACCAAATATCACTGTAGTGGGATCTGGGGGTCCTGGAGTGGAGCCTGCATCCTGGAGGGCTGGTTTGGAGGTGAGGAAAGAGAAGGGGAGAAGAGAGACCCCAGGATGACCCTCTGAGAGACCTCTGTGTGAGGGACAGGGGCGCTCACAGCAAAGAAATATCGAATGCCCTCTCCAGGTTCTGTGCACACGTGACTTCTGTGCTAATGGGCTGTGCGGCTTCCCGGAACTTGAGCTGAAGTGCAGGAGCCAGGATTTGAACCCAGGTGCCAGACTCCTGATTCAGGAGTCACAGCACCTGGGTTCAAATCCTGGCTCCTGCACTTACACCTGTGCTGTTTGGGGTGCGTTACTTGGGCTTTCTGTGCCTCCGTTTCCTCATCTGCAAAATGGGGATAATAAAAGTAGCTGCTCAGAAGTTCGAAGAGAGATTAAGCAGGGTATTCCAAATGAAGCACTTGCTGGAGACGGCCCTGGCCCGCCTCCAACAGCCCGGGGACCTCGGATCCTCTTGTTTCTCGAATCCTTTATCTGGCAGAAAAGACCCCCTACCCGGGAACAAGAGTCCAGGGAACAAGACGACTTGTTGCTTAGCACCCACCCGCCCGCCGCCCGCACCCCGCTCCCCCCTGGGCCCCGTGATTTGCTGGGTGCGGTGGCCCCTCGTCCTCATGTCTGATGTCAGGAACTCCAGGTGGGAGAAGGGGGAGTCCGGCAGGTGGAGGTGGATGGAGGTGGGGCCTCGGGCGACCCCCTCCCCACCCCGCCGTGGACAGCGCTCCGCGAGCCCACTCCGCACGGGGCCCCACGACATTACCTCGGAAGGGAAGGGCACCTGGTGCCCATCGGGATGCTGGGAGTGGAACCCGCCCCTTTGCAGTCTCGCTGTTTGCTCCAAACGCAGAAGAGAGTAGAGAAGACGATGAAATTGGGTCCCTGCCGAACTGTCTGGTTCCACAGTTAGAGACACGAAACGATTACGGAGCAGACGCTGGGCATCACGCTCCGTGTCGGCTCACAGCTCTGCACGGGGCAGAGTGAAGGTCCCCACCATGCTTTCATTCGTCTCCATCTTCCGCCACGTGCCTGCAATACATGTCAGGCGGCGGAGGATTGTTCTCGCGTTTTCTGTTTTTTGTTCGTTTGTTTTTAATGAGTAGACTTCCAGTCAAATGATCCCTCCCTCCCAATTCCCAAAACTTCATTGCTTTGGGTTTTTTGTCTTAATTTCAATCTGTCGATTCCTATCTCGCTTGCTTCCCGAAGAGATTTGAGGTTGCTTATCATTCTACTAAAGAGACAATAAAACCAACAACCGTGAAGCAAAAGAGAAGAACGAAATGTAGAAAACAGAATGGGGAAGAAAAGGTGGGGGTGGGGCGGAAACTTAGAAAAAACAAAAACTCTTGGCTGAAGGAAGTTATAGTAATGAAACTCCAGACTTCCCTGCAGTCTGAAAAAAAGGAAGCGAATATGTCCTGCACCCTTTATCGTATACAGGTTAATTATGAGGATAAAATAAACAGAATCCCAATTGATTCTTGGCTTGGAGCTTTGAGACTCTGTGATAAGTCACAGGCCTTTGGCTAGGGGTCCTTGAGTAACTTAATGAACAATATCCTCAATGTCATTCCCAATCAGAGTTCCTTTTGTCAAGTTTCTTATACCAATTCTCAGAACGAGCTGAGTGCATAATAAAGCAAGTTTCCTTAAAGGAATTTTTGAGGCTGTCTTATAATAAATACGGCCAAGAATTTAAATGTGAACGACAGTTTCCTAGGGCTGCCATTCAAAGTGCCACAAACCACGTGGCTTAAACAACAGAAATTTATCGTCTTACAGTTCTGGTGGCTGGAAGTCCACGATGAGGGTGTGAGCAGGGCCACGCTCGCTCTGAAGGCTCTAGGGAAGGCTGTGTCCCAGGCCTCTCTCCCAGCTTCTGCTACTTCCCTGGCTGGTGGCAGCATCACTTTCATCTCCGCATGGGATTTTTCCCTCTGTGTCTGTGCTCAAATGTCCCCTTTTTATAAAGACGACAGTCATATTAGATCAGGGGCCCACCCAATTCCAGTATGACCTCACCTTAACTAATAACACGTGCAACGACTCTATTTCCAAATTAGGTCATATTCTGAACTGCAGGGGGTTAGGACTTCAACATATAAATCAGCGGGAGGTGGAGGATGGAGATGACACAATTCAGCCCAGAACTGTGGCCAAAGATATGGGTGAACTCTTGAAATCAAGTCACAAGGACCAGGCTGTAGTCAGTCTCAGGAGGAAAAACTGACAATGTCCCTGAGCTGAAACTTGATCAAATGTCTCGTGTCTAGGCTGGAGAATAACCTTATTATCAGGACAACAAGATTCCTCCAGGGGCCTGGAAAAAGGGAAAGCCAAAAAAACAAGAATTTGTCAGTGTTTAGCCAGCCCGGGCCAGGAGTCAGAGTCAGCAAATCCGAGGACTCGGGCCTCTGGCCTCCGTGTAGTTCCACGCGCTGCCAGGCGGGGAGCGCCCACCAGGCTTTTCCATGGCTTTGATGAAATCTCCCGAGAGAGCTTCTTAATTCTAATACTGAGCTCACCAAACTAATTACCTTCTCGGGACCTCTGTTAACTCTGTTACTTACAAACACCATGCTGCACTTTTCACCTCACGGTAGACTCTGTATAACTGCTGTTCCCTGGTGTCGTTCAATGCACATATCACATGACCTACAACGTGGAGCTGGGGTCAGGATCCTTTGACTACAGGGGGAATGTACAGTCCCCAAATGGGACTCTCTGTGCTGTCAATTAACCCGGTGACGATATGGTTTATCCATCAATCTTTTGTGACCTTAGTTAATGGTAGTCTGCTCTGCTCCACCCAAGTCTCTTTGGGAGCAGCTGACAAATCCAGAGACCTAATTTAGAGAATAGATGCTAATTTAGAGAACAGATAGGAAAGGGCAAGGCCTGAGAAGAGGAAGAAGGACAGGTAGGACAGTGATACGCCACATAATGACATTTTGGTTAGTGATGGACCACATATACAATGGGGGTCCTATGAGATTATAATGAAGTTGAAAAATTCCTATGACCTAGTGATGTCGTGGCCATCTCAATGTTGTAGCGGATGCACGTGTTTGAGGTGATGCTGGTGTAAACAAACCTACTGCACTGTGAGTTATATAAAAGCATAGCATATATAATTGCAGTAGTAGGCTATACCTTCTAGGTTTGTGTAAGTGCACTCTGTGATGTTCACACAATGACAAAATTGCTTAATGATGCATTTCTCAGAACATATCTCTGTCATTGAGTGGCACGTGTCTGTATAGAGAGGGTGTATCTACGGCCATGGCACCCTTAATGTGCCCGATCCCGTCTGATCCTGGAAGCTAAGCAGGGTTGGACCTGGTAGGTACTTGGATGGGAGACCACCTAGGAAGACCAGGTGCTGTAGGCATATAAAAGAAAGAAAGAAAAGAAAGGAAGAGAGGAAGGAAGGGAGGGAGGGAGGGAGGGAGCGGGTGTAGTAGTGGAGCTGGTGATACAGGTGGAGAGAAATGTCCTGTGGGCTGAAGTAGAAAGATCATTTGTCTGTACTTGGCTGTAGGGTGTGGAAGGAGGCAAATTAAAGGCTTTAAAACAGCACTGGATGCAAGAAAATTAGGAGAAAAGGAAAGGCAATACGAGAAGCTAGTAATGTGTATATTTTGTTTGTTTGTTATTGTTTTGTAAAGAGATACAAATTAAAGAGTTGAATTCCTGGGGTTTTGTTTTGTTGCTTGCTTTTTGTTGTTGTTACTGTTGATAATTTTTGGTTATTTGATGGGACTTCTTTGAAAGTAACTCATATATAACGGTGCTACAGAAGAGAACTAGAATTTGAGCAACATATGTAATGTATAATCTTCTAATAGTAGCTATTTAAGAGAAATAAAAAGAAACAGGTGCAATTACCTTTTTCTGTAATTACTTTTAATAACATATTTTGTTGAACCCAATATATCCAAATAGTTTTGCAATATGTAATATTTTAAAAGTCTTTTTTAAAATGAGGTACTAATGAGCTATTTTACATTATCTTTTTCATATAAAGTCTTTGAAATCCAGTATGCTTAGAGGACATCTCAATTTAAATTCTCCATCTCAGCTGCTCTGTACTGAACACCTGTGGCTAGCAGCTCCTGTATTGGTCAGCATCAGTACAGATAGAGGCTGGACTATGCAGTTCCAGGATTCCTAAAAATAATAATAATAATAATAGCAATAATAATAATAATAATTTATTGACCCACTTAGATGTGACAGAAGTATATTAACCCCCTTTCTCGTGTATCATTGCATTTAATCCTCTCACTAACCCTACAGGGAGGGTACTGTTATTATCCCATTCTACAGATGATGAAACAGAGCCTCAGAGAGGGTGGGTGATTTGCCGGAGGTCACGCAGCTGGTGAACAGCAGAGCTGGGACTGGAAACCTAGTTTGTCTGACACTAGCCACTTTGCCTCATTTACTCAGGGTCAGCAAAGAGGCCATCCAGCACCCGGGCGTTTGTCAGCGCTTCCCTTAGGGCCTGCGCACACGAGTGGACTTCCTTTTCTGATTAATGGAGCCGCCACGTTGACTGAAAACACAGACCGGAAAGAACATTAATTGTACAGCCGAGCACAGTGCGTGACTGACTGAGAACAGAGCAGTAACAAGATTCTCCGACTCTCATCAGCTGGAGGAAGCTGCAAATTCAAGGCCGGTGACCAGGTTCACAAAATGCAGTTGTTCTCAATGACGCTTACTTAGCAAAGAGCCAGAGAGAGAATTGATTGTCATTAAAAGCCGGACAAGAGCATTGATTGTTCCCCCAGTGATGATCTGAGGATTCTGACTTCGCCATGCTGAGAGCGTTGGTGCACGTGATTTCCCACGTGGGAACGGGCTCCAGCGTGGCCATTCGGCGTAAAGGAAGCAGGAAACCAAGGCCTGGCCAGAAAGTGGGGCAGCTCAGGTTGTGTGCGCCTCTCCCTGCCTCTGGGCCCATCCCCACAGGCAGCAGGAGAGGAGGCTGGGCTGGCCGGGGAGCCGGGAGAGCCCGGTGGGGCCTGGGGGAGGGGCTGTCCCTCCCTCTGGTCTCTCTCACTCCTTTCCCCTAGTCCTATTTGTCCAGGAGCTCTAGGAGCCTTTAGAGCTGTGACATTTCTGGGTCTGGGTCTCTGTGGCAGGAGGGTGGATCCCTCACCCTGCTGGCCACAGCTGCAGCACCATCCAGTGATGGAGAACATGGCATGAATGTGGCCTGGATAAGCCAAGCCAAAGCATCTCCTACTCACTCTTGAAACCGCCAGCAGGGTGGCGAACGAGGCCTCCCTGCCCGGGAGCTCTCCTAGGCGGGAGAGGTCATACTGCCTTCTTGAGTGTGGTACACGAATGCATTTCCAGCTCCCCCTCCATCCTGCTTCCGGCCGCAGTTAGACAAGAGTGTGCAGGGCTCCCCCGCAGAGCACCCAGGCTGGGATCCGAGCAGCAACTCGCGCTCCTCCAGCCGTGCATCCAAGAAACGATAAACCGAGCGACCACTGCGTGCCGGGCGCCGTGGCAGGCCCTGGGGAGAACGAAACGTACATGACAAAAGCCTGCCCTTTCGGAGAACATGACACAGACAGACTGGGAAATCAATAGTTACCAGGAAACATGGAAAGTGCTCGACTACAGGAATTTTAACTACAAGTTACCTTGGTAGCAGAGAACATGGAAGTTGAACACAGAGGGACTGAGCTTTGCCGGATGAGGGCTTATTCCAGAAAGGCGGGGAGGGTGGTCATGCAAAAGGACGGGGGCACCAGGGACATGCTAGAAACCAGCTCACCAAGCAGCTGGGGCTCAGGGTGGGCGTGGGACAGGTGGGGAGATCAAGCTGGGGACTGGGAGGGGCAGGCGTGAAGGGCTCATGTGCCGTACTAGGGGATGGGACCTTAGCGAGAGCTTAGGGTGCATGCATGGGAGGACTTAGGCAGGGTGCAGTGTCAGAGGGGTGATTGGAACGGTCACTCTGACCGTCGTGGAGGGGACAAAGAGAAGGGCAGGACGAACATGCCGGCCCAGGGCCTGATGCCTCCAATTTCATTCCTTGACCTTCCTCTGCCCAGCTGGGCATGGCGGCAGGGCTGACCCCAGAGATCGTGTTCCCTGCTCTCAGGCTCCCCTCCGGGTTTGTCCAGGGGGAAACAGTGATAGGCGTTTGGAAGGTGGGAGGAGGGAAGGGCCTTTCGCTCCAACCTGTGTGCCAGGTGGTGACTGTCCTCTGCACAGGCCTGTGCGGCTGCACTTTCTAAGGCCCCTGCTTCTGCCCTCCGTCCCTCTTGCCTCGGAGGTGGCGATGGCTTCCCGCCCTGGCTCATCTCGGTGGCCCCACTATCTACTGTGTTTGGCTTTGCAGCTCCTCCACCGCCCGCATAGCCAGTCCCGAGTGGGCTCGTCTCCCTGGAGGGGCTTGACTGATCCAGGTGGAGAAAGGGGAAGCAATTCTCTAACTGCGAGAATCCGAAGGAGCAGTAATAAAGGTCTGGACAGAGGTTCCAACTGTGGCGGGGATGGAACTCGGAATTCCCGAGGGGGTGAGGGCTAAAAGAAATCGAGGAATTCCAGAGGGGGTGAGGGCTAAAAGAAAAGGGCTAAAATGACTCCTGGGTAATGCAGGGCTCAGCAGACTTTGTCTGTGAAAAGCTGGATAGTAAATACTGTAGACTTTGTAAGTCTTAGGGTCTCTGTCTCACTCAACTCTGCTGCTATTATGCAAAAGCAACCCTAGACAATATATAAATAGGTATGGCTGTATCCCAAAAACCTTATTTACGAAAACGGGTGGAGGCTGGAGTTGACCCGTGGGCCAGAGTTCGCTGACTCCTGAGTGGCTGGAAGGTATGTAAGTGATGTGAACAAAATAAGGAATCTAGAAAGAAGTGGTTTGGGGGGTTAGGCTAGGCCATGGAGAGAGGAAGCAGGAGGACGGGCAGGGGTCGAGATCGAGGCTTCTTTACAGGTCGAGAATGCCAAGCATTGTGCAGGAGTGAAGGAAACACCCAATTATTTTCTCACAGGGCCGGTAACCAAGACAAGGATTCGTTCGGTAGGAAATCATTATTCACCCATGGAAGAGATGGCTATGTCTACGATGGCAAACAGGCTCTTATCTAACTCTTCACCAGCTGACAGAGGTGACAAGAGGAGATGCAAGGGAGAGGTGGGGAAAGGCCATGCTGATTTCTGCAACCAGTATTTTTATGTCTAGAAGAGACCAGCCAATGCCGAGAAGTTTGGGGAACACGATATCAACTGGTATTTATACCAATTACCCACTGACTGCCATAGCTGGATTTTTGGAGGTGATCATACTTGAAGGCAGGAACCAGATTTTTCATCTGTGGCCCCAGCATTTATCAGAATTGGTATGTAGCAGCTGCTGAAAAACAAGTCTGGGTTGACCGTGAGTACAAAGAAGAGAATCTACTTTAAAACTTTCTTAATCTATTTCTTCTTTAATTTCTTCTCTATCCTTTCATGTTTTTGGATAGCCTTTCAGACTATTGAAGCTCTGGATGCTTAAATACATAGGCCATGCCAGGTAAGGTGTCAAGTATTTCAAAATAAATAGGTGCCAGACATCATCAAACTCAACTTCTGAGATTTTTTTAAAAAGGAATCCCATTATTTTAAACGCATTTGATTATATTTAGACATGGCAGTCCTCTAAATAGGCATGCACACAGAGTGAAGAAACATTACTGTTACGCTGAGACTTCTTGATTGTAAACAGTGTCAGCAAACTGTTTAGATCCATAGTCTCAATGCTACCGCTGGGCAAAATCCTTGAATGGATTATTATGAGAATGGTTCGTAAGCTCTTGGCAAGGAAACCAGCTTGGGCTCACTAAGATATAGTCAATGAATGAATGAAGGAAGGAATGGTTGAATGAACTGTGGTTGCTTTTTGTATGAACGATTTGTTTCTTAAGACCTCATATAATTTAATACATGTATAAAGCAAGACTAATTCCCCTATAGGAATAAAGTAGGATTTACATTATTTTAAGTTTTGTACATTAAGTAACACTTTATTTTTTTCCATTGCTTTATTTCAAATTTGCATAATTCATATTAGCTTAGAGTATGACTTTATTTCCTGTTTTACAAACACTGTGGACTTATACCTGGAGATCAAGTACGTATTCGACAACCTTCTGATTGGATGAAGGCTACTAGGCTACATCGTCATAAAGCCAGGTGTAAGTGTAACTAGTTGAATGACTGCCCTCAAAGGGGGTTGAGTGAAATAAAAGCTGCTTAAAAGGGGGTCTCCAGAACCATGCTGCCCGGCTCCAGCTTTGTCCTGATCAATATACAAAAGACATTTTCAAATCTGTGATCAAATAATACCTAGAAGAAGAGCAAGTGTCCAGATGAGAAAATCAGAACACTCACACCCCCAGCCCCACATCTAAATTCAGCTGGCCTTGAACAATGGGCCAAATCTAAGGAGGTGACATTTAATGGAAATAAATATAAAGTCCTACACTTTGATCCCAAGGCGAATAACTGGAGAAGTATGCCAATGGCGAGGACTTAGTTGTTTAACAGCAAGTTCATTGTGAATCAGTGGTGTGTTGAGACTTCTAAAAAGTGAATTTAGTCTTTGATGATGAAAGTCAAAATTAAAGATCTAGAATGGTGGAAGTAAGTTTCTCATCATCAGATGGCACCTGAAGTTGTTTTCAGATCTCAGTTCTGATCACAAACTAGAACATGTTCAGAAGAGAGAAAGAATAGACAGAACTTGAAATATGTATGACGGAAAAGACTGAGGGAGGAAATTGTTCACATAAATGGTCACGCGCAAAATGGTTTAGGTTTGCATTTTTGTGTCTTTTCAGGCTAGTCCAAGGACCTTCAGGTAAAAGTTATAAGAACTGGGATTTTGTCTCAGTATTAGGACAATTAGAGTGTCTGAAGACGAAAGGACCATCTGAGGTCAGGTGATGTGTGTGGTCACCATTTAACGGCTCATCAGGAACATGGCGGAAGGGCACATGAACACACACCATATGGAAGTAAAACTGCTTGGACACAAATAGAAACAGCTAGAAACACACCTGAGTGCTGTCATTTCCAGTCAGTCACCTGGCAGTACTCTGAACTTATTGCCAGATTGCCATGGCTTAACCCTCAGGAAGCTCTGCTCCAGAAAGACTGGCCCCACCTGCTCTGGGGCGCTATTTAAGCACCTGAGCATATGCCTGCCGGGGCAACCCAGGGCTCCTCTTCTATTAGCTTTCAAGCCCCTTCAAGACTGGCTCCACTCGTCAGTGTCACCCAGCAGTCACTGGGATAGAGTTGGTGCTAAATGAGCGCTTGTTGAATTAAAAAACTAAACAGCCTCACGAGGGTAGTCATTCATGAAAATCACGTGCGATACCTAATATGGGGAATTTGACTTTGGTGGCAGTTTTTTTTCTATTACCACGCAGGGTTATTTCACTTCTACCTCTTTTACTTGTCTCCTTTCCCACTTAATCCATATTGTAGCCCAGCAGTCCTCCACTAGGGGCGTCTTCACTGCAGGTGACAAGTTACTACCAGAATTTTGTTCCCTTCTATGGATCGGTCAATGTCCCCTGTAGGTCAGATCAGAATTTTGGAGGGGTTAACGTTTTGACAAAATTCCCTCAGATATTCCGATACTGTTGTCTCCTCTCTAGCTACCTTGAGAATTATTTACAGAAAATGTTTGATCTGGGCTGTTTAATGGCAGCCACACTTTATATTTGGCCTTACGTATTACTCAACTTGGTCAACTACCTGATTCATCAGATTCGACCCCAATGACTTTCTGCTCTTCCTCCCGATCAATTCTTCTCAAATAGTGAAGATTTACCTGGGAGGACACACCACAGCTTTGAAGGTGATTCCAACAGTGTGAGTGGAGTTGGCAGCAACGCTGCAGAGACACAGGATCCTGAGGTGACCACTCCGAAAGGCTTTGTTGGGAGGAATTTGCTCCAGTAAGCTCACTAGAACAGGTGGGACCCCTGCCTCTACAATAACACCCTGCACACAGGAGGTATAGCCAAGGCAACCTAGAAGACAAAAGTGACTGAGTGGCCCAGCAGGATGGTGGCTGAGGCCAGCTCTACTGGGATTACTGTAGATCTATAGTATGCTAAAACATAACATCATCACAAAGGAACCAGAAAAGCTGAGAGAACATCATCTTTCCATTCTTCTAGCTTGGTGACTGGTACCCTGTGACCTATTACTTGTCTCGACAACTCCTCCCTCCCACCTGGCTCTTTGCTGGCTCTTGGTGTATGTGTCAGGCGGGAAGGGGAACTGGATGGTGATGGATTAAATCCTGGAGGATGAAAATCTCAGGGTTAGGGAGGTAGTCACGAGAAACCCTCAGAACCTGGGACAGGCTGGTGGGCTCCAGTCCTAAGGTACAACTTTAGTTTATCATTCGATAGCTTCCAAACGAAAGGCATGATCTGTCTTAACCACAAGCTCCAAGGCACGGGGTGGGAGGCCTGCTGTCCAATTCTTTAGACCGGAGCTGGAATTCCCGAGATCCACAGGGGAGCCTGTGGATGCACGCTTGTGTATTTGCAGAGAGGTGTGTGATTCCCCACCGAAAGGAAAGCGTGCATGAGGACGAGTACAGGGAGTGCAGTGAGCCCCCCGAGCCAGACTGTGAAGAACAGCACACTCTAGCACAGGTGAGAAACGAAAACGATTTTACCGCTCAGCGTTCGCACGTGGAGACGCAGAGCACACAATAGAGCGTGGCTTTTTTTTCTTCAATTGATGCAACTCAGTAATTTTTATTGCAACTGGAAGACAATACATCACAGAAACTTTATGGTAGGTCTGGGGGAAAGTGTTATTTACAATAAATGATGAAATAGTTTGTCTTTGGCAATATGATTACATATGAAGAATGCGAAATGCAAGTATGGATACCTCCAAAGAACACCGTCAGGTCCCTAGAGTTTGGCTGATCACGCCTGCCTCCACACGCTCC
Organism: Pteropus medius; assembly: GCF_902729225.1. Classification (NCBI taxonomy): domain Eukaryota; kingdom Metazoa; phylum Chordata; class Mammalia; order Chiroptera; family Pteropodidae; genus Pteropus; species Pteropus medius. Next base: position 13,404,925 of record NW_024349797.1, read on the forward strand.
ACCAGGCAACACAGACGCAGCTGAACTTCACGTCCTTTCTCCATTATGGTTCTCCCTTTCTATTCATGATATTGGCAGTTTCATACAGAAAATACAGAAAAAAGAATTGGCTTTTGAAAAAATTATCACTCTAGTAAATTAATTTGGCCATATAGGTCTATTGGCCAGCAGAGGTCAGATGACCCTAAGCATTGACAGTAAGCCTCTTGGTCTTCTGATTACTTTATCACTGTTATTTATTATTATTTTTTTCTGTAAAACAAAAACAAAACTCAGAAATGTTACAGAATCAGAGTATAAAAAAATGTACATGTGTATAATGCTTCCCAGACACACATGGATACCTTTTTCCTCCACATTTTCACCATGGCAGTATAAGCAGTGAGTATGACACAGCATGAAACTGGTTATTGAATTAGCTATGAGCTTCGATGGCCGCAACATACATACTCGGGAAAAGCTTAATGTTTAAATAACTAAAACTGTGCTAAGTTTTATCTAAAAAAAAAAAGGGAGGGGGAGGGTGGAAGGTGGGGAACTCAGGCCATAGTAATGAAAAAGTGAACTATGATTTCTAGGTTTGATAGGTTCACCATATCGAAGTCTTTGAGAATCCAATATGGAATATTAATTATTTGCAAAAGGTAGGGAAGGCTGTTCTCAACTTTTGCAAATGAAATACAGTGGAAAACACTGTTGTATATATTCCAAATAAATAGTCTTGATTTCAACGCTAACAAAACAAAAAGGAAGGGTACTTGTGAGCATATCACAGTAAGTCAGAAGTGATCGTTCACCTAGGTCTGATTTCAAAAGTATGACAGACAGCAGGATACAGCACCATAGACACATCGGTTTCAGCCGTTAAAAGATGGATTTGTTTTAAAAATCGTATTTTCCTTCCTTAATTTTTGGTCAGTGACGCTACTAGCACTTGTTTGCGGAACTGTGGAAGAATGGCAAGGTCACACGCATTATTCATGATGAAGCAACCGAGCTGACAAGTCTGTGCTTAATTCAAGAATGACCAATAGGAGAGAGAGAAAACAAGGAGTTAACCACCATCACAGGTGCTCTCTCAAGAGGGGTTAACAGATGAATTCACAAAGGTAGGCGTCTATACAGAACACTGAATGCCATGTGCAAATCCTTGTGAAACTCCAGAAACAGGAACACCACACAATGTATATACTTTGATTTACACATTCCGTTACAAAGGAAAAAAAGACACTATTACAACTTTGTAACTGTGTTAACTGCAATATAAACCAAAGTCCCCAGTTTGGCAGGTAACTAAAAGAGGGTTATCCACTTAGGTTATATAGCAAAAGTGTTGATGTATATTATATATAGTAGTATAAATAATAAAAAAGTATTATTTAAATTAGATCACAGTGCTGCATTATGTGCATAACAGTGTTTGATATAGTATTGGAGGGCCGGGACCTACGACACTAAGGATTTAACTGTCAACACTGGTAAGTCACAATTAAGAGGGGACACAGAGTTCAAATGTGTTCTTTTGGTGGCAAAAAATCCTGAAGATGAAAGAAAAATACTTCTCTATAGAAACACAAAAATAAATTGCAACATCTGGGCAGCTGTGATCCACCAGAAAGGAAGCACTCCCAACCCGAATCAAGTTTAAAGGGAAAGAGAAGTCACACTGAATCGAATCCAGTCCCATCTGGAAAACCCTCTCGTGTAGGTCACTTGTACATAACTGATTCCTTCTCCAAGAGCCCTTCGATGAGAGGCTAAGGGCCCACGCTTGCGTGCGTGTGGCATCTAGCGCTTGGCGCTGGGCAGTCCTGGTGTGTCCCAGGACTGAGCTGGGCACAGAAGCCATCCGGGCAGTTTTCACTCTACAGAGCCCAACGCTTGAAGTTGATCCTCAGGCAGAAAACACCACTGGGCACAATGGCCTCTTCCAGAACGCCCCAAGGTAGTACCTGCCATGCCCAGCTAGGGCCAGACAAGCTGAATGCCTCTACAAGGACAGTCAGTTCTTGGGGAAGGCCTCCGACACACTCCTTAAACACTCAGCCCCAAGACTGAACCTGCCACGGCTGTCTTGGCCTCGGTTGTCTCCGACCACCATCTAAACGTGGGTTTGGTTTATTTTCATCTCAGATGGACAGCTTTACCAAAGAACTCTTGAAAGTACACTGATCAGAGAAGGGGAGGGGGAAGTAGGAGCTTGTGGTGTATTATAAGGCTGGGAAAAATCTACGATGCAAACAAACCCTTTCCACGTAGTACTAGATAAAGGTAAAAGACAATTGGAATAGCATAAAAATAACTATGTGTATACCATTTAAGAAAAAAGAGCTACAGTCTCTTTCTCTTAAATGTGTCCAAGGGCCAACAGCAAGTAATTGTAGATGTCACGGTGCTGAAGTGTTCACGGCTGTTTTCCAAAGCATCTTTAAATATTGCTATAGTTCCCCGTTTCCCCCTCCCCCCTGCCCCATGTGAGTATGTGAGATACTGGAATGACACATGAAACGCCACTTCTCCCAGCAGGAGAAATGAAAGCAAAACCACCACACCCCTTGAATGGTGTTCGGGCGATCTGTCAGACTAATGAATACATATGCTAGTTTGGAAGCTAAAAGAACACCTGACGTTCGGGAAGGAATTCCAAGACTGAAGTGAATTACACTTGAGCGAAATAGTCTTTCACAAATAGGCTTGTGCTTAAATTTAAATTCTCTACTGCTCTTGGAGGACGGGGTGGGAGGGGGTGCCTCCTGCCCCTCGGCTTGGTGAGGACGTGGACCTCATTCTGCAATGAATTCACTACAAATGGCCACATACACATTGATACTTTTTTTTTCCTCAACAATCAAAATACAAAGTTAAACACAATTGAGCCATTGTTTTGGTTATGCATAATGTGTATGCCTCCAAAAACAGAAGAAAAATAGAAAAAAGTACCCTCACTAAAGTTTCCCCCCGTAAGTGTCCCAGCAGCCCCTACGAAGGGGCTGAGGGAAACGCAGGAAAATAACACTTAGAAAGCTGCCCGATGAGGTATTTATGCAAAAAGAGTGGTTCTGGAGTTAAGAACACACTTTTATAAGATAGTTATCTATTTCTCAAAGAGATCAGAAAAGTAAATCACACACATTGCATTTTATTATTTTCTAAAAGAGGTCTTTGCTCCTTTAGAAAAATGAAATGAGGGGAGACAGCCCACCGTGGGGGTTTTAATTGGAAGAAGTCCCCTGCCAGAAACGGTCCTGAATGTCTACTCTGCCTTTCAGGAGGAAGTCTGAATATTATCTTGAGGGGAGAGGCGGGGTGGGGGTGGGTGTCTCTGGCTTGGTCAGGTGACAACACAAATCAAAGTGTCGCTCAGGTTCCACAGTGGTGGATGGCTTTTGGGGTGTCAGATGTTTGGTGAGATGCAGAGAACAGAGTACTTTAAAAATTCATCCTTATTCTCATCTACACCTTGAACAAAAACAGTGGAAGAGTTTAGGTTCAGGTAATGAAGTCAACCTGTTGTACAGGTGCAGATATTTTTCAGGTTAGCTCATCAGCAACCCAGAGGAAGATAAGCACAGGGCATGCACCAGTTAATTTCCACTGTCCGGGCTGATTGAGGTTCTGACAGTGCCTGGTGCTGGTAGACGGGCTGGCTCCACATTGGAGCACACTGTCCCGTTTTTAAAAAACAAGATCACCGCAGCTCCCTCCCCTTCCCTCACACCATTATATCCTGAGCAACCGTAGTGGGTGTTTTTGTGTTTTAAAATTTCCCTCCATTTGAGTGGGAGATCATATTCTTTTAGATTTCTCTTTTGACCTCCCCAAATAATTTCCTTCAGGCAAAGGTAACTAACAGGAGTTTCTGGTCTGTGTGACATCATCTTGTCTAAATTCAGCTCTCACAATCTAGGTGGGCTTAATTCCAGGTTGGTTCGTATGCTGAGGTGGTAGAGATGGCTGGCCCCTCCTTCCCACCGAGAGATGGCATCACAGGAAAGCGGTGGGGCTGGTCCTTCCACCACCTGTGTCACTTCCTCCTTCACGTGTACCTTAACTCACACCCTCATCCAATAAGGCCCATTAGTGTGTTTCCCCTTCTCCTGACGAATTTGCATAATTATTCACTGCCTTTTTCCTGGAACTAAATCTCGGTAATGGTTTTCTCAAGTCAGCGTCCCATAATTCTCTTGATTCTATCATACACACTCACTACTAAGTTTGCCCTCAAATTATTGCGTCATGATAAACATGTACAGACAGAGAGAAAGGACACACTTTTCAACAGAGAATCAGAGGGGGCGGGGCTGAAGTGCAGGCAAAGGCAGTACAGAGCGCCACCATCCAGGCCCTACCAGAACATGAAGGTATTTTTATATTGCAGAGTAAGTTCCCCAACAGTCAGAATTTGTCCCTGAAGAAGGTTAAACCTTAAACACCTGCTTCAAAAAACCAAAACAAAATAATTGGGAAAACAAAACAAAACAAATTAAAGGAAAAAAAAAAAAGAAAGAAAAAAGAAAACCAAAAGAACCTCTAAGCCTAAAGGCTTAAAAATTAGAGGCATAGCCTTTTCTCTATTTTCTCTATTTATATGAAAATAATTCATGCTTCATGCTAAATACATTATTTACCTTACAAGAACTTTGTTACTTTTTGAATAAAAAAAAGTTTGTGTTTTTGTGATTTTTTTTTTTTCTTTTTTTCCGAAGGAATCCATGCATTGTGGATCAGAAATTTCTGCTGGCTACACTGGCTGAATGTGGAAATCACTGAATTTTGCAAAGATGAATCCTGACTGACATTATTTGCAAACTCCATTATGAGGACCGTATAGGAGTTTTCTTGTTTTTGCCATGTTTTACTTATTTTTGTCCATCAATGTGCCTTTCATCTTTTGAAACTACACCACAATACTAATGGCAGGTTCTGTAGCTTTTTGTTAGTTTGTTTTCACTTAGATCAAATAGTTTTGACAGACAGAAAAAGATATGTACCATTACTTCCTTCCTTAACAGCTATCGTAATTTCTTGGACTTGAATTTCACTCGGGCAGTGAAGAAGACGTAGCTTGCCTGTTTTCTGCACGTTTCCTCTCTCTCTCTCTCTCTCTCTCTCTCATGTGCAGGGCCAGCCTTCAGGCTCAGGGCCTGTGGAACGTTCTCTCAATTTAATACAGAACAGAATCCAGTGATTAGGGACATCACTAAAAACTGACCCCGTTTCTTCTCATTAGTCCTCGACACCCGGTGTGCATGCGCAGTCCCGTGTTCGCCTCGTAAGATGTTAGGCTTAACGATTAAGCAGCACAGAGGACCAATGACCGACCGCTCCTCCCGCCCCCGCCCCCACCACCCGGCGTGGCAAGGCCAGGGGTTTTCCTGGCACAATTTGCTGCCTGGCACCGTAAGCCTGGGGCTGCTCCTGGGGGAACGGATGGCTCTTCCTTTTCCCCAACTGCCTTATGCATATTCACTCAGCGAACCCAACTGAGGGGACACCCTGGCCTTTTAAACCTAAGGGTTGGGCCTGATCGATGGTCACTTTGCACACGTGCCTTCTAGGTGATGAATATGGGTATCCCCGTGGCGTTATCCGCGACATCCCTGTGGATTCAGCCACGTGTCATGACAGGCTGGAGGAAGCAATGGTCATTTTGGCTTTTTCGGTTTTGTCTTCAGATAATGAAAAGCTTTCGTAAAACAGCTGAGTGTCAATATGAGTTCTATGGCTTCAATCTCCTTTAAAAATAAAATTCTTTAAAGGGTCTGAAACAAAGGAGAGGGACAAATAAAAAAAAAAAAACAAAAGGAAAGAAAAGAAAGAAAACCAAACCAAAGGAAAAAAAAGAAATAAAAAAGAAAAATAAATTGCTGATATTGCCACAAATCATTAGAAATCTCCTGACATGCTGAAACCAAATGGCCGTAAGTTCAAAACAAATCAGTGACTTGTTTTCAATTTTTTGTGGTTTCCTTTTGCTCTTTCTGCCCCTTTGCCGTCCGATTGGTGATGTTATTCAAACAGGACCGAATGCCCGCCAAGTGCAGGAGTGACCCCGCCGCCTCCTTCATCTCCTCGTCATCGCTCTCGGGGGGCTTTTCCGTGCGTCTCTTTTTGAGGGGCAGCGTGTCGCTGGGGACCTTCCTTGCCTTGGTGAAGTGCTGGCGCTTCTTGTGCTGGGCCGCGTAGCCGCTGTCCCCCAGAGCGTCCTTGGCCTCCTTCGGGCTGTGCTTCCTGTCGTCGTCCTCCGTTTCGCTGTGGCTCTCGTGGCTCTGGAAGCTGCCCTCGCTGCCCTCGCTGCCCTCGCGGCTCCCCTTGGTGGCAAACTCGTAGTGGTCGTCGGCCGAGGAGGAGGAGACCGAGTCGCTGGCAGGCGAGGTGCTCCTGGCATTGGAGGACTTGGCACTGCTGTAGTTGTGATCTTCCTTGGGGTCTCCGCTGACCACCGGGGAGCCACATGATGGCTCGCTCTCAGTCCGCATCCGGCAGCCCGTGAGGCCATTCCTGAGTGGGGAGGGATGGGAGACAAAGAGAGGATATGGCTTAAACCCCCTCTGATGAGACGCCCAGCAGCCCTCCTTTGCTTATACACCAGACCCGCTGACATGCGATCTAGCAATTTGCCAACCGCGGGGGCAGCAGGTGGCTCTGCTTTGAAGACTAGGTCCTCAATCCTGACACCTCCATCTTCCCTGCTTATCTCCCATCACTGGCATTTTCACTCAGTTTGTGCAGCTGAGATGTCAAAACAACACTTCTGAAGTGACAGCAGTGGAAACACAGTCTCTTACGTTAAAACCGTAAAAATCAAGCTGTGCTGGGTTTCGCATACCCGCCAACGCCGGGAGCAGCCACCGCCAGGCAATGCTGGCTGGGTCCTTCGGAGGAAAAAGCCTGCTCCCTTCTAAAGCTGCTACATTAGGAGCCTTCTGTCAGAAGACTGAATCTGGTGTCGAGAAAAAAGACATACCTGCCACGCGGTGACAGCTATTCACTCGCGCATTCCCCTCCTCATTCATTCGTTCTACAAATATTCGCTGAACGCCTAATAGAAAGGCATGGCCTTAGGGAGGGTCCTGGGGGAGGGATCTGAGGCGGAATCAGATACGGACACTGTCACAAAGATGCTTACAGGCAGAGAAGCAAGTCCTGGTTAGATCAGAGCAGTGAGCTGCTGCTTACTAAACTTAACCACCTGCCAGGCGCCATGGAAAGTCTGCGGAGATGACGGTTTAACTCTAGAGTGTTAGCATCCTTATTTTATAGATGACAGAAGAAGGGTCTAGGAAAAAGTTCAGTGATTGACTTGAAGCCACACAGCTAACAGAAGTAGCAGAGCTGGGACTGGAACCACAGTCTGACCCTCAAGATTGAGCTCTTAGCTACATCATCAAACCAGTTCTCACTCCTTTCCGATTTCCCTACAACCTATACAATCTCATGAGGGACGGACAGCATTCATCACACCTCTGAATATTTTGTCTCTTTATGACTGAGCAATGAACTGACCCCTTTGTATTTCCTTATTAGCAAAGTGGGAAAAGTAATTCTGCCCACGTTACGGGGTTGTCGGGTCAGGATGTGAGTTGAATGCCTGCAGGTGTCTGGACCAGGGCCCGGCCTAAGAGTGAGGACTGGGCTGCTGATTCCTGGTCAGACCACACACCCCTTGGAGTGGGCACTGATCTGCCTGGATGGCCGCTCCGATGAGGGGGGTGCCTGGCACACAGAGGGCGTGCAGAAGGAGCTGCGATCGGGGAGACGCATGCCAGCAGGAAGGAAGGGTAACTTACAGCTGGATCGGGCAAAGGAGAGTGGAAGGAAAAGGTCTGAGGAAGCCATGGCCTCTGCTGTGAGGGCTGAAGGTTTGGGGTAGGGAAGAGGGGAGATATTCTCTGGTATCATCCTGGCCGTTTCTGGAAGCTCATCCACCTGATGACACATTTCTGGGTGATCTGGGGAACACGAGTACTCCTGCGTTCCCTCCACAGGGAGCAGTTCCCACCCGAGATGAAGCCCGTGAGGACTCGTTCAAGGTCTGTGCCCCCCATTACAGTCACTGATGTATCCCCAGTAGCCACCACTGTGCCAAGTGCAGAGCGAACACAATAGATATACTGACCAAGTGTAGGAGCGCATGGAATTACATGGCAGAGAGCAGGAAGTCTGGGAAGATAAACTGCGGATCTCTACCAACATACTTTACCAGATACTCACCAAGGCTATGGCCCCAGTGGAAGGGTCACAAGCCCACCAATAAGATATAGTCGTGAGCCCTTCCGCTTCCCCTCCGGCTGTCCCCATGAAGCTCAAGGTTCAGCCCAGACAGCAAGCGAAAGGGGGAGGAGAGTCCCCGATGTCTATGGAGTGGCGGGGAGTGAGGCCAAGGGTCTCCCTCCTTCTGGTCATCCTGGGCCTACAGTGCTCTGCTAAGTTCAAGCTGGTGGGGACATGCACCAGCACAGTGATGTGCACCAGCAAAATGCATGAGGGTCAGTATCAAGATTCAACCTGTGCTAGACGCCTCGAGACCAACAATTACAATGTGTGCATTTACACAAAGAAGTCCTTGCAAGCTCCCAGAGGACCCCAGCTCCGTGCCACCTCCCGGCAGTCCTTATAGAAAGAGCCAGGCTTGTCAGACAGGCTTTTGTTCACATCCTAGCAGTGTTTGTTAGTGACCTTTAGCAGGCTCCTCTCCACCTCGCAAGGCAGCGAACAGTTCCAAGCGCACAGGACGGTTCGCGGTGGTGTGTAAGAATTCTGGCTTGGTCTATCTGCTGCTGTCCAGACTGCTCACTGCTGCCACATACTTACTCTGAGTGGCTTGTTTCCTTTCTATTCTGGTCCAGGAAACTTATGGGAATGCAGCATTAAGCAAGAGTAAAGAGACCCTAAGAAAGAAATTCTTCATAGGCTTGCCTGTAAACACAGCCCCTGAACTTTGGCCAATGGCTTCTGTGATATCTACTTTCTACAGACTTCCTGTTTCTTGGCTCTGTTCTGGGTATGTAAAAGTGGCTGGGAAAAGATGCCTGTGAGGCGTTACCCAATAGAAAACCTGGTTAATGTAATTAATTGTACAGGTAGCTGCACAATTAATTAATTAAAGCAAATGAAAATCAAAGTCTTGTATAACGGTTCTCTTGATCATTGTTGTTTTAGGTAACTATAGTAAAATCCCAAAATTACTTCAGTAGTTGCGTCTACTGAACTAGCCTAAAGCAGTTTCAGAGTGAACCCAGCTCCACTTGGATGAGTAAACTGGGCTATGCTGGACTTTTAGAAAAATCAATTCCGTTCTGAATCCTTATTTTTTCATAACACGGGGCTTGTGACTCACTTTAGTACCACAGTTCAGCAGAATACGATACTTTCCTGGATATATATGGGGAGGGAGAGAATCAGGAGAGCATAAGAGTAAGAAATAAGGCAAGTGTTGCAGAAAGTTAATTTTTAGTGAATCTAGGTGAAAGGCACGTGGTGTTTATTGTGCTGTTCTTTCCTCTTTCCACAGGTTTAAAATTTTTTAAATAAAAAGTCTGGGGTGGGCCGTGGGAGAAACACACTAGGATGAAAGCAATGACTCAGGATCTTGGCTCCACCCTATTACAAAAGGCAAAGTTCCAGGCCTCAGAACTTCTCTTACTTAGAGGTGATAAGCAAGCATTAGTGAGGTAAAGATGCCCTAGAACCAAACGGAGATGTTCTTCTTGGACAGATCACAGGCATTAAAGACCAGAAAGGAAAATCACCCCCACAGACCACGAATCAATGCTGCGCAATGCAGGGTCTCTGACACCGCCTGGACGCACCGCACACTGCACACCAATGGCCATTCCACGACCTACACCTTGGGATGCTGGTCCAGCCCAAATGTTTATGATAAACAGAAGCTCAGGGAGCCTTGGGACTTGTCCAAGGTGGCCCAGTTAGTTCTCAGAAACCATCCAAGCAGGAATTGGAAATGCTACTCTGTGTTTCCTGGGGAAGGAAGTTTACTGTGATGAAGACAGGAAACCTATACGCCCATTGACAGTATTTCCGGATGAAAACAGGTACATAGATGTAACTTTAGGGAGTTTAAATTAGAATATAAACATATCTCTTTCTCATTTGATAAAAATTACCTTTCCCTGTTATGGGCTCATAATCTGTAAATTACACACAAACTCAGCAGGAAGTGACAAGCTCCTTCAATGACTAATAACGATGCAATGTCGTTCATATGGGTGCACACTGCAGGGCTGTCAATACAGGGGGCCAAATGCTTAAAAGCGGAAACCAGTAATCCTGAACATGTTAGAAGGTAAATTTCTAACCACCTCCTCAAATATCCTTCTTTAAAACGAACACATGATATATCTGAAATGCCTGCAATTTTTCAGTTTAAGCTGAATTTATATGTAACGATACTCAGTTATCAGGTTAGCATAAATTAAAGCCACCTGACTTTACTAGGCCTCAACAAAACCATGTTTTATTAATCTCAAATGAAACCTGGTATTCATTCTCTCGTCAAATACATGGGAACATAAAAAGTGAGAAATCACATTAGCTCAGGCTGAGAATGAGCGACGCTTGCGGCTAAGTTGAAGTACAGCTCCTGATTAGACGTGGCCAAATTGCTGTCTTCTCTACCAGTTCTTCATTTGTTCCACTATGGTATAGTCAGCATGTGTCACCTCCATCTTTCACCTGTGTACTAGGGTTCTCTCTGGAACCAACGGCTTTAAACCTAGAGGCTATCATTTAAGGGGACGCTGTCCTTCCTAGGATTTACTTGAGAACTCTGATCTTTTGCCACACAGGAAAGAGGCAGGTAGAATTACGGGGACTGTAGACAGGGTCCTAGAGCTGGAGTGAGTGCAGCACTTTTGGTCCAAAACCAACCACAGAAGGAGAGACATGGAAGGGAAGAGATGACCAGCAGGGTGGCAGAAGAGACATCTGGAAGGCATTCTTCCGACTAGCGTACAAAAGATCCCAAATAAAGTACAGCGACATATTTTAAAGTCATTGCTGGGTTCACTAGAATAAAGAGAATCTTAGAGACCCACAGAGACACAAGTGTACCAAAAGAACTTCACACACACAAATGAAAAATTAAAAAGTCAAGGGACATACTCTGAAATGTGAGCAGCAAACGACCAAGAAGTCCAGGGTTTCTGTGGAGCCAATGCTCACCCCAGCACTGGGACAAGAGCCCACACTTCAATGGTGAGGGGGAGGAAATGGCGGGAAGACAGGATTTTGGCAGCTCTACAGTTACTGTGGCCCCTTGAAGGGAGTTAAAGTGGTCCCCAGGCTCCCAGGAGAAGTTTTAAAAGCAAATCCTCTCTTGATGAAAGCAACCTGAATTTAGGTCATTGGGATTCTCATGGATTAAGTTCAACAAATATCTGAGCAGAAGCTCATAACATACACTCACCAAACATGCCGGCAAACAGGCCGCTAGGAACATATACATGTAAAAATACCATATTAAAAAAAAAGCTAGGACACTTGAATGATGACACCGACAATGGGGTCCTAGGGAAAAGTTAACTGCTCTCACTGGCACACAACGTGGATAAAGTCAGCCTCAGCCTCAGCTCCAGATGGAACTGGAGACAAGAAAAGTGTCTCCTGGGAATATTTAACCGCAAGCCTGAAGTCTTGTGGGTATGAGGCCGGAATTCGGTCTGGACCAAAGACGGTACGCTAAATTTAGTTTAAAGTGCCCAATAGTGCTTGCTAGAAGAAAATACAAACCCTTTCTGGAAGAACCAAACTTTACACCCAGGCCACAAAGAATTCCCACAGATGGGATTTTAAGGAACATAGGTTCATAATCGAACACTCATTAAAGCGAAAGAAACAAGCCACTATAAAAAAGAGACAACAGAAAAAAGAAACTATCGACTCTGAACTGCAAAGTTTGCAAATGTTGAAATAACTAGATAGAGTATGTAAAGTATGTGAAAGGGAATAAAAGAACAAACTGAAACATTAGTAGGAAGAACATATTCAGAACTAAAAAGACAGATTTTGGAAAGTACCAAATAGAATTTTCTAGAGGTGAAAAACACAGTCTTTCAAATTAAAGAACTTAATGGAGTCGACAGAAAAAAACAGTGAAAAATAATTAGTGAATTAGAAGATGGATCTGGAGATACATAAAATGCAGCAGAGAAAGACAAAGGGATGAAAATATGGAAGAAAGATTGGGCAATATAACATACAGTAAGAAAATATAAATCTAACTGGAGTTCCAGAGTGAAGAGGAATAATGGAGAAGATCTGATACCCAAATAAAAAATCGCTGAGGATTTTCTAGTTCTGATGAAAGGTACCAATCTTCAGATTCAGAAAGCCAACCAATCCCACGGAGAATAAATAAAAAGAAATCCATGTCTAGACACATCACAGTCAAACTAGAGAACATTAAAAATAAAAAGGCAGAGAGGATGGAAAAGTCGCAGAAAGAAACCATGATATCTAATGAGGAGCACCAATTAAGATGAAGCGAATAGAGTAGATAAAAGCAGAACGATATTCTCAAAGTGAGAGAGAAAAAAAACAGCTGTCAACCTAGAAGGTATATCCTATCTTCCAAAGATAAGGGCGAAATAAATATATTTTCAGACAAAAAAAGTCAGGGTGTTTAACTAAAAGCTGATATTCAGTAGAGGAACTTCTTAGGACTATATCGTAGGAAAAAGAAGAATCATCCAAAAAAGAAGGTCCAAGAGGTGAGAAAAAATGATAAGCAAAGAAAATGTCATCATGTATTGACTTGACAACAACAACAACATAATAAGTTGACTTAAAAAAGAAAAAAAGAAACGGAAACAGAACCAAGGTACTAGGCAAATGCAGTGTATAATCTGGGCGGCAGAGAATACAAGTTAAAGCATTCCAAGGGCTTTGTATTGATCAGGACGTTAAAGATATTGATTAACTTTAAACATCATAAAATATTCATGTTAAAAGTTCCAGGATCAACACTGAAAGAAGAGAAACAAAATATGTAACTTACAAACCATCAGAAAGGAAAAAAACACAACGAAACAAAACAGGAATGCAGAATGGGAGAATCGCAATCAATTTAAAATAATCCTAGAAAGGAAAAAGAACCTGGAAAAAGTAGGACAAAGAGAAATGCAAAATAAGATGGTAGAAATAAATCCGAATATGTCAAAAAAAAAAAAAGGGGGCTAAAAATCTTTGTTAAAAGGTAAAGCTCATTAACACATGTCCAAAAAAACAAAAACAAAAACAAAACAAAAACCATAGGCTGTTTATAAGAGACAAACCTAAAACATAAGGACAAAGAAAAGTTAAAATTAAAAGAATGGAAAACCGTTGTGTCATGCCATGCTGGTGCAGCTATATTAAAACCAGATAACGTCGGTTTTTAAGGCAAAAATCATTACTACAGATAGAGTCATTAAACATTCATAATGGTTCAATTCACCAGGAAGATAAAATAGTTCTAAATATGAATACCTCTAATAAGATAGTGTCAAAATATAAATACCACAAATTGAAAGTTACAAGGAGAAACTGTCACATCCACATTGTAATGAGAGATTTTAATACATCATTCTCCATATTCTATCAATTAGCCCTCTCTCCCCTTCCACAAACCTCTCTTTCATTCTCTCTCTCCTTTCCTCTCTCTTAAACACACACACACACACACACACACTCTCACACTCACACTCACACATGCACGTGAATTAGTACGTAAAAGGTTTGATCTGGAACATGTGCTAATAATGTAGAAAGCACATTATTTGAAGCACATAGAATATTTATAAAAACTGACATACACTATACCACATAGCGAGTCTCCCCAAGTTTCAGAGCAGTATCTTACAGAACAGTTCTCTATCACAATGCGTTGTAGCTGGTAATCAATGTTGAAAAGGTAACTAAAAACAAAAATAAGTAACAATCCTCTCCCCTATAGGTTTGAAAATTTAAAAACACACTTCTAAAAATACCTATGGGTCAAAGAAGTCAAAATGGAAATCAGAAAGTACTTTCAGTTGCTAATAATAATAATAAAAATAAAAGGTATTAAAACTTAACAAGATACAACTAAGCAGTAGTTTTAAGTAAATTATAATCTCAAACTTTTATAGAAAAAGAAGATTTAAAATGTCCAATCCAAAGAAAAAAAAATAAATCCAAAGACAGGAAGGAAATTATAAAGAAAATGGCAAAAATCAATGAAATAGAGAACAGATACAAAATAGAGGTGGTTAAAAAAAAACACGAAAATTGATTCTTTGGGAAAAAACTATGGAAAGATTAAACAAAAAGAGATGATACAGTGAAATAAGGAATAAGAAAGAGACATTTCTATAAAAAACTTTTGAAAAGATGACAGATAACATTTTGATGCCAATGTAATTAAAAACTCAGGTAAAATGGAAAAATTCCTAGTTGCCAAAATGAATTTAAAAAGAAATTTAAAATTATTTTAAAAAATTGATAGTTAAAAATCAACCCACAAAGAAAACATCAGCCGCAGACAGTTTTGCAAGCAAGTTTCATTAAACATTAAGCAAAGTAACTTCGATCTTACACAATCTATTTCAAAGAATCTCAACTAATTTTATGAGAATAATTTCGACACTAAAACCAGATAAAGATAGCACTAGAGAAAATGGGGCATGGACAAAAATGCAAATTTCATGTATAAAATATGAGGTTACTGACTCTAGCAATATATAAAAAAATATAATGTATCACAAGCAAGTATTCTCAGAATGCTTGTTTTATTCAAAAATGAGAAATTCATAGTTATTCACCACAGTAAAACAATGAAAGAAAAAGTTTATAGTTATTTTAAATGATGTAAACATTTTTTAAATGAAATTCAAAAACCATTCAGGATAAAATATCACAGCAGGATTAAGAACAGAAGAATTTTTTTTTGTTATGATATTTCCTTACCCTACAACGAACATTCTATCAATTGTGAATCAATAACACAGCCCCCTTTAAAGTAAGAAACAACATAAATGTCTACAATCATTACTTTTACTCAGAGATCCTGAACAAGACAGGGAAAATAAAAGATATAAGAATTAGAAAAAAAATCCACCATTATTTAGAGAAGATAAATTATTAGAATTACTAGGGCAGTTTATTTATCAAGGTTGCTGGAAAAAAAAATCAATATATACATAATTAACTCCAGATGGATTACAGACTTAAATGTAAAAGGAAAAACTTTAAAAATCTTTTAGTAAAGACTATAGAAGACAATATGATCTTAGAGTCGGGATTTTAAAACACCAGATTTCATTAAAAATGATTAATAAGCATGAAAATTAAGAGCTTACTTCAGAGAGTAAAATGACGATCAATAAACTTAAAAAAGTTATTTGCAACACATACAGCCAATAAAGGATTAATATTCAGAACATACAAAGAACTCCTACAAAGACAAAACTGAGCAATGGAAAACTGAGCAAAGTGCTGAACGGGTAATCCACTGAAGAACATATTCAAACAGACGATTAAATATATGAAAACAAGGGAAATGGAAATTAAAGCACGAGATATCATTACATATTCATTAGATTGGCTGAAATTACAAAGTATGATGGTTCCAAATGTCTGTGAAGATGTACAGGATGGGAACCATCATACTCTGCCGGTAGGAGTGTACAAACACTTTAGAAAACAATTCGGTATCACCTTGCAAAGTTGAGTATGTAAATATTCTACCAAGCAACAAACAATTCCACACCTAGATGTGCATCTTAAATGAAAACTAGAGACACGTACAAGAATTTCTATAGCAGCATTGTTTGTAATAGCAAAGAACTAGAATTGATTCAAATATATTTTGTCACGGAAGGGAATGCTACGCAGCCGTGAAAATGACTCAATTATAACTATATGTAGCAAAACAAACTTAATAATGAGTAAAAGCAAGTTAGAAAAGAAATGTATTGTTCCAGTTACACA
Source organism: Pteropus medius (assembly GCF_902729225.1). Taxonomy (NCBI): domain Eukaryota; kingdom Metazoa; phylum Chordata; class Mammalia; order Chiroptera; family Pteropodidae; genus Pteropus; species Pteropus medius. The sequence goes on from NW_024349797.1 coordinate 13,420,894, forward strand.
ACACTCAAAATCAGGTAAAACTAAATAGTATATTACTTATGGATATCAAAAATACTTTTAAAAGCACGGAAGCAGTATATACAAAATTTGGGATTGTTATTACCTTTCAGGGGAGACAAAGGTTATCACTGATGTTTTCATTTTGCAGTTGGGTGGTAGATTCATGAGTATCTTTTAATTACGTGCAGAATATAACGACAGCAGGTCCAGGGGCCTACGATGCCTGCTCTAGCGGTTCAGCCCTTCCTGAGAAGCACATGGATTCAACAATCTCAGAAGTCCTAACTCAGTCATCCCCAGGTTGGAGGTGGGGGCACAATTTTCTCCCATGAGCTGCATATTGTTCCCCTAAACCACTGAGGTGAATGTGACTCTCACCGAACACAAAAAGGCATGATCCTAAAGCTCTCCTCCTTCAATGGCTTTGCATCTGGCACAGTCCAGCATCACCAGGAGTTCAGAGGATTCTCAGACACAATAGGAAAAGCCGCCAGCACTTTCGAAGGCATTAACCAATGCTACTGATTTGACACATGAGAAGAAACTCCAGAAAGTTGATCAAATCTCACACAGCAAGTTTGCTGGTCAATGTTTAGATTTCTGGACCAGAAGAGCCAAAAGCAAAGCCAAAAACCCAAGACAGGGGGCCGAGTGGGAACTCAAGTGCCTGCTCTGTGCTCCTGGTACTCTTTATTCCCATTCCCTTTAGTATTTCCTCCTCTCCCTCCCAACACAAAGCATAATCTGAACACTGAGTTTCAGAGTTGCCTTTAAAGACCATGATTTCAGGAGACAAAAGCTGACAGGTGCTTGGTCTTTAAAAACAAAACAAAGTACAATACAAAAAAGATCAGTGGTAAATGTTCCCTCACGTTGTACAATCAGACCACCACCTATCCTAACAGCGAAGGCTGACAGCTTTCTAACCTTGTGTTACAAACATCTTCTCAAGGGGAAAGGCAAAGGCAGGTGGCCAGGAGGTCTTAGGCTGATAGATGGGTTTCTGATAATTCTGCTTCGACAGGACCTTACGTATTAATGTTCTGTATTACAATAGGACCATTAATTCCTGACTTGCTCCCTGTTCCCTGGGAACTGAAGTTTTCATTTGAGGGCCTAAGAGATCCCAATAAAATTAAGCAGACTTAGATGGTGAATTATGTGAAACTTCCTTATAATTTTATAACGTGCTGTGGTTTAGACATGCAGCCCTGACGACTGCCATAACTCCTCAACTAATGGCTTTGCCACCCGTGTGCACTGTCCTGAAGGTGGCACAATGAAGCTCAATCTAAGCCTTCTCAGACAGGAAACCAGGTAAGGTCTTGGAAGGCAGGCTGGATGAATCCACGAAGGCTCTCCGCATTATTAATTTTACTTTCCCCCCTAACTTAAATACATTCGCAATGTTACGCTACCGTCACCACCATCCATCTCCAGAATTCTTCATCTTGTAAAACTGCAACTCTGTGCCCCTTAAAACAACAACTCCACATTTCCCTCTCCCTCGAGCCCCTGGCAACCCCCATGCTACTTTCGTCTCCTTGATTCTGACTACTCTAAGGGTCTCATATAAGTGGAATCATGTAGTATATATGCCTTTTTGTAACTGGCTTATTTCATTCAATATAAACATAGCCAAGGTTCATCCATATTGTAGCACATGCCAGAATTTCCTTCCTTTTTCAGGTTGAATGATATTCCATTGGGCTTATACCACATTCTGCTTATTCATTCATCTGCTGATGGACACTTGGGTCAATTAGACATTTTAGCTATTGTGAATAATGCTGCTATGAACACGAATATACGATCTTTAAGACCCTGCTTTCAATTCTTCTGGGTATGTACCCAGACGTGAAATTGCTACATTATGCTGTAATTCTATTTGAAATTTGAGGAACTTCCACACTATTTTCCACAGCGGGTGTACTATTTTACATTCCCACCAATAATGCACAACGGTTCCAATTTTCCACATCCTCGTCAACACTTATTTTCTGGTTTTTTGATAGTAGCCATCCTAATTGGTGTGAGGTGGTATCTCATTGTAATTTTGATTTGCATTTCTCTAATAATCAATAATGCTGAGTATCCTTTCACATGCTTATTGGTCATCTGTATATCTTCTTTGGAGAAATGTCTATTCAAATTCTTTGCTCATTTCTGAATCAGGCTGTTTGTTCTTCCACATTACTTATCAAACGCCTGAATAATGCCAGGGTTGCCACTGTGTTAACCTTAAAAGCCCATAAGGCAGGTGCTGGTTTTCTCACGAGAAGCCCAGGTACACCTGGCCAAGGTCACACAGCCAATAGGATAAAGACCTGGGACATTCGCTTCCCAAGTTCATGTGTGTGATTTCTGGGCTCTGTTTTCTCATGAAGAACCCCACTCCCATCAGTTCTCTCCCAAGCCTTTGGCAAGCCCTGGACGTTTAATTCTTCTCTGTCACCTGAGTGATCACTTGGGGTCAAAAAGAACCCTAAGAGTTGAAAGCAAGGTGGCCCAGATCCAGACCTGCTATGACCACCCCCTGGGAGGCAGCCCATAATACTATAAATGTAAGAAACCTGGGGCTCCCACTTTCCGAGACAGCCAGAAACAGTTCTTCTAGTTCTTCTTCAATATATTCTCTGCAAGGAATTTCGCTGGGAAAGCACCAGAAGACACAGGCATAAAACTTTAAGATGTGCGAGCAGTTATTTTGAGGAGAATGTGTCTTGAGAACTCTATGCTCAGGCAGATTTAAAAATAAGCAGGTTTCCAACATGTAAGGATGGGCCAATCTCTGAGGTTATTGAGTAAAAAGTCAACACTGTAAAGTCAATTACACTATTGACAGATACTCTTACAAGGAGATTTCACATCATAATTATATGCAAAGGAACCCAGCAAATACAAGCTGTGTAATGATCAGCTAATAAAAGTAACACTTCATCTATGTCAATAATGGTTTCAGAGTTAAGACAAACAAACATGGCCTTTGCCACCCAGTGGAGGGGAAAAAAAACCCTGAAAGACAAATATTTTCACTTAAGGAGAAGTCGCTTAGACTCACACAGAAAACCTGTCACACAAAGCAGAGTAGGAAATTGGTCTTTAGTGGGTGCTAATGACTCTTTGGCCGTCCCTCTGCCCCAGCTGAACTGACGGGGGCAGCAACCCACATAAACGTTTGAACACTCCCAGGCACCAGCGGTCACTGCCACGTGGTCTGGCAGATGACATTTGCTGTTGTTTTATTCTCGACTGTTTTCCTTTTAACCTCAGCTGAATTTGGTTCAAGTGACACATGGCCAAACTTTTCAAAACTTTAAAATGAATGTGAAAAGCAAAACAAGATTCCCACCTCCCCCGCAAAAAAACCACAGTTCTTAATGAGTTTTACGCAGGCACAGATTCAGCAAATACCTGTGTAGCTAATGTTTATGTTCATTCTTTCTAAAAGCATCACAGTGCCTGCTATTTTCCAGGCATTTAGGGTATAAAGAGGGCAACGGTATTAAAAGCAAGGGTCCTTGACCTAACATAGCTTTCCACACATCTCTCCCTAATTTCTCTTAAAACCGAGGTGGGAGGTGCAGAGTTTGGACAGTGTCCTGGGAGTGCATGCTGGTTTTCTTTCCTGGTTATTTATCTCCAGGTCAGTGGTAACTTGTCTAGTTTCTGCAAACTGTGGTTGTATATGTTACTGAAATGATTCCGCGTGTGGTTGTATATGTTACTGAAATGATTCCGCTCAAAACTCCTACGATGCTCTAGAAGGTCACTTTAGACTAGGCGTGCTTTTGCAGAGGGCAGACTTTGAGCAAGTTGTGCCATTATGAAAAGGGGCTGCTGTCACTCAGCCCCTTTTCTGCTGTACCACCTGGCTCCACGTTAGGCTTGGTCAACAGGGGGTGCCAAAGAGAGACTGGGCAGGGCCTCCTGTGTCCCTGTCCCTGCCACACCCCAGCATCGCCTCTGCACTTTGGGCAGTGTAGTAGCTGCTGAATCTGCTCTGTGGTTCTTCCAGTGCCTGGGGAACCAGCTTCTTCACGTTTCCTGAGAAGCACCTGCACCTTCGGGAACCTTCTCCTCAGAGGTCCCTCTGGTCCTTCCACACGTCCCTCCTGAGCTTGGATACTCCAGCCCGGCTGAGCGGTGCCTCCTCAGAAGTCTGAGTTCCCACTCAGAGAGGCAACCCTTCCAGCCTCTTCCCTTTATTCCCTCAGCCCCGGGGGAGGTATCTGCTTCCTGCAATTGCTCCCTTCATGGTACCCTGAGTGCTCGTTTTACCCTTCCAGTAACCTGGTTAATCACCTTCTAGCTGGTTCACGTCTCTGTGTTCGAATGCCTACTGTGTTTTCTGTTGTCTGACTGGCCCCGAAACTGTTTTGTGGTCTTTCCCTGTGGAAGGGGCTGCGCTGGACTGGACGAGTGGCAACACGTGAACCGGAAACAAGACTTCATGGTTTCATTGTAGAGCTTTGTTATCTTCTAACCAGAACATACCCAGCAAGAAACAAAACAAAACAAAAAACCAACCAAACACCCCCCCAACCCAACATTTTAAATAACATCTGTAGAGGACACTAATCAACAAAATCTGAGCTAATACATACCATGAGGGTAGCAATTAAAATCAGGAGGCAGCGCCCACTGAGGGCCACCCCAATCTCAGGATTCCCCTCCCCCGCCTGGCTCGTCTGTGTCTTTCCACAAGGAATGGCCGGACCCACAGAGCTGGATAGGACCGAAAGAATGCTCAAGGTGACAAACTGGGAAGTCTATACTTAGAGTCCACAAATGAAAATGGACTGTTGCTCCGTGTGAAAATAGTCTGTGGGGCTGAAGTCTTCTCAACCAAAAAGGTAAACTGAGAGGTGAGGCAGAAAAGATTTTTAAAGAAAGAATGGAAACCAGAATATGTCTCTCATAATGTGAGGCAAAGGCATTAATATTTTGGCTTCATGGAAGAGGCTTACCATTTAAGAACTCAAGAATCACTGACCTAAGGACAACAGGAAAGGTACTGGGGAAGCACAAGAAAAAGACCCTTCTCACAGATTTGTGGAAAGTATCACCACGTCGGGTAAGCAGAAATGATAAGTAGTTTTTATAATTCTATTATTGTTCTCATTCCTACAAACTTCCCTCCTTATCAGGTTCCAGACACCAGCATCTGCCCAGAGATCACGAGACTTCTCTCCTGCTTTGCTGGAAGAGTGAAAACACACGAGCGAGTGGACCCTGCATCTCCCTCAGGCTAAATGGACTTTGTGGGCCGGTTTCCTTGGGGACACAAAATACTTAAAAGCCAAATGGCCTTCAGGTGGGAACTTGATCCCTAAGTGTAGAAAAAAAAAAAAAAAAACTTGATCCCTAAGTGTAGAAAAAAAAAAAGGCGATGATGCTGTCAGGAGATGCAGCTCAGCACCACAGGTCCGTGCCCAGCACTGTGCAAGGTGATGGGGCATCGGCCAAATAAGACCCGGCCCTTGTCCTCAGCAAGCAAACCGCCGAGGAAAGAGGGGGACACACAGAGATGTTACCATATAGGGTCACTCATCAAAGGGACACAAGCAAAGCACAGGGTTTATGGGTTCAAAGAAAAGAGATATCCATCCGATGCTGGCTCAGAGGCCGCGTTCAGAAAAGCTCTGTGAAGGAGTCGTTTTTGTGATGGGCTCTGAAGGACGCGCTGCGCCTTGCGTGTGGGGGCTGAGGGAAATGTAAATGGGGGAAACTGCGCAAGATGGGCAAACAGTGGATTAGTCTGGGGAACGAATTCGGCTCCAGGAGAGGAGAGGGTGGGGGTGTGTGTGTCAGGGGGGCACGGTGGGAGGCACGGAAGGTGCTTCTGCAGACGGCGGGTGGGAGTGGGCGGAGGGGCAGCAGAGCAAAGAGGCGGAGGCACCCATGCTGGCCCATGGGAGGCTTCTGGGCTAGTGGGGACCCTCGCCTGGCCCGGCCATGGTGACCGAGGACGGGTGAAAGACCCTGCGCCAGGAAGAGTTCGCGTGCTTGGCACCGACCTGATGCTCGGCAGCAAGGCCAGGGAGCCACCTGCTAGTCCCATACCACATACCAGAGCGCTTTTCACACACGACTTTGCATTTGCTTTCACTGCAACTCCTCCCAAGAGGCAGAGGAGTTCCATGGACGAGGGAACTGAGACCCAGAGTGGTCAGACAGACGGCTACCCAAAGTCACAGGGCTGGGTCTAGATTCACACCTGTTAGCCCAGAATCTAACAAACAACTTGCCCACCAATTCCTTCTACCCGCCTTACCCCACGTCCTCTTCTGAATAATAGAAAAAAAATCTTAATTTGATTAGTCTTCATCACCTCACCTGCAAGGAGACCAGGATAATTTGACGGCCCGAGAAGGAGAAGCCGGCATTTGCTCTGGGATCCCTGGTAGTTACCTTAACTTTTTAAAATGCCCAAACCAGGTTGATTGTCTTCACCACTCTCCATCCCCGTCAAGCGGCCCCGCGGGAAACGCATGCCCTTCCCATCCCCCAGGCGGGCCTGGCCCAGAGCGCATGTCCCTTACCTCGTGGTGGCCGTCATCCCAATGGGAGTGATCGGCAGTGGCCGGACTCCGGGGAACAGCCCTCGGCTCAGGACCCGCGCCCCGTTCTGTATCACTCCTGGAGGAACTGAAAAGCAAAAGGAAAAAGACAACAAGCTTGAGTTCAGCCGGGAAGACTTCCGTACTGAGTCAGAAATTCTGGATGCAGAGAAAGGAGAGGAGAGGAGAAGAGAGGACAGGGCCTCAAACATCGTTTTCTCGCATTTATTAAATATAAGCTTTTATCTCCAGTCAGACCCTAACAAGATCTCGAGACCTCTGCCACAACTGAACAGCAGGTGACCAAACAAATCACTTCCTCGTGCTTCTCCAGTCATGGTGGGAAGCTGAGAACATCTTTCTAGTTGTCCTCAATCACACAAGGGAAGAAGATAACCAGAAGTAACAGCGGAGCCAATTTTACAAGCTCCTTGGTTCCTCGGCGCTCACAAACCAGCTCATTCTCTCACCAGATCTCCGCTGCCTGGGGACAGGCTCCCGGGGGGCATGGCTGGGAGGGAGGGGTTGATGGCAAAGCTCCGACTTCTGCCCCGGAATCGCCCAGAGCCCTCTCTGCAGGGTCCTCCCCGCCTCCTTCCTGAAGCTTCCCCGCCAAGCACTGCTCCCGGTTCTCTCATCATTCCGCCTTCTCCAACCGACCTAACCAACCCTAGGCCAACCTGTCTGCAAGTGACCGACCACCAGCTCCTGTCCCATTTCCACAAACTCACGGTGGTTTCAGGGCAACCCGATTTTGTCTGAGATTTACGAAACAGGGCAACCACAGGAAACCCCTGATATTTGATCTTTTTTGATTGCCCGAACAGCAATTTCATCTAGTTCAAGCAAATATTCTTCCCGTACCTACTAAGGCACCTCCAAGGTGTCTGTGGGGCCGGGCGTGCTCCATGAAGTGAGAACACGGGACTGGTGCACTTGTGATTTTAGTTCTTCTTGCGTGAGTTTGTGCAAGCCCCCCAATCTCTTTTTCCTCGCTCTGAACAGTGTTCGCTCAGACCCCCATCTGCCCACCAGCATCTTGTGGCCCCTGGCACAGCCTCATACGGAGGAGGCAAGGTGAGTAGACCGCTTTCTCAAAGAAAGACCACACGAACAAATGCCGAGAGAACTATTTGTTCAAAAATGGCTATTAAGTTTTTAAAGCCGATGTTATTTGTGTAGAACAAATACTTCCTACAAAACACAAACATGCTTTTACTCATGTAAATTTTAGCTCTCTAAGAGAGTATTATAAATATTCCAAACATTTAATCAAAGGTCTTTCATGCAGGATGAATGTCCACTCTTGATTATGGGGTGACTTTACAAGCCGATTCCTTGGGCACTCTGGAGTGCTTGCTAGTGTTTTTGCCGTCTTCCAGGTTTGCATAAGGCTGTTATTACTAGGTTTTACAGAAGGTGGGATGGGAGGAAAAATTGAAACTAGTGCCTGAAGTCAGAACTACTAGTGCAGTCTGGTGTTCCAGAACCTCCCCAATCCCTTTTCATATTTAATGTGAGAGGAGGAAGCTTAACTACATTGAGAACTTCAACCGGTCCCTTACAGTAGCCTGATTTCTGATAACAGATCATCTGAGGCAGAATCACCAAATATCTAAAATCATAAAACCTATAATTTGATACGGTAGCTAATTATCATACTTTGATTAACTGATGAGTTCTCGATAAGGAAGAGTGTCTAAAATTTATATTACCTGAGTTACATGAGCTGCTTTCAAGACAGCGGAGCACTGATGTAAACACAGGCACAGAGACCAACGGGCCAAAACAGAATCCAGAAACAGATCCACATATACACATCACCTGATTTTTGACACAAACACCAAGACAACACGATTGGGGAAGGAGAGTTAGAACAACCGAAGGTCCATATGGGAAAAAGTGAACCTCGATCCTAACCTCATATCATATATGAAAGTTAATTAGAAATGGATGATAGACCTAATGTAAGAACTAAGATCATAAAACTCCTAGAAGAACATATTGGGGGGTGGGGCGGGGGGGTGAAATACCAGTAATTCCCAAGAAGACACGCAAAACCCAGTAGAACTCTCAGGTTTGTAGTCAGGTGTTTTAGTCAATATGCACGTTGCCTGAAAAGACAGGCTTTCTGTTTGTTTTGGGGATTGTGGGAAAGGGTTTTTCAATTATTTTGTTACATGGTACTCTCCTTGAAATGGTCAACCACAGATTTGGTCTAATTCTGATAGTATTACTTAACATATCAGTCACTAGGGATTTCAACTAGAGCACCAAGCGAACCTGACAAAACAGACCACAGACCTTAAGTATTTAAAATCTGTACCACAGTTATAATTCTTGCCAGTAAAAATTATTACAGTCCCATAAACAGATCATACCAATTAATGGATCAAACCAATTTTTTTTTTTTTACCAATTACCTGTGTATTAGGTGAAGGGGACATAGGGTCACCACAGTTAAGTGGGACAGACAGACAATTAGAAGCAATGAAAATATACTAAGGTAAATGCTGGGGCAGGGACACTAAAGGTATGAAGGATGAAGACACCTAACCCAAAGTAAGGCGTATCTGGGAAGACTTCCTGTAGGAAATGTCATCTAAGTTGAGATCAAAGGCAAAAGAACGGCACACATAAGCCCTAGAAATAATAGAAATCACAATGTGCACAAGAAATAAAAAGTAATTTTGCTAAAGCATATAATCCTGGCAGGATGAGATGTGTTTTAACTTTATCTCACAGATAGTGGGAAAACCATTAAAGAATTGTGAGGAGGGATGTGGTCTTAAGCATAGTAGCCAAGAGCCAGACTCTGATGTTGAATGACCTGGGTCTACGTCCTATCTCTGTCATTTACTGTCCATGTCTACCAAGTAAGCTACTTACGCAAGATGGGGCTAAAAATGGTATTTATCTCGCAGAATATTTGGAGATTTAGCTAAGAGTACAGGTATTATTATTGAGAAAATTATGTTATTTATCACTACAACAATCCATACAACAGCCAGAGAGCGATCCTGAGGCAGCCCATGTTTTCTCCATTTCAAGTGAGCCGAAAGCCCATGAGAATGAAAAGAGACGAAAACCAGACCACAATGGAAGGACTTGGTCATCTTCCTGGTCACCGAGTCGCCAGAGGAGCAGTGACTGCCAGTCAAAGGAGAAAAGCAACCCCAAAGACAGTGCCCCATGCCCAGAGTCGCTGCCCCAGTGCCTAGAACCTTCAAGCACCAGGGCACACCCAACAGGAAGGAAGAGACAGGAAGCCGGCCCTCCCCGCGCACCTGCTGGAGACACAGGAAGCCAGCCCTCCCCACGCACCTGCTGGAGACACAGTAGCCCTCCCCACTGCTGGAGGCCTGAGGAAGCCAGCCCTCCCCCTGAGCACCTGCTGGAGGCACAGGAAGCCAGCCACCTCCCCTCTTGGTGGAGACACAGGAAGCCAGCCCTCCTCCAAGAACCTGCTGGAGACACAGGAAGCCAGCCCTCCCTCTGACCACCTGCCGGAGACACAGGAAGCCAGCCCTCCCTGCGCACCTGCTAGAGACCAAGTTCTTCTGACATTCTTGGTTTCACGTAAGCCTCTAGGGAAGAAGTATCCTGCAGCAGTTAAGAGGACACTTGGGGCAACACAGCCTCCATCCAAAGTCTTGCCCCATCACTGGCTCTGTGGCTTTGGGCAAGTGTCTTAACCTCTCTGTACCTCAGTTTCCTCACCTGTAAACTACTCATAAACATGCCTCATAGGATTGTTCTGAGGATTAAATAAGACACATTATATAAACTGCTTAGCTCAGAGGCTGGCCAATTACGCAAATGCATCATCATCACTGTGATGTTCATCCTTCCACCTCTCCATATCATCCCTCAAGCACCCTCTTACTATCTAAAAGGCACAGGGTCTAACGGGGTCAAGACACAGGGAAATTCTTTCAGCCTCTTATGCCTTTTGTAGTTATCCCCAAATCTGCATTCACCCATTAAAACATCTTCCTGATTAATGAACTGTATCCACTTCAAAGAGAATTTCATGGACAGAGCGACCCTGCAGCATTAAAAAGCTTTCCCTGAGCTATTTCCTGAACTTTGCAAGACTTCTGGCATGTAAACCAGACTCTTCTTGTGAATCCTGAAGCTTGTTTTCAAACGAGCTGCAACCGAGCGCTGCCTCTGCCAATCCCGGCATTTCTCAGTCCTTATCGTTGGCAGTGCTCTCCGTGTTGGGATGGTGGATGTGTTCATATTTGCTCACTGGCTGCCAGAAACCAGCTGTGACACTTAACTGTTCCCTCATCTTTTCTCCTTTCTGTCTCTATCCTCAAGGGTCAGGAACGTGGCTAAAACCCGAATCCCAGCCATTCTAAAAATGCCTGAGAATGGTGTTCTGAGGTCCACATTTTGACTTTTTTGATTCTGGGATTCTAAAGGTCCACTCCTCAGCCCTTCCAGTCCTCCCCTTCCATTTACTCTGTATTTCTCTCAAAGTATATCAAAACCGTTAAAGCCCAAGCCCTTCATAACCAGTGCCCCCAACTCAAAGTACTAAAATTATACCTTGGTTCCAGCTAGAGATTTTAAAAAACTAAACTTTTAAAAATGGCCTCTAACTTAGATTTGTGGCTCTCACTAGAAAAGGCACAGCCCTTTTTGTTAGATCAGTTAAATATTCGGCTTTTATAGGGGAGAAGACATACATCTGAGACTCTCACCTTCCTGGGATGAGGTGTCAGAGACATCAGCACCAGAGCTGATCAACCACTTTCTCTTAAGTTAATAGAGTGGCTCTAAATGTTCTTATTCTTAACCCGTAAGAATGCAACACTCACACACATAGTCAGATCAAGCAGCACCGCTCCCTGTGATCTAAATGTGATCATCTTGAGAACCTAAAAAAAAAAAGTCTACGGCACAAGACAAAGCCTCCACCACGCTCCCCCACCAGTGCCGCCTCTCGGCCCCTCCCCATCCCGGCTTCCCTCCTGATGCTCAGCTTCCTCGGTTTTCACAGCTTCTAAAATTAACCTCTGAGAGGCCATAAGCTGAGCAGCAGGTGATCCATCAATCCTTCCTTTTCCTAAAGTCGGCCTTTCCGCCTGATCACGGGGGAGGGGGTGGCAACAGGGGGACTGACTTCCTGGTTGCCTTTCTCGTCAGGTGACTGGTGTCTGTGGTATGTTTCCTAGTTCTGGGCAGGGTGCAGAATGTTGCCCCCCCTCCCCTACCCACTTCCCGTCCCCTTCCTCTCCCCTGTCCCATTTTGTTGTTTTGTTTATTATCTGGAGCTCCTCTCTGGGACATTCCAACCAAGGATTATACAAGCCTTTGAAGGTGGATAATGGTGACCTGACTCCTGGCTTCATATCGATCCCTCCACTGGGGTTAAAGGTGACTCACGGGGCTTGTCAAAGGGGACTGCAAAGCAGGTACTTCAGCAGACTCCAGAAGCTGGAATTAGTCTACACCGCCACCGGAGGTGGGTGGGGGGCCAATGATAAAATGTTGGAAGTGAAGCATCGGGCTGCAGTGAGAGGCAGAGGGGACTGCAGGGCGTCCAGCTCAAGCCAGACGTGGCGCGCTGAGCTCTGCTGGGCAGTGTGGGGCTCCCCAGAGATCAAGGGGAGGCCCACTGCCGTTCTTACCAGCTCCTTGAGTCATTTCCTTTGTACGACCTACTCAGTTCAGACCCTGGACTGTGGCCCGTCTGCCAGCCCCGAGCTAGATTTGCAGATGCCGACCAAGGGCAGGATGAGAGGAAAAGATCTAAGTGGCTGCTGTCTGGTGGCCTGAAGTGGAGTGGCCACGAAGGGCATGACAGAGGAAACGCCTTTCCAGCCGTCCGGGCCAGCCAGCCCTTACAGCTGGGAGTGACAGCGGCAGATAGACTAGGTTGGTGGCCCCGTCCAAACAGGAGCGTCACGCAGCCCAGGAGGTGAAAACAAGAGGCTATAAATAGCACACGAGGCTCTATACCCAGAGACCAGCCACAGACCAGCCAGCGGGAGAACGCAGGCAGGCTCTGTGCACACAGGCGCCCACGCTCCCCACACGTGGGCAGCGGCAGAGCCCTGAATGTGGATGATGCACACATACATCCACGCGGGGTCACCAACACCACTAGGCTGGCTGCCCGCTGCCCACACTCCATTACTGCGAGTGTCTGCCGCCTTTGAACCTTTGGGCTAGAAATCCCCTCACTTTTTCCAGGCCTTGGGGAAAGCTGGCTGGGCAGGGGATGATGGCTTCATCAGTATATGTCTCTATGCTTCTCCTTTCGGGAAGCGAGGCACTATATCAAACCCCGGGGTAAGAAACATTATGCAACGTAAAATGACAATAAAGAGAGAGAAAGGAAGAGCGAAGCAGAGAAGAGCGAACGGAAAGCGCTGGGGACGCACGCCCTGACTGAGCTGCGTGGGAAGCCGAGGAGCGGCCGCCTGGCGTCCCCGGCACAGAGCAGACACTGGACCCGGGCTCGTTTCCCTCCTGCAGCTCGGCTCCAGCCTTTAGGGGCACTGCATCTGCTCCACCTTGACCTCCAAGGGAGTCTACTAGGGCTTGGGGCCAGAGGGGAGCAGCACGAGAAGATGGTGTTCCCACTCTCTCCCCAGTCTTTGCTGCTCTGGCCGACGGTGTCTCCCTCCACCACCTCTGTGGGCGCCCTGGAGCCCCGTCCAGGGCCCTGGAGCCCCCTCTGGGTGTGAGGCCTGCAGGAAGGCTGTGCTGGGTTTCTCACAGTGAGGCGGGAAAGCCTTCTGGGAATCAGCCTCCAGCTTCGACACATAAACAATGAGCTTTGAAAACTCAGATTCAGCATTTCAATGTAAAGAAGACTACGGATACCCTTAAAAAAATAATTATTTACAGTTTGTGAGTGTTATGCTGAGGGGGAGGGGATAAGTTCATTTTGTCATGAGAAGATTAAAAATCATCAACTTGTCAACTAATGGGGGAAAAAAAAAACCTTTTCTCTTCTACCTGTGGTCAAGAATCCAGTGATAAGGGACTTTTATGCAAGCTGCTGAAGACCCGCGAATGACCAGTCCCCTTGCCTTTTCCCTCTTAACTCCATGATTCTAGTTCGACGAAGGGATTTCTTTAAACCAACGATCACTGTGTACAGTGGTCTGTGATCTGGCTGAGTGCTAAGGAAGGTGCTTGACTTACACAGCTCTGATGAAATCAGTACTGATGAGTTATGCAACTTGATTTCAGAAACCATTTCAGGCTGTAACTTGATTACAATCTTGTCTTTACTCCTCTTGCAATGTCTGAGAATAAGTTGTTTTTTCGGGTTTTTGAGAAATATTCCTCTATAACTTCAAACCTTATTTAAAAACCACACTGCAGGTGAACTGCGAGCTCCAGGACTGAGCCAGTTGTACATCTGCTCAGCAGTGGTGTTTGCTTCTTGGAGGTCTGGGCCGCCTGAAATTTCAACTGCTGGCAATTTGAGTTTAGCAAAGAGAAACTGAGGATTCTGTACCACTAGGAGCAGGTAATGTCAGCTGCTGGCAGAGGGACAAGCCCCTCCTGAGAACGCTTGGCTACAGCCCTTGGGTCTTTTAAAGAGGAACGAGTGAGAAAGAAAGGAGTCAAGCAAGTTTCTTAAAGCTGCTGGAAGAATGTGACAAAGGCAGGGCTAGGAAGGATGACCTGGACCTCCGCATCAGTGCACTATCGGCTCCAAAAGTGGGGGACCCCCCCTTGCTCAGGAGACCGTATGGTCTTCTGAGAGCCGGAGCCCCAAACGAGCTGCAGACCCGGCCATAAGGTGGGCACCAGCCCTGGTGGGCGTCGTGCTGGGGTCTGTTTCTCACGCCGTCATCTGCACACCGGCGCGTTTCATCGACAGGAGGCTGCAACGCAGCAGCTTCGCGATGACGAGCTGAGCAGACCCTGGAGGACAAGCTAACTGTCCGCTCGGCAGGGCTCTGGCTGGGGTGGAATGTGGGCAGAGGAATAGCCTCAAGTTAGGAGGAGGAGGGGACGGATAGCTCCATTTAAGGCCATTTTCCAACACTTTCTAAGAAGATCTTTCTAAAACCACAGTAGTCTAGCTCCAGACGTGGCGAAAAATCACCAGGCGGTAGACAGAAGAGACGTTCAAAGAAGGAAAGGCGTCATCCATGCCTGACGCTGCTCAACGGCCAACAGAAGGTGAAGACAGCTCTGCTTAACTAAATGAGCCCCGTCCTCCTCTCTACGGCAGCCTGGAAGGCCGGTGGGGGTGACACGGGGGGCGCCATGGTCGTTCATTCCAAGGTTATTCCAAGCTTCTGCACAGCGCCCACCTCGCCAGACCTTCCTTTCTGCTCCGTCTATACAACGGGAGCTTGCGATTAATGAGGTCCCAAAAGGGAAAGAAATCTCTTAAAAGGGGCACTGCTCAGCCCCATGACTGTGAAGCTGGCCCTACGTAGCCTCTCCTAGCAGAAACTAAACTCACAGGAACAATGCCTGCAGGAGTAAAGAAGGTCTCTCCACCGGGATTCATTATAGGGGCTGCTTCCCTTCCCCCAAGTCTTAGGCCTTGAAATTATATTGGAACTTTGTCATCTTGGAAACACACCTAAGCATTCATTCATACATATGCATGGATGCATGTTTATATGCATATGCATGTAATCATGCATTTAGGTAGTTTTAAAGTGATTCTACAAGAGAAGTTGTACTTGAGCATTAGTTCTTCCTAAGGCCTGGTGTATAAATGAGAAGGTTAAGTTCACAAACTATGGTGCTGAAGGCTATAGAAATATCTACTCACAACCTGCTTGTATCTCAGGGGGAGTATTCAAAAGCATCATGGCACTGGCAGCATCAATGTCAGGATCTGGAAAAATCAACCAATAAATAACATTATTTACAACAGGGCCAATGTGTCTGTGTGTTTTCCCCCTGCATGATATAGCTTATGAATGCAACAGAGGAAAAAAAAAAATCCAAAACTAGATAAGCTATCCCAAAGATGATTTTCTTCCCATTTGGATTTGAGAGAAGATTATTCTAGAATGAGATTTCAGGGGCAGATTCTAAGTTTTTTCAGAAAAAGCATGGTCTCTTCTCAATTTGTTAATTTCATAATTTGTACTGTATGTTCCTGGTAACTTGCTGATCTATACACCCCCACAGCTTGTTCCCCTGGAGTGGAGGCATAGCAGAGTGGGGTGACAATAAGAGGTTTGGCCACAGGAATCTTTAATGAAGCGGAGAAACTCACAGCACCAATCAGAGAAAGCATTAAATACACCTGCATCTAGTGAGATTACAAACAAGACGTTTGGTCATTTCCACTTGTCAGAATGTAAATTGTATGAGATTGTGTGCACAGTGGTGGTGGAGGTGATGAGGCATTAAAAAACAAACACTTAAAATATATTTAAAAAAATTAAAGTTATAATATCGAGGGCACAATGTTTGTTTCCACATCTATTATTGCTTTTAATATGAGACAAAAAAAAAAAAACCCCTCATCATTTCATTGCTATAATTCTTAATAGGTTTCTGAACCCTTACTGATCCACCGGTTGACAGATGGCAGGTTTATATAGAGACAGAGAAAAATATTATCCTTTTATAACTAAATTCATTTTCCTCTGAGAAACAGCAGCGCGGCTGCTATGGAAATGAAAGTCACCATGGCAACAGTAAACAACCCCCAAGAATGGTCACTGAATAGACTGAAAAGAACATCTGCCCCAACCCTGCGTCCCAGCTGCCCTGGGGCGAAATCCGCTAATGGCGCGGTGACGCCGCGTGACAGACGCTGCCGCCTGTGCCCTGTCCAAATAAACGAAGTGTGCAGTGGAAGCCGACATCACAATGCCTGTCCTTGCAGATTACAGCCTCTGTGTCCGCTAAACCCAGTGACTGACGATGCGGGGAACGGGGGCCCGCACTTGTCAGTTTTTGTACAAATTACATACCAAAAAATTCAATTTAATACTAATGGCTCCGTGGCACTTTATTTTGGGTATTATGCAAGAAAATGACTTTTTTTACTGTTTAAAAAAAAGTACATTTTTCATACTTTATATGTGCAGTTTAATTCCAAGGGAGAAATGGGAAGCAGCAGAAAGCCCCACCAGCGATTAATAATATAGATGAAGCTGGTTCCAGAAGACAATGTCAAAAAAAAAAAAAAAAAAAAGGGAAGGAACTTTTACTCTGCAAGCCCTTTTCTATTTTGCCTGCAGGAGGCCCGTTACTTACACTCCATAATGGAGTGAAAGTTTATTTTAATAAGTACATTGTATGAAAAACAGGTAAATTAACTGATATGGCAACTCCTGGGGTGAAATTCCTAAAACAGTCATCGCTTCCCACTGATATTAAAATATATATGTCAGCTGAAGGGTGAACTGAAAAATATAACATTCCACTCACTGCTCCCAGGGTTCCCGTGGCCCATGCCCTCTCCTCTCCCCACAGGGCCTGTTGCCAAGACGAGAATTTGCATTTTCAGGGCACTGCTGGCACCCCATAAGCCTCAGGGAACAGCAGCTCCTGGAGGTGCCGTGGGGGCGGGGGTGGGGTGGGAGGAGGGGGACACTGAGGACGTCCTTTCTAGTCTCTTTTTGGAAAGGGACTTTCCTGTCTCAGGGCTGACATAACATGCCAGGTTTTTGTTTTTGTTTTTGTTTTTTTACACCAGGTAAAATTTCTTTGCCATATTTTGAGAATGCACACGCTGTAGGCAACCCACGGTCCGGCTGGATGGTCCCCGCCTTCCCAGGTGACTCTTACCCACAGTTTTCCGGAACCAGGAGGTCTGATGGGGGCAGAGCAAGAGGAAAATACAGGTAAGAAGTCAGGAGTCTTTTCCTATTTGTTTTGCGGAAAATTAAAGGAAGTAGTTTCGTATTCTTCAAAAATACATCGGACCTCAGGAGGAAGGTATAAAGGGCCTCAGACAGATATAATGAAATAAATGCGAGAGTAGGAAGACAAAGAGACCTTAAAGGAAAAGAATAGAATTAACACTCACATGAATTTTGCAGAACCTAAGGGGTCTCTTGAGGAGCGCTTCAGACCCACATAACATCCACCCACAACTCCCACCCCGACCCCAGCCAAGCCAAATAAACACTTAAACCAAGAAAGAACAACGCTTCTAAAGGACAAGTCACTCAATCCTTTCTTCCACCCAGATTTGCCACGCCTTTGGCCTCCACAGATAATAATTCTGATGCTACCTTCGCACTCTGCTGGTCTCCAGGCATTTGGGGTAGGTGTGACACCCAGCATTCTCATCTCATTCAGAATCAGTTCGAACCTATGGCCCCAACTCTCCATACTGAATGGGTCAGTTCCTGAGCGGCATAAGCCCGAACACGAAACCCTATGGGCAGAGCGGAACGGAGGACAAGGCATGGGATGCCCTCCCTCTTGCCATCTTGGCAGGAGAACTGACGAACGTAAGAACTACGAATGGTATGAGAAAGCACGATTGTGTGTTTATGCAAGTGTGCGCACACCAGCACCACAGTGAGTGCCATCCTCGGTGTAATTTACTGAGTTCTGACAAATTTTACACCAGCGCTACCACCACCTTAATCAAGATAAAGAGCACAGGTACGATACAGATTTCCATCGCCCCAAAGTTTTCTTGTGCCCCTTTGCAGTCATCCCCACCGTTGCCCTGGGCAATATTCACCCATGATGTGGTATCAGTGGGTCCTGCTCTATTACTGCTATCACTGAGTGGTATTCCATTGCATAGATATACTACAATTTGTTTATCTGCCTGAAGACGGTCATCTGGATTGCTTCCAGTTTGGGATTTTATCTCAAAAGCTGCTATGAAGTTTTGTACCAGTGGTTCGTGAACATATACTTTCATTATCCTTGGGTAATTGCTGGTCTGTGTATGTTTCACTTTATAAGGAACTGACAAACGCTTTTCCTAAGAGGATGTACCATGTAGCATTTTTGCCAACAGTTGAAATTGTCAGTCTTTTCAAGTTTTAGCCATTGTAGTAGATGTGTAGTGGTATTTCGTTGTGGTTTTAATTTGTATTTCCCTAATGACAAGTGATGTTGAGCATCTTTTCATCTGCTTAACAGCCCTTTGTATAACTTCTTTTGTGAAATGCCTGCTGAAGTTTGTACCCATTTTTTAAACTGGGTTGTTCAACTTCTTACTATTGAGTTGTAAGATTTCTTTAAACATTCTGGATGGAAGTACTTTGTGAGATATATATTTTTTTTCTCAGCTTATCTATTCAGTTTCTTAATAGTCTTTTTATAAGCAGAAGTTTAAAACATTTTAAGACCAATTTATCAATTTCTTTTGTAATTCAATGCTTTTTATGTGTCTCAACTAACTAATCTTTGCCTACCCCAAAGCTGCAAAGATTTTTTTTCCTGAAGAACATCTTTTTTATTCTCATTTGTTAGTACATCAAATACAATGTTACGTGGGTTCAAAACCCAGATTTACAGGTAAATGAAATTAATCCACCAGACCTCTTCCTTTACCCAGTAAGTACAGAACCCTGAGAATTTTATAAATCAATACTAAAAGGACCCTTCTTTTTTGGCTCCAGGTGTGGCGAGGGGACACCAGGCAGCCTCTGCCAGCCACGTTTTTATGGGAAAAAGTCTCTTTGACCCTCCGCTAAACATGTGTCATGCTCGACACGCCCTGACATTCTGCATGTGCTTCAGGCTTCAGAGCGGACGAGCTCCCATCTCTCTTCTCCAGAGATGCTACAATGCTTATTCTTATCTATTATTAAAATGTCTAGGTTTTCTCCCTTTAAAAAAAATCATTAACGTTTTCACAGTAAAATAATATATACTAGGTGGAAATAATTTGAGAAATTAGTGCCTTTCCCACAGACCAGATTCACATTCTCTTTAAGTAGTCCAGAAACTATCTACATAAATATAGGCATTTATGTACATTCACTGAGACACCAACACACATATACTTAACACTCATACACATGTACTTACTCTTTAAAAATGGGTTTATAGGAAAAAATACTTTTTGAAATAACTTTTTCTCCTTATTTTTCACTTAATGACATATATTGCCATCCTTTCATATTAGTATATGTGACTTAAGTTTTCCTGTGGTGACATTTTTGTGCACAAAAACACACACCAGTGTTCACGCTGACATTCTCTTTCGTTCGGACTGCAGACCACGGAAAGGCAGAAACGACGCGTGTGTAACCTGTAACCTGTGCCCAGCACGCTGCCTCTCCCCACAGACCCTAGCCTAGGACCTGGAGACATGGCGCCAGCACAGCAAATCGCTCCTCCTTCAGCCCCCTCATCTTTCTCCCTTCCTGTGCAGCCCGGTGCAGCCCGGTGCAGCCCCAGCCCCAGCCCCTCCCTCCTCTGCCTGCTCACAGCTAGTACCTCCTGGGGTCACCCCCACTGGCTGCTGTGGGTAACGTTATGCTTCCCAAGCACACTCTGGGTCTCTCTGAAAGCCTTTCAATTCTCTGTGGTCAAGAGAGACGAATGGTGCTTTACACCCTTAGGCAGCAGAGATGTGATGGAAGAACATCTTTCTGGCAGGATGCTGTTGACCAAGGACACTTATTTTGGAGCTTTTTGGCTGGAGATGTTTTAGGGGACTGGGCAGCTGTTCGAGGGTTAGAGGATTCTTCTGCTTCGGAGGCACCGCTGGTTCTGAAGGACAAAAGGTCCAGGACTAGATTCTGGGAAGGGGGAGCAGTGGGATGGCTACATAGGATTTCTCCTGGGCTTAAGAGAGAAGGTGGTTCAATCCGGTTTATCAGCATAAGAAAAGAGGAAGATATTTTTGGCCATGAACTCTTTTGAGGAATGAAGATCCACTTGGCAGGCGTATCCTTCAGGCTGTAACTCTGGAGAACGGGGGTGAGGTGGCGCGGTGCAGGGGAATAAAGCAGCAGAACTCTATTTTTAAAGGGGAGAAAGTGTCTCCCAATAGGACCTAAGTCAGTAGGTTCCTAATATAGAAACCCACATCATTGCCACTGGTTGATGCAGCGTCCCACCAAGCATGACGTCATGGGTGCTTAACAAAGTTACGACCACCCTCAAAATGCAGCCAATCTCAAATCCCACATTCAAACACTCCTCCCTTCTCTGCTTCAGTAACAAATGTTACTCCTCCTCTGGACCGGTTCCCAGAGGCCCATTTCAATTTTCATCCTTAATGCGGTTATCTTATCACTTTGCCTCTTTTCCGCAGTACGAGACTGAAAAACGGTCACACGTCTTATAGATGTTTTTGAAGCCCTTTCTCTTGAAGGTACAGAGACAATTATATTATGCTGCAGTGAAAGACACAGGCCACAAAGTTCCTAGAACCAATGGTTGAGCTTCTTGGATTTAAAACAATACTGTCCTTCATTTCCCCCAAACTGGATGGAGATGGTTTCTTTTAAGCACAGGAGGAGGCTTTTTCTCTGTGGGTATGATGGAAAAAAATCACTCAGCAGGGCATGAGGATTCCTGGGTTCAGGTCCCGGTTTTGCCACTGTGTAACAGGTGACTCTCATTTGGGGTCTGAGTGCATTCCTTTTAAAACGGTGGTGGGTGGCTACAGACTTGGGGGGAGCCAGCTTGGTTTTTCATCTCATTCCTGGTTTTGCCTGTAATGTCCCCTGACTCCCTCCCCTCTTTCTGACTCGGGGCTCCCAGGAGTACCTACCAAATGGGGGATCTGCTCCAACACCTTTGAGGCGCTAACACTCTTAGTAAGGCTGGAAGAATATCCTTTTATTCCTGCGAAGCTGTGGCGGGTCATCGGCTGGGTCCACGTCAGCGCCATCCATCCAGCCGGGCCTGGGTATCCTGTGGGTTTCTGTCTACACTCAGCTCCCCTTCCTCTGAGCTCTGGCATCAGAGGAAGTGTCTGCAGAGACCATCCATTAACAAACTCAGAATACAAAGGATGGTTGGGAGCCCCAGATTCAATCCTCACTGCTGTAGAATGACTACAAAAATGCGAACCCCATCCTTAGCATCTTGAGCTGACTGACCTTACAAAATGATAACAAAACATTTCCCATATGGAAAGCCTGAGAATTACAACCAGCAATCATTACCTTCTTAGAAATTGTTTGATTTTCCATAGGGCTAATGTGTTTCTCTATTTCTCCCTGCTCCACTACGTACCTGAAATGTTTCACAGGATGATGAAAGGTCTTCATATAACCGAATAAAAGAGATTCAAGAAACGTAAAAAAAACAAAACAAAACCAAATAACAGATAACACACTCGGACAGAAATGATCAGATATAAGGACACAATACAGCCTTAATCAGAAGCACACGCCAAGGTGCTCATAATCTCTTTCACATTCTCTGCTGGAAAGTGAGCCCTACTACAAAAGCCCCTCCTTCCTCACCTGCCTTGTTCTCTGTATCCCTGGTACCTAGAACAGTTCTGGAATGCGGTGCCAGATAAATAGTGATGAACAAACTAATGGATGGCTCGTCCAATCCAGCTGTCTGAGGCTAAAGGTGCTGCTGCCTGGGGCATAAGCCTCTGGATGTGCAGTGGAACCCCCGGAAATTCCAGGAAACCAAATGCGAGGCCGTACCCCAGCAATACCGAGTTTTGCGAAAATTCATCAGAAGATTCCGATGTGTGTGAAAGGTACAGAACCATCTGTAGTGATGGTAAACCAAGGATATGTGAATGCCATCCAAAGCCCATCAGGATGAGGAACTCTGTACTGAGCTTCCGTATACACGCGCCATGGTCAAGAAAAGCAGTTCTTTGAACCAAATGATCTCAAAAAGAATACATCGAAAGTAAATAAATAGATATAAAAATCACTTTACTGTTGACTCTCCCCGCCGCCCCCGTTCGCAAAATCCCTAGGCGTAGTTTAATAGAGAGAATATCTATGTTTGTGGCTGTGAAACCAGTGAAGTAGAAGTCGTACTCTTTGGTGGCTGTTGCAATCAATCAAGGTATCTGAAACAGCCACCTCTGATCTGGAAGGCAGCAGAACGGGGACGCCGTCAGATCTATCAAGGTCACTTAGCGCGAGTATTTCTTGCACTTCCCTTCTGGCTGAAGGTTGTTAAGATGGTATTGCTATGAACCGCAAACATCTGAGGGGTTTTCATAGCCAGACGAGGGAGAAAGTGAAGCCACTAAGCTCAGTGGACATTCGTCATGATTGACGAGATTTTAGGGAATAAAAAGCCTCATGAAAAGATCGACTCTAAGTTGTGACCTCGAAAATCATCTTCACGATGGGATTGCAGGTAGAGAACACCGAGAGCCAGCCTTCTCCTGCAAAAAACTGAGTCGAAGAAAACTGCAGACTCTTGCTACTCTGAAGAAATAAGGTGAGTTAAAATGCACTATGTTAAGCAAGTTGAAACTAACAGTTGTTTGTTGCAACAAAAGATAATCTAAATCAAGCTGGAGGAAAAAACAATGATGTATACACATACATTTTAGGTCTTATTAGGCTCTTGCTCATACATCTTTGAAGTCTTTCCCAGCTTCAAAACAGTGACTGGTGAACTCTAAAGGAGGGGTGTACTGGTCCTGAGGGCAATGTCACCATCGACTGCAGACTGAGGAATGCATTTATCTAAGTCGGCTCCCCAGTCAGGGGCGGCCTTCTAACTTGTGTAAGTTGTCCATTTATTACCCCTCAGTCCCTTTCATGCAGAAGGAGATTTGAGGAGAAGGTTCTGGAAGATAAATACAGAGCTCCACATGCACCCTAGGCTGGGAGTTGGATGCCAAGGTGTCTCTAAGGTCTCAGATGCCCCATTTCTAATGTGGCATCAGGGTGGCTGATCTGGGGGTCTTCGCAGCGACTCTCTCTCTGAGTCAATCACTGTCGCTGCTGCCTCCCTGCCTCAGAAGTGAAAGAAGGCTCACTGACAGGCCACGAGCTGGTGCTTCCAACTTGTGTCTTGTCCGGGCAATGAGAAATGCTTTAACTTGGATGTCTTCCGAGTCTTTTAATTCTAACGTCCCCTTTGTTTCTGCAGCGTGGTCTGCATTTCACTGCCTCTTTTTCCAAATATGTGTTTCCAATGAACTCGATGCCCCGAGCCTTTTCCTGGACCATTCTGGGGTCCACCTGTGCCCTCTCAGCCAGGACGCTGTCATCCCACACCACTTTGTTCTGGCACTCTCGATTTTCCAAATGACGAACATCTGCCTCTTTCGCATCTCTGATCGGTTGATGGCAATCTTTCTAGAAGCTGCCTAGGAGCAAATGCAAAGGGACCATGCCGACTGAGACTGACAGTACAAAGGGTCTAAAATTCTAGAACTTGAAGACTAGGCCAAAGGGGACAGGTTTTGACTTCTGTCCCATGGGTCATAATCATTACTTAAGAGACGTGGCATTCTGGTTTGGTTCTGTTTGGCTTGTTTAAGCTGCTTGTCTGTGGTGGGTTTAAAAAAATATATTTTTTAAACTTCCTGTAGGTGAATGAGAAACTGAATATTCTTCAGAAGTGCCTCCCCCGCTGCGCCTCATTCAGCTATAAATCTCTATTTATTGCACTCTGATTTTTTGCCTTTCTGAGGCACCCTGGGGATTATGCAGAGGGAATTCCAACGCTGCAAGGAAGGAATGAAGGGGAGAGATGCTGAAATCTGCTAGACTCTGCTTTGCGAACCTTCTGCTTGCTTCTGGCTTCTTCAACCAGTAACGAAACCAAAGGCCAGCACCCGGCTGGGAACAGGAAGCCAGCCCTGGGTGTGAGATGGTTTTCATGGGGTGCTATAGCAATGGGGATGCCCACGAGAACCCTGAGAGCGGGAGGCCTAGCCACACCGATGTCTCGGAGGAAGGGTGTGCCAACCCCGGAAGCCAGAGATAGAACCAGGCCGGGAGGTCCCTGAAGCGGGAGCTGAAAGCCAGCGGGACAGAGCGCCAGAGCCCTAGGCACGTAAATGGCAGGATGTGTTGGAGAACCATCGGGTATCTATTTTTATCTTTTCCCTCTCTACGTTTGTCTGTCTTCTCCAACTATCAACTTTCCCCCACCTACTGGAGATCAGCTCCTGCCTAGTCCCCAACCCGGGGGTGACTTCCTCCTCTCGTAAAGGGCACAAGGTCATGGGCAACCCCTGCACACACAATCCCACAGTCCCAGCTGTCCTCGTGGTGGCCAGGAGGAAACACAGATACAACCAGGCCCCTCCCAACTCACACAATACCACGACCGGCCAGCAACGTGATCATGCTTCCCATGGGCGAGCGGGTCCTTGGAACGCCCACCCCTTTCTCCCTTAGAGACCTGAGTTCGGACACAAGAGGAACCCAGAGCAGCGGAGGCACACTTCCCACAGACCTAGAGATCGACCCTGTTCCTGCTTCACCCCAGACGCGCCACCCTGAAGACCCCACATCACCCTTGGACGACTGGGGCGCATTCTTCATAGGAACCTGGGGTTGCTGATTCTTGCAATGGGATTACTGGTCACTGAGCTCTGTCTAGGCTTCAGTTTTTTTAATGCTTAGCCTTTTATGCTTTCTGGTTTAATCTTTCCCTCACAGAAATGCATTAGGAAGAAAGAGATAAAAGCAAATCTGTCACTTCGTGTTTTTTAACCTTTGCGCGGTTCTCTGAAAAACATTTATTCAGAAACAACCTGTGTTATGAAATTTATCAATTGAAAAATAAAGACAAAACACTTGTTTTCCTTTACCCTACATGAGAACATCCCCCCCATGTCATCCCAAATGTGGTTCCTGGGAAGTTCTGCGCCTTTCTGGGTACGTTCAATGAGGACGACATAATAATGTCATTCATTTTGTTTTCACTGAATAGTACATACTCAATTTCATACAAAGAGACACTGGCACCATCCATTCATCATTGATAATAAAAAATATCGTTATGCCGTTAATGAGTAATTCATTCCAGACACAGTTAATGTGAAAATATATAGAGATTCAAGATTAAGACTATAAATAAAGGTATCATAAAAATAAAAGGATTGAGTTTTCCACCCAAAAAGATTTAAGAATCATACTGTGCCAATGGGAGAGAAACGAGAAGGAGCCCGCCCTGCTCCGATCCTTAAGGAGATACCGGCTGAGAAGGCAGCATCCTAAGGGTAGAAGATACTTGCCCGCCGAGGACCTGTGGGTCAGCAGGTGGAGAGTGATTAGTTCGGGTTTAATATTTAGTCTAACCATAAAGCAGTGAGCTGATCTTCCAGTGGGTAAATGGGAAACTGGTTCTGAAGAATATTCCCACAGAAATTTCCAGGCCAGTCTGTTCCCATTGGGGCTGCAACAAGGACAAAACCATCTGGAGCCAGCTTTGCAGGCCAGCCCGGCAAGCTGGTGCGGCTCAGGTTACTCTGACAGCAACTGGGTTCGCTCTCTTACCATGAAAGGCAGATTTCATCTTTCAATAGGAAAAAAAGTTACGGCGAGTATTATACAATCAAATGCAAACAAAGGACATTGGAAGACAGAGGAGGAAAAACCCAGCACAGCAACCGCCACCATGCTGGCATCCGTGGTCTCCTCTCGCCCTTTCATGATTCTCCTAGGAGGGTTTCGGCATATTTCTCACTGAACGTGAGACCTGCCTGGGGGCCTTTGGATTCTGGTTGTGCCAGAGGTCAGTGTGGCCACCGTACTCCTAGGACATGTGAGGGGAGCGAGGGGGACATCAAAATAAATATCTGTGTCTAAGCATATCCAGGCCTTCCCAATGCCTAGTCTGAAGAAACCCAAAATGCCTATTTCTGTTCCGACCACCGGGATGACTGGCGATGGACATTCAGCCCACCCTGCCAGGCCAGGCTGACCCTGCTGCCACCAGCCTGCTGTTCCTCCAAACGATTACAGCTCCAGAGAACGTGTGTGTGTGTGCTGGGGGCTGGTGGGGTACAGAAGAGAGGGCTAAGGATAAAACACGTATCCTAAAATCCGGACTTTGGCTTGAATTGCCGTGAAGAGAACAGGCAGAGAGGCCTAGCTCCTCCCTCCCTCCGTCCTCCCCACACCACCCCCAACTTGGTGTGTATTTCTCACTGTTTCTCCTAGGTAAGAAAAAGATTGCTGCTTTTTAAATGTTCTTTACAGAGCCAATCTCACCTAAAATTGAATCTACCTAGCCATCCCAGTATTCTCTGAAAGTTAGATTTTTCTTGTAGTCTGCTGTCCTCTGCATGGTTAGACGGACAGAACTGATGGCAAAAAATGGAATGAAGGGACCTGGATCCTGGCGGATCCCCCTTCTGAGAAATGGTCCTCTGGGCGTACCTACCCGTTGCCTCCAAATTACTTTCAGAATTTGTCACCTGATGCTGTAATGACCAGGTGAGGGTTCATGGGCGACGAGCAGCAGAAACAGGCGCCGTGCCTGAGTGCATGGAGGCAAGCCACAGATGGAGCTGCCAAACGTCACCCCCCCGGGAAGCCTCCTCTGAACACCCGCTCATCACGGTCTCGTCTTGCGCTTCCCAGACACCCGGAGCTCTTCATACCGTTACTGCCTGGGTTACCCCCTATCGTTTCTTGTGGATACACGGGGTCTTCCCAAAGGGTGAGCTCCTGTCTTAGGGGCTCTCTTAACCTTCTCCACTGGCCCTGGGGGAAGCCAGCGAGCATTCATCTATATCTCACTCCTAACAAGCCTGTGTCATTTGCATTCTAGGAAAAAAAAGGAAGAATCCTCAGAAGTAGCAGAAGTGCTAAGAGCCACAGGCGGCCACAACTTTAGGCACCTGAGTGGAATGAAGAGGAATCAGAAAAAACCTCTTCGTCTTTGCTGAACTGCCATAGGGTTGGCAGATTACAAAGACGGTGACCCTACTTGGTTGCCAAGCTCTTATCAAGGGCTTGCCTCAATCAAGGGTCCGGTCTTTTGGTCCTCAGAAGACCTCGAAAATGGACTTTTAAGGACGTTCCACTTATTTCTAGGTAACTCTGATAAGTTTTTAGGCTCTGTTACTTCTAGAGCCTACGATGTGATTAACCACAAAAGCCTTCTTAGAGTCAGCTCAGTCTTGCCCATTTCCATACAGTGTGGTCTAGCCTGTAACACTGACTACAAAGGCAAAGGAAACATGGTTCTTATCAGTCTCGAGAGGGGCTCAGGGATGTAAACAAACAGGACACGATCCCGAGCAGGTTTGTAAAGAAGCTGTATGTATTATCAAGGTGCCAAAAATTTATTTCTGTAGAGTCTGAGATCCATAACAAAGAGAAAAATCACGTGCTTAAAGTTACTGGTGGCAACAGAGTGGAGTTTCTACCATTTCCCACTAAAAAAAAAAAAAAAAAAGCAGGGCTTTTTGGAGAAATGGCTGACTCCCAGTCTGGAGCAGGAAATATACATGATGAGCCCAGAGCACCTCGTCATACCAGAAAGTGAGGTCTCTATCAACGTCTACTACTTCTCGTCAAAAGGACTCAGGCTCCTAGCTGAAGGCCCTCCTGCTGGCCAAAGGTGAGACATTTGAGAGCCGACAACTGCATTAAATTGAAACACATCGAATATGCTTAAATCTAATAGTGCCAGTGATAATTTTAAAAAATAATTGAAACTCACTGGTCATCTTTGTGAAGTGCTAGGGAACGCTTTCTTTGAAAACTGACAAAAAGAACGAAGCAAGCGATTGCTCCGCCTTCCCTTCATGAAGTATACCTCAAGTAGCTAAGTGACTGAGGAGCTGTTTCTCTTTGAGATAAAATGTGAGAAAGGAAGGATAAAATTATATCCCTATTTTGCAGCTCCTAATGAATTAATTTCTCTAACGACCATAAATTGCTGTTAGCATCAGAAAAACCAGATAGAATGAATCACCTGATGGTGGGACAACACTCAACTTAGAAGTCATCTTACTCCCAAACCCGTGTTCGTTCAGTCTGCATCTTCTCAAGCTCAACTAGGGAGCAACTGTGACCACCTGGGTACACTTGGCAAAGTCTGCAGACAGTTTTGATGGTCCCTCCCGACTGGGGAGGGAGAGGGAGAGGGAGAGGGAGAGGGAGAGGGAGAGGGAGAGCGCGCGCATGTGTGTATAAACGTGTACACAATACTGGGATCTAGTAGAGCCCAGGGATGCTGCTAAACATCTTACGATGCACAGGACAGCCCCCACAGCAAAGAATTATCCGGCCCCGAACATCAACTGCCGAGGTTGAAAACCCTGCTGTAGATCTAACTACTAATTTATAGAAAATCCGAGGGACAGAGGAACACGTTAAATGACAATACAAGATGAATCAGAATTCGGACTGTGGGAAACTACAGAACAAACAACCCAATCTCTTCAACAACGGCAGCAGCGGCAAGGGGAAAAAAGAGAGATGGGTAATTAGGAAAGGGAACCTACAGATTAAGGGCTGTATGAATCAATTATAATATATGAAGCTTATCTGTTTCTTGACTTGAAAAACAAATGGTTAAAAAAATTATAAGCCACTGGTGAACAGTTAACACTGATGAATCGCTGAGGAATTATATGTTAAGGTACGTTATTGATATTATGGCTGTGATTTTTTTTTAAAAAGTTTCTACATACAGAAGAAATTATATGATATCCGGGGATTTGCTCCCCAAATCTTCATTACTTGACGTCGGAACGTGGTGGGAAATGAGAGAGATACAAATGAAACAGACCGGGGCAGGATCTGATGATCACAGGGTAAAAGGGGATTCGGGTTTATTACTCTATTCTTTGCAGTATATTGAAATGTTCTATAATAAGTTTTAATACTTAGGAAAAAATGGTGGTCAAATATACCAGACCAACTGTGTCAGATGCAGAATATGCTCTTTTTCAATAAAAACAGGGCCCATGACATGGAGCTCCGGGTGATAATGGGCTCTGAGAAGGCCGCCGGGGAACACAAACTGGATCTAGACTCACTGAAGTTTTATTTTCCTCTTGAACACGAGTTAAATTTGACTTTTGGCGGGAGTCAAGTATTAAACAGTGGTTAAACCCGACGCTTGAACAGCGTGATTAAAGCACAGCAGGCCCGATGTGGTTTGTCTGACGGTGCTCGCTGGCTTTAGGTTGGGGGGATGTGCTTAGGGAAGGGACAAGGGTCACCACCCTTCTGACCCCCGTAGGCAATTAACTTCTACTTCCAAGCAGGAGGTGCCATTATCTTTAACTCAGCAGGCATAACTGCACATAATTAGAGGTCATAATTACGGTTCTCTTTTTAAAATGTGACCATAGTATTCAACTTGACCTCTTGTGGCAGTGTTGCCTACATGCTGGGAAGTACACAAGAGGCGGGTACAGGCCTGTTTGGAGACACCGTGATGGGCAGCAAGCGTCCTCTCACAGTTCTGAGGTCAGGCGCCCACGCTTATTCCCTGAGGAACTTCGATCTGTTTGGGGTTTACTGATGATCATGTTTTGCTGAGAAACATTTTACTTCTTTAAATAGACACGGACTAGCCAGAGCTTCATGCGGTCTTTCTGACTATGGCAAAACGGCAAAAGCAACCACTCCAATTAATATGCCAGTAGTTATGTACGTCTACTGGTTAATTATCCATGTAATAACGAAGTTGAAAAGATCGATTCCTGATCCTTGTTCCACTTTAGTGTTTTGTAGGGCTGCTACAGAGACTCTACTTCACTTTCTGACATCGTTATTTTATTATATCTCGTAATCGACCTGACCTAGCAATATTTCTAGCTTATATAGCCCAAATCATTATATGGAATGTATAATTTTGTGGGGAAGTAAAATCTACCTGGATTTTCATAGAGCCAGACTGCTTTTAGTTTTAAGCACAGAAGAATTTTTGAGCTAAAAGATCCTCCGAAATCTTCTTACAGACGAAATGCCTGAGGTAAGTTCAGATAGAGGGGAAGCAAATTTGATGGCAGAAAGTCATGGGGTGAGGAACTCATAGCAACATTTTACGACCAACCTACGGTTAGCGCCTTATTTGGTGGCCACATCCAACACAAAGCCTAAGCAGCTCATCTGCGTCTCTCATATTCCTTGACTTAGAAGCACCTGCTTCTTCACCTTTTACCAGTAGTCATTAAATAACCCTGACAAATAGCCAAGTTCTTCCCAACAGTATTTTAAATCTCAGTCGATGCTTGAAAAATTGGAAAGAGAGATGCTGCAAAACCAGCTAATCTCTTCCAAACTGGGGGAAAAAAAGGGATTGAAAATTCCAAGGCCTGATACAAGTAGTTTCAAATGGATAAGACAATGTCAAGTCACAACATTTACACAGCCGAGTGACAATTCCCTTCTGGAGGCATGAGCTTCGAATAAACGGCCCTGAGAGTTTTTTTTTTTTTTTTAAACCAATATACTATTCTTGAATTGAACAGCCTGGGACTGAATGATGGTTCTCTATATTTGTAAAAGCTCTTTTATTCAGGAAAGAAAAATCCAACTACTATTCAGAGGTGTCCAAAACTAGAGTTTAAATAAAAGAATAATTGCCTTACTGCTTTTATAGGCATGTCACTACTAAGAAATACTACTTTACTACTATTTTCTTTTGGTTCAGTAAAAGAAGTCAAAGGAACAAGTCTAAATACCTTACAACAAAGGTATTTAATTGAGACCAGTTCATTTGCATCTCAATGTAAAGTCACTGCATGAAATACCAAAGCAAATGCACTGATACAGTTCATTCCACCATTGTAATGAATAAGGGGGAATGTTTCAGTGGTAAATGGTAAATTCTTCAAGTGTTGGAACATTTCATGTAGTTACTTGGCCCAGAAACTCCAGTCTCATGCTTCACAAGGATCTTACGAAATATGTGCCTGTATGTCACAGTTCTAGAACTGTGGCTTGACACAGCACCTAGTATACTGCTGTTGCTCAGACATCCTATTAAAGTAAGAGGCTTGGTTCCCTAGAGCTTTGCTTTACTGCTTGAGAAACCAGGGCTCACCATATTTATCTCTAAATGCTGTTTGCTGCATTAATTTACACAAGCAAGCCACAAATTAAATACTGTCATTTCCTATCTCAATTAAATGTTGGTTCTGGACCGCACACTTCTTTTAGCTACTTTTGGCCATGGCAGACTGGCAGCCTCAGCGCCTGGCGATTGAAAGGGTTAAAAATGGGGGCGCAGTTGGGTCGGCCCCTTCCTATGAGGGTTCATCAGACTGAGCACATTTAGAAGTAAAACATTCCTTCTGCATTGTAAAATCCTGGCGTCTGCTGAGTAGCAAATCGGGCTCACTTCACTTTGCTTCGTTTTATTCTCAAAAGAAACTACAGTTTACAGTTTGGATGACAACACAATTTTTATATTTCTTCACATTCTCTAGCTGCCTATTTTCTCCACCTAAGCACTTAGCAAAACAAACAAACAAACAAACAAACAAACCACACACACACACACACACAAAGCCTCAAACAGGATAGTTAATGAATCCAAAGTGGACTTAATCTTGTTGATTCCATTTCACATAAAACTGTTAATTTATCCGATGTTTTTCTTTATTTCACTACCTTTCATCTGGAATATACCACGTTCCTCCCACCAAGCCAGCGGATGTCACTCTGGTGTCTTTCACTCTACAGTTTTCCATGCTGGAAAGATGAGGGCCCAAACTTGAAGCAATTTTGGAGATTAAACTTTCCAAGTTAATTCCTTTTTATCACAATCTTCAAGCTTCAAAGTGGCCCAGTCATCTTGGTCGTGTTTATTAACTAAAGGTAATAGGAAAGATCTTAATCTGAGCTTCTGTGGATGCAGCTGCACAAACCAATTCTCTCTTTGTGAAAGTGGACAGACGGTTCTCACCTCCAGTCACCGAATCTCATTAGTGCCTTGGGACCTGATCAGCAGCACCTCGGCTTCTTAATGACCCCCCCAAACAAAAGCAGTTTGTGAGGAAGGAAAAAGCAGCTCGCACTGAAGACAGAGCAGGAAAGCATCTGGAAGGAAGAGTGGGAGAGAGTGGGTGCTCAGTCCTAGAGCCTGCACAAAGTGCCAGCAAACACTATGGGTCCATAGCTTTTATTCAGCCCTCTCAGTGGTGGACTGAATAGAAAACGGTGAGTATCCCCGGCTTTATACTTACTTATCAGAGGTAGGAGTCTCACCCTGGAGCACCTGGTTAGAACAGGACCAAATGCTCTCCCCTTGCTGAAAGAAAGCTCTGTGAATCTTCGGTTTCAATGAGCTTGAAATCTTTGCGATGCTAAGAAAGCTGCATTCTGTTAAGAGCTAAACATTTGTGGCCCCCCCCAAGACTCATGTTGAAACTTCTACCCACCAATGGGACGACTTAGGGAGAAGGAAGCAAGCTCTCACTAGAAACCAAACCTACTGGACCTTGACCTTAGGCTTTCTAGCCTAAAGACTGAGAAAATACATTTCTGTTTAAGCCACCCAGTCTAGAGGATTTTGTTATGGCAACCAGAGCAGAATAAGACACATTCCTTGGGGGCTCTTGTGTTATCAGAATACAACAATTCGCAAGGATTATGTGCAGCGGATAAGGTGGATCGCATGGACTCTATTCCACTAGTCTTCTAGCTGGAGTGGGTAGAAAGCTTTAAAAAAAAAAAAAAATCTTTATCTTCCAGAATCTCTTGCAGCTAGGGTTCTGGGTGTGAATTTGTTCTGCCAATTAAACGCATTCAGGTTGACTAAAGGTGCAGGTGAGGCGAGACCCCCTTTGGCTGTTTGAGTGGGTCCAGAGGGATCCAAAGACGCTGGGTTTTCCTGCTGTGGCGGACCAGTGTCCACTCTCCAGCGTCCACCCTCGATGTCAGCGGCAGTGGTTTCTGGGTCACAGACATGAGATATATTCCTGACCTTAACAGTTCCAGTGACAGTGGCCTCTCTGGTGGTTGGATCTACAGGATTCTGAAAATTATTCCTGAAGGGCCAAACTGGATTCTTCTTCTTTGGCCCTTCCAACTATTTTGTAAGCACTTAATTTCCTGGATGGTCTCCCTTTCTACTTCAGCCACTTAGGACACTTGCCATTCCCTGCTCTGTATCCCAAACTGGAAAACCAGGGCATCACTGAGGAGGACCAGAAAGCTGTTTGCTGGTATGTGAGGTGTACTAGAAATGAGGGCTGTGAGGGCCACCGCATTTCCTCTTTGCCTTTGCTAGCAGGAAGCTCGGAGCTGGGTTTTGAATCAATCACTGTCATTTTCTTAACCTCCATTCTTGAAGGGCAGACCCTCAGGGTGTCCCTCTCTCTCTTCACTTCTCACGCAGCGACCTTTTTAAAGTTCCTACATGAAGGGCTGTGAATACTGTTGTTTCTTGTGCTTTTGTCAATATGAGTCACCTCCTTTCTTTCTTTGGAGATAGGGAAATATATAGATAAAGTAAATAAAACATTTGCTTTGGACAAGCCACCGGTCTAAGGATATGACCCTCTCAGCTCACCTAAGTGGAGAGTTCTGAAGAGAAATAATGAGACCCTTCCTTTTTGTTCTGGAGGGCACAGGAAAATGGCCACCAAGAGGAAATCTGACAACCGGGTTTCTAGTAAAACAAAAAAAGAAAAAGCATGCAATACCAACAATTGTGGTGCAGCTGCTCAAGGGCATACCTAATAATTTATTAGGCTATTGCTTCCTCTAAATTTTATATTCGCTTTGACAGTATCAAAGGTAATGCTCTCACTCCACTTTGTTGACCCATGGGTATTTACTCCATAAGCTTTCCTGTGGATGCTTAAAGACTGAAGAACAAAGTTTCTTAAGACAACACGCAAGCTGAAAAGTAGTAAAGCATTTTGACGAATTTAGAAAATTCCCAGAGATGAACAAATAAATCAGTGTACACACTCTCTCAACTTTGATGATATGTCTTTTTATTATCTACCAACTAGTCACAGGCAAGTTACTTAGCACAAATGGCATCTATCTCCTTATCTATTAAATAAAATGTAAAATAAGGGGGGGATGGCTAGAGTAAAATGCCAAGATCAATTCTGTGCCCTAGAAGCGAGCTCAATCGTAGGCACCCCGTCCAACGTTGAGAGAGGACCAGGACCCAGGCTCCGGCCTCTGCCATTCTGAGGCTGCGCCTGCTGGCCGCACTTTCCAGGCTGGACAGAAAGGGCTGCCCTTGCTGGGGCTTCTTATTTGCTTAATCTCTTCACATCTATTTGCTTTGCTGCCCCGGACAACTAACTCAACAGCAAACAAAGGCCCGGGCTTCAGGCCCCTGGCTCCAAATTGGGAACCTGCCTATTTTGTTTGCTTTGGGGCACAAGGAGGGAGCAAATAGCAGCTTTTGTAAGTCAAGTTGGTGATATTCTTCACTCAATTAAGGCTGTGAAAAGATGAAGCTATGCAAAGGACCCTTTCCGGGGTAGGCACCTCCTACCTACCCACCTCCTCTGGTCCCTTTCACTGAATTCACCCCAAGGAGGTGGTTCAACTTTGATGTGAACTCACTATATTTTCTGCATTTTGTCAGATTTTTTTTTTTTTCTCAGCCCAGTGGGGACAGGTAATGTGAACACCTTCCAAGCGGAGTATTTTCAAAGAAAAAACACAGGCTGCAACCAGCCCCTTGGGAGTGACAATTCCATCTTCTGATCCCTATCAGAGGGCCAGAGGCTGCCTCTGACTGTAAAGCTGTGTATCAGGTAAGGAGAGGCGGCAAGTCAAGACCTTTTAAAAAGCAAGAGAATTAAAAGTATCCACGCTGGTGAGCAAAAAGCAAGGGAGAGAGTACGCGAGCCAATGGCATGCATTCTACAGAATATTATTTTGCAAGGCATGTAAACAAGATAGAAAGAGGATTGGTGGGTTCATTATGTAATTAAACTACAGTTGGTAATGGGCAGGGTTTTCTGTCTTTCAAAATCCAAACTAGTTATTCAAGCTTTCCCTGGGTACAGTTTAGAGATTCTATTGGGGGAAGGTGCCCAATTTTTCTTTGTCTGGATTAGAGTTAAAAAAAGTGCCGTTTTGCAAATCTGGCTTCTCTGAAAGATGAAACAATCACAAACCCCTCCTCCTTCTTCAAATACCTTTTTGCTTCATTTCTTCAGTTAGGAGGATAGAGTTTTGTTTTTTTTTTTTTTTTTTTTTTTTTTGGGCAGAAAGCCAAAGTAATACCCCAGCAAGGCATCTGACTTCTTTACAGAGACACATACTGTTTCATGTTTGATTTTGATTTTCAAAAGCAGAACAATTTTCACATCATTACGTAAAAAGCTTCCGCTATTTAAAGTGCCATTTCTAAATTAATATTATACCCCTGAGGCAGAATGCCTCTGACCACACTAAATTCTATCCATTTAATAAGGTGAGAAAAGTTCTCGCTCAAAAACTTAGTAAAAGCGACAGTAAAAACTTTCAGTCTAGAACAAGAAGTTAAGGTCAGTGGTTTCGGAAACAGAAACAAACTCATAGATAAAACATTTTAATTCTTGCCACATAGGAGGAGGGTTGGGATGCTGGGTGAAAAGAGGGAAGGGATTAAGACGTGAAAATTGCCAGTTATAAAAACAGTTACGGGATGTAAAACAGCACAGGGAATGTGATCGATAATACTGTAATAATTATGTAAAGTACCAGGTTTGTACTAACTTTTTGGGGTGATCCCTTTGTAAGTTATGTAAATGTCTAATCACTATGCTGTACACCTGAAACTAATATTGTATGTCAACTGTAATTGAAAAATTCAAAATTATTATTTTTTTAAGGCAGTTATTTCTGCGTGTGGTTTTGTTTTTTCCCTAAGGCATATCTCCAGTTGTTTATCACTGTCAGCCCAAATGCAGAAGCGAAGTGGCTTCTCTGTGCACTTTCTGTTGTATGGCCGTCGAGACAATTTGCCGGACCAAGAGACCTACAGTGACATCTGATACATGTGTCTGGTGGTGGTGGCCAGACGGCTGAAAAATCTGATGACTTGATGTCTTAAAATTTTAACAGCTGGGCAGATGCCGATGGAATAAGAAAACAGCTTCCTGCGTCTAAAACTATTCACTTCATTTCAATGTCAGACCAGGATCTTAATAAAGCAACCTCGGTACTCTTGATAAAATTTACTAACTTGTTGATAATTGCTCTAGAAGCATGCCTAACTCCTTAGGATCAAAACTCAGAAAGTGCGACATTTTTGCCAACCAGCAAAGCAGAGAGATTAAACCAAGAGCGAAATGCCTGGCAGGGAGGGCCGGCCACTGGCAGCAGGTCTAGCTCAAAGCACCACAGGCACCTGGGCTGACAAACTCTGTTGCTAGGGAAGCTGCTTCAGGGGCATTTACAGGACTTAATGTGGCCAGACACACGGCAGGGCCATCGGCGTGGATGGTGGGGTAGTGAGGAATAACAGGTGAGTAATGAAAAGCATTGGGCCCTCAACGGGCATAAACTCTCTGTCATTTCTATCTGCTGGATAAAAAACACCAAAAAAAGTCTTTAAAACCACCAAATTTTACCGAAAGCAGAATAATCTATGAGGGGCAGGTCGAGGGAGAAATTGCTTTGGCAGATGAGTTTCTAACACCATTATATGACAAATGCATTTAGAACGCATCCAGGCCACCAGCTCATCAGCTGGTGCCGGAGCCTCTGGAACTGCAGTCAGTCTCCTCGCTTGATGTCGTTGGCAGATTTTGCCACTTAAAGTGAAACAAACGATGTATAAAGAAACCAATTTTACCACAGGCTAATTGACACAAACGAGAGTTAAGTTCCGATGGCGTCTCATCAACGTCACAATATGACCGGAGGACCTGCTGTACCTTCGAACAGGTCTCCCCACTAAATGACTGTCCGCATCGGACCATCAAGAACCCCTTTCCCTCGAAGCCTCTGCCGCTCTTCTTCTTCATCCCACAAACCGTAGTCCGGCCTTTCCATCTGGCATTCAGAGCCAAATGGCTCCTCTCCCTGCAGTGAGCCTGCCCCTCCGGCCAGCCTCTCCTTCAACTCGGTGAGACCTGGTGCCCCTCGTGGGCATCTGACATCATGTCGCCACGACCCGGGCTCCTTCCCCGTCCTTTCCTCCTAAGGAAACGGCACCCACCCCTTAATGAAAATCCTACGTCCGCACAGTTTCCTGTTGTGTGGAATTGTTGTCAAAACCTTCCACGATCATTCTCATTAAGGATCTGGTGAATGGATGACTCCGCCCTGGCCATGTTCAATCTTGACGGCCCTACCACCAGGCCAGATGCTTCTTGAGGGGGAGGAGTGTTGTATTAGCATCTTATGGTTCTGTGAACCTGCTCTCCCCAGACGGGACCCTGCAGTGTGCTGATTTTATGAGAGCATCTTCATTTATCTTCCATGAGGCCCCTGAACGAACGGGGTGTTTAAGCCCCCGGAAACCGCTCAAAGAAGGAGCAGGCATCTTAGGAAAGGGACGAGAGAGTGACATCTCAAAATGCTTCTATGTGTTGTCTGTTTTGCCCCCGTTCCCAATTACTAGTGAGAAAGGTACCGAAAAGTCTGAGTTCTGGTGCCGCACATCTGGGTTTGAATTCACCATTCAGTTGCTGTGTGACTCTGGGCAAGTCGTTTCACCTCTCTGAGCCTCAGTTTCCTTTCCAAAGGAGACCAGGCACCCTAGTTCATGGGTGGTAGCTAAGAATTAAATATTTTTGCAAATCGTAAAATAAAAACTGTATTAAAAACATTTTTTTTGGTTAGTTGCTTGGAAAAATGCTAGCTTCCCATTCCCACCAGTGACTCTCAAAAAACCACCAAAGGAAATGGACAAAGTCCAGCCCGGTAAGTTTTGAAGTGGCCTGTGTCCCCTCCCCTCTCCTGTGCAGAGCCCGCAGCACTGCTGCCAGGCCTGGCTCACTATGCTGGTGGCTCCCTAAGGTGCTGATGCACTCAGGCAAAACGAAGCTAACATCTGCATTCTATTTGCTAATGAGCAATCATCATTTGTACCTTTCTCCAGCCTGGGATTCAGCTGCCTGGAATACTAATGCCATTAGAAGCTGGAGTCTTTTTTTGAAAAACACACATTCATTTAGCAAAACCCTATTTAATTCATTGACATTTGTATGGTTCCTGGGATTCCTTGGCAATAAATACGTGGCTGGTTATGAAGCTCTCCATTCCCTTCTACCCCACCCCTCCATTATTGAATATTTGGGTGTCGGAGTGGGGATCGGGAGCCAGGTGACTTGAGAGGTCCTAGACTTGCCGTTTCAACTAACTCAATATGTATGCTCAAATAAATCAGTGGATTTTTGACTTAATTTTTTAATCACGTGACTAATACAAGAATACAGTTGCTTATTTAAAAAATAAGGCCATCACAAAAAGGTCATCTGATCCTACTGTCCTGCCCCTTCTCAGAAGGTAACCTTTCCTACAAGCCTGGTGTTTATCTGTCTCGAACCTGTTCTCTGCAGACACGTAGACGAGAATCTGTATCTTTCAAAACTAGATAGTGCAGCTGCCTCACAGAAACGGAGACAGACTTGTACGCTGCTCTGCAACTTGTTTTTGTTTTTTTTTGTCCATCAGTAAGCTCAATTTCTATCCATCTGAGGTGCAGAGGGACGTAGCTCATGTCTTTTCACGGCTGCATAATTTATTTCAACATTTCCCTGGCTGTGGACATTTATTTAGCTTGTTTCCAATTTTTGGCTTTCATAAAGAAAGCCGCTGCACGTCCACGTGGGGCTGCTTTCTAGTGGATTCGTCTCGAAGAAACTTTCTGGGCCTCACTTTCTTCGTCCGCTAACAAGAGGGTTGGACTCAACAGTCCATTGTGACTGTACTTCTAGTTAATGTTTTATGGCATTAGGGGCCACTTAAGAAGGCTTTGTCTCTTCACACGAACTCTATTCCCAATCCAGCCCCCAGCTAAGACTTTCCTTATGTCTCTAAGGTCTTCCATAGTCTGAGTTCATTTATCCTTATTTTCTGCTCTTATCAAACACACATGAACTTCCTTCTTAAGAAATTCCTGCCACTCTTTAATACGTGGCAGGCGTCATCAGAGATGCTCAGAATTTATAACGTGTGTGCACGCGCCCCTGTGTCAATGTCAGCCCCATGCGGAAAGGCCTTGCCTGCTTGCTCATCACATCTCAGGAGCCAGGAGCAGTGCACCACACACAGTGGGCTCTCATTAAACATCTGGTCAAAGGATGGATGACTGCTACCCAGGCCATAAGCTAGGCCCGTAGCCTGGGGCAAGCTGACTTAACCTCTATCTCTCTGTGTCTCAGTTTCCCCAGCTGGAAAAATGAGATAATAGTACCTCCTACCCTCACAGGTTTGCTGTGAGGAGATAACAAGTTGACAGCCCTTAGAACAATGCTTGGTACAATGCTTGGCATACAGAACCAGTCAACTAACGTCAGCTGCTATTATAGTTATCCTTATGACTTGTGTTAAGTCTGATGTTCCATTTGATCAATGGGAGACTGTCCTCAGGGGCACCCCTGAGCCTGCTGTGGCGCAGTGCTGAGATAGCACGGAGCTAGATGTGCCAGAAGCTGTCAGCACAGGTATGGTAGGGTCCTCGCCACCCCCAGCACTAATAACCTGCTTGTGGCTTATTGTCCTTTTTATTATAATGATGTATATAATTCCATATTAATAACAACTTATGAGCAGAACTTTTTGTTTGTTTTGGCCTGTTTCATTTTGCTTTTTGCAAGTGACGCTTTTTCGTTTAGTTTCAAAGTCCCTTCTTCTCCTTTCTCATCACCACATTTTTCTTCTTCCTTTTGCACCATGGATCTCAGAGGTTCTCTCAGGAGGAGGCAAGTTCCCCGGATGCATTTGGGGCCTCCCCTTGGTTCCGATTCAGATCACAGGAAGTGGCAGAGCAACTGGGTACACAGGCTCCAAAGCTAGCTCTGGCACTTCGCTTCAGTGTGACTTTAGTCAAGACATTTGCCCTTTTTGTGCATCGGCGTCATTATCCCTAAAATGGGCTGAGGGGAGGATTACATGACCCGACGTGTAGAAAGCACGTAGGAGGGTCCCTGGCACTCGGTAAATGCTGTACCATCATCTTCAGACTAAATTGGTGCAACCAAAGTACCAAAATCTTAAGGACCTGCAGTGTGAGCTGTGTTTCCAGGTGGTGTGATGGATTCTTCCTGGCTGTGTACATATACTGACCCTTTCCACACTGCCTACCCCCACTGCGTTGGGTCCAGAATATGTTTTCATGGGCTGGCGGAGTAGGAGGAGGGATGCAGCCATGACTGTGGCGAAGACAACTGATCTGGACCCAAAAGTTACTCCCCCTAGGAACCCTCTGGAGTTAACCTGCCCAGGCAACTGAACATCAGTGATTGTGTCAGAGGAATTTCCATCAATTGTACACAAGTGCAGGTTTTGAAAGACGGGGCCAACACATGGGAGACTCCATCAGAAGAAGATTGCCTGAGAACCCGCAGCAAGCAAGGATGAGCTTCAGCTTAGATGGTGCTACCAGAAGGGCTATTTACTCCCTGAAGGTCTAACCTGATAAGACAAAGACTGAAAAATGGCCATGGGGAGGCAACCTTGATGGAAAGGAGAGACACGGAAATTAATTACAGGGCTCTACACAGAAGGTGTTCAAATTTTCAAGCTCACTGGAGTTGGACCAGTCGCTGAAAGTGAGTTCAGAGAGGCATTTAAAAATATAACCTATTTTTATACCAACGAGCAGCAGAAGCAATAGGTACAGAAATCACAAATGAAGGCAAAAGCCTGTGTGTGTAACATACGTCCGAGGATGGTGTCAGGGCCTCTCAGAATTATCACTAAGAGAAAAAAAAAAAGGAACATGGATTTTACTATTTGACAATAAAGACAGTGCTAACAGTGATTACTTTGTTATGACTATAGTTCTATTCTAGTGAAGCGTCTTATGCTAGCGTTTCTTCCTTTCTCGGGGATGGTGTTCTATTGCTATGACAACCAGTAACATTTTGCACACCACAGAGCACTATATCATGTATCACCATGGCAGAAGAGGAAATGCCAGAGTATTTAAAAGCCACCTTCTTTTCTTTCTCTCTCTTTTAAAGTCTGTTATCACTCCCCATGCATTATTCACCACACATATTATATATAACCTTTGGTTACAGTCAGATTTATTATATATACAGCAAAAGCCAGAAAGCCTTGCAAATCCCTTAACATTTTATAACAAATAAATGATAACCAAACTCTATTATTCTGGTTTTTCTTCAGCACAGTTATAAAGAACTTACTTTTACCAACTTCCTTATTGGATGAAGAGTCTTTGTCAGACTTTTACAAATGTTTGTCCTATACAGCGAGAAATCACCTTTTAGGAAATGAATCATTCCCTGTAACAGAATTTTCCAATACACGAAGCATTGTCTATTGAAATGTCTTTTTTTTTTAATTTTTAAGAATATTTTAACAAAAAAAATTTTAAATTGTATCATGTTCTTCCCTGTACACACAATCTTTTCTTAAGGACTTAGTTGTCACCATGGAAACCCATTACTGGGCATCGCTGTAAGGCACGATGCTCTCCAGAGCTGATGTCACTTGTGGAATAGCTGGCTGGGGGGGTTGGGAGCTCTGGCCAGTCAAAGGGAGGGGAGGGCTCCAAAGGTCCATTTTAGCATTTAGCATTGCGTGAAGATCTTGCACCATCCCATATTTTCAAGGTCTTTGAACTCTATGGAAAGGCATCTACATATATTAAACTTAGAAAATGCAAAATCCATTCTAGTGACAGCCAGAGGGTAGGGGATACAGATCTCTCTGAATGGACAGAAGAATCCGATGTTTGCCTTTAACCCAAGGGATGTTGGCAAACTGAAGCCAGCCTCTTTAAGTTATGGCCTCATTACAAAGTGACTATAAAAAGGGGATCACCCCAACAGTGAGGGGCACAGATATTCAAGTGAGTGCAGGCTGATTTTTTTTTTTCCCATTAAAAAATCCCAACAAGTTGAAGGCAGCTCGTCCCTCACTCCCACCCCCAGAAATTCAGTTAGGCAATACCTCAAATTATTTGAAATGACCTCAAAGAGCAATTAATTACTTTTTAGTGAAGTAAGCATTTCTTTCCTTTCTTTCTTTCATCTTCCTTTTTCTAAAAAATGAAAACATAAGCAACTGCTTATTTTTATGCTTGTTATTTGTGGACAAAAGTTCTGTCAAGAATATCTAAACAATGGAATGCACCCTCACTGTTTCTGCAGAATAAGAAACCATTGGGGCTCAACTTTTTAAAACCGTGAACCAGAGGGTCAGATTTGGTCTGATTCGTTCGGTAATTTGAATCACTGTAATAGTTTCAACCCAGGCTCACAGTCCAAATTCAACTTTGACTACTGAGTAGCAGATTTCTGCATGAGGAGACAGAATGCAAGACGGAGGCCAGAACAGGATGTGGCAAGGTTGTGGCGTGTGTGCTTGAATGAAGTCCAGCCACCTACAGGAACAGCTCTGGACTGGGCAGGGTACAGAACACTGAACTTGGTGCAGGGCCAGACCAGACAGACCCCCTGCCTTGAGTCTGCCCATGCCCACTGAGAAGGCAGCCATGAAGACAACGGGAGACATCCAGACACTGGTGGCTGATGGCTTCCCAGTAGTCTGGGTGAGGCCTGTGTGTCCACCTTAGTGAAGTTCTTTAGGGTGAGGAAGATCTAGAAAGCCTGAGGACTGAGCTGTCGTCAGGCAGCCTCCAGAAACCTCAAGTTGTTCAGACTTCCTCTCTCAAAGCTGCCAGAAGCACCTGCTAGGTCCCTTCGAGGAGCACCTGATAGGGATTTGTGGCAGTTCTCTCACTGGACAGTCATGGGTGGGATGGGGCCACTGCTAGATGCTGATGAAGAGAAGTTCTCCAATATCCCTGATGTATAGAAGGTTCTGGAAGGCAGATGGGAGGGGTGACCTTCTTTCTTTTCTTGGACAATTTGAGCATCTTTTAACCCAAAGAAGATTTAGAATAAAGAACAGAAATGTTTTAAAAAATCAGATCTTTAGAATTAATCTTTAAAATAAGAAATCAGTGCAGATCTCATATTTTAAATATTTGCTACAATCGAAAAAAAATCAGCTTGTAAGGATAACGACCAGTCTAGAAACATCAATTTAAAATGTGAAATTAAATAATCAATTTAGACTTTGATTCTGAGTTGAAATCTCACTAAAGTCATATACAGTATAAGAAAAACCTTAAAAGACTGCATGGTGCAACATACTAATAAGCTCAATTAGATTTATAAGAACCGCTTTAAGTGCTTATGGAGGCTTGTTTGTTGAGTCAGGCAATTTAGTACTTATAAATTTAATATGTTCGATTTCCTTTACAAATGCAGTCTAAAATGTTTAAAGGAGTTTAATTAACTAAGTTTGCAAATCAGACCAAACATTAATAAAAAGCCCCCTTAAAAGTGATTGTTAAAAATTGCTAGGCTTATAAATAAAATGAGATCTCTGAACGGCTCTTAAAAGCCTAAGGAAATGTAAGATTTTAGATTTTGTAACTTTAATAAAAATTAATTTTATAAAGTAAATATCAGGATAATCTTTTCTGCGCCTAATGCTGTGAAACTCTCTCTACCCTACCTATGTGACATTAACTTTTTTAGTTATTCAGTCTTCAACAAAAATGTATTGATCACCCACCACGGGTCAGGTACTGCGCAAGGGCGCAACTGGGTATGTCCTGGCTCTTATAATTATCTAGCAGGGGAGATTAACTTAGGTTTACAAACAAATACTGTATTAGAAAACAGGAGACAATGAACTAAATATAAAGTGAAACTGGAATTCAGAAGGAGAAATCAATGAAATCATCCTAACAGAATATTTGGATTGCACTGAGTTTGGAATTGGCTTTTTAAGGTTTGTAAGACTCCTTTCTACACCCTGCTATCCTGAGTTTGCCCTATACAGACAGATATATTCATGCTTCTACTACCCTGTGACCTGGAAACTCAGATTTTAAGTCTGTTACAATTATGTGCAAAGTAAAGGTTAACAGGATGTGAGTGAAAGTCCATAAAGCGGCTCTCCTAGAAAAGGGTTTATTTTATGAAGATTGTGACAACTTTGCTCAGCATTCTTTCCATTTTCTTCGTGAGTTTGGTTCTCCATTCCCGACTTGTCTTATAGGTGAGGTTGCCAGATAACTGACTGCCATACAAGTATCCCACTACCAGAAATAGGTTTATTGCTAGCCAGTTTTAGATGTAGAATGAGAGCAGCTTTACTTCTAAAATTAAGTCCAAAAGGCAAGGATGCCATTCTAGTGAGAAGATAGTAAATTCCCAAATGGGGGGAGGGAGGGAATCTAGTTGTCTCTGATTTTCAATCTACCAGGGAAACTTAAGTACTTTCTAGAATAGTATGCCTACCGGGAAAAATTGCAATTA
The DNA here is from genome assembly GCF_902729225.1 of Pteropus medius. Classification (NCBI taxonomy): domain Eukaryota; kingdom Metazoa; phylum Chordata; class Mammalia; order Chiroptera; family Pteropodidae; genus Pteropus; species Pteropus medius. The sequence goes on from NW_024349797.1 coordinate 13,465,702, forward strand.
TTCTATACTAATTGTTATGGGTTGAATTGTGCCCATCCCGCCACCCTGAAATTCCTATGTTGAAGTCCTACCCAGTACTTCGGAACATGACATTATTTGGAAATGGTGTTACTGCGATATAATTAGCTAAGCTGAGGTCATACCAGAGTAAGGTAGACTCCGAATCCAAAATGTCAATATCCTTATAAAAAAGGGAAATTTGGACAGATACAGATAGAAGCACAGAAGAAATGCCATGTGAAGATGGGAGTGATGCTCTCAAAAGCCAAGGGACTACCATAAGCTGGAGAAGAGGCCTGGGACACATCCTTCCCTATGGCCTTCGGAGGGAGCATGGCCCCGCTGACACCTTGATCTTGGATTCTGGTCTCCAGAACTGTGAGAGACTAGATGTCTGTTGTTTAAGCCACCTAGTTTGCGGTGCTTTGCTAAGGCAGACCTAAAAAACTAATATACTAAGTAAACAGAGCCAGAAGAAAAAGCAACCTTGGGAACATCTCATTAAATTCTACCACAGATCAACTGCCATTCAATTTCAAACATTTGTGTCAACCTCAAAATAGACTCCAAGTGCAACAAAAATGATCTCGGTCAACATGCTGCTACCCCTCAGCACCCAGGAATGAGAATTTTAAGCTGTTTTGGGGTCTGGCTCCTTCCCATTTGTCCAAACCATGATTTTCTGTCTAAAAACAAACAAACAAACAAACAAACACCAGAGCTAAAGTGGCTGCAATATGACACAAACCCTCACAAGGTGTTTACTGGGTCTTCTTCCACGCAACCAAGAACAAGCTCTTTGCTCTCAATACTTCACCAGCTGGACTCCCCCCACGATGCCCACTCCATCTAGAGAAAATGAGACTGATAGATTTTTTCCCCTCTAGTAACGTCAGGTTTCTTCCTGTGAGTGTAATATGACTAGTCAGTGAGGTAATAAAATGTTTTAAGATGTTGATGATGTCATTTCTCAAAGGTTCCAGAGCAGTGGCTCTTCCGAACTTTTAGGAGGCGACCATGGCAGACAAGCACTATGGTGATCCCCAATGGGGACCTCGTAGACCCTCCCTTCCTCCGACTGCAGGCAGGATGTTACTTGCTTCTAGTAGTGACATATGGCAGAGGCGACAGTCACTCCTGGGGTCACGAACACCCTATGAGACTGCTGTAGCAGACTGGAAAGAGGGGTGCTCTTGCTGGCCTTGAAGTCAGCTGCCATGATCATGAGGGCCTATGGAGGGGGGCATGTCACAGATAGTGGGGGTCTTTAGCACCTGAGAGTGGACCCCACCTGACAGCTGGCAAGAAAATGGGGCCCTCCATTCTTCAACCACAAGGATTTGAATTCTGGCAGCCGTCATATGAGCGTGAAAGAGGACCCAAGCTCTAGAAAAGACACTTCACCGACACTTGCTTGCTGCCTGGTGAGACCCTGGGCAGGGCACCCAGCTAAGTGCCTGGATTCCTGGCCCGGGGCTACCATGAGATAATAAATACGCCGCTTTAAGCTGCTGTTTGGGGTAATTTGTTATGCAACGGAGCAAACGGATACAGCAATGATGCTATCCTTTGAGGATCTCATGAAAAAGAAGGAATCTCTAATTAGCGAAGCTCAGTAAGGCACACGTTTTGAATATAATCTCAGGGATTTGTTAGGCGCTCTAAAACTTGTCAATGAGCCCCAAGATGTTCTTGGACAACAGGTTATGAACCTTTGTTTTTGTCTAGTCAATGAAATCTACTGCAAAGCCTGGTGACATCTGGGAAACTAACAAGGTCACAGTACATAAAGATCACCTGCTAGCCCATTCCCACCATCCGAAATGTGAATTTAAATAGTTTGTTTCATTCTTCATCTGTACGATAATCATTATTTTAATATTATATCATCTTTAACTTGCTTAAGAGATAGAAAAGCATAATTTGAAAAAAAGACAATTCCTTATTTTATTAGAAGAAAATCTTCAATCCTGCTTCTTCTAGTAGGATTAATTATGGGTAACCTGCTGCCCCCCACCCTGCTCCCAAAGCATGGCTTGTAGAAAGCTGGAAGTGTTGTAAGTTATTTTAAAAACCACGTGTTTAGCAGGACAGGCTCAGTTCATTGTCCCGCAAAAGAGAACTCGTTCAGAAACAATATAGCAACACCTGAAAGAAACTTTCTATTCCGAACATCCTTTGTGGTAATATATTGGAAAGAAAACAAACTGGAATTTAAACATCTGGATTTAAGTCCTTGTTCTACTACTTGCTAGCCGTGTGCCTGGGAGGAAGTGACTTATTTCTCGGAGGCTGTGTCTTCTCAACCATGAAATGGGTTGTTGGGAGGAACAGATGACATAGTCGGGAAAGAGCCTTGCACAGCGCCAGGCCCTATGACAAGCTACCAAAACACCGCCACAGGCCTAAAGAAGGAAATTCACTCAACGGTCCCAACGAGGGGAAGGAAGTCCTGACCTGTCATGTGATCGGTGTTAATGATGACAGTTAACTCTCCTGCACTGGTGTCTATGGAGAAAGAGGCAAGAGTGGTCACCCTGAGGACAAAAACAGATAAGGAGAGAGTCCCTGATGACGATACTAATCTCCCAAGTTCTGAGCAATAGCAAAGGCAATTTAGATTTAGTCAAGGACTCTGACAGCCACAGAGGCAGAGAAACAAACATAACCCCGAACACACAAAAACCCTGCAGCACCAGAGGATTTATTAGGCCCTTGTGACTCTCGGCTCTGAGCATGGGTTTACAGCAGCTCAGCAGCCAGAACACCCTTCTATCCTGGTGGCTATGGGATCACCTAAGTGGGAGAAAAAAGGACAACCGCGATCCACCTTTGCTCAGGTGCACACTGCATTGACACTCTAGTTGGGCTGTTTGGGCAGGAAGCAGATGGTACTGTGCCCTTGGGAGCAGGAGCTGACTTTCCCAGGGCTTTTCTTTCACAGGCATGTGCTCTCCCTGGCTGGTCCTCAGCCAGGCTTGGGATGGAGGACCACCCACAGGGCTGGGTACAGGTAGGAGGATGCTAAAGGTTGTCTTCTGTGTGATGCTCACCGAGGCCAATGAGAGATGAAAGGAGACAGGCAGATCAAAGGAGTGAATAACAGCTACCAGCACAGGCACCAAATGAACAGAATGACGTCAAGGGAAACTCAACCGATCCTATGGATGTAGATGGGAAAAGATCAGCTCAGGATGGCCAAGGCCCCAGGCTTTGTGGCTCTGCGCCGAGAGAGAGGGTGTGCTGTCACTGATGAATGGCCTTCGGAAGAAGTAAGGCAACTGACACCATGGATTCAATAGTCCATAACAAGTGTCATGGAAACTGATGCTTTTCCAACATGGTATCTCTGCTGTCTTAGGAAGCCAAGGAGGAAGGTATATCTCACCACACTGTCACATGGTTTGCTGATATGTCTGTGTACCCCCACCCCCATTTTCCCCAGGAGACCATGATCCCCCACCCACGGCAGGGATAATGCCCCTTGCATTTCTGTACCCCAGGCATCCAACACACGATGCCAGGCACAGAGCACTCAGAAAATCTGCTGAATAGATGATCCCTTACCTGCTCTGTTCCTTTTTCCACCTGCTCATCACCTGCTAACAACCTCTGTGACGAAGGGCCAGGCTGTCTTGAGATTAAATTCTAGCTCCGGCATTACTAGCTCTGTGACCTTGGGCAAATCACTTCACTTCTGTGTGGGTCATTTTCCCCTAATGGGGTTAATAACAGTATACATGGTCTCCAACTTGTGATTTTTCAACTTTACAATGGTGAGAAAGTGATACATAAGCATTCAGTAGAAATTGTAGTTTGAATTTTGATCTTTACCCAGGCTAGCAATACGTGGCTACTTTCTCGTGATGCTGGGCACTAGCAGTGAGATGGTTCTACCCAACTGGAGACTAGTGCTAAGTGTTCTGAGTGCGTTTAAGGTAGGCCAAGCTAAGTTCTGATGTTCAGTAGATTAGGTGTATTAAATGCATCTTCGACTTAACGATACCAGTAACTCCACTGTAAGTCAAGGAGCATCAGTATCTACCTTATAGGGGGTCTGGGATTAAACATATGTAAATGGCTTTAGAAGCATGCCTGGCACAAAGTAAGCACTATTTAAGTGTTAGTTACTATTATTATTTTGATAACTACGTCTTTTTTATTTAGTAGATTTATTGTTTTTCATCTGTCTCCCTCACAAGGCCCCCTCCACAAGGGCAAGGACTTATGCCTGTTTTCTTCCCCCACGAATCCCAAGCACCAAGAACTGTGCCAGGTGCCCAGTCGGCCCCAATAGTTATTAAATGAACAAATGAACTTTTTAGATCTTAGAGGCCCCGTCTTACTCTACGTTAAATTGCATAAACATCCTTACTTGTGTGCCAATGTAGATCGAAGTTCTCTACTTTTTGTTAAAAATAATAGCTTCCATTTACAAAGGACTTCCACCTCTGATTTCTTATTTGAGCCTTCCACAACCTTGCCATAAATCTCCACGGTGTCTCCTGGAGTGGCACATACCCAGCTCTGCAAAAATATTGGGACTTGAGGCTGATGATAATGACGATGATGTCCCACACCATCTCACCTGTGAAAGGCCATTCATTACCTGATGAGAAGTGAGCCTGCCTCACGTGTTTGCACCAATTTACCTTGCGTGATCCTGTTGCTCTTGTTTTTCTACTGAACCCAAAAAGAGGACTCGTTTTTATTTCCTTTCTCCCAAACTGGTATTTTAAAATAATTTTTCTTTCCAATTAAAAAACGAGTACCTGTTTATTATGGAAAATCTCACACGAAGCAAGAAGAATATAAAGAAGAAAGCTGAAATGATCCACAACCCCATTTGGTGCCAGTACTGGCTTTTTAGGAAGCATGTGCAGCAAAATATTACTGTTTTTGCAGGGGGAAAAAAAAAATGTTAGCATGACTTCTTAACCTCACTGGTCACATGGAATTCTGGGAGTCAAAAACAGTCCAGCCTGGGGTGGGGTGTGTGTGTGGGGTGGTGGGGGGAGGTGGCAGGAGCTAAGGAGCCAGGGGCCCGAGAGGGAGGCAAAGTGGGGGTCTGATCTGATCCGCCCGGCAGAGTGAAAAGTGTGCCCTCTGCCATTCTGTGGACTAGAGTTTTGTCAGCAGGACATGGGCAGCAGTCCCCCAAGACCAGCAGCGTTTAGAAGGTCCCAGCGCACAGTTGGGGTGCCAGGGCCCTGGAGGGGACCGACACAGAACGCTTGCATGTGGAGACAGGAAATCAGGTCAGAGCATGTCTGCCCTAAGGAATTCCGTTCTGGGGACTCTTCCTACCTACCTAGTGGTGCCTCTGAGCTGGGGCAGGGGGCAGATGTGCCTATTCTATAACCGTTCCAAGACCAGCAAGATGGGAGTAGGGGGACAGAGAGGTATGGATTCCCAGGTCTGCTCAGATCCATTGGCTGGGGGAGCAGCAAGTTGTGGCTACTGAGTTTACATCTGAAAGAGCTGAGAGGGGGCCAGGATGGAAGCAAGGGCTAGCAGCCACTTCAGAGGGGCATAAGCTCAGTGATTCAGTAGAGTGTGGACCTCAGCCTCGAGAATCTTACCGGCCCTTAGGCTGTAGGTTCCTAACTGCATCTGAGCCAGGTCTGGAAAAAGTTATAAGAGCCACAGCAGTCACTACTGCATTGCATTTTCCCCTCAGTCTGCTTCAAGTTTCTGACCAGCTAGAGACATGAGCAGATACCAGAAGGTTCCTGTAAGTCAGAATCTGAAGGTTAGTTCTTTCAAACTGATCATCTGCAGGATGATACGTGTGTCTGAAACTTGGTTCATATTCTTCAAACACGAACTGCTCACCTATACGTAGTTCATCCTACACATAGTATTACTAACAACCAAGAGACTCATGTGCTTTGTCAATAAAATTACTGTCTTGGTGATGCCAGGAGACCATGAACTGTTGCTATCGTCTATTCCTGTTTCAATTGATGTAAACCAGGGCAAGAAAAACCGGGACCCTTAATTACATAACCGGGAAAGGTTATATAACCAAGGTCCTGATGCAACTTCAGCTGTATTCGTGCCAATGAGAGCTGAAGGCGCTCATCTTTTCGGAAGTAACATGAGCCGCCCAGAGTTGTGCAAGCCAGTTTTCAATACTGGTTTAACTAATCGCACTTACTCGCCATCAACAGAAGTCTCTGCTCTTCTAACCTTGCGTTTCCACAGCGCTGGAAGCCGCAACCCTGTTTCAGGGCGATAGTTTGTTAAAGTGACAGCCACCGGTAATTACAAGATGTACAGGAACAAAGAAAACAAGGGCGTCGATTTCTCCCAGAGGCCGGTCTCCAGCGCCTGGCATGCAATGATAATTTCATACGGGCTGCTGAAGCCACTTACGCCATTTCAAAATGGCAGGACACTGATCACTCATGACAGGAAGCATTCGCACTGAGAGACTTCTGAAAGCCACAAAGCATTTCTTTGTTAGAGGAACCCAAGAAACAATAACAGTAACAACAAAAAATAACAACCCCCCCGCTCCTTTCATTGTGTGCTGCCAAGCAAAATGATTCCTCTTCATGTCTCCTTTATGTCTTACTGATAGAAATTTCGTCTGAGGATACCCAACACAAAGGATGGTCACGCAAGCAATGTGCCTTGTATATGACATCCCTCGGAACCTTTAGGAGAGATATTGATTTAAAGCTACCAAGATGCCGTGTATGCACTGCTGCTGCCATAACGAATCTACCCAGCATTCCGTGCTCGTGATTTAAGGCTGGGCTGGAAAGCTGAAATCTATTGAAATAACATTAGTGGCTCTACTTCACCCAACAGAAGGACAGGAAAGTCGGAAGGAGGCTGAAAGTGCTACTTGGCGGTGTCTGAGGTCATATGATAGCTGCTGATTTGATAAATTCTACACTCTGCAGTACCTGGGCGGGATGGGTCAACAAATGAAGCTATAAACTAAAATTTCCCATCCACTTGATGCTAAAGGGGAGAAAAGACAGATTTTTTTTTTTTGTAATGACACGTAGTAAAATTAAATATCCATGGGACTTTTTCTTTTAAGCCACATAAACATATTCTTTTGAATCCCTTCTCTGAAGGTCAACATGTTCCCCTTTTTGCTTTATGTCTTTTAAAATCCCTCTGTCCCACTCAACTCCAGTAAATATAGAATAGTCTAAAGGCATAAATTAAATTTCTGTGCCCGGAAGAAAACATTACAAAATCAGAACGACAGATTTTAGAGTCCCTAAAAATCATAGAGAAATCTTGGATGTGAGATATAAGATCTGAATTCGAGTCCTGACTTGGCTACTAGTTGAGTGAACCTGAATGGATCACGTGCTTCCCAAGGCAGTTGATCATCTGTCAAGAGCTGGAATAAGTGAACCCTGAAGCCCATTGCCCTAAAACCCTATAGTTCCAGTCTAGCTCTAATTTTCTAACAGGAACCATGTTGCAATTGGCTGTGCCTGAGGAGTCCCTGGAGGAATCAGAAAAGGGCTAGGCCTGCTTGTTCTATCCTTCCTCACCCAATCACTGTCCTTCACGAAGAGCCCAGAGACCTCAGCCTACAGACCAGAAAACCGAAGCGCCCTTCTGACGGTCAGAATCCCCTGCAGAGACCACCTACTAGCCACCGACGTGACTTTTAACAGACGCGACTGCACTTCCCTGATAAATTAAGGTCATCGAGATAGAATCAAAGTTGAAGTCTCGGCTAGGTACAACCCAGACATATTAGTTACTGGGGCTGCCATAACAAAGAACCACAGACCAGGGGGCCTAAAACAACAGAAATTTGCTGCCTCAGAGGTCAGAGGTCCAAAATCAAGGGTTGGCAGGGCCATGCTCCCTCTGAAGCCTGTGGGAGAAAATCCTTCCTTGCTTCTCTGGGTGGGGGTGTCAATCTCAAGTGGGTTCTTGGCTCGCAGCTGTATCATTCCAGCCTGTCTCTGTCACCTCATGGTGTTCTGCCCGTGTTGTCTGCATCCAAAGCTCCTTCTTCATATAAGAACACCCATCACACTGGATCAGGGCTCACCCTAATGACCTCATCTTAACTTGGATGACTCTATTTCTTAGGGTCATCTGCAAAGACCCTCTTTCCAAATAAGGCCACAGTCACAGGGACTGGGGATGTGAGGACTTCAAAAGATCTTTGGTGGTGGGGTTGGGGGAGTACAATTCAACCTATACCACTAGGTAATTATGTTCTGAAGACTAAATTCAGGTGCAGAAATGCGTGAGGGGATGACCAAAGCCTACTCTAGGTAAATAAAGCGGAAGGAAAAATGTATGTGGAAAGGCATTATGGGTGTAATGGTCACATGGGGGAAAAATACCTATTTCCAATGGTTGAGCAGGTGACAGCTCGTGAGGAAAGCGGAGTTTTCTCCCCAGAACATGCCTACGTTTCCCCATCTTAACCCATCCAGTCCCCGTGGCCAGCAGTGCCACTGCTACCCCAAGCTGCTGAAATCCTACTCTCTTTCAAAGCTCCAGTTCAAATGTCACCATCAGGAAGCCAAGTCACTTGCCTCTGACCTTTGATGGCATTCTATCTGTTTCTTGGTAACACCTGAACTGTGGTCATTAGTACTCTGTCTGCCTACCCCTCCCTGACAGCATGGGTTACTTCTCCCTCAGTCACTGCACCCAGAGGAGGTGGTTACAGACATTTGCTTCAGTAAACAGCATTCCTTCTTGGGTACAGTCACCAGTCCCCTGGCTCTCGACTGAGAAAGAGCATACAACCCTGCAAACTGTTCTTATGTAAAGTCTGGTCTTATGTAAAGTCTGGGTGACTGGACATGGGAGCCACAAGGAGGCTTTGAGAGCAGAGGCCAGCACCTCCTTTACCAGCGAGGATTCTTACAGAAATCTAGCATCTTGGCAGTGGACCATGGAAAGGTAATGATAAATTGGAAGAAGGAGGTTCCTGATCACTTGTTCCCAGTTTGCACGTGCTGATTAGAAGCTGAGCCTTTAATTATCCTGATGGGGTGGCTAATGTCCTCTCCTTCCAAGACTTAGAGTGTTTAGCCATGCAGACACTTGCAACCTCTGGTTTTTTGGCCTAGCAGGTTCATTGGGCAGAATGACTTCCAAGCCTTTAAGAAGTCCCACTTTCTGAAAAATTCAACTTTTTCACTGCTAAGCACTGCATCCTGACTCTGGGAGCTGACCTAGGGCAATTCCAGCCATGTATACCCCACATGTATCAGCTTTTTTAGCTCAGAAAGAGATTCTCATTGACATTCTGAGAACTCAACTCCTCTACCAGTCATCATCATCTGTCTAAAACAAAAGACAAATTCTCCCTAGGCCCAAGTTTCAGGACCCTCCGACACGCAACAATTTGCCAAATAACTATTATAGGCAACTGAGGGCATGCAACGGTGCCTACAGCACCTTTTTGTAAATATCTCGTATTGCCAACAGCCTGCAGGTAGTACAATTTAAATGAATGCTGCTAGCACAGTAGTAGACTGAAGTTCATCAAAAGGCCTCCATTGGTGTGTGCTGATTGGCTGGGGAAAAAGACTGTCTAATGCCCCTGACACTCTGGTGACCCTAATGCGGTCTTTCTTCTGCTGGGAAGTCCGGGAAGTGGTTGGTTACACCGTTTTGCGCAGCCTAAATCTCTTTGTTCAGCTTCTTTGAGAATCCAGCAAGTCAAACAACAATGCTAACCTGGAATAATTTTTTATTCACTAAGATCTGAATTCAAGATTTTCTTTTCTTCTGGTAGCGAATTATATAGCTGCTTAAGAGTATACCTAAGAACTGACCATCCAAAAAGGGCTTCTGCTTCCAGCAAAGCGAGAGAGACACATTTTCCTCTATTCTTCCCACTAAACACAGCTAAAAAATGCTGAACATTAAGTTTAAGACAAACATTAGAACACTTTGAAAGGGGGAGAGAAGAAAGCATATGAATTAAGGACAGTACAAAGAAAGCAAGCTACAGACCAATATCTTTTATAAATACTGACATAAAATCCTTTAACAAAATATCAGCAAATATAATTCAAGAACCTATGGATAGAACTATAGACCATGACTGAGTAGTGTTTATTCCAGGCATGCAAGGCTGGTTCAATATTCAAAAATCAATCGATGTAACCCACCATATCAATAGGCTACAGAAGAAAAATAATCTGATCATATCAATTGTTATATTAAGTTCATTCAATAAGGTCTCAGAATAAACATAAATAATCAACCATATTCATATATGGTAGCAATGAGTAAGTCGATACAAAAACACACAAAAAAAGCTATTTATAACTGTTCGAGAAAAATGAATTAGGTGTAAATCTAACAAAACATGTATAGGACTTGTTTGCTGAAAACTATAAAATGCTAATGAAAGAAACCAAAGCAGATCTAAATAAATTGAGAAGCATAACATGTTCATGGATTAGAAAACCCAATATAGTAAAGATGTCATTTGTCCCCAAACCGATACACAAATTTAATACAATTCCTATCAAAACCCTAGCAAGACTTTTTTTGTAGATACAGATGGAATTTTATAGATATATATAAAAGTTATGCACACACATACACACACACACATACAAATAATGCTCTATAGTTTTGCAAGATGTTACATTGGGAGAAAAATTGGGTACAACAGGGTCTTTCTGTATTATTTCTTACAGCTGCATGTAAATCTACAATTATCTCAAAAGGTTTAGTTAAAAAATAAAAACCACTCTGCTGAATCTACTGCATGGAGGAAAACCATTCTCAGTAATCAGGCTGTCGACATTCCAGAAAGTGTCGACATCACTCTGAAGAGATACACACGGTTACTGTGAAGGGCCCCAGAAAAACCCTGAAGAGTGACTTCAATCCTATCAGTGTAGAACTTGGTCACTCTGGAAAGAAAAAGAAGAGGCTCCGGGGTGACAAATGGAGAGGAAATAAAAAGAACTGGCTACTGGTCTCACTATCTATAGTCACGGACAGAACACAATCAAGAGTGTCACACTGGGCTTCTGTTCTGTAGGCTCTTTCCCATCAACGCTGTTATTCGGGGGAACGGGTCTCTTGATGAAATCCGAAATTTCTTGGGCAGAAAACATCCACAGGGTTCAGATGAGGCCAAGTGTTGCTTGTTCAGTATCACAAGCCCAGAAAGATGCATTAATTCTTGAACTTACAACGAATCCAGCCACAACAGTTAAAAAGAAGAATATCGGAAACTCTCTGGATAGTATCTATGTCTCTGAAAAAGGAACAGCTCAGCAGGCTGATGAATAAGATCCAAGCCGTCCAGCTATAGGAACAAGATGCCAGGTGATTCACAAGACCTATCTGTGATATTTTAACAATGAAATAAAAGCCCTGGATTGATTTGGGGGTGGGGGGAGGGCGGGGACAACAAAAACCAAAAACTGTCCCTACCCCCAATGTTTTCTTCTCACGTTGAGAACTAGGAGAGCAAAGGAAGGATGAGTGGAACAGGACCTGGATCACTCTGCTCCTTCACCCCGCCTAATAGTTCCCTGCAGCGCTTACAACTGGACAACATTACGTTACGTCACATCTGGCTACCTGTCCATCAGTCTGTCCTGTCCATCTTCCTTCCCCCATTAAAATGCAAGCTCCACACAGGCAGGACCTCCACCTGGTTCACACTCTGGCACATTATACAGGTATGAAAAAAACGCTGCTGAGCGAATACAGGGAACTCAATCCATATGCCTTTTCAGATAGACAGCGCATTTCCAACTGCTTCGCTCCCCCTGAATCCTTCCTCCTCTCAGCGGTACCCACCAGGGGGACCCTCTGACTCCATTTCCGCGGAACCTTTAGTCTTCGGCGCGACCCTAGTCCCCATCCTGCTATATGTACAGCACCAGAGCAGTCCAGCCCTGGAATCAGTTTCTAGCAAGGGTGCTGGCACCTCCCTCTGAGGAACGTGGCTTGAGGCAGGATCAATCGTCATTCTGTTTACCTGGTTCCTATGGTAAGAACATGTCTCTCCTAAATTCCAGCCCTGTTTCTTCACTGGATCAATTTGATGGACCTCTAATTTAATTTGCACACAGATCCTGGGGATGTCTGGAACTAATCTGATAATCTTTGGATTACTATATTTTCCAAGTATGTCTCAGCTGCCGATTTCATATAGGGGGACTTTCATGTGAAATAATAACTTTAATGAGGTCGCTGGCTTCTAATTTCTTACCAAATTCTTCATTATGACAGTGCTGGGAACGGACAACTGTTTAGCAGCTGAGAGGACACACACTCATTGCCACCAGCCAGGCAGTGGCTTTAGGGGTCACCTGGGCAGCTCCTTCAGTTACATAGAGAAATGGAAGATATTTTATTTTTGTCTATTTTATTCGGAGATCTATCCCAAGCACCTAGTGCAGAGTGGATGCTCAGTAAGTGACTGCAGGTTGAACGAATAAACCAAAATATTGGGTATCTTTAATAAGTTAAAGTACCATGGCATTTCTGAGCTTAACAAACAGCACTTAACTCAATGACATCAAGAGTGTGAGAAAAATGTATCAATTTCTAAATGGTTTTGAGAAGAATTATAAATTAAAATTCTTGCTATTGGAAAAAGTCTAGCATACTACCCTTGCCGCCACAGAAATGACAAAGAGACAAGATAATTGCAGATTGCCAGTAATGAACATATACCCAGCTACAGCAAACATGAAAATTTAAAATGAACAATTATATATGAAAAAAGACACCGTGAATGCTCAACTGGAGGAAAAGGCAGAAATCCATGAATGAGAGGTGTTAACAGTCCAACGTAATTCACTCCACTTCCCCGCCAGGCACAGTCAGTGCTTCTTGTCGAGCCACCGGAACCAGCGAGCTGAATTGGATCGCCAAGCAGGCAAGTCTCCCACTTGTCAATAACCAGCAGCTTTGTGGGAATTGATTAGGAGGCTCCCATCTCTTCTCTGGGAGTCTTATTTTAGTCTATCCATCTTCCTTTGTTAATTTTGTAAATTGGGTTTCAGGGATGTGGAGAAGATCTTTTTTTTTTTTTTTTTTTTGTGCCTCAGACTTCTGGAGGCAGAGGGAGGATGGGGAGAAGAGGATTTTTTACATCTTCCCACTCAGAACTGGAATACTTTTAAGTCGCTATCCGTTTTCAAGGCCGGAACCCTGGATGGCATTATGGACTGTGTCTAGCAACAGAGGCACAAGGCCTGTAAGAAAGTCACAAGACCAAGGAAACAGACATTGGCGCAAATCAGCTGTCATTGTAAAGGTGCAGGCGACCGGTCTACAGACCCAAATGCATCATCTGGAACAGGTTCATGAAGTTGAAATCCCATATAACATGGCTGTCTCATGAAGCAAATGCTCAGCCTTAGCCTTAGCCTGTGCCCCTACTATCATTTGTTTGATTTATGGCGATGACAATAACAGGGACGATTGTAACAATGACCCTAACCCTAGAAGCTGTCAGTCTGGAAACCTGTCATGTGCTAATACTTTAATATGTTCCTTCTATTGCTCACGACAACTTTGTAACATCAGTGTCATATTACTCCCATTTTAGAGGTAAGGAAATGGAGGTCCAGAAAAGGTCATTTGACTAGTAAATTCTGGAGCCAAGAGGATTTGAAGCCACGTCAATGTCTAGAGGACGAGTTGACCCAACCCCAAAGACAACCTTGTCCCACAATGCAATGCTCTCTCTTGTCCGTCCAGCAAAACCTGGTCAAGCCCCACCCTGGGTGGTATAGACAGTTCCCTTTGCTAAGTGTCGAAAGGCTGAGTCTCAGGCTTGCAGGGGAACGTGGAATGACCCCACTCAGCAACACTTGGGGAGCAGGAGAGGGACCAAGTAAGCCAAGGTGGCCTTTGCAGCTGGAGCTGGGCCTTTTCCTAGGTGCCCGGACTTCTTGGCAAACATCCATTGGATCACTCGCGCCAAACTAAAATATTCCTAATGACAGATTAACCAGGACTTGGATCATTGTCTCTTTGGAAAATGAGGTGGAGTAAAGAAAAGAACAATTCAATAGGGGAAAAAAAAAATGAGCAGAGGGCATGAGCAGGAAATTTAAAGAAAAAGAAATAACAACCAGCCTTCAAGCTCATTCAATTCAGGAAACAAATAACCACAAAGAGTCACTCTGCAACAATGCGGAATGTCCACTGCCAGGGCCCGCTTCAGTACAGCAGAGCATCCACATGGTGAGACACCCTGGCGCCCACAGAAAGGACAGCTCTGTAGGCACCGACATGGAACAATCCTCATGATCACAATGACATACATGGTGTATGTCATTTGCACAAATAGGCGCACACACTCAGGCATGTAAAGGCTTCGGCTACCAAGTGACACGTAAGAAACTGGTCACACTGGTTACGTCCGGGGAGGGAATAAGGGAACTGTATTTCTTTGCTAGGAGGATAGCTTACATTTCCTTATATGTTTTTTGTACTTTGATCCCCCCTGCCCACAACATAATAAATAGAGAAAGGCGCCTGAGAGGTGCCGTGGACAATGACTTGCCTGGGGTCCTCCAGAAGGTCAGCGGTGGGGCTGGGCCTGACCCCCAGGACCTGACTCCCAGTGCTGTGTTCTTCTCACTGTGGCATCTGTGTAGACAGTCTAACTGTCTATACCTCACTCAATACTTGATGCCAAGAATCACTCTTGGAGAAATTATACCAACCTCTCTAGCTCTGTGATTTGGTTAGCAGCACTGACTCTGATAAGCCTCAATTTTCCAATCAGCGCCATCCCCCGTATCACAGGCACTGGCGTCCTTTGAGTGACGAGTAGGGAATGACAGTAGCTGGGCCACACAGAACTCTATCCCTGTGACACTCTACACAAAGTAAAACAATGACATTACCCCTTGATGCCCTATGGCTCGAGGCCCGACCAAAATGTTTAGCTGGATTTTAGGTTTCTGCGTAGTGAGTTCACGCCAAGGTTAAGTCCTCATTATGTGCATATGTTAACACTCAGCACGTGGACCACGCCCAGGAAATTTTCTATTTCAGGCTCAACATCTGCCCATCCACTTCCCCATTAACTGCATACACATCCTCGAAGTGGCCACTGTGGGCACGTGGAAACGCTATATAAACGCTATACAAACCACCGCGGGGGCAGACACGCCTGGTTCTGCAGTTTGGAGCCAGTAACAGGTGAGCTGGCTTTCTGCTTTCTGGCTATGTGACGTCAAGTGATACGTCTACCTTCTAACCTCAGTTTCTTCATCTATAGAGACATCGGTACCTAAGGAAAGAACCAGGCAGTCTGCTGGTTCTGTGGATATGGTAACTGGAGTTAGTCGTACTACTAATTCCTCTCATCCAGCTAAGTGTTTGGGGGATTCTTTACAGAATCGCATGCTCTGGACCTTGGAACAGACGCTCTAGAATGACGTCTGGAGCAGAGGGGGATTCTAACGGAACGCTAGATGAGGAACTGGAGACTCCTCACAAGAAAACAAACAGATCCCTCCTGGGGGTGCTGGGCCACTCACAAGCAGCTTCTTTCTCTAGGAGCTGCCTTTTCCCACTCATGGGGAGAGCCCTGGTTGCCATGTTTTCTCTTCATGACCTGCTCTCCTGGACCAGCGGACTGGACCAGAGTGGTCACATGACTTCAGTTACTCCAGCCAGGATTCCCATTGCTCCTGGGAACAGAAGGAAAGATGGCCAGTCCCCCTGGGATACTCTCTGCCACAGTCCCGGGATATTTAGCTTAAAAGCTACAGATGACCCACCAACCATGTGCGGTGTTTGAGGAAACACAGAGGACACAGAGAAGGAAGGAGAGAGAAGACACAAGTGCTACCCGCATTCTTGGCAGCCTTCTTCTTCTTCTTTTTTTTTTGAGGCAACCCTTGGGTGACCTCACAGATTGCAAGGACCTTGTCAGCTTACGATCACTTATTATTTTATTTTTTATGCCTACAGCACCTGGTCTTCCTAGGTGGTCTCCCATCTAAGTACTAACCAGGCCCAACCCTGCTTAGCTTCCGAGATCAGATACGATCGGGCTTGTTCAGGGTGGCATGGCCGTAGACGCATTGCGGCAGCCTTCTACATGGCTGGCCTTGGTCCTGGGAGACCCTAACTTCTGCCTCTAACAGGTCTTTATCTCTGTTTCTCCTTAAGCCAGTTACTTTCTGTTACTTGCAACCAAAAGAAGCCTAAAATATTTCTAATTCCACCGTCACAGATCCCAGTCAGCACTTGAGAATGGCCTGCAGGTGGCACTTTCCATTCTGTGAGAAAGAATTACTTTAAAAACTCTGAATTTGTGGCATTACCTTTATTTTGCCTGATTGCATTACTCAGACAGAAAGAGCTATGAATAATAATAATAATAAAGATACCATCAAAGTAAAATATTTGACACTCACAAGATTAAAAGCTGAATACAGTAATCGTCTCATAATCATCGCGGGATATGCAATACTTAATCAACAATTACACTGGGAACATGCCCGAGACTTGACGCTTAAGTACCAGGGAAAAAAGCAAAGGAGAAAGTCAGGAAATCAATGCAAGGGAAGAAAGCGATGTATCCAGTCTAAATACTGCACGTATCATTGTAAGAGTCCTACATTTTCCTATCAATGTCATGCGTAAAAAATTATAAAAACAATCCAAGAATACATACCCTGAACCAAAACAGTCTAGCAAAAGAGCTATTTTTAAAACCACTTAAGAGTATTCACATAATGGTGGCACAGTCCATTAATCAGGGCGCTTTTTCCCTTAAAAACAGCTTTATTGAGGTATCATTTATACCTTATATAAGAGTTTCTTCAACCAGTCTTGCCCCCTGATGGGGGAGAGAGGAGTAGAACGGCCCAAAATGAAGGCCAGAGCCTGATGGGGCACAGGTTGGGGTGAGGGCAACTCAAATCGGGGAGGAGACAAACTCCCTCCTAGGAGGTTGAGGGTTCACCTCCCCTCAGAGCCTGCCAAGTGATTGTTAGGAAATATGTATGCATTTTCATATCCAGAACATTAAAAAAAGAAAAAAAAAAAAGGGGCCCAGATGCCAGGTCCCAATTATCTCACGACCGAGAGGAAGCATCTGAGCAACCTTAGGAAATGAGCAGCCCTTTACGGCACCAGCAATCTCTTTTGGCTGCCAAAGTCAGATTTCTACAACATGGGTTTTATTTTTAATGTTCTTTTTAAGGAGCTGATTCTTCATTCAGGATGCATACAATGCAAGCAGCACAAATACCCGCACTGTATTATAAATAGCCTCTTTTAAGGCGGGCTGGGAGTATAGCGACACGTTTTAACCTAGATATAGTTTTGACAACCCATGTACATTCTTTCGTAACCGCTAAGCACCAGCCTTGCTGTGTTACTTTACAAGACTACATCCTAGATGGCTGCGACCATAGACAGCGAGGCTGTGTTCTGACTTCATGAACACATAATAACGCTGCTCTTTTCTCTTCTAAGAGGGTTTGTTTTCCATCTTTTACAGGTAAATACAGCAAATCTGACATCATGGAATACAACTGAAGAAGCAAAATGTTCAATGTCAACCACAATAACAGTGTCTGAAAAAATTACCTCAACAACCTACTTTTGCCATTTTCCACGGCCCACGGAGGTGCGGGAGCTCCAGGAGTGGGCGGCATCCGGCCGGGCGGAGGGAGACGCTAGACATAGCCGTGTCTGCGCTGCCCCCGCCAGGGGGACACGTGAGGACTCTGTGGGACGCATCACAGAAGGGCTCCCCTCAGCGCCATCTCGCAGGAGAATGAAAACAATAAAAAGCTATATTCAGCCCTGCCTACACAGGAAATTCTCTCTGCACCGATGCTAACAGAGGTTCTCAGAGGAAAGAGCACAAACCAACTCACAAAGCCCCACTCGCAGTCAACTAGTAGAAACATGCAGCTAATCTTAACACTAGGTATCCAGAGATACTTTTTATACAGAATTGAGGCAAAATCGCCCTGAGAAACCAAGCAAATTGAAGTCAAGTTTCTGCAAAAGACAAAATATTTTCTTAGACATAAATATAGTCTATTGTTAATGGCATTTCCTAACCTTAAATTTGACCTTATAATATAGATGCATCCCAAGGCAAATTCCCAAAATACTCCAGGAGTTTTCAAATATTTTCCCTTGTCTAACCCATACCTACAAATGTCCTCTGCAAGTCTTTCTACTGTATCTTCAGTAAGCAAAGAGACACAGGAATCTGCCTATGGCCAAATACGTTCAGCGTTCACCTGCCAATTGTCATGAAAACCTTACTAAGTGTGAAGGGTATGAAAAGGCAAACCTATTAGACTTCTTTTAGGTCTGCTGTCTGATTTCCAATAGGCTCTGGGCATGTGCTAATATGTAAGCTGACAAATACATACACACACACACACACACACACACACACACACACATACACACAAAGAAAATTGCCCTTCAGGATAAGATGTAAGAATTTCACTTAAAAGGAGACTACAAAGAAAAACCACATCCCTTGTCTTCTTATAGCTACACGTAAGAAGATGCCCAGACTTAATTTTCCTCTTAAGATGATAGAGAAGGGAAACATACTGAAAAGTAAGATTGGAGCACGTGAAAACCCGGTTATCCTTCACGCACGTACAAAAATGCGTCAGAACAGTTTGGGGAGAGAGCTTTCAGCATGGACCGTCAAATGCTAAAACTAGAAAGGCCCTTCCCGATCATCGAAGCTCAACTTCCTGAATTGACTTATTTAGCTCCTTGAATGTTCGCTTCCTTCAGCCCGTATTAACTAAGCCCCGACACCCTCCGAGCACTGTTCTAAAAGCCTTGTATACAGCGATGAACGAAAAAGAAAGTCCCCGCCTTCTCGAGCTGATATTCTTGGGGACTGATGAGAAGATGGAAAATAACAGAGACACAGATTGCCAGGTGGACGGCTGTCCTGTGGAATACACAGTGCATGCTGTGAAATAATTTTTACGGAACAGCGAAGTGAAGCTTCAAGTTGCAAAGCTCGTTTGAAGGCAGCCGCGGGAATGGATAACCTAAGTTTTGGTCTTTTTAAGTTTTTATGCAGCAAAGAAATACTAAAACGCTAAGAAAGGCAAAGGAAACACTGACGATCACACACACGTATTTCAGAAGCACGTGTGAAAGGTACACAGGTGGGCATCGATCCGCGTTCTTTCCATCTTTACAATGCGACACCGATCTAGTGACCAAGGGCTGACAGTCCTCACCCTGAAACTCAAAATATCAAAAAAAGTGTTTCTGGGCACAAAATACCCCAGGGTCAGAAATGTTTTCCTTGTTTGAAAGTGAGAAACAACACTCACTGTAAGTTTCTCATTTCAAAATTTCCTGGCCTTACAGCACTTCAAAAAGACACAGGAAGGAACAAAATAAAGACAGAAACAAGAGCTTGGTTTCTGCAGTTTCCCTCTCTCTAAATGGAGATTTTTTGCTATATACATTTTGTTTTTCTATTTAGAGTCCCTCGGCCTCAGGGTGATAAGCCACTTGTGAAATACAGGAAAAGGCTGTTCCATCCACCAGGGCCATCATCTAGAAAAGAGAATCAGTGAAAAAAAAAGAATTTCAGGTAAAAGGGAAACAGTAGAATGCTTCGATATTTGCATGTTGTGTGTGCTCTGTAAGCGGCCTGGTCGAATGAACAAACTCCTGAAGACACCAACAGTGATGACAACCCCATGAGACGCACTGCAAGCAGCAAGGGGACTGGAACCCGCCTGCCCTATCCCCCGTCCCATTTGCTTGTGGGTACTTTTTCGCGATGTTCAAGCTCAGAGCTCAAATTCCAATAGGTTCATGACCTGCAAACTGATTAAATAAGTCATCATTTGGGTGAGTGGCTGTTGGCTAAAGGGATTCTCCCCTCCCCCCCGCCGTCCCGAGGTGATGAGAAAATTCTGAAACTGTGATGATGGTGGCACAACTTTATGATTACACTAAAAAACACTGAATTGTACGCGTTAAGAGCATATGTGAATTCTACCTTGATAAAACTGTCACCCCCCACAAAAGTCACCATTATCATCAACCCCAAAATGTCAATGGTCTTTCTTATGACATCATCCTCATACTAATGGGCTATCACTGAAAATTGCTGTTTACGTTTTAAATGTTTTAATCTTTTAAAAGATAAAAACTTTCCCAGGGTATGTCCTTCTCCGGGCCTGGGTGTCTGCACTACAGCAGGTTCTGCACCCTGAAACCATGGGTTTCGTACAGTCACGTGCTCAGAGAGCCAAGAGCCCCGACGAAGGGCAGTTACAGAGAGTGGGCAGGGAGAGTCTTGGTCCCTCATCTCCTGACTGCGTTGTTTGCAGAATGGAGCTGCACCACTAAAGAGAAGAGAAGGAAGGCACGGTTGGGAAAGCTCAAATCCGGATTACGGAGAAAATCAAATTAAATGAATAATAACAACTCTTCCCAATTCATCCGTCCAATTTCAGGGGACAGGAGAAGAGAACAGACTTTGTTTATTTCCTTCCTCCTTCCACTTATCAAATATCCATCCATTCAGTAGTCTGCCCCTCTGTCTGTCTGTCCAACATCCATCATCTATCAAGAGTCAATCTCCTGCGCAAAAACAGTGATGAGAATAAAATAATTGTTATAAATTACAATGCTATACCAAATATGAGTATGATAACTATAATGAAATCTAAAAGTGCAATTTATCTCTTTGCCCCATTCCTAGCTAAATACCAAAGGTTATTACATACCCACACCTGGGGACCAAGAAAACTTTGATAAGTAAAATTAAAAAAAAAAAACAAAAAACAAAACTAGGTTGGCAGCAGAGCTTTCTGGAACCCAGCAAAGCAAGAAAAGGCTAGGGAAGAATTACTAGAAGTTGTCAAATTAGATCTTACTTCTAGGCTCAATTAAACAGACAATTCAATAAGCTTATACTATAGGCCTGAATTATGTTAAGGGGAGAGAACAGGTATATTCAAGGCCTCTGCTTTCTAAGAGTTTATGCTAAACAACCATGTCCGGCCACCTCTACCACCTGGTCAAACCACCTTCATCTTTATCTAGATTACGACAACAGTACCTGGAGCCCACTCTTAGATCCCTTGCCGAGTGCCCTCCACTCTCCAGGGTGATCTGTATAAAAAGTGGACCAGATTAAGCCTTGCCCTTCTTCAAAACCTTCCAATACTTTCTAATTAGAATAAACCCAGTTGCTGTTCCATGATTTTTAATGATCTGGTCTCTACCTACCACTCCCGATTCCTTTTTTTGTCTCGCTCATTCCTCTCCAGCCACACTGGCTTTGCTGTTTTCTCCACAAACCCCATTTGTTCCTGCCTCAGGGCCTCTGTACTTGCCTTCTGCCTAAAAGGCTCTTCGCCTAGATGCTAACATGACTGGTAGCTTCTCATCACATTGGTCCTGACGTCAATTCTTCAGAAAGGCCTCTTCTGGCCACGTTACCTAAAATAAGATGCTATGACTACCACTCTGCCCTCACCTTGCTTTTTTCTTCTTTATGGCACTTATCCCCACCTGAGATCACATTACAAACTTGTTCTCTATTTGTTTGTTTTCTGTCTTCCCATTAAGATATGGCACAGACCACAGAAGGGGAGAGATCTTATTACTTATTCATTGCTGCCTGTAACTTCTTCACTGCTGTTTCTTCAGGGCCTATTACAGTGACTGATGTATAACAGACGTTTTATGCAAACAGATAATTTTGATGTTAGCTTCACCCTCTATACTTTTGCATTTTTGTATTACTTTGCTTTCCGTCAACAGAAACAAATGATCTATAATAAATGCCCAGCAGAACAATTTTATAACTTCATTGTTAATATTTTCCCCAGCTCCATCTTCTCTCTTCCCTGATGGCTGGCTTTAGTTAAAGACAGAGTTGAGCTGATCTGGGCGTGAAGCCCTGAACATGTAGCAATGTTGTATTTACAGATATGATGCCGGGGGTGGAGGCAGGGGAAGAAGTCTGAGTTGAAATCCTAAGTACAGGAGCATCTATGGTGCATTGTGTCGGGTTTGTGGAAAACTGCCTTCTTTCACCTGTTGGGGAAGAGATTAAAAGATGAAATCTACTCTCTCCACAGGAATAAAATTAAAACTTCCTTAACTATAGAAATCATTTTGATTTGAAGTAAAATGAAAAGGCAAAAACTTCAATTAAGTAAATCTCAAGAGCAAATGATCTGAGAAATGTGTGAATTTTTTAAAAAGCCATTCTAATGGTTTAAACAGCTTACTCAAGTGGTCTACTTTAAAATGCCAGGAATTCAACCTCTTGATTTAAGAGCTCTGGAATTCAAGTGCTTCAAATTGAGAAAATAATACAACAAGTAAATGGCCATAATTTCTTTTTTTGTGCATCCTGGCAGTACATCCTCCAGATATACAGCCCCGAAGTCATCCGCTCTGAGCGCCCTGCATCTCTCTCACGGGAAAAGCGGAAGCCAGTACAAACACCACCAGACTTGAATACTGACCACCATTCCTTAGCTGAAATTATAAAGCTCTTACCTTGAAATTACAAACAAGAGATAAAATAATATTTCAGGGGCTCATTCAAATGAGCCTCTGGATTCAAAAGATAGGCAGGCTGTACTCTCGAAAGCTCGCCAACAGTAGAGGAAGAGATCTAGAGATTCCTGTGGACCCGCGTGGCGTATTCACAGAACACCTGTAGCGGTCGGGGTCGCTGTTGCAGTCTTCACCGTCTCTTCTCTGCCCTCCTTTCCCAAGCCCTTCCCCCTTCCATCTGACAGCATCTTCACTTACCCAGAATCACAGACGCAGAGCTCCTCAGTTGAGTAACTCCTAGAATAGCGGCTGTCAGGTAAGGAGAAGTTATTTACAAGCACTGCAGCCTCTGAAATGCTGCAAGGGCAACTCAACGGTGCAGACCCTGCGATGAAACTAAATACATTTCAGTACAGATCTATCCAGACGGATGTTCCAGTCTAGGAATGAAACAGTAACTTCCTTGTGTTTCACAAGGAAGACACAGTGGTCCTGTAAGTGGGATAATCACCACACCATTCATTTGGAAAGCATCCTGCACCTGCTATGCACCAAGGACTATGGCAGTAGAGCAAGGTCTCAGTCCCTGCTCATAAGATGCTCAGGAGAAACAGACATGATCCAATGATGATTCAATGCCACAAAAGACACAGTGGCAGTCAGGATGACAATAGGAACTTGGATAAAATCCTATGACTGCAGGGGAAGAGCAGACTAATTCAGAAGTCAACAAACTATAGCCCACAGGCCAAATTTGCCTGTTTTTGCATGAATGGTCTATGAGCCAAAAAAGATTTGCATATTTTCTAATTATTGAAAAAAAGACTTAATGTTTTGTGACACATCAATATCATATGGAATTCAAATTCCAGTGTCCATAAAGAACACTGAATGGTACACAGCCACACCGAGTTGGGAAGTTGGAGCTGAACTGTGTGGTCTGCAAAGCCTGTAATATTTACTATCTGCCCTTTATAGAAAAGTGAGCCGACCCCTGGACTAATGCAGCTGAGCAGGATTGAGGGGTTTTGTTTTTAAAAAGTAAGATATATAAGTAAACCTCTAACTCCAGTTTACCAGGAAATAGCTAGCAATGGGACAATCTGGGGAGAATCTACAAAACCATTTGTCAGTTTTAAAGGAAAGCAGCCTCTGATGTCTCCTAGATCAACTGTCACTTTTTACAGATGAGGAACTGGACCCCAAGAAATCAAGTTACTCTGCCAGGGCCACAGGGAATGGCACAGTCAAGGAGAAAACACCTCTGCTCTCCCCAAACTCATATATGTTCCATCCTGTTGACTGAAAAAAACGATCTTTACTGAGAACTATCTGAAGAAAAAACATAGGATCGAAAAGTGCCAGATTTATGGTTTTTTCCCCCAACAAAACACCCCTAACCCATGAACCACTGGTACCTCAGAAATCATCATTTTCTCCCAATCGGCCTTCAACTCTCCTCCACTGTACCCTGCACTTCCCAGATGCCCCTGCAGCCCTGTCCCACTGGTGAAGCCGGTCCCAGGATGAGTCCGAGGCTACCAAGCTCACTCACAAAGCCGCCCCTCTGCCCGCGGCCCTTCTAGCCTTTCCTGCTAGTGCTTTCGGGTCTCCAAGCTTTCCAAGGCCGATGAAAACAAGGGGCTGAGAAATGAAACTTACTCCAGAAGCACCTCACAAATTTGAAATAAATGCTCACTTAAATGTGTATAAAAAATAACCTTATGTTAACCAGTCAAGAACAACTCAACTCTCACACAGCTTACACACAATGATACTTCATGTGGGGGGTGGGGGAACTTGCCAGTTTGCTGTGGTGCAGGGTGGAGCCTCCAAATACAGAGAGTACTCAAAGCCATCCAAGTACTCAAGATGTCGTTTTCCTTCTATATAAAGATCCCACTCAACTGCCATGTCCTTTATGAAATATTTCTTCATTTTTAAGTTACTTTCTTTGTACTCTAAGAGAACATGCCGCTTTAGATCTATAAAATCATTTCTATACACAAATAATGTAACACGCTTCCCGAATACCAATGATGGGCTATGGGAAATGCAAAGCAGTCTTAACACATCGCCCTTGACTTTGAAGCATTTACAAACAATGGGACGAAAGTCATGTAACAAATCCTAAGTTAAACAATTCAAGGGCATAAAGTGGCTTCAGACAGTAGGTGTGGTTGAAATGGTCAGGGAAAGTTCTTTGAAGAACTGCATCTTGAATAACGACCATTTATTGAGTGTCTACTAGGTGCCACTTACACATTTAGTCATTTCAACGATCATCTTTATTCCTTTAACTCTACAAAGTAGTGATTCTTACACCTATTTAACAGATGAGGAAGCAGGTTAAGTGACTTGACAACGGTTACTACTCAGCTAAGAACTTAGTGAAATACAGGCCAAAGCCAGGATTACTTTTACTATCTGAGCTTCTCAAAGTGGGCCATAGACCACTCCGTGGTGTGTGAGAACATCCAGGAAGCCAAGATGGAAAAGACACATTTTATCTGAGCCTCGATTTTACATGAAAATCTAGGGATAGTTTAAGGTAAGCAAAAGCATTATTCTATTAATAGAGATACAGATGTAGCATAAAACAGAACATAAATCTCGCAGAGGTTTCCCATTAAGGCTGTGAAGAACATGGCAGTGACGGTGCTGCCCCAAGTTCTGGTAGGCTTAGGGCTGTGGGAAGCACCTATAGAGGGCAGTCACTTAACAGACAGGCAACAAGGTCAGACAGAGCTCCGATGGGGGTTGTCAAGGGCACTGAGTGCCTGGTGTCTTGTCTCCGAGTTGAACTTGGGGGACTGTGCCAGAGAGAAGAGAATGCGCATTGCGACAACAGCCTGCGGCCACCACAGTTCAGCTATAAATGGCTCCCCTGCTGCCCCAGGTTGTCAGTGCTCATCAAGGCACAATGTGAGATGGTGTGGGCCTGAGGGGACCAAAAATGGAGAGAGCATGTGTTCGGAGGCATCCTCTTGCTTCATTCACGGAAGGTTCATGGGCGTTGTGCAAAAGGGCCTCGGGCATGAACCTGGAATTGACTCTGGGGCGTGAAGGTTCTGGAAGCGAGAATTGCAGGAGCTCCCCAGGGAAAGCTGCTCAGGGTCTGTGCATCTCTGCCCTGCTTTGAAGTGGAGATTCCGTTCAAGTTTTCATCATTCGTTTAGACTCGGTCCTTCATGTCTGCCCTGAAATGCTGCCCACGTGGGAGATCAAATAACTCGTTCCCATGAAATGGACTGGGCTGCAGAAATCTCAGTGGAGAACAGAGAAAAGATCAGATCCTATTTCACCCCCAGAGTCATTTCTTAAGGTAAAAGTCTGGCTAGAGGGAGCAAATTCCTTTGGGCTGGGACACCAAGAAACGTGCCAAGTTCACAGGAGAACCAAAATTCTACACTATTTCAAAAGAAGGGAATGTACAGCCACGTTTGCCTGAGTCCTCTTAATAAATATTTTGCCTCCTCCCTCCTTCCAGTCTCTCTGTACCTCTTACGTGCCATCATTGTGTTTTTTGAGGCCCCAATTTCTTTCTTGAAATCTCCCGGGATTTCCTCATTCTGCCAACTCCAGCTGTGTCCCCAGGGAAATCCCTTCTCTCCACATCTCCATTTCCTCCTCTGTACAGAGCCTGTGACTCCATGGCTGTGCAGGAATCTACGGCCACGTGGCACGCATAGCTCTCAGACCCAGCACTAGTCCAAACCAGCACTCAGCTCATTTTCATCACTGGTCAAGAGCACGGACCTTGGAGCCAACGCGTTCGGGTGAAAATCCCAGCTACGCCACTTATAAACCACCTGCCACTGTGCAGTGACTTCCAGTTGCGACACTCATGCTCCTGTTTCCCCATCTGTAAAACGGGTCATACACACAGCACCTGCCTTCATGGGTTTTCGTGGGGATGAATGATACAGCAAGCGGAGCGCTCGGAGCGGGGGCTGCACGGAGTGAGCCGGTCCATGCTTTGGCCGCTGTCCCCCACCCCCGCCGCCATCCCCGCTACCCCGCCCTACCTTCTGCGGGGGCTGCTCTCATCGCTCCGAACCTGGAACACCTCCCCAGTGGGAGTGGGAAGCTTGCTCTCGCACCAGGAGCTCCAAGTCACATGCCTGAGTGAAGCGGGGCTATGGGGACCAGACCCGTGTACAGCATGGAATGAGGTCGCTCAGGTCCAGCCAGCTGTCGCCCTGAGGCAAGGCAGGCCCAGGGCTGCCGCATCCCCCGGTTGTCTAGAGGACCCAGAAATCTAGATATTTATGTCAAACTTCCTGATTTTTAAGCATTGGCAATGAATTGAAATTTTCAAAATCACTGTGACAAGTAAGTCCATCTCGGTGGCAGAGTTCCAGATCTGCCCCTGGGGTCATCGGTCTGGGCCCTCGCTCCGTGGGGCGCGGTCATGTGCTTCTGAACACAGGTCTCCTCCAGGTAGCATTCCCAGGTGGCTCCGGAGGAGCTGCTTGTCCTTCTCACCTCCTCAGACCAAGAGCCCTCAAGGCCACCTTCTCCGACCACACCCTCCCTGCTAGGGCCCAAACACAGGCCACCCCGCAACTACTCTCCCCCTCCCTGCCCCGGCAATGCATTAGGGCCACTTAGCAAGGATCTGCAGAAGAGCTAAGTGCTTTAATGACACTCGCCTATCGATTTAGAGCTTTTTTAATTCTTCCACTTGGATTTCCCAAGCATGGCACAGCTGCAGCAGCGCGAGGGTCGTAGAGGCTAAGTTCCCAGAGGCCAGGGGCTGCTCCGTGAAGCTCTCTTTGGCATGGGGGGTGCGTGCAACTGACTGTCAGTGGACCCTTCTGACGAAGTTGCAGAGGGCTGAGGGCATAGCGCACTGCTTAATGTCTTTTTGGAGAGACTCAGTCATGCCAACGCTTCTACCTCCACTACCTGTGCTGCCACTTTCTGGTCTCATTTCTACAGAATGTAGGGTTTCACGTGCTGCCCAAATCTCCAAGTCTGTAGACTCAAGTCAAACACGAGGAGACCAAGCTCTCCGTATTTAAACCAGGCATGGGTTGCCTACTAAGGCAAGGCTGTATTCATTTATTCACTCACCCACTCACTCACTCACTCACTCACTCATCAAGCATCAATTCACTCTATGTCGGAAACAGTACTAGACTCGGGAAATGGCAACAAAAATTAAGTGAGATAGCAAAAGTCTATTCCCGCCAACACAGAACGCCAGAGGCTAGATGGGATCTCAAGCAATGACCCCACCTGTACACTCTCCGGATGACCTGAGGCCCAGAGAGTTGAATACAAACTGCACATGTCCATTTGGCTATGATGGAGAGAGACAAAGATCAAACCAGAAGTCTCTGCTCCTGGTCCAGTGTTCTTTGCAAAGTGCCCTACGGAACACTCTAAACAGGATTCTAAACCATTAATGAAGCTGGGCACCATGTCAGACATCAGGACCCGGTGACCTTCAAGGAAACATGACACTCATCAATGTCCGCAGAAAAAGGCCCTGTAAGATGCCACCAGGGCACCTGCACAGGGGCTCCTCCTGTCACCCTTTTAGAACCATTTGCAAGTGATTCTCATTCTTTCTTTTTTTCCCCAATGTCCCAATGCACCTAAGGGACAAGACCCCTGCTCCTGGGTGATGGAGATTCACAAGGAGTCTAGAAGGTGGGGTGGAGGTGGGTCTGAACGCGCACCCAAGGGGCACACCTCATACGCCCCTAATAAAAGGATGAATTCCGGTTGCCTGCCCACCAGCTGAGTAGAATCAGCGTGCGTCCACGGCCCTGCCCTTCCTGTCACCCGTTCCCACACTGCCCTGCCTCCTAAGGATGCCTTTTCAAAGGGTGACGAGATCAAGTAGTCTTTCATGGAACAAATGGCATTAAAAAAAAAAGGCCCTCCACACAATGTACTTCAATCTCCCTCAAACTAAAATCAATCAATCAGTAATACTGTGTCTCCGGCGATCAAAGCCTGGGGGAGGGGGCCGAGTCAGGGCCGAGCAGATGGTTGATGGACGGCTCAGCGCTGAGGGACAGGGGGCAAGGATCACAGATGCCGTCTCGGACCTCGCGCTCTTGCCATGTTCCCTGAAGCCAGGATAAACAGGCTGTGTGTGGATCTATTTTTGTCACACAGCTGCAAATATAGGGTTTATGAAGATGTCTGATGCTTGGCCAAAGGAGATTTGTGCTCCGTGCCGCTGGTCTAAAGGCCCGGAAGAAGCAACCTCAGACCGTCTGCCCGTCCCTCCTCATTCCGATGGAGTGAGGCATAGTCCCACGCTCTGACCCCTTACGACTCTTCTCAAGTTGCAGGTTTTCACTGTTTCTCTCCCTAATTCACGAGCGTTTAAGGATGTGCATTATTGTGTTTGGCATCCACGGGCCTCAATGCTCTCCATCATTCTACTGCATGGGCTGCCTATTCTCGGTGGAATTTATTAGCTTTATTGATTTCTATTTCTGACTTCCTCGACATTGGCTCATTGATTATTCAGGGAGAACCTGGCAATGAAACCACAGTTTGATATCCTGCCAATGGGAGCCTGAGCAGGTGGGACCTCTGCAAGTCTTTTCAAAGAACCAGAACCTATAAAAAGCAGTGTAGTTTGGACTCCTCAAGTTATCCTGGTCATTCTGAAAATAGATTATTTTCTGTGTGAGTGGC
The DNA here is from genome assembly GCF_902729225.1 of Pteropus medius. Classification (NCBI taxonomy): domain Eukaryota; kingdom Metazoa; phylum Chordata; class Mammalia; order Chiroptera; family Pteropodidae; genus Pteropus; species Pteropus medius. The sequence continues at coordinate 13,494,871 of NW_024349797.1, forward strand.
ATGTCACTTCGTAGAAAAAAAGCACGGAGTTAATGACTCAAAGGCAAAAGGTTTGAGCCCATATAAACCAGTTTATTCTTGAGCAGAGAAAAACTCTATGGTTTAGTTAGAAAACTAAACCTCCATCCATGTGATGGGGGTCCCAGGGCAGGGGCAGGGGGACATGCCCCGCTTAACCACCATAATCAACGTCTCTGCTGACTCATATGGACACATGGACACATAAGAACACATACCCATTCTACTGTTAGAGGGTGAGTCCCACCATCTACACACATGACCCAAAGGTGTTTGATAGTGAGGCTGACATTTTTAAGGCGCAGAGGACAAACCTGTTTTGTTTTGCTGTTTGCTTTTTTCTTCACACAGGATAGAAGTAAAGGATACTGTACTTAAACTTAAGAAATTCAAATTAAAGAGTGAGAAGAGGTTCCTTCCAGAAATCGAGGCTGAAAGATACTATTGAAGGAAGTAGTAAAATGATCTTCTAGAGAAATCTTTTAAGAAGAGAACTAATTGCCACCTGTAAGTACCAATGTGTGCATAATCCGATCCTGGGGGAGGAGGCAGGATGAGAAAATCTCTCAAAATCCCCTCTGGCTTCCCCACCAGGTTGAATTTCCCCCATAAAACATTCGTCACCCTGCGGCTGACTTCCGGCTGAGGCCCTGGTGTGAGAGCCACCTGGTCGCGGATCTTCAGCTGACTCTGACCTCAGCATTAGGCATGGGGTGTATGTAGCTGGGGCGCCCACGAGCGCCTGCTGAGGGGCGGCGTTCTTCAGAACACACGGGTGAAAAGACAACGGTGTCTGTTTTTGCTAAACCTTGGGCATCACATCCTAATGAGACTTCGTATTTGTCCTTCTAATGTGTAAAAGTAAATGAGACGGCGTAGGGAATGAAAGGGGAAATCGCCATCCGTCTCTAGATGGAAAACTGGAACACCTTGGAACACACACGTGAGAACGCGCACCCATGCTCACGCGTGCGCCGGCCAGGGCCGTGACCGAGGGGCTGAGTCACACGACGAAAGCGCTGGGGAGCTCGGCGCAGTGACGTTCCCGTGACCCCTGTGTGGAGGTGACGCTGGGGTCGAGGGGGAAGCTGGGCCCCAGATCCCTTAATTCAACCGGAATAGCTCTGACTTCCTGTTTTACTTTATCTCAGCTCCATGGAAGGTTGCATGGAGGAGGAGAAAGAGGGAGGAAAAAAAGGGAGGAGAAGGAAGGGAGAAAAGACCCAAGCAACCAGAGACAGAGTGCCCAGTTACGGAGCCCCTAGAACGAGTGAGTCTGAACTGAACCCCAATCCCTCTGTTTCCCACGTTAGCTACTTGCCAGTGACAGGGAGACAATGATGGCTTTACCCCACGGGGTGATGCTGAGGCCCTAGTGAAGGCGTGCAGGCATGTGCCACGTTCAACGGCTGGCACACAGTCGGCGAGGTTAATAAGTGGTGAAGCCCCCGTGACACAGCCAGCATCACTGGAGCCCTGTTTGCTGCTAAACGTTTTAAAAACCTTATATATTTTTTTAATTGAAAGAATTCATATTCAATGATGATAGATGACACCAAGAGTTAAAGGGATCCAATGTAAAGATATATTCAATGTACTTTACCTTCGAACGCCTCTATCCACTTTACAGTATACTCTTCCAATCTGTATCGCTGCTTCTTCTAAACTCTACTTCAAAAAGGGGTTAAGGAACTATGCAGAGGTCTGCAATGGAAAGGCAACCAGTTCTCTACCAATGTCCTTCCGGGCGCACTCACCCCCACCCTTGTTCCCCTCTAGGCTTCCTTCCTCGGTGAGCTTCGCCTCTCACAAGCTTGGTTACCCCGTGGACCAAGAAGTCACCATGTCAGTGTTTCTAGCTCCGGCCACTGGCCTGTTTAAGCCACACATTTCTCACTACCTAAAACAGATTATCAAGTTTGCCTGGGAGCTTCTAAAACTACAGATTCCATGTCCCTACCCCAGACCTAGTATTCAGACTAAAGAAGGCAACGTCCCCCGGCTATCGCTGAAGAAGTGGCTTCTCAAGGTCTTGCTGCCATTGCCCTCCCTCCCTGCCTGAAGACATGTTACAGAAAGCTGTCTACAAAACTAGCATCAACCTCCAGGACGCACTTGCTACATCACTAAGGATTTCTCTCTCTCCTTCTCTCTCTTTTCCTCCCTCCCTTCCCCACCCCTGGATCTAAAGGACAAATTAGATCTTTGGTTCTCTTTGGTAATGAGTCAGTTTTAATCTTTAAAACATACAAGCGATCATGTTTTTCTCTTTGCCTTGGTCACTAGGAAGCTCACAGACAAACCCACGACTGACCGCCCTACCCTTTAAACCAACACAAAGATCTTATGATATTAATTTCATATATTGTTATCCTTTAACTCTATCTTGAGTTTTCTACCTTTATTTTCCCTTTGCCTTGATTGCTGGGTGTCTTTAAAAAAAAAAAAGTTCCAGTTATACGGCAAAGCTACTGCAAATTCTTTTCAGAACAAGGTGGGATATTAGACGAAGTATTTAAACACGGTCGTTGACTTGCAGCCCTTCATAGCACAACAGCCAGCTCTAAGGCAGACGGTGACCGGCACCAAAGCTGAGACTAGGGCTCCGAGGAAACTTTTCGGTTTTAGGGTCAACTCCCCGAACAGAAACCTTCCCCGCTGGCTTCGGTCGTCATAGAATATCTGGGAGTGTAACTGAACTGCATATGAAATATGTATAAAGATTATTAAAATATTTAATAAAAGTAAAAACAGCCATACCCATTCAAAATCTAGACTCCTGATATTCAATTCCAAGTCTGCTGTCTCTCAACCCCAGCCAGTAGATCCGCACGCAGAACTTCTCAAATTCTGCCTCTTACGGAAACATAGCAGGTGGGTCTACGGAACTGCACGCAAGTGACAGCAGATGCTGGAAGTCTCTGGCCTTGTGTATCGAGCAATATGAATGGGTCGTGCCGAATACCTGAACATCATTCCAGTTGTTTAAAACCATTAAAATTTTAAAGTCCTGGGTACTCCAAACAGCTTGCACACTATGACCCCACAAAACCCACCTCCGTGCTTTTAGTGGAACTAACTACCGCAAAACTACCTGTTAATCAAATGTGATCAAAAAGGTTGCCATCTGCTATTGAAAAGTTTTCCTCTACCTGTGAAAGGCTCTGTTCTCCGGGGTACGGAGTCAGGAGCGCTCACGATGCTTGATGCCAGGGGCCCTGGCTGGTCCGAGCCCGTGGCAGCCTGGACCAGAGCTCTGGCCTGTAGGGAAAAGACCCTTGTGTGCTTGTGGTGATCACCACGTGCTGCTAAAATTCAGAGCAGTTCCCTTCCCTTCTTAGCACTGACTCGCTCCATCCACATCAGGAGGGTAGTCACCGGCCAGCAGTCTCCCGGTTGGCACAGCTGGGGAGCGTCCAGGTCTGCCCCTGGCCTTGTATATGGGCAGCAGGGCCTGACTGAATGGTGCCTGTTCTTGTCACTGCTTTTAGTTATTTCTTTCATGTAATAATTTAAAGATATGGATTGTTTATTAAATTCACTCTATGCCAGAAACAGTACTAGATGCAGGAAATGGCAACAAAAATTAAGTGAAATATAGCAAAATTCTCAAGGCACATGGATTAGGCACAAGGAAGGGTGAGATCTAAAGCTTCCTTATTCTCTAATATTTAAGTAACCAAGAGTGCCTTAAACAGTGCCATTTTATATTTTTGCAAACATCACTTGATCTCCAAAGATGTGAACTAACCATTAACAATAATCCCGTGAACATAAACTAGCAGCTGTAAATTTTATTCTTTTATAGATTTTAGTTATGTAACCGATACCACCTTATTGCAGCCCGTATAAAGTAAATAAAAAACTTCCCATAATTTCCTGACTCGAAATAACAACAATGAACATTTCACCGTATGTCCTTCCAGTCCTTGGCTTCTAAGTGCTGGAGTCAGCTTCAGTCAGGCTCTGGACCGCATATGTCAGCACTGTGCTGGGCTGAAACCCCAAGGCTGGCTGGGGCATTCATTCAATTTCTCAGAAGAATCTAAGAAGGTAGCTAGACCCACCAAGTGGCTTCATAGTAGTAGTTTCCAACTATGGAGTGCTTATTCTATATTCCAGGCACTGGGCAATACGATGTAAATCTCCCCTGAGAACTAGCATAGTGGAGCTTACTTCCCATTTCACAGATGGAGAAAGTGAGACCTGAAAAGACACAATACTGCTAGTAAGGACAAAAGCTAGGATTCAAAGCCGTGACTGGTCCACCATGGTAAGAAAGAAATATCAGTTTCACATTACTGCTTTCGATGACGACATACAGCTTGTGCCGTCTCTTCTTCCTTTTCACATCTCTGGGCGTTCGTTACCAGGAAGAGAAGC